>NC_037091.1:15017500-15755000 GCF_002994745.2 Rosa chinensis | reverse complement strand
CAACATATTGATTAAAAGTTTAAAACGTACCTGTGATAAAAATGAACATGGCAGCTGCAATAGCAACGCTGAATACATCGTGCCATCCCAGCTTTTTAGTCTGCAAGCAACAGAAAAAACACAAATACAAGAGATGTAAAGCAAATTGTTGATATTTGAAACACAACGAAAATAGAGCTAGCATAACAATGCATGAGTAGGCTAAGGTTCAGGCAAAAAATAAAAGAGAGGAGTATAGCCGACCGGAAATTGAAGAGAATAGCTCTGCTACATTAACCTAGCTTGTTAAATTAATTATAGTTTCAGTTACTAACCTTCGGACATGATGCTAAAATCTAATTTACTTCTAACAAATATGTAGCTGACACGTCAAGTTAGTAAACAAAATCTTTTCTTTGTTTTCAGAAGGAAAAAAGTTTGTAATAAAAGAAAAAAAAAAAATTCTTCACCACATAAATCCCACTTTGTGAGAAATTTGTTATTATTATTTTTTATTACATACCTACATTTGGAACTAATTATCCTTGACGGCCTTCCACTTTGGTGAGAGTTTGGGTTTTAGTATTAATTTAAAGCAATTAATAAGCATTTAGAGACTCCAAGCTCACCTCTTCCATAATACCCATCACAACAGAACCCACAAAAGCAATCACCAAAACGATCCGAGTAAAATCGTACAGAGCTTCCCAAAGACATGTCTATCAGATATGCAGCAGGAGAAAATAATTAAAAACAAAAAAAAAGATTAATTATAATAGCCTAATGCATCAATCTTCTTTTTCTTCTTATTTCAAATGTAGGAAATTCCAAAATGCACAACTATAACAAACTTTACCCAGTGGCTCGTTGCTATTTCTGGAGGATTTTTGTTTGATCCAAATTTATCTATCCGCTTTTGTAAATCACCCCCATCAATTCCCTTGTCTAAATTTGTTTTCAGTGAATCTGCCAAGCCTTCTTTCTGGTGTAAAGGAACAGCAAAAGATGTTATAAGTAACAATATCTTTTAATCTAGCTCATAAATAAACATAAACAAAGCATGATATTCGTTCTCTGTTGCACTTGCCCCCCGATATCGCTGCAGAGCATGAACATCACTATTCCTAGACATACTAGCAAGTTCTTCTGGTTCAATTGGAAAATCATCACCAGACCCTAACAACCAGAAGTAACAAGTTAATTACAAAACAATATTATTATAGATGAAATCCATCGTAAAGATTAGTCTTGAAAAGGAGAAGCTTCAGGATAGGAAATACCTTTCACTTGATCTGCAACTTGTTTGAAGATAGCCACAGCCTAATACAAAAACAAAACATTATACAGCAGATCGAGAGCACGGTAGGTAAGATAAATAGTTTCAGATTACAAAACGTACTCGTAGGGCTTGGATGTGTGCTCTAATACGTAGTTTCCGTGCTGCCTGCTTCTTTTCTTCTTCCCTTTTCAGGACTAGTGTGTGGCGGAATCGATACAATGGTTTCAGATATAGTTTCACTTGCTACAAATGAAACAATATTCAGTCAGCACAAGTTTTGAAAAATAAGAATTCTAGGACCTAGTTTCCAACAACTAAGAGCCCGTTTGGTTTGAAGATAACTGGTAGGAAAGTATATGGAAGGGATATAGAGGCCGGAGAGTGGGGAGAAAATTTATTCATTAATGCAGAAATCGAAAACTGGCATGGAAAGTACAAATCACTTCAAATAGTTTTCTTTTGCCAATATTTCATTTCATACATTCTTTGACATTTTCTCCCTCCTTTCTCCATTTCTCCCATATGCTTTATGAAACGGGCCCCAAGTGTACTGAGCATCGATCCGACATTTATTCTCCAATATAAAACCAAAATAAAATGAACCTGGAAGCCTAAGCTAGATGATATATCAAGTGTATAACGGAAACCAGTTTGGAATATTCTAGAAACAAAGCAGATGGATCTATCATCAGAAATATAAGTTTCACTATATACATTGCACTAGAAAGAACAAAGGTATAATGGAAACCAGTTTGGAATCTAAATAAAACACAAAGGATCGATCATCAGAACTATAAGTTTCACAATATATATTGAACGACTAGAGAGAACAAAGATCACTGATATGGGCAACAACCATTTCAACAAATAAGTTAGGACAGTTAATTAACAGAAATTACGAGTGAGCAGTCATGCATGATACTCGATCGACATTGATTGGAGAATGCTACATAATCTACGTACATAATTAACTAAAAAGCGTGCAAGGTGCATGAAGCAAGAAAATGTGGTATGGAAGAGTCTGCAGAGAATGAGTTGGTCTAATCTGTTAGCACAATATTTACATGGACATAGCATTTTATGCTTATGAAGACTCATATATAATGAGAAAGCTCGCCTTCCCTTGTTGAGAATGAACAAAGCTCTCTCTGTCTAACTGAGATACTGACAGCAGCTAGCTAGAGATAATGCATCCACATCGAACTTACGAAATCTAACTCGATCTGATCTATTAATGAACACCTTCATACACAAACACATGAATGCATGTGTGCGCGCGCGCACACATATAATTGAACACATTAACAAGAAAGCATATTCTTTAAATAACAAACCCACCAAGGCACCCACATTAAGTATACAACAGCCGGAAAAGAAACAAAACCAGCTACACTTGGTAATGGACAAAATTAAATAGATATATAGAAACCCTGAAGTAAAACATAGACAATATTAATTCCAATTAGCTGGCCACACAGAAGTGCAAGATCGATGAAGAATATGAACATGAGAAGGATGAATCAATTTCACCCACAAAATAATCAAATTTGAAACAAAATAAGAAGCAAGTAAAATTGAGGTACATATCAATCATAACTAAATAGACCCAAAAAAGAAAATTCATTAATTGATGAAAGAGATGTCTACCCCCCAACGGTTCACGCGCTCAACAGGAACCTCCTTCAGACCGGCCTCCAAATCATTGCTTGGGTTATAAGGCAACTCACTTGAGTGACTCATCCTTCTGTGAGCTGTTACAAGAGAGATCGTGAAAGCAACAAGTTAGGGTTTTGAGTCTCGATCTGTGCCCTAAATTTCATGTATCCACTCTGAGAGTCAGTGATTTTTAGCTTCAAAAATTGATTATTTTAATCAGTCTACAATAAGCTGTAGTTCAGAATTTACACTTACCCGGGTGTTGTAGTCTCCTCTCCGGACGAAGAACACCGATATGAATGCAACTGATGCTGTCTTCAGAGTTCAGACCCAGAAAGTGAAAATGAGAAATCGTTATCGCCACATTGCACTTTTATACCTACTCTTGCCATGGCGGCCGATTTACGTAGGGCCCGTTGCCCGTTTACGTAAGTAAATGACGCGGTTTCGCTGACGTAAAAAGAATGATATGGCGATAGCGACAGCGGATCATATTCTTGATTTTGTCCTCAGATTTAGAAAGTTAAGGTTAGTTATAAAAATCCCCAGTGCTAGCTGTCCACTTGTTGCCTGCCAACGGGTCGACCACCGGAGAACTAGGATCGTACTCATCGTAGTAAGGGTGCAATCTGCGAACTGTTGAAGAGACGCCGGAGAAGAGACCCGTCAATTCCGGTGCGACGGTGACCAAACGGAAGCGGAAGAAATAGCGAGTGTAGCTGCCATCTGACGAAGATAGGACTTGCATGTGGTGCCGGTCGACGTGGTCGGAAAAGGGTGAGGAGCTGCGCTGTGTTTTTGTTTTTTCAACGACAAGAGTAAAACCGTAAAAGAGTGGAAATGACTAGTGTAACTGTGATTCGAGGAAACCAAAAGAATTAGTTGACTAAAAATCTATACTATTAATAAGATAAGATAAGTGGTTTTGTTAGTTAAAATTTAAAATTTTGATAAAAATAACTCTAAAATATTAAATTACTATGAGAATAAATTAAATCACAAAGATAAATACGATAATTACAAAATAAGTTTTTCTTAAAAAAAAAAAAGAAATTATCCCACAGCCCACTTTGTGAGTTATCTCTCTCTACAATAATTGTTTTATTAAATTTTTTATTTTTATTTTCTCAAATAAAGAAAAAATTATAACACATGCTGACATGCAAACTGCAAAGCATGTAATGGAGAATACTAGTAAAAAATAAATAAATAAAAAAGTCCCTTTCTGGTAGTTGAAAACGTTGGGTCTTTCCAAAAAGAATTTGGGTTTGGGCCTTGAGACGTGTCGTCTTATTCTTGCCTTTTTTGTTTTTTTTTCGTTGACCAGTTCGCGTTTTTTTTTTCCACACGTATGACAACATTTCGCTACATTTTCATCGAAGGAGATGAATGGAATATCTAGTGTTTAGCTTTATTTGCAAACTAGCAACTTCATTATTTTCTCTTGCTGAAAAATATTGCACCATCCCATTAGAATTATTATCTATCAACATGATGCTTGAAGAAGAAAAGACAATTAGACTGAGAAAGTAAGTAGTTGTACAGAAAAGGGAAGAGCATGAAGACCTTTAAACACTGGCCTAAGAATAATCAGTTTTGTATTTTTAACTTTCGAGAAGATTTACGGTGGATCAAAAAGTAGCCTTAATTCGAGATAGAGGTAGACTTAGTTTAATACAGAGATAAACTAGTTTGATATAGAAGTAGAGTACACATACTAGTCTACCAAAAAAGATGTGACATCTTGTTTAATCTTAAGTCTTAATATTATCGTATTCCCAGAAAAAAATAATAAAAAAAGATATAGAGAATCTAATAAGCTTCAAATTTGATGGCATTTTGGTATCATCATGAAGGTACATATATTTTTGGCATAAATTTTTTATTTTCTGTATTGTGTAAGAAACATTGGAATGACCCCCATTCTCATTCTTTCCGTTCTAATGTCTTATTAGTAAACATGCCATAATGTATAGCATATATGATTGTTATACTTGGATGGATGAAGCTAATAAGCATTTGAGACTTACCTTCTTTGTGTGAAGCGAGGGAAGATCTAGAAAATTTGTCAATGCGAGGGACGATCTTTCCAACAGATTGCAAGAAAAGTGCCTACCAAATACCCAACATATAAGACAAAAAGGCATATAATGTATTCATCTTTTAATGAAAAATGTCATATTGGCCAAACTTTATTAAATTAAGGACATGTTTGAAATTACTTCTGATCGAAATGCTATTTTTAAGGTTGCTTTTTGATAGTTTCAGCGTATAGAATTATGCTCAAATGTTTGGGATTATGACATCCCTAATTATCCACCAAAACTTGCAAGAAACATCGAAACCTAGCCTGGGAAACTGATGTGGTACTGATTAAAGATGCTGATGTTTAAGTAAGATTGCTTGTTGATAGTTTTAGCGTATAGAATTATGTACCTTGTCATGAGGATCTCGAGAAGTACACATATTTCTTATGCTTTGAGAAGTAATTTTCCTTGGATTGTGAAGTAACACCCCTTGGGGAGTGTGGAGAAAGTCGCCTCCAAGTAAAAATTGAGATTTAGGTCTCTGCGGGACTTCAAGCCTGATAAATATTTTCTTGCCTCGAGGTAAACGTCTTTTTGGACTAATTAGAAGAAGTACCACAACAATGTTGGGTACTTCGATCAATTCTTGTTCATCTAAAGTTTGCCTGGTCAGCATATTTGATCTTCTTGCACCCAGCTTTCATAGAGCTTGACCTAGCCTCTTGGCTCTAACTCAAAGGACATCTTTGGTTCTCACTTTCGTAGATTTATTTTAGTGACCTCATCGGTGCAAATTTGGACTTTTGGGTGCAGCCTTTGGACCCCTTGGGTCCAAGCTTTTCAGTCACTTCCAGGTTGGAACTAGTTCATGCATCTTATGGGTGCTACTTCAGAGACTCTTGGGTCCAAGCTCTTTAGGCACTTCTGGGGTGGAACCTGTTCATGAGTCTTTTGGGTGCAACTTCAGACCTCTTGGGTCCAATTTTCGATACGACTTTAGTGACCTCTAGGCTCCAATCTTTAGCCACTTCTTGGGTATAACTTCATAGACCTCTTGGGTTCAATGTTCAGGCACCTTATAGTAGAACTTGAAGGACCTCTTGGATACAACTCTCTTAGATCGACATCTAGTGGGCTGCAATCTCTGGGACCTCTTAGGTCTATGTTACAAGCGTTGTGCGCTTTGTTGTAGCGCTAGCTCCTTGAGTGCTCTTAGGGAGCTTCTACTTCTCATTTAAAGGTACCAACAATGTTCTTTGAGAGCTCTTTCAGCTCTTGAACCTCTTGGATCCATTTCATTATGATAGCTTCAGTTGAATCTGTTGTGGACTCCATAATCGATGCTTTCCATTTCAGGTTAGACTTTCTCATACCCATCCTTTAACTTTGAGGTCCAATCCAATGTAGTTGAGGTCAGCTTGAGCTTAGGGTAATTACCCTATGTAGAATGTCTATGACTTCCACTGCTGTCGGACTTGGTTTCTAACAAATCTGCTAAACACCCACATAATGCAGATAACCACACAGATTAGAACGTGATGAGGATTGAAGTTACCGTTTACGTGGTTGGCAGCTACAATATGGTTTCAGATTGTGAAGGTGCATTTCGTAGCTCTTTCTCTCCAATGGACATATATCAGCGAATCGAAGATCAACCAAATCTAGCGTTAATTGAAAACACCTATTTGACTTAATTTGTAATAACATGATCTTATACCTTACCAGATAATTGCCACTTCCCGCTACTGGCTTGAATGTCTCGGCACTCAAAAGTTGGAAACCTATAGGTATAATAACAAACAATAACCAGTCAGACGAGAATTAACAGTGCTCGAATTAAGATTTATTAGGGAACAGTACCAAGGTACAAATTAAAGGCCTACCGTCCAAGCACATAGTATTAAACCCCAATCACTAAATCGAGCACAACTTCTTTATATCTGTAAAAGTGAGACTTAACGGATGAGCATGGATAGTCATGCTGAGTAGAATATAATCATGCCAATCAACAGAACCTCTAATATAGTTGCATATATCTGAGCTATCGATACAGGGCAGCTAATGCCTCACATCTTCATACTGAAGTCTGAGCTGTATAACTTATAATAATGTCAACCCGTAAAGCTGAAACATGTAAACAAAAACAAAGAGAACGCAGTAAACAAATCTACCATTTCCACAAAGTACCAAACTAGGTAAAAGTAAAACCATGAATAAGCTCCGTAGTTTTTAACAACTAACATGGTCGGATGACTGAATGAGGAAAGATTGGTGCTTGCTTCAAGCTTTGGATATGGATCGGTTTTACTCCGTTACGCACTGAATTTATGAATGGAATTTCGATCTCTTGCGGTGTAAGACATCTGGTTCAAGACTATTGAGCAAAGCAAGATCATCAACTGGCCGCAAATAAGACTTGATTTTATTACGCTAATATGTGGTTTTATTTTCTACCATTTCATCCGACCGGTGTATAATGATCGATGCAACTTGTAATTGACTAGACTTGTTTATTCTTGAATGGACAATGACGCATATGTTATACCGATTTTGAGTTTTTGACGAAAGCTGACAAAAGTATGAATCTACATAATCAAAAAAGAAGAAAGATTAAACTAAACTGGTTTTTATCTATACTGTTATTAGAAAAATGTTCCAAATTTTTATATAAAATTTAGATCCCAAATGATGTGGCATGCGCCATGTCAACATTTTGCCTTAAAAATATATTGATGAGGTGAAATTTATTTATTTTTTATTATATTATATCCCTTATCATTTTATGGGATTCGCCTCCACAGCTCCACCCCCACCATATCAATTAATCTCCAGACTTGATCCCTTTTTGCTATTGGTATTCCAAGTTTCTTGTTAGAGGTTCAGTTCATTCACATGTTGTGAGTCTTAGATATTTTAGGATTACTATTAGGAATAGAATTATACTAATTGTATAGAATCGGGATTGTAATTGTGATTTGATTACTTTCCTTGTTAGTCCAGAATTAGGGTTGCATAAGGTTGTATAAATATGCCTCTGTATATTGAATGAATGTGAGTGAGAATTCATCCTCAAAAGCTTCTTGTTCTCTTAGTTTTAACTTGGTATCAGAGCCAAGAATCTGATCCCGGATTTTTGGTCTTGGTTTGTTGTTCGTTGCTTCCACAGTGTAAAAGGAGAAGATTGTTGCAGTTCAAGTATCATGGCTGGAGAAGAAAGTTCCAAGAAGATTGTGACTTTTGATGTGCAGAAGGTGGAGGTATCTGTGAATCAAGAATCCTCAGGAGGGGGATTTGGAGGTGCCAAGTTGAATGGCACGAATTATTGGAAGAAGATGATGACTACTCATCTTTGCGGTGTGGACAAGATGGGATATGTGAATGGATTGATTAAGACACCGAATGAAGAAGATGTAGGATATGCAAAGTGGGAAACTCACAATGGTGCTGTGTTGTTTGTGCTTTACAAGGCCATGACGGATGAGGTAGTACAGTTAATCATTGGGTGTGAAACTGCAGCAGAAATTTGGAGCACTCTGAAGCAATTGTATCTGAATGATTCAGATTTGCATAGATACATGAGCTCCATACCAAGGCGTTCATGATGACTCAGGATGGGCGGCTTGTGGCAGTATACTATGCTGCCCTCAAAGGCTTATGGCTGGAAATTGATCAAATGCGCCCCAACAAGATGAAGAATGCTGATGACATCAAGTTACACAATGAAGAGAATGATCTAATGAGGCTGCATATCTTCCTTCACGGTCTCGACGACAAGCATGCTAGTGCAAAGGGTGAGTTGCTCAGACGTGGAACTCCACCTACTCTTGAGGATGCCTTTGCATATATACGCAAAGATGAGACTCAACTTGATAGCACCAAAGCAATCCATTCGGAGTTATCAAGTCTTACTATCCAAACCAAGCCTTCACCGTCAAAATATGTACCACCACATCAACAACTTCGACCACAACCAAGTTCTCAAGGAGGAACACGGCCGTATAGTACTTTCTGCAAAAATTATGGGCATTGGAGGACTAAGTGTCACTGATTGAATGGGTATCCGAATCAACAAAATACTTGGAATAAATCAAGAGCTAACCAACAGGGCCGTACCACTGCTGCAAATTTAATTTAGAACCCTGACTACCAGGGTATGGAGGAAAAGGATCAAAAGCCGGGTAATGCTTCAGTCTCTTTGGTTGGAAGAGGTAAGTTTGGTAAGGCTTTATTTGCCTCTGACTTTGTTGGGGAAGATACTTGGATTATTGATTCTGGTGCATCTGATCATATGACTTAAAATAAATCATTCTTTACCTCTCTCTCAATCCCACCAGTGTCCAAAGTTACTAATGCTAATGGTGAAGCCTTTCCCGTATTAGGAATAGGAACTGTTAGAGACACACCAAACTTAGAGCTTAGGAATGTGTTAGATGTTCCTGATTTGTCACATCACTTAATCTCTGTTCCTCAATTAAATACTGAATCTCAGTGCTCTGTGACCTTTTTTTCCCATGTATGTGGTTTTTTAGGATCTTCAATCAAAGGAGATAATTGGCCGAGGAGATTTGGGGGGAGGTTGTTTCATCTGGATCAGATGTATGCGGGGGTAACACCAAGGAAGAAGGCCCCAGTAGCTTTGATTTCCAGTTCTGAGCAATGATTGAATGAAGTATGGTTGTGGCATCATCGTCTTGGTCATCCTTCCTTTAGTAATATGAGAAAGTCTATGCCCTCTTTGTTTTTGGGTATTTCAGAGTCATCTTTTAAGTGTGAAACTTGCATTCTGGCCAAAAGCCATCGAGTTAGCTACCCTTTGAGTATTTGAAATAAAAGTCTTGTACCTTTTGAATTGATTCATTCTGATTTATGGGGACCCTCACAGGATCCTACTCCTTCTGGTATGTGCTATTTTGTGTTTTTTATTGACGATTGTACTCGTGTTTCTTGGATTGCTTTACTAAAGTCCAAGGATACTGTATTTCCAGTTTTTGAAAATTTTCAAAATATGATTCATACACAGTACAATGGTCAGATCAAACTCTTTCTGTCTGATAATGGGGGGGGGGGGGGGGGGAATATATGAGCAATGAGTTCCAGGAATATCTTTGTACATAAGGTATCATACATCAAACCAAATGTCCTCAAACCCCATAACAGAATGGTGTTTCTCAGTGTAAGAATCGTCACCTACTTGAAGTTGCTCATTCGATTCTCTTTAGTGCAAATATGCCCAAGTATTTATGGGGAGAAGCAGTTCTCACTGCCTCTCATCTTATCAATAGGATGTCTTCTAGTGTTCTCCAAAATCATATTCCACTTGAGGTCCTCTCGTCCCATGCATCTCTTCCTTCTTTCCATAATCTTCCTGCTCGAGTCTTTGGATGCATTGCCTTTGTTCATATTCCTAAGAACCAACGCTCGAAGTTAGAACCTCGTGCTTGAAGTGTGTTTTTGTTGGATTTGGGACCCATCAGAAAGGGTACAAGTGTTTTCATCCTCCTACCAAAAAATTATATGTGACTATGGATGTCACATTTTTTTGAGGACGCCTGCTATTTTTCTCCCACTCACCCTTCTCTTCAGGGGGAGCAATATGGTTATTTTTGAAGAGATGGTAAGTGGCAGTGGCAGCAATACGAAGGACAAAGATGGAAAAGAGGCAGAAGGAAAAGAAAGAGAAGAAACAGAAACTGATGCAACTGAAGGAAAAGGAAAAAAGGAGAAGACAAAGACAAAGAAGGTGACGCAACTGAAGGAAAAGAAGAAAAAGAAAGAAAAGACAAAGAAGGAAGAGAAAGGAATCCAACCCAAGAAAGAGAAAGAGAAGAAAACGTAGAAAAAGAAAGAGAAGACGAAGAAGAAAGAGAAAGAGACCAAAAAGAACGGAACGTAACAGAAGAAAGAGAGAGAGAAGAAAGAGAAGAACAAGACAGAGAAGAAACCGAAATAGAAATTGGTGGAGACACAAGATTGCTGGAAAATTCTCCCTCTCCTTCATCTCTTCCCTTGAGCCAAACTCTCCAAGATCCTGAAGGTCAAAGTGAGGTAATACCTGAACCCAATTTGTCTATTTTACCTTCTCGTTCTACTCGTGGTAAACCACCAAAGAAATATGAACCTAGTCTTAAAGCTAAGTCTAGGTACCCGGTTGCCAATTATATATCTACTCATAGGTTATCCAAATCATATGAGTCATTTGTGCATCAGATTTCCTTTGTATCTATTCCTAACAAAGTGCAGGATGCTCTAAGAGATCCAAAGTGGTCAAAAGTGATGGATGAAGAGATGGAAGCTCTACAGAAGAATAACACTTGGGAATTGATGGTGTTATGTAAAGGGAAAAGGCCAGTTGGATGTAAATGGGTCTACACAATTAAACATGATTCAGATGGCTCAGTTAGTAGATATAAGGTGAGATTGATAGCAAAAAGGTTTACACAAACGAATGGTGTAGACTATGATGAGACGTTTGCACCCTTAGCCAAGATCAATACTATCAGAGTGCTTCTCTCTTTGGCGGCTAATCTGGATTGGCCTCTCAAGCAACTTGATGTGAAAAATGCTTTTCTACATGGAGATTTGGCTGAAGAAGTGTATATGAGTCTACTTCCTGGGTATGAGACTGCTGATAAAACGGATGTTGTGTGTAGGTTGAAGAAGTCACTTTATGGGTTGAAGCAATCCCCTCGTGCATGGTTTGGTCGCTTTACTCAGGCAATGAAGCGGTTTGGGTACAAACAAAACAACTCGGATCATACTCTCTTCCTTAAGCATCAGAAGGGTAAAGTAACAGCGTTATTCATCTATGTTGATGATATGGTGATCACATGTGATGATCGAGAGGAAATTAGGAGGTTGTAGCAGCAGTTAGCTTCAGAGTTTGAGATGAAAGACCTTGGTGACTTGAGATACTTCCTTAGGATAGAGGCGGCCAGGGGGAGTAGCCGCATCATCTTGTTCCAAAGAAAATATGTTCTAGACTTGCTGTCAGAAACAGGCATGTTAGATTGTAGGCCAGCTGATACACCAATTGAACAAAATCACTGGTTAGCAGAGTACCCTGACCATGTCCCGATTGATAGGGCGAGGTATCAAAGGTTAGTTGGCAGATTAATCTATTTGGCTCACACTAGACTTGATTTGGCGTATGCAATGAGTGTGGTGAGCTAGTTCATGCATAATCCTAGTGAAGACCATATGGATGCAATCGTGCGAATCCTGCGGTATCTGAAGAGAGCTCCTGAGAAAGGTCTTATGTTCTAAAACATCACTGCCTAGTGGTTATACTGATGCTGATTGAGCTGGTTGTATTACTGCTAGGAGCTCGACCTCGGGTTACTTTACATTTGTTGGAGGGAACCTTATCACTTGGAAGAGTAAAAACAAAAGGTGGTGGCAAGGTCGAGTGCTGAAGCCGAGTATAGAGGTATGGCACATGGAGTATGTGAGTTGTTATGGTTACGTAATTTATTGCGTGATTTGGGGTTCAAGCCAAAAAGAGCTATGGAGTTGTTTTGTGATAATAAAGCAGCCATTGAAATTTCACATAACCCAGTGCAGCATGATCGTACGAAGCATGTGAAAGTTAATCGGCACTTTATCAAGGAGAAGTTGGATGCAAACCTGATTGCCTTCCTATTCATACCAACTGAGGAGCAGTTAGCAGATATTTTGACTAAGGGTGTGTCAGTCAAAGTATTTCATGACTCACTTGACAAGTTGGGCATTCGAGATGTGTATGCTCCAACTTGAGGGGGAGTGTTGTGAGTCATAGATATTTTAGGATTACTATTAGGAATAGAATTATACTAATTGTATAGAATCGAGATTGTAATTGTGATTTGATTACTTTCCTTGTTAGTCCAGAATTAGGGTTGTATAAGGTTGTATAAATATGCCTCTGTATATTGAATGAATGTGTGAGAATTCATCCTCAAAAGCTTCTTGTTCTCTTAGTTTTAACTGTTCAGTTCATTCACCCATAACATGACATGAGCAAAAGTTGCTTGTTTCTCTCTCTCTCAGAAGTTTTCTATTGCAAATCTCCGCCATTAAAATGTATTAAACCCTGCATGTTTAACTTCTTCTTTTTTCTCTGATCATCTTTTTTTCTTTATTATTTTGTCCATCATGATTTTTTTTATTGATTGGGTTTTAATTGTAGTATTGGCTGAACTTTAATATATATCAGATGATTCACATACCTTCTTCTATATTTCCGATGAATGATATGAGACATGAATCATATTCATGTATCCTTGTTGGTAAATAGTCAATCCGTTGGTTATCTAAATAACATAATTAACAAAATATCAAAATCCACCTCACCAATTTTCTAAACAAAAGCTGCTGACATAGCATATACCACCTCATTTGGTATTAAAATTGGGGCCGTGACCGCTTATCCAATTTTAGTCTAAAAATTGTCCACTTGCTCCACTAAGAGTTTTTTATCCCATTTACCCAATTTAAACGTAAGTGACATTTTACTCCTAATTTAATTAATAAACTACAAACCTCTCTCTCTCTCTCTCTCTCTCTCTCTCTACAGCCGGCCGCCTAGACGCAGAGCGACGCCTTCAATACCTTCTCCAAGATCGGCGCCGGCAAACATGTCCCAAGCGCAATCTTCGTCGACAATCTGCTCCTAGTCCCAATCGGCGTCATTCTTCGCAAAAACCTCCGCCATCCTAGTCCACTCCTCTTCCATCTCTTGAAGCTCCCTAATCTGCTTCTCTTTTCTTTCTTTAATCTCCCTTTCCAATTGCTCTATCTCATGTGTCTGCATGTCCAAGAAAATTCCCAATCTCTAACATCGCAGGAATTCGGGTTTAACTAACAGAGAATCAAAGACACGGATTTGGTAGGAATTGGGGCTGGGCGTAGGGGTGTGCAAAACATGGTACAAACCGGCCAAACCGGTCAAAACCGACCGATAAATATGGTTTGGTTAAGGTTTTTTAACTTTAAAAATTGAAAATCGGTTCAATACCGAACCAAACCATTTATGAACTGGGTTGGTTTGGTTTCTCTTGTACTTAAACTGCGAAACCCGAACCGACCGGTATGTTTGAAACATAAGAGAAAAAGTTATATATATATATACATAATATATATATATATATATATATATTCATTTGTCCGGTTTGTTCTAAGTAAGTTCTAAATCTCCAATTATAACTTTATTCTTAAATGATATACTATCGTATTGAATTCAAGGCTCAAAGGCCTAAAACCTTAGTATATAATCGCTACAATTTTTTTTTATCATTTCATATCACATCTCTGATCTCTCAATCTCTCATTCTTTGACCTTTAATACTATCATATTAAGCTAGTATTGATGGCTAAGTCGTTAAATAAGTGAATCACTTTAAATCTAATTTAGGTTTTAGTTTTGGACTATATGTTTTGGATTTTAATTATTGAATTTTAAATTTAGATAATTTAACACAATTTCAATTCTTGAGACTGAATTTTTACTATGAATATTTTTATAAATAGCATGTTAATATTATATAGGTGAAAACCGCCTAACCGACCAAACCAAACCATCTTTAATTGGATTGGATTAGGTCGGATTGAGCTTCTTTTTTTATGACCGGTTTTCCAAAATGCCTAAACTGCTCACTTTGGCATAGAGATGGTTTGAAGTCAAAACCGATCCAACCCAATCCGTGTGCAGCCCTAGCTGGGCGTGGGCTTTAGGCGTCAGGTTCTCTCTGATGTGGTCTTGCGTCGCAGAAATTGGGGGTCGGGAATCGTAGATTGTGGACGATGCGGATTTGGTTTTGAAATTGGGGTTGGGCGTCGGGTTCTTTCTCATGTGGTCTTGTGTAGCAGGAGGAATTAGTCTTAGACTGTGCCCAAGACTGGTGCCCAGAGCAAATTCTGGGTGTCCACTTGTTTTTTTTTTTTTTGGTAAACTATAAGGAAAGAAGAAAGAAGAAAGAAAAAAAAGGTTTTATTGAGTAGTTATACATGTCTACTACAGGGCAATAATATGATTATTGGGAGGCAATAATATGAGTATTGGGGGGCAATAATATGCATATAAATTGATCAATTGTGCCTGTAGTGTATTCATTTTGATTTTGGGAGTTTATGCAATTCACTGGAGGGCAATAATATGATTATTGGGAGACAATAATATGAGTATTTGGAGACAATAATATGAGTATTGGGAGACAATAATATGAGTATTGGGGGGCAATAATATGATTACTGAGGGGCAATAATATGGTTACTGGGTAATATTAGGGGACAATAAATTAAGACGCCGGAATCCGGTCACCAGTCCTGCAATCGGATTCTGGATTCTGGTGACTGGTTGTCGGATTCCGGTCACCGGAGCACAGCAAGGTGGAGAATGACTTCTCTCTCTAAGTGAGAAAGAAGGAGAGGGCAAAAAAGTCCCAAAAAATAAATAAAAAAAGAATTAATTGGGTATTAGGGAAATAATCTCTTAGAGTGTTTTGGGTAAATGAGGTTAAAAAACTGTTAGTGGAGCAAGTGGACAATTTTTAAGCTGAAATTGGATAAATGATCATTTCCCCATTAAAATTTTGTAATACTTTTTGGGATCTGTAGCATCACTCCTGTTATTAAGAAGTGGGAAGACAAACCCACTTTATCTAAAACTTTCTCAGTTTTATCTATACAGCAACTCCAACAGGTTCCCTATAATTTATGTATTATAGGGAAATAAAAGTCAAAGGCTCAAAGCTTTAGCCGCTTTTTCTTCTCCACCTCTTACAGATTCTCTATTTTACAGCAATCTCTAAAATCTCCATAATCCTTAAAATTTTAGGGAATTTGGTTCTCTCTTTCCTCACCGTTATAGGGAATCTGTTGGAGCAAAAGATGATCATTTTCCCTAAAATAGAGAAAAATCAAAATATGGGGAAGCTGTTGGAGCTTCCCTATAATTTATGTATTATAGGGAAGCGAAAGTCAAAACTTTAGCATCTTTTTCTTTTCCAACTCCAACATATTTCCTATTTTACAGCAATCTCTAAAATTTCCACAATTCTTTCCTAAAATTTTAGAGATTGCTATAAATTTAGGGAAATTGATTTTCTCTTTCCTCACTATCCCTAAAATAGAGATAGTTATAGGGAATCTGTTGGAGCAAAAGAGACTCAATTTTCCTTAAAATAGAGAAAAAATCAAAATACAAGGAAGCTGTTGGAGTTGTGAGTAACTCCAAAGCTTCCCTATAATTTATGTATTATAGGGAAACAAAATTCAAAGCTTTAGCCTATTTTTCTTCTCCAACTCTAACATATTCTCTATTTTACAGCAATCTCTAAAATCTCTATAATTCTTCTTTAAAATTTTAGAGATTCTGTAAATTTAGGGAATTTGGTTTTCTCTTTCCTCACTATCTATAAAATAGGGATAGTTATAGAGAATCTATTTGAGCAAAAAGACTCATTTTTCCCTAAAATAGATAAAATTCAAAATATAAGGAAGTTGTTGGAGTTGCTCTTATACTATTATCAAGAAGCGGGTTTGATATTTTGTTTGGTTTTAAATTTAAATTATTGTTTAGTTAGTAATTAGAGAATATGTGACATTACTTAAGTCACGATTCTTTTTATTGTGCCTAAAAATTATTCAAGTATAATTTTGCTTTTATACATCAACGTTATGCTAAAATGAAATTAGATCAGCAACACACATAAATGTATAATTTAAGAAAAGTAAAATTAAAATACTTTTGTTCATAACAACATGTTCAAATTCTCTTATTTGTATGGCAGTCTAAATCATAGACTTAACATGATTTAACCGTTTACAAGTTAAATAAATCATTAAAAATCAATTTTGTGAAAATATTTAGCGTAAACAAAAATCATTCACTCATTCTATTGTATCAAACGAATATATGATTGTTATATATATATATATATATATGGTGTACATATATATGTAAAATATAGAGTTACTTCTATTAACGACATAGGTCTCATTGTGGATCTTTTGGGAAAAATGCAATTTGGACAGAGTGATGATTTTGCAATTCCAGTCAGTCAAAAACATAGAGGTATTCTCAAAAAAAAAAAAAAAGTCAGATATGTATAACAGCCACTCAAAAACACAGAGAGCTCAAGAGCACAGAGCCATACCAAAAACAACGTATGAAAAACAATACCACAGCCACACATACATGATGAACAGGAGGACCGGATGGATGGCCATATTGGCCGACGAGCACTTGGCGTCCAAGTTGAACTTGCCTGCATCCTTACTTAGTTTCCATGACAGCTCCATGAAAGCTGATTAATTAAGTCGTTTCTAAAACTGTCGCAGGACAAATTGAGAAGAAGTTGAGGTTTGAAGTTCGCAGATGAACCTTGGAGTGCTGAAGAGGTCTCCACTCATTTCAAGTCACAGATCGAGAAAAGATGCTGCAATTCCTAATTTCAGAAATTAAGTGCCGGTGGGACCTATTATCCCTTTTCCATGGGTGGGGTCAAAAAGTCATGTGGAACATGATGCTTCTTTTTTTGGTTGATGACAGGGGGACCTATTACCCTATTGTTGATGATAGAATTTTACGCGTGGATCGTGGCAATTGGTCAAGCATACTTTCGTTTTTCTATTGTTTTTCCTTGATCAGAAATATAATAGGGTAATTACAGCTGCTACCGTATGAATTGTGGTTGCAGAAGTTGACGTTACGTTACGAGAAATTTAAATATAAAACAAACCGTATGCGACAGAGACGATGGCAACCGCAGTCTTGTACTCTTGTTGCTCTCTCTCTGCAGCTTTCAAAAACTACGGTGACCGAGGGCTCCCCTGTATGGTTGATATTAGGCCTCATCAACGGATCGGGTCGGGTTTCATTATAAATCGTAAGATTCAATCTCGTGTATATAAAGCGGATATTGCAGTCAATTTCAGGTCGGATCTTGCGGGTTTTATTTACAAAGAAATTTAAAAAGCATTTTGTAAGAGGATTTGGAACCTAACCTAGTCGAGAGCTCGTCCCCCACACCCGGTTCAATTTATTAAAATAAAAAGACAAAAAATACAAGTGTAGGGAATGAAGGACTATAACAATAGACCAAAATCATTCCCGATTACAACTTAGAAGTCGGAACAAAAGCAGATTATTAATACACCTTCAATTAAGGGTTGCATGCTTCATATCTGCCACCTGCAATGAGAAACCCAAAATTAAAAGCCAAGAAATAAATTGAACCCAATTCCTAAACAACTTCAATGCACAATTCATGCCTCCAAAAGCTAAACTGAACCCAATTCTTCAATACTCAATAAACTAAGCGCTTCCATGCCTTGGTTTGCTCTTTCTTGTCCTGCAATATTAGAGATTACATCAAAACAAGGAAAAAAGAGTATACAGAAAAAAGAGTCCTAGCTTCAACTTTAAGTTTTTATTTTTTGTTTTTAAGCATAGTCAAAAGTAGATACAACACTCAGCTTTCCTTGATTATACAGTGAAGAAGAACATAACCTCTATTTGAGAATACAATGGGAAACTGGAAAGGATCCAATATTGCTAAAGAAAAAGACTAGTCAGAGCAGCAAGGATCAAGTATATGAATTCTAATTCATAAAAACAATCTCTTTCATAATTTCACTATTTAACATACAAGTGTGAGGGGTACATATAACTAAAATGGTAAAGGAACTGGAGTTTGTAGAATTGCTGTAAATCCGTATGTAATTAGGATTCTTATTTAATTAGAATATCTTGTAATTATAGAAAAGGGTCTTTTCCCGTATACCCAAAAAGCCTTGGTATTTTTCCCAACTGCCCAACACTTTGGTATTATACTGTTGTTGATAGATAAAGACTAACAAGGATGGTTTAAACAAACAAATGCCTTTTGTATCCTATGTTGACCTTTGGATCCTTCTACCGTTCTATTCAACAAAAAAGGGAACAGTATTTAAAACGTCAAAACGAAAACAAGACTAGCCTTCAACATGCCACATTTCGCCTAACGACATCCTGTCTAAGCGGCTACTCACAGGGCGGAATCACTGCTGCTTGTCCTAATTTTTTCTGTTTCAAAACTGATTCTTTCAGGTGAACAGTAAAGTTTTTAGAACCTTGGATTTCCATGGGATGCATGCATTTTAAAGAGTAAACTAAGAATGACAAGCATAGTAAATTACAAATGACAATTATCATAAACTGATAATAACAAATGAACTAATAAAAATAAACTGATAAAAACAATATTGGTTAAAGAAGTGGGTGAACAACCATCTGAATTTATTCAAATATACATATAGTTAAAACATTCAGAGCCTCATTCTCAGGTAAACAGCAAAAGCTGTTTAGCTATTCATAAGAATGAGAACAGTTACTTACTTGATGAAAGCACACTACTTCACACCTAGACTGAAAGGGAAGCACACTGCTATTCTATTTTGAGAGAAGATTTTTCTGCTCAATATTCTATTCTATTTTTGAACTGCTATGTTTTTCTTTGAAGCTGCCTTCGAATGCCTTCTAAGAGAAGCTAAAGCTCCTTATATAGGGAGCGGAACTCAAACTAGAATTCAAAATACAAAAATATACAGATCAACTCCGTGACTCCTGCTTTTCTGAGTGCTCCTGCTGGTGGAGGTCGGACAGGGAAAAGCAAAAGTGGTTAGGGTGAAATGTTTTTCACTTTCTCTTTTTTGAAAAAGCAAAAGTATCTTTTGAAAAAGAAAACAGTTGCCTTTTGTCTTGGTGCTTTCTTCTTTCACCCGTGGTTTCACCCGTGATGCTACATATTTTCATCTGTTTCAGACTGGTGGCCAAAGACAAAGGAGTTGTTGTCTGCCTGGGCCATGCGAGTCGTTGTAGCATTGTCCTCGACGTCTGTATCAACATACATTTTGTGGTGGTTGTCATTTTCAAGCTTTTCCACCCATCGCATGCATGCCATTGTCGAGTCTATCTCTTTTCTGGTTAGAGATAGGAATAGGTCACTGCTGACTACGTCAGGCTTATCGTAAGCAGTGATGATTGTTTTCTCTCCTGCTGCCAGGAAGGTATTGCTGATATCTTCAGCGATGATCTTCTTCATGTATTCCAGGGCCATGGCCTTCATCCAGGGAATGCTTGAATTTGGTTGACCATTGTACCCAACACAGGCTGGTTGAAGATATTTCCTTGGGATAATTCTCACATAGTGATATGGAGAAATATATTCAACTTCATCGTTTGCCTTTTGGATCCATTCTGGAGGAGTGGATCTGAACTTCAGACGAAGCATACAGTCATTTCTTCTGATGTTTTTGACTGTGTTGACAATAATAGGCGACAAACCTTTCAAATCATCATTAGTCTTGGTCCATAGATTATGGACAAAATCATTTTCAACAAGCCAAAGCTTGTGTTCTTGGGGATGTTCACTCTGAACATTTACCAGGTATCTTCCAACATATGGTCCTGACACAATAAAGAGAGTTGGAGGAACTAGGTCTTCTGGATTATGTCTTCCTATCAGACAGTGGAATTCATGCCAGTCTGATTCATTGAGTGCCATGATAGGGACCCTAGCACTTTCAGGGCTTTCCAGGAAGTGAATTTTTTCTTTTCTGACAGCACTCTGCTGCGTATGAAGCTCTTCTCCTTGTGGCCTTCCATGCTCGTAGAGTTCTTCAGCTAATGCAAAGAGAGCTGGAAACATCAGACCACTGCTTCTTTCTTGAAAGGCAAATAAGAGATTATCCAGGATTGCCTTCTGGTGATAAGCTAGTCTCCTGCCAATCTCCTGCCAGTTCTGAACACAGGAGTATCAAAAGTTCTTAATTCATAATTAAAAACATTTATAACTCCACTTGGAGTTGGTCTGCTTTTTGGCAAAGCAGCAGCCATCAACGGTCTTGATGAGCCTTTACCGTCTGCCGTTTGAGACGGGCTAGCCAATCCTTTACCCTGGGATTGATCAGCTGAGGCCAAGCCTTTTGAGCTTAGCAGAAACCTTTTAAGGATTTTCTCCTTGGTTTCTCTTGGATCCTCTTCAGGTTCCTGTTCTTTCCCAGCTCTTCTGCTTCTGGGATTACAACCTTCGTCGTCTTCTCTTTGGCTGAACATTGCCAGTTCTCTGGTCAATGCGTCTAGAAGATAGTTCTTGTTACCTGCAATTAATTCAACAGTATAATCATATTGGTTAAGAAATAATTGCCAGTTTGCTAATCTTCCTCTGTCAGCAGCTTTGTCAAGTTTAAAATTTTTAAAATTCTTTACTCTGGCACAATCGGTGAGGACAGTAAAAGTTTTTCCAAGATGTGCTGGAGAATTTAAAATCGTTTTCTTGACAGCTAAAATTTCTTTTTCCCCTGTGGGATAATTCAGTTCTGCAGGGCTGAACTTGCCACTACAAAATTTGCAAATCTTTTCAATGTTAGTTCTAGGCGCTCTCGCCAGAACCACACTGGACCAGTAATTATCACTCGCATCTGTCTGGAGGATAATTTCATCATTTTCCTCTGGTTGCTGCAGAGGAGGGAGGTTTTTGCAGAGATTTTTTATCTGCTTCACGATCTTTTCATCATCTTCTGTAAAGCTCCATTTTCTTTTGGAACTTGTCTTAAGAGATAACACTGCTGTTAACCCTGAGATCTTGGGGATGAAATCTCTCCCATAATTTATGACACTAAGGAATCTCTCTAGACTCTTAGCATCAGGAATTCTGTCTGGGAACTTCCAGATCTTTTCAAGAATATGTGGTTGGAGTTTTATGACTCCATTCTTGATGTTTATCCCTAGGAAATCAACTTCATCGAGGATAAAGAAGATTTTCTTCTCACCTAGGATAATTCCATGCTGAACTATCAGCTTTACTACCTCATGGAGGTGTTTCATGTGTTCTTCTCTGTTTTTGGAGAAGACCAGGATGTCATCTATGTAGACGACGCAGAACTCCGCTACATGCTTGAAGATGTTGTCCATCTTTCTCTGGAAGATTGAGGGAGCTTGCTTTAGACCAAAAGGCATTACCAACCATTCGTAATGACCTTGTGGTGTTCCAAATGCAGTGAGAGGAATGCTCTCAGGATGAATCTTGACCTGCCAGAAACCCGACTTTGCATCGAATTTCGAAAAGACTTTAGCTCCTCTGAGCTGGTTGATCAACACTCTTACTTGAGCTATTTGATAACCGTCTTTGACAGTCTTCTTATTGACATCTCTGTAGTCAATAACCATTCTAGTTTTTCCTCGTAGATTCTCTGCATGATTTCTCACGTAGAATGCTGGAGCATGATGAGGGCTAGTGGAAGGTTGAATTAATCTCTTGTTCAGGAGATCTTCAATATCACTTCTGAATTCTTTCTGATCTTCCTCTTTGTACTGAGGAATGGCTTTGACATGACAGATGGCATTCATGTCGTGCAATCTCAATTCACAGACCACTGGGTCTTTTTCCCAAAACTTCTGAGGATTTGTATCCACATTCTGCTCGAGTAGTTTCTTGATTTTTTCAAGAGTGGGAATTTGCTGAGACTCAAGCTTGTTCTGAAAGTGCTTGAGGTTATGCTCATGGATGAAACTAGCTTCTTCATCTTCACTAGTTTCTCTTTCTTCTTCTTCAGAAGATTCTTCAACAAGCAATTCTTCTTGTTGTTTGATTTGGAGTATAGGCTCAAATTTGGGCTTGTAGGGGGTAAGATCACCACTATTCTGTTGCGATCTCTGATACTGAGTAGTAAAACCGAGACCTACCACACTTTTTGCTTGTGTGAGTCGGTCTGCCCAGAACACCCGTTCTCCTTTCCTGAAGCCTATCGCTTCTTCATCCTGAATGAACCTTTGTTGGAGAATATAATCATTTCCCAACAAGAAATCAGATCCTTGGCCTGCAGATTGCCAAACATTCTGGATGATGAATGTTCCTCCACCAATGGTGATATGAACATTTTTTGCTACTTTCTTCATGGTGAGATGGCTTCCATCAAATGTAAGGGCATCTCCAACAATGGAGTCAAAAGCCAAAATGACTAAGGGGATTTTTTTTCACCATCTCCAACCCAAATCAAAAGGGTGTCAAAATGGCTTTTGAGTCATACCTTGAGTCAAAATGACTAAGGAATGAAGGTAGAAAGCCAAAATGGCTTAGGTGAAGAAGGCTGGGCCCCACCTTCCACTATTCAAAATGAGCGGCTCTGAGTCACTCATCATGAATTCGATTCAAAATGGAAGGGTAAGATTAATTGATACCAAAAATTAAAAAATAAATATATAATTACTTAATTTCTAATCTAACAGTCAGAAAAATGCGATGAATTAAATTCAATGGCTAATAATAAAGTAATATAGTTTTAAACGAGAAAAACTTGAAAAAATAAAATAAAATTTTCTAAAAAACATTTAAACGACAATATATTATTTAAGATTATTATGTATGATATATAAATTCATATTGTAGTTAAATAATTATCTAAAATAATTAAAATTATGAAATGGGTATGACTTTTGACTAAAGAGGGTTGGAGATGCAAAATATGAATGAATAGTAATGACACTAGGAGTGTCAAATTTTCCAAATGACTTTGGTTTTTAACTAAAGGGTTGGAGATGCCCTAACACCAGTAGCTGACTTTTTCTTATCTTCTTTCCAGAGTTCATCTGGAATTGCAAATCTCTTTGCAACAGTAAATCCCGATCCATTATCTACAAAGGCATGTAGATGATATTTTCTGTGATCTGGGAATTTTAGTCCAATCTCTATGTAGTTGCTGTATCTACTGGTAGAGACGACCTTCGATTGATGAAGCTCATTTTCCTGAGCTTGTTCCGTTGGAATGAATGGTTTGCATTCTTCTTTTGGAACAATTTCTGGAGGGGGTGATTTATCAAAACTAGATGGTTTTGTATCATCCCACCCTGTAGGAATCATCTCTTTGATGTCTGGGTCACTGAACCATGATGGAGGGTCATATCTGACCTTATAATCAAACTTGCCAGATGGTTGGCCAAGTAGATCCCATGTTTCAGTATCCTCTTGTCGTTCTAAGAGATGAACTGTTTCTGGTGGTTTCACCAGTTCTACATTTTCTGGTATTTCAACCAGTTCAATATCTTCATCGATTTTTTCTTCACCGATGATTTCTTCCTTTATTTCAGAGGAAGATGGTTCCATGGTTTCCTGGAACAGAGTTTCAGCTTCTTTTGCTGCCTCTTTCGCCTTTTGCTCAGCGAAATACTCTTCATATTCTTGTTCAACCAATTGGCTGACTTTGCCATTCTTGGTTTTTCTTCTTGCTTCAGCTATGAAGCATTCTTTGTGAGAAGTCTTCTTAGACTCTTCACAAAACATTGGGAGACCATTCTTTTCGTGACAAAAGCAGAAGTCACAAACGAATGTACCAGGGTTCACTTGATAAGAAGACATGAAAGTTTCTGTCTTGCTTCCTTCCCAGTTTTTGATTCTCAAAACATTCATTTGTCTGGATTCGAAGTACTCTACTTCAGAATCTATCTCAGACTCTTCTGATGAATATTCTTCTTCAGACCAGGCAGAGTAAACTGACCTGTCGTCTTCTTCATCATCAGAATAGACTATCTCATAGCCTTTCATGTTTGCTGTTTCTATTATTTGCTCATATTCTTCAAAGAGAGCTTTAGTAGATCTTTTACCCTTTTCCGGGCATTCATTGGCATAGTGCCCTTCAGCTTTACATAACCAACATCTGCAAGCTTTCTTGCTTGGTTGTTTATGTTGATGAGTGCTCTTCTTTTTCTTGAAGAACTTCTTCTTGGCATCTCCATCTTGTGGCTTCTTGTAATTGGAACTTCTCTTGAATTTCCAATCCTTCTTCTGATTACTCTTTTTGAATTTTTTAGAGTAAAATTTTTCTTTTTCCTTTTTTTTGTGGAATTTGGATTCATGGCATCCCCAGTTTGTGGGCATATCCAGTATTCCATAACAGAAATTTTCAACTCCTTTGAGTTGCTTCTTAGCCATCTTAGCTCTAAGATTGGCTTTGCATTGCTCCTTCAGTAATTGCCGGATTCTGTCGGCAATTTCTCCAACTGAAAATCTTTCAATTGGCTTCTCAGCTATGCTTTCTCTCACAGCTGTTCTCCATGGTTCAGGGAGCTTTCTGTGCAACAGATTAACTAGATCAGTATTCTCTAGTTCACCAATTGTACAGTAATATTCCTGAAATTCATTCAGGTATTCTTCGAAGTATCTCATGTCGCAGATCTTGAGCGCATAGATATTCGACTTTGCCGTTTCTTTGGCTTTCTCACTCAGATTTCAGAGATCTCCACAGAACTGATCGTACAGGGGTACTGCAAAATCATACGGAGACTTTGAATTCTTGATCTCTTCAAGCCAGTCTTTTCCTCTGGCAGTTTCTTTGAAGGATAGGTAGTACTTTTTTGCCACTCCGGTAAGAGTAGTTTCATAGTACACCTGCAAATCTGATGCTTCAAATTTGCCAAGGGTAAGTGCAGAAGCCATCATCAGGCTATCTACCCATTGGTCAATGGTTTTTCTTTTGTCTAGACTCTTGTCTAGATTCAACCAGATGCCATAGTTCGTGATCGGAACTCTTGGCAGATTGTCCTCGGGGCCGAATCTTTGGGAATTTCTTTCCCCTTTTTTACCCGTGGGGGCTTTCTGAAATGGGAGTTTTGTTTCCCTTGTTTCTCTTTTTATGAAAGTTCTGGAGCTCTCTCCATCTTCCATTTCAAGCTCTTGATAAGGAAAGACTTTTCTCGTCTTTCTGATTTTGAATTCTTTCATTTCTTCGATTAGCTTTTCTAATCGTTCAGGACTTTCACAATTCTCAGCTTCTTTATAAAGATCATAGAGCTTCTCAGCTCTGAGCATGTGGACTGGTCTGTTCAGATCTGCTTCCAGATCTTCTTCTGATATTGGCTCTTCAAAAGTGGGTTTTGTACCACTGACACCTGCTTCTCTGGTGCTGTAGCTTCTTCTCAGAAGACTGTTGTTTATCCTGAGCTTCTCAGGACCGACATCACTTTTTCTGTGGTTGTCGAAGTTGAGGCTGATTTCTCCAGTTCTTCTACTCTCGTAGATCTTTGCTTTTGCACTTTCTGCTGGTAGCTTCGGACCTGATAATTTCCATTCAATAGGAAAAGTTACTTCATTCTAAGCAACCTTGTGAATCTGCTGTGAATGGTTCTTCTGGCTGGTGAGGAATCCAGTAGTGAGACCAGGGATGTTGGAAATCCGTGTCTTCGGCTCTACTGTGGTGCCCATCAGTTTGTAGTATATTCTGTATACTATCGCCAATTCTTGCATATCATTCTTCATTGATATGCCATCTGTCTTGACTCTCAGTTGGAGACAGTGGGCTGCATCCTTCAGGCTGGTTGAGAAGTTGGGGAAGCAGTTGAAATATGCTACTTGGTTGCACAGTGATGCTTCTAGAGTTCCCAACAAACTAGCTTGGAAGTCTGTCAGTTTGTTGTCTTGCAGAACACATAGGACTGAACAGTTGATGCCTTCTCTTGCCAAAAGTTTTATGCCGACTTGGACTGCTCCAATGTGCATAAATTGATACTTCTTTGCTTGTGCTCTGGCAACTTCAGCTGGAGTGATCATTAAGAGATCTGTCTCTCCTCCTGCTGTTGAGGGGGTTGTGAATTCAAGTAATTTGAAATGATGGATGTCCATCAGGTCAAATGATCCCCTTTTGTAGATCTGTTTGAAATCTAACTTTGGAATTGAGGCGTTTTTTACCTCTTGCTCGATTTCATTGTATTCAAATTCTTCAAAATTCAGGAGTTGTACTCCTTTCTTTTTCCCGAAGATGCTCATCATTTTTACATCTCGAGTATCCTTCGGCTTTTCATACCGAATACTAGTCTGACTGGTTCCAGAAAAATCATGTTTGGAACATGATTTGAGTCTGGTTTCTCTAATGGTTTGAACCCATTAGTCTTCTTTTTTACTGTAGGCACTTTCTTGTCCTTCAGTATAGAATCCAGCGTTTTTTGCTGTTCTTTGATTTTTCTACTAACACTCGTTAGTTTTTCTTCTTCCGTTTTTGGAAGTTCCTTGATATAATCCAGTTTGTTTTCCAATCTTTCCAATTGGTGGATTATAGCAGGTAGTTTTTCTAGATGATTTTGACATCTAGATACTTCTAGTAACAGCTTCTGATATTTCTCATCAGAAGATTTCAGTAGAGAATTTATTTTCTCTAATAACAATTCGGACATTGTCCCCATTAAGGAGGGGTTCTCCTTGAGCTATTTTACAAGCTCTGATACCAGTGAGGTGCGGATCTAACCAATGCTCAAATAATCAAGAGGTTTTTGTTCCTCTTCCAGAACATCTAGGAGATTATCTATGTCTTCTTCTATTCTATAGATTCTAGTCTGAAGTCTATAAATAATATCCCAATAATTGGGAGATTCTCTGTCGAGACTGTCTTGATAGAATTTTAGTTTTCTCAATTTTTTCTCTCTCTATATGCAATTCTTTACTAGTGTTTTTGCAGATTGCAATTAACTCAAGTCTGTCTACAATTGAAATTATGAATAGTAATTTGTACTGTTTACCTTTGAATTTAGAGGATGACTGTCAACTTCATATATATTCAATTAAAACTCTGATGGGCCCACCACGTTTCTTAAAACCTTTAAATAAACAATGAAATAGACAATAAAATTATATGAAAGAGACAGATGCATATGCAGACTCTGACAAACAAAGACAGCAAAGAAAATTGCTAAAGGAAGGAAGAAAGGGTACTAGTGGTAGAGATTTTGAAAAGATGGGTAGGTAGGAAAGAAAATGAGAAAAGCTTGTGTATGGGGGAACAAAAATAAGACACTGGGGTGTATGAGAAGTATTTTCCCGGATTTGGGGTGTATGAGCATTAACCCTATAGAAAATCCTGTAATTATAGAAAGATTGTTTCCTATTAGAGTTAGACTACTCCTTTGTACTTGTATATATACCCCCATTGTGGGATGAATATAATCATCGAATTAACCCTGAATTGAAGTATTCTTTTCTACTTGGTATCAAAGCAGGTTCAATCACTTGAACTTGCACTGCATCCTTTGAATCCTGAATCTCGAAGAACACCACAAACCGCTGCGTACCACCACCGTTGAAATCAAACCATCCCTGAATTTCAAACCACCATCACCCTACCTTTTTCCGGAAAAAGAAAAAGAAAAACTTTTTTTTTTTTCAAAACATTCATATCTATCTTGAAACCCTAGAAAATCCAATCTTGCGAAAATCCTGAATTCCTCAATGGTGCAATCAGAGAAATAGGCTATGGGGCATTTAGTAACTACCGAATTTTCTGTTATGGCTCAACGCAAACATGGTCCTCCTCCAGGCTTCTCAGGACATTCTCCACGCTGTCCTCTAGGTAAACCAAATTCATATGCAAACAAAAAGTGCATTATCTGTGGGGAATTAGGTCATAGTAAGGAGCGGTGCTATATATGAAGTGATTGGTTACCCTAATTGGTGGAACTTCACCAAGAAACCACGAAAGAATTTGGGTAAGGCCGTTGTTGCTATTACAGAGGAAGTTTACCTAGACAATGCCTCCGCTAATGTAGCGCAGTCAGGTATGAAGGGTAAGGTTACTTTCAATAGTACATGGATAATTGATACAGGTGCATCTGACCATATGACCAATGACCCTAGTCTTGTGAAAAACCTTAGACGTCCCCTCAAAATGTTGTCTCTACTGCTAATGGTACTCTAACTCCAGTCACCGGAGAAGGTTATATTGCTTTATTTGATACCTTAACTCTTGAATCTGTCTTAGTTGTTTCATCACTAATTTATAATATCCTATCTGTTGGTCAAATTATTTTAGCTCTTGCATGTATTGTGACCTTCTATCCGTCTTTCTGTGTATTTCAGGACATTCTAACTAGGCGAATTCTTGGTTATAGTGTTAGAAGGGAGAAATTATAATACCTGGATTTGACAGAGACTGGATAGAAATAGAAGCCTTTTTTGGGACAAGCTAATTAGATCAACGGGGTAGAGGATGCAAAGGAGGATGTATGGTTATGGCACCACCGTTTTAGTCATCTATCTTTTAGTTATCTTAAGAAGCTACAATCTCATTTGTTTTCCGTTGTAAGTGATTTGGATTTCCATTATGACATTTGTGAACTGGCCAAGAGTCACCGTAGCTCATATTCACCAAGTCTTAATAAAAGTCTTGTTCCTTTTCTAAAGATTCACTCTGATGTCTGGGGTCCTGCGAAAATTTCTTCTCTTTCTGGAGCTCGGTATTTTGTAACGTTTATTGATGATTGCACTCGCATGACATGGATGTCATTACTGAAGAATAAGAGTGATGTATTTAGGATGTTTACCGAATTTCACAAAATGGTGGCAACTCAGTATCAACAATCCATCAGAGTGTTTCAGTCTGACAATGGTGGAGACTTTGTGAATGACCCTATGATTGAGTTTTGCTGGTCACATGGAATTCGCCATCAAACCTCCAATTCTTATGCTCCTCAACAGAATGGTTTAGCAAAATAGAAGAACAGGCAGTTGATGGAAGTTGTTCGTGCTTCCTTGTTTGGCATGAATGTACCTCGGTCCTATTGGGGAGAAGCAGTGAAATCAGTAGCATATCTTATCAACCGTACTCCTTCACGAGCGATTGAGTTTCAGAAGCTTCATACACTTTTAACCATCCTTTCTATGCCTAATTTGGAGCCCCAACTTTCCAGGACAGATGCGGTGTAGGACCATCCCTTGAACCGAGCCAATGTCAAGATTTGTCGATCAAGATAGACACATCACGCCAAGACGTCAGCTTGCATCCCCAAAGTGACAACAACATCAGCTTGCATCCCTAAACGCTTCAATGCGTCCTGGAATATATGAAACA
Source organism: Rosa chinensis (assembly GCF_002994745.2). Lineage (NCBI taxonomy): Eukaryota > Viridiplantae > Streptophyta > Magnoliopsida > Rosales > Rosaceae > Rosa > Rosa chinensis. Next base: position 15,725,216 of record NC_037091.1, on the reverse strand, counting down.
TTACAAGCTGGCGAATTACCCATTGACTAGCCCAACTGTGATACACCCAATGAAGAGAATATAATTCAGAGTTCTCATCTGTCAGAGTTTTTCCCCCTCTCTACATCATCATCTAAAGAATCTGCTACGAATGTTCCTCCTCAGGTACCTTTAATTTCGAATGAATTATCTGGGGTAGATAATATTAATTCTAGGAAATCACAGAGGGTTATCAAGAAGAAACAATATGAGCCAGACATCAAAGCCAAAGCTAAATATCCTGTAGCTAATTACATGTCTAACCATAGATTGTCTGGGTCATATGCACTTGTTGTTGATCAATTATCTACTGTATCTATTCTTAGTAACGTGCATGATGCATTGACGGATCCAAAATGGACAAAGGTGATGAATGAAGAATTAGAAGCTCTTCAAAAGAATGCAACATGGGAGTTAGTACCTCTGCCGCCTGGGAAGAAGACTGTAGGATGTCGTTGGGTGTTTACTATGAAGCTTAATGTCAATGGAACTATTGATAGATATAAGGTGAGGTTGGTTGCCAAGGGATATACACAACGCTATGGGATTGATTATGAGGAGACTTTTGCACCTGTAGCAAAAATCAATAATGTCCGGATTCTAATCTCACTTGCAGCAAACAAAGATTGGCCCTTGCACCAGTTTGATGTGAAGAATGCGTTTCTTAATGGGAATTTGGAGGAAGAAGTATCATGGATATGCCCCCAGGTGTTAAGAATCACCCAAGTGACGTTAGCAAGGTGTGTAAATTGAAGAAATCTTTGTATGGCTTGTAGCAATCTCCAAGAGCTTGGTTTGGAAGATTTTCATAGTCCATGAAGCCCTTGGGTACAGACAGAGCAATTCTGACCATACCTTGTTTATCAAACACAAGAATGGTAAGATTGCAGCTCTTATTGTGTATGTTGATGACATGATTGTTACAGGTGATGATTCGAAAGAGATGAATGAATTGCAAAAGTATCTGTCAAAGGAGTTTGAAATGAAGGATCTGGGACAACTGAAGTATTTCTTGGGTATTGAAGTTGCAAGGTCTAAGAAGGGGATTTTTCTTTCACAAAGAAAGTATGTCCTTGATTTACTTGCTGAAACGGGGATGCTGGACTGCAGACCAATGGAGACACCCATTGAGATGAATCATAGACTTGTAGAAAGGTTGATTTATCCTAATCAAGTTCCAACTGATAAAGGGAGGTATTACCGTCTTGTAGAAAGGTTGATTTATCTTTCACATACTAGACCATATATTGCTTATGTTATGAGTGTTATTAGCCAGTTTATGCATTGTCCTAGTGAAGAGCATATAGATGTAGTCTTCCGTATTTTGAGGTACTTGAAGATGGCGCCAGGTAAAGGGTTACTGTTTGAGAAAAAAAGATGAATTGGAAGTTGTTGGATATACGGATGCAAATTGAGCTGGTGATAAAAATGACAGACGTTCTATATCTGGGTACTTTACTTTTGTTGGAGGGAACCTAGTCACTTGGCGTAGCAAAAAGCAGAAAGTTGTTGCCAGATCAAGTGCAGAAGTTGAATTTCGAGTATGGCACATGGAGTCTGTGAAATGTTATGGATCCATAATGTCCTGAAAGACCTGGGTTACAAGCTTAAAAGGCCTATGGATTTGCATTGTGATAATACAGCTACCTTGAGATTACACATAATCCAGTTCAGCATGATAGAACAAAGCATGTGAAGGTTGACCGTCATTTTATTAAAGAAAATCTTGACAGAAAGGTTATTCGCTTTCCATTTGTAAACTCAGATGAGCAATTAGCTGATGTTCTCACTAAAGGAGTGTCCAAGAAGATATTCGACAGCTCGATTGACAAGTTGGGCATGATAGACATCTATGCACCAACTTGAGGGGGAGTGTAGGATCGCTGTAAATTCGTATGTAATTAGGATTCTTATTTAATTAGAATATCTTATAATTATAGAAAATCCTGTAATTATGGAAAGATTGTTTCCTATTAGAGTTTGCCTACTCCTTTGTACTTATATATATACCCCCATTGTGGGATGAATATAATCATCGAATTAACCCTGAATTGAAGTATTATTTTCTACTGAGTTCACTCACATTGAACTTACGTCGAACACTTGGTGGGCATAAAAACAATCATTTTTAACAACTGTCGCAACACTTTCTTTGCAACCAAATTTCCACACAGTTTTTTATACAAACAAAACCAAGATCGTTCCTTTTCAACGAATATTTGAGAAGAATATAGTCACTCACCATAGTTGGTTTACAAGCAAATGGGCATCGTCGCGTCCATTTCTCCAAATTCCAAAACAAAGAGAGAAATATCAGTAAACCCAGTCAATTCAAATCAAACTAACACCATTATCAGTGGTAATTAACACCTAGAAGATGGACAATGAACAAAGAGCACTTACCCACAGAGTTAAATCTCTGCTAAGTTTCAAGTCTTTGCTCTCACATATGGATTTGTGAGGCGGTTGAGAGAAGCGATGTGAGTTGTGAGATGAGGAAGAGGAAGAAAAGAAAAATAGCGATGGAGGATGGAGTGCTTGAGAGGAGCGATGTGAGAGGTCGAGAGTAAGGATTGAAATATCTGCGATATTTCTAATATATCCCCCGATATCTCTCTTTTTGGACGGACCAATATATCTTACGGAGTTAATATCTTATCTTTTACTGTTTCCCCCGAAATTTCTCTGACATCATCAAATATTCCGGATATATTAGATATTTGGGATATATCCCTAATAAATGAAGAATATTGAGATATATCCCCGATAAAGTGAAGAAATATCTGTAAAATCAAATTAAAAAAGAAGAAGAAAAGACTCGGTAATTCTCTGAATGCAAATCTGTGTGAAAAAAGATCTCTTCAAGGAAAATCTGGGTGAGGAGAAATCCCCTCAAGGTGAATCCAGGTGAGGAGAAATACCCTCAAGGCGCGATTCTGTGTGAGAAGTTGTTCTCTAAATGCAAATCTGTGTGAGGAGAAATCTCCTCAAAGCGAATTTGGATGAGGAGTATTCCCTTTGAGGAAAATTAGAGTGAGGAGTGGAATTCAAGTGAGAGAAAAATCTCTGAAGACGAATCTGGACAAGGAGAAATCATGATGAAGCAATTTCAAAAAGTAACTCATTCACTTCATCGTTCTCAATTATATGGGATTGGCCTTTATCAGTGTTCTAAAACGCGGCCGCCCAGCCCGCCTAGGCGGCGCATAGGCGCTGGGCGGCACCTCTCCGCCTCGAGTAATGCATAATCGGAGCTTCTGGGCGCTGGGATTTTAGGCGGGCGCCTGGGCGGACTGGGCGGCTGGGCGTTTTCCTTTTTCTTTTTTTTTTAATTCGAGATACAAGACGTCAACACCCAATTATATATCAATTCCCGTACTCTCCCAGTATCAACTCTTCCTCCACCATCTCAACCGGCAGCTGCTTCAGCTTCTTCGCCCCTTCGCTCCACATCTCCTCCCTTAGCTTCTCCACGGTAAGTTCTGAGAAATTGATAATCTGGAAAAGTATTCATCTTTGCTTGAATTGATAATTTGGAATTGATAATCCGGTGGAGGCAAGAACGGCTTGAAGGTTGATGGCCATGGTGGTCGAGATTGACGGAATCAAATCAAAGATGAAAGAAAGAGAATGAATGGGTCTTGGTCGTTGTTTGGGAGCAAGAATGAATCTGGTGGTGTAGACGTGTAGTTGTGGGTGAGGTGAGTAAAAGAGTCGGTGGTTTAGATAAGAATGAATTGAAAAAGGAGAAATTGCTGGGTGGTGTGTTGGGTTTGCGTTGAATATGTCAATATGGAATTATGGATTAATCAAGACACATTAATCAAGATGTTATGGGCCAGCTCATTACCACAGGTGTGGCAAGTAGTAACTTTAGAACAGAAATATATATAATATTATAATAACATTAGTTATATGGAGACCGGAACTAGAATCTATTGATATAAAATATATATTTTTTAGAATATCTTTATTTATACCTTTTTTTAATTGAAATATTTATATTATAAACTTATATATCTTTTTACATGCTATATAAATAAATAAATAATTAAAAAAACAAAAACCGCCTAGGCGCCACCTAGGCACCCGCCTGGGCGCTCCTCCCCAGCCCACCGCCCGACTAGCGCCTAGCGATTTTTCGAACCTTGGCCTTTATTATATTAAAGTTTTAGACAAAGAGAACAGATTATTGGGTAATTTTCCCCTTATAGGGGAAACAGTCGGTAACTATAAAGAGATCTATAACTATCATATTCATCACTATAATTCATACTATATGGATCATATGTCTTGGTCTGATTATTGCATTTTCGTAGACCAGTGAGTGGTTTTTCAACCACCTAGTCTCTTTTTGGATGTAAAAGAAGTTGACATTCATATGTATTTATATGTAATTCCAATAGATTGACTCTTTCAAAAATGATATATTTTCTCTTATATCCCCGATATCGCCCTTTTTCAAAGTTCCGATAGATCTGTAGATACAGATATTTTAATCCTTGGTCGAGAGGAGTATGAGGAGCGATGAAGGTTTAGGTCGAGTTGTCGAGAGCGGCTGAGAAAGTGAGAGTGGGAACTAGGAGATCTTTTAGGTCCAGGTCTTTTAGTCTTTAGGTGGTAGACAGCTGGTATGCAGATCCAAGGGTAGGAAATAGATATATATATATATATATATATATATATATATATATATATACACACACATGTACATGACCGATCAGAAGCGAACGTCCGCAACCCAAAAAAGTGCGAACGTCGCTCCTCCGGCCTCAATCAGGCATCGATGGCGGCGTTTCTGTTGGCTGACGAAGGCTCTAGACATCCCAGACAACATAGCCATCAACGCGAAGGCAAAGGTGATCAGATTGTCAGCGATGCGCAATGAGCTTTCCTGAAACCATGGAAGCACCATCAAGGTCGACTTCGAACCCTTCATCGACGAGTCGAGCAGCAAGAAGAGAGTCGACATCGTGGCCTGGTTCCGTCCGGCACGAGCAGTGCTGCCCGTCGGCACCTGATGTAGCTCAGAGGAGCGTCGCCCGCACTTTTTCTGGGTTGCGGACATCCGCTTCTAAACGGCTCTCTATATATGTATATGTATAATATATATAATTTATTAATTTATGGGCATTTTCGGGCCAGACCTTGCAGGATTTTATGGGCTGGGCCTCACGGGTTTTTAAGGGTCTTTGGTGGGCCGGGCCTATGTATCACGCCCCGATTTTTAAACATAATTAAAAATCAATATAATCTCATAATTATATATGTATGATAGTTCAACCATCAATACAAAATACTTGGAAAACTTTTTCCTTTTAAACCAAGTACATACTGATACCTTGAACCCATTATGTCAATATATACTTGCTCCGTAGAGTCATATATTACACAAATTTAGGAATTAAATTGCCACAACAAAATAAAACATAAATGCTCCTTAGAGCTTACTACATAACGGAAGTTTTATCAACGGTAAAGTCACGAAATTGGATTCCTATAGTAAAGCTACAAATACAAGATCTCAGCTTCAGACACAATTATTTTGACCTGCAGGATTAATTCATACACCATTGAATAGTGCACCGAGTTGCCACACAACAAACCTGATAAGCTTATGAAAGCTCATATGAGTAACTCAAACACATCAATTAAGCAACTCACACCAATCACAATAACACCACCAATCAACTTAAGGATACAACTTAACCATGATTCCTTCCCACTTTCCAAGTCATTTCCTTAGAAGGAACAACAAAAGTCACCTTCGTGACAAAAACATATTATCTGATAACTCAACAAATCAATATGAAATTCAAAGTCCCTCACAGACAATAAAAGAAAGAATACTTTCAAGACTCTCTTTTAAACTATATACTTATGATTCTCAAGCAACCTCTACCATTACCCCCATAAGCTACAATGACAAACAGACTAGAGCTCTAACTGATTGTAACCAATTGCCCCGCCAAAGGCTTGGTCCTCCATTACATGCTTTGGTCACCATCTGTGACATTTGATTTTCAGACCCATCTGGTCTTCGAATCAAATGTTTGAATAAGTTGTATCCGACCTAAAAATGTTACATAAATCTAATAAAAGATTTCCCCTTCCCTGATCACTATCTGTGACTCTTGATACAAAGACTAGTATATTTAAAATAAGTCACGCTTGACTCAAAAATGTTACATCAATCTCAACACTTTTCAAACAATAGAAAACATCTTTTTCTACGATATTGTTTCCCAAAAAGTCACATTCAAAACAATAATATGAACACAATCATGCATATTGCTTCATCACACATCACATCACAAGAATACACACACACACACACACACACGTAGTCATTCGCTCAGGAAAACCACTAATACCAACTACAGTTTGCAGTTAAATAAAGGGCTAATTACTGTTTAGTACCCTGTGCTTTTGGTCCAACATCAATTCAGTCACCCGACTTCCAATTTAATCAAAAACACCCCCACACTATTATTTCTCCATCCAATAGGTCCATTCAGCAAAAATCAGTCAATTTCAGCTGTTTTGGTGCTGACATGGTGATCCAACTCAGCCCAGGTGGGGCCCACATCAAGGCGAATTGACCAAACTGACCCTGGCTCTAATCTAACACAAAGTTCTATTAAGCAGCCCAATTTCCTACAAAAGAAGACCTACATACAGCCCAATTTCCAGCCAAAGAAGACCTAAATACTTGTAAAGTTGTATCCTCCCGCCTAAAATAATGTATTTGCAGAATGGCTGATCAAAGTAATAACATTTGACCTGTAAATGTTCAAAGTAACAACATGTACTTCAAAGGAACAAATCTACATTTTTAATCAACATGCTATTGACTTGAAGCACCAATTCTACATTTGATCTTATAACATCAAACTTTCTCTAAATCCAACAAAATAAGCAGCCCAAATGTTTAAAACATCTCAAATTAATGTTTGCATTTCAAATAGCTCTAATCATCCTCCCAAAAAAATTAGAGCTAGCAACCTAGGTAGCATACACCAAGGTTGCACAAAAAATGTTAGGGCTTGCTTATCATTCCCCAAACTTCCTCCTACTTTCCCCCTTGCTTGGAATTCTACCTAATCCTTTGAGATGATATGCAAGGTGTTGGAGTTTGGCCTTTTGATGCTTTACTTGATGTCGGAGGCCTCGTGGTTGCTGAGGTAGATGTGGCAGCAACAGCAGCAGCAGCTTTGGTGGACTTGGATTTTGTGGCGGTAGCAGCAGCAGCTTTGGTAGAGTCAGCAGGGGCAGCAGACGCAGCTTTTCTAGATGCTTTCAATGCAGCCATCTTCTTCTACACTCACAAAAAAATCAGAAACAAGAATATAATTTTCAAGACATATATATCAAAAGCAAAGCATCACTAGCCGAATCACAGACCTATTCATCAACAAATACATACAAAGTTTACAAGCTAAAATCCATGTTTCATACCCTTTGATATTCTACCACTTTTAGATGGTTTTTCCTCAAGTCATTCTTACTCAATGGTGGCTTTCTTCCAAGTTTAGGCTGCAAAAAAATTATGGGATCAACCTTAAAACAGAAACATAAACAAGCTGCCCCATAAACAAAATAATTTGAAAAAGTACACTAAACATATGCAGAAAAAAAAATCAAAAATTACCTGGGCTTTTTGAGATGAACTTCCTTCTCCATTGTTGAGTTTCCTTTTCTTGTTCACATTTGCAGCTTGCTTATCTTTTGGTGGAAGATGTCGGTGACATGTCTTCACGTTGTGGCCAATTCTTTGACAATTGCTACACTTCAACGACCGCTGAACTCTTCCAAGCTTTGTTCCCTGTGCAGCCAACTTCTCCGATAAATCTCTAATCCTCTTTGTTCGTGGCCTTCCGGGCTGTCTAGAATACTGTGGAGGCAGAATTGGTGGTTCTTCACTCCTAGTCCACATCTCCATTCCGTTAACCGGCTTGATCAAATTGCTATAAATGTTAAGGTACGTCTTTTTTAAGTAGCAATCTGCAACAAAGTTTTCCGGATATGCCCTGTTGTTGTATATTGCTGAGACCGCGTTCTTGCATGGAACACCACTTAAGTCCCACATTCGGCATGTGCAGGTCCTTGCCGTAAGGTTGACCACATTCTTTGTTCCTTCAAAAGTCTCCACCTCCACTTGGTCACCACCATTCCCGATAGAAATGCAATCTGAAGCAGCTTTCATTTTGTTCTTTTCTAGTACTTTTCTAGGCTTGGGGCACAGATTTCCCACCATTGCTTGCATCTTATCCTTTCTGATTTGGTTTCTCTTCATTAGCTTCACTCTCATTTCCTTGAACATACTCACTGGTGGTTTTGCTCTAGCATCAAAAATGAACGAGTTGAAGCTTTCACATAAGTTGTTGATCATAATGTCACACTTCGACCAAGTCTCGAAGTGTGCTCTACACCAATGTTGTGGAGGCCTATCCTTATCTACAAAACAAGCAGCATCAGCCATTAGTCTTGATATGGGTCAACTTAGCAACAAAAAAAAAACAAAAACAAAAAAATCAGCAACTTTGTAAACTTGAAAACTTACGTGTCATCCATTTGTACGCTTCATTATCCAAAGCCTTCATCTCCTCCATTTCCTTTGCAAAGTAAGGAAGTGTAGTTAACTTTGCACATTTCCACATTTGATCCTTTAGTACCTTTCCCGGAAACAGCTTCGTAAAATTTGTCCACATATGGCGCACACAAAATCTAATCTTGGCGAATGGAACTACTTTTTCAAAGGAAGGGATTAAACCCTTTTGCTTATCGCTGATGAAAGCCCAACCTGCTCCATCCTCAAGTATACTCAGGTCTTTGCACAGAAGCTCTAGGAACCAAATCCACGAGTCTTTGCTTTCCATCTCCACCATTGCGTCGGCAATCACCCATGAAGTGTTGTTGGCATCAATGCCAACAGCTATCAAGAGCTGACCCCCATATGCAGATCTCAAATGGCAACCGTCTAGCCCAATCACAGACCTACATCCCGCTTTAAATCCATTTTTTAGAGCTCCAAGACAGATATACATCCTCTTGAAGATTGGAAGGCTCTCTCCCTTGCTGAAATCACATTTTATGTCAACGGTTGTAGAAGGGTCCACCCTTTTCAGCTCATTCGCATAATCTCGAAGTCTGGCATATTGCTCCATGATGGTTCCCTCCAACACCAAAAGGGCTGCTTTCTTTACTCGATAAGCCATCTTATTGGAGACCCTTGCTCTAACTTCTGAAGACATAGTTTGAGCCAAGGATTCTGTAACCGGAAAAAAAAAAATAATAAAATAAAATAAAAAACCAAAACAAGGATCGGTAACCATTGAAGCAAGCAAACAAGCAAGAAAAGTATTCCAAAACTGAACAAAACAAAACTGGACCATTTAAAATTGAAGCAATAGTTGGTTAATTACTCTAAAACAAGCAAAAATACAAACATGAAGGCTTAATCACTCCAAAACTGAAGCATTAGGTGGTTAATTACTCTAAAACTGTACAGTTGATACAAACATGAAGGTTTTAATCACTCTAAAACTGTACAGTTGAAACAAGCTTTTCACATAAGAACCTATGAATGACCAAAATCATGTAACACCTGCAACTTGCTGCAACCAACCAAAATTTGCTAAAACCAAAAAAAAAATGGAAACAAGACAAAAACTAGGAATTGGAAGGCACTATAATTTCGAACTTGCAGCAACCAAACTTGTCAAAAAAATTAGAAAACTACACAACAAACAGTAACCAAACAAAAACATGAAGAGATTGGAATGGATACCTGGCTTCCAGCCACTGTTCAGCTTGATCCTTTCCATGAAATGCTTAGTTAAATACTTAGCACTAAGCATGCTGTTATCAAAGACTCTCATGCACTTGTGTTCCGGCTCATAAGTCTTGATCATAAGAGATTCTTCATGTTGCATCCTAGATGCATAGAGCTCGAATGGACAGTCTTGGGACTTGCATATAGCCCTCACCCTTTTCCGGTCATTTTTGATAAAATATACCTCCCAACCATCTCTAATAGCCCTCTCCCTTATAGCCTCTCTCAAAATGGCAGCGCTGCCAAATATCATCCCTTTCTTGAAGACCGGGTCCTTCATATCTGTTTCTGGATTAAACTCAGGGAATGGTACTTCCTCTTCACCATCAGAATCCAAAGCAGGCCGCAATCTCTCTTCATCAGACTCGGCTGATCCAAACATATCTTCATGATCTTCAAACTCTTTTCCACTTTCCATCTCCAAAGGCAGAACAGCTTCTTTACTTGGTCCAACCCATTCACCATTGTCATTAACCTCAAACCCTATATCAGCTTCCTCGAACCAATCGTCGTCATCAACACCATACTGATCATATTCATCATCTTCAGCAGCGGGTATGTATTCATCATCCTCATCACTCTCACTGCTATCCACTTCATCTTCTTGTTCAGGGTGGAACCCAAATGATTGCATATAATCTAGAATATCTATATCTTTGAAGCATCTCTTCATCTAGACCACTTACACCATCAACACTGTTTGCTACAGGACCTTCCTCGGGGTACATCTTTCCTTTACCCTTATCTTTTGGATCTGTTTCAGCCACTTTCATGCCTTGAGTTGGGATGGAGACTTCAGGTTCTCTGATGACTATAGCCAGCTTTGGTTCCTCAATAATCTCCTCAATCACACATGTAGCCTTCTTTCTCGGCTCATCAGGGAGCTCTTCAATCACAACTCCAGTAGATCCGGACTGACTAAACATATCAAAACCAGCTGGTTCTTCACCCGAGCTCTCATCACCTTCATGAATATGATCCAAGTACACAACAACCAATCTCACTTCGGGTACACAACATAGCATAGTGCACACATCCGCATCCTAATCTATTATTGTCAAAGCATCATCTTTTGTTCCTATACTCCACCAATAATCAATCCTAGTACCTGCATAATCTGGGTTCAACCCTTGGACCATGTTATCTAACTCAGTCAACGACATCCTATCCTTGTCAGCATAATCATAGAAGGATATCTTCCCACCAACGTACTTATTTCCAAGTCTGTTACCCCCATGATATATCTTCATTGTGAAGTAATCGGGGCCATCTGCATGGAAAAAAAAAACATAATAGCCTGTCAGTTATTACCCAACAATATGACACTTATAAAAACACTGCTAAGTGGGCAAATAAGACAAAGAAGGACCACATCCAACAACAACTATATCAAAACCATAACTACAACAATATTAAAACCCTCATTCATTATCCCCAACAACTTTCACATGCACCACCTTACTTTAATCTCCTACTTTAAGGGTCAATCCTTCACAAACAGACAACAAATCGTACTTTAAAATTAGTATTAGTGGTATACAATTGCAGGCTATCATTCACAATTATTGTGATTCAATAAGTATGAAACAAAAAGTAGAAGCTAAATCTATATGCGACAAAAACAGGAGTCAGAATAGAAAAGCCATGTTTCTGGAAAGGGTAACTTTGTTGTTTTATATTGTACTTTGTTGTGTCGGGATTAAAGCACGTTTCTGCAACCTATAAGTTAGAAGATTTCAAAACTTCCATATTAGATCATATTGAAACCCTAACCTCAAACCCTTTTTTCCCATATCAGTAAAGCATGCCAGGATTAAACTTCTAAAACCCATATCAGAAACAAAAATTGTAAACCCAGGTTTCAAATTTCAAATATCTCATACCCTAACCTCAAACCCCCTTTTTCCATTTCTGAAAGTTTCAAATCCTTTAAAAAAATTCCAAACTCTAAAACCGTAAACCTTATTCCCAAGTTGGAAGAATTCAAACAAAACCAGAAACCATTTTTCCCCAATTTCGAAACATTGACACACTAAATTTCAAAACTTAAACCAGAAATTATTTAATCCCTCACCACCGTAATGCAAAACACTAAACCCACACTCACCGTAATGAGGGATGTCATCTCCGTCCTCTGTTTTTCTGGGTATCCAAACATCAAGCGCACCATCGGCCATGTCGAAACCTTCTCCAGCTATCAATCGACCGTCTCCTTCTAGATTTTAGGGCTTCGCTTTCAATATATAGCCTTCTCCTTCTTCACCAACCATCTATTGCTTGGGTGTTCTCCAAATTTTGGGTTTCTCCAAAGGGATGCGATTTGGGGCTTTCCTTAGGGTTTCAGATCACGTAATGAGGGAGGCAGGAGCCGTAATGGGATTTGGGGATATCGTCAATGTGTTAGATTAGAGCCAGGGTCAGTTTGGTCAATTCGCCTTGATGTGGGCCCCACCTGGGCTGAGTTGGATCGCCATGTCAGCACCAAAACAGCTGAAATTGACTGATTTTTGCCGAATGGACCTATTGGATGGAGAAATAATAGTGTGGGGGTGTTTTTGATTAAATTGGAAGTTGGGGACTGAATTGATGTTGGACCAAAAGCACAGGGTACTAAACAGTAATTAGCCCATATAAATAACTCCAAAACGATAAGGTAACTCCATTCGTAAATGAACATTGTGAGATTAGTCACCTTGAAATTCCTATTACGTCTCCACACAACTAGATACATACAGAATGCATTTTGTCAAGCATCTAAGGAAAATACGGTCTCAATTCAGTGCACAAATCACAAAGCGATTAAAGTCTGAATCTCTCATTTGAACTAAAACTCATAAGTAACGCCATCGAGGCGCAACTTCAATAGAGACCACCCAAAGTCTCCGGAATACTCCTAAGATCAATATGTCAAAACTACCAGTCGATCGAATGGTCGGATCCTTACGGATCAAAAACTGAACAATTCAAAATTACAGAAAACCCTGGCATTATTAAGCGATCTCCAAAAATTACATATTATATATCAAAATGTTCGTATCGATGAGTAGATGAAAAAGGAAGAAAGAAATTTCCCCAGACATGGCCGAACGCGCAGCCACCCGTCGCCACAGGCAGCTGCACGTGTACCGCACGCATCGCTATGCCAAACTCATAACTAGCTTGATCCAACCGTCCAAAATGGAGTTTACACTACAAGGATCAACTTTAATACTTGAGACTTGGGCCAATTCAGCCTAGATCGTCACCACTAGTTAAAAATCACTGTTCACTGAGAGTTGCAGCTCTACACTAAGAATCGATCAAAACCACCACCAAGGATCGAAAGAGGACACTACCAGGAGCAAAACGTGACCTGTTTCACGTCCTACCGTAGCCCTAATCAGGAGAACCTATCAGGTCTATCGCCACCAAGTTTCGCCACTTCAATACGTTGCCGTGGGTGAGAATCGACGCTAGAGGCCACCGTAGGGAGGACCGGACGGAGGAGAGGAAGCGATCTGGGTTGGTACCGTGGTCTGGCGTCGCCGGAGGAGCGAGTTTCGGCCGGGTTAAAGAAACGGGTCCGGGTCGGGTCGAGGGTTTCAAAATAACAGAACAGAGCGTTTGGGGAGTTCCTGATTTTGGAAAGTTTCTAAAAAGGTTAATTCTGATTTTTCCCAAAACAGAAATTCTATTTATAGTAATTACCAAAAATAGCATAAACTTCCGTTATGAACTCCGATTTGTGTGTGCATGTCCACGAACTCATATCGAAGCGCTCTACGACTTTTGTGAAGGAAGTTTTCAGAGAAATTCAACGTATAAAAAGTCAACCTTCACGCCCCCTTAAATGACGTTTTTTGAATAATTATTAGTCCGAAAATAATTCCATTTCACAAACAACATCTTACAACTAGTTCATTTGTAAGAATTTGTGATGCCCCAGAAATTCGTAATTATTTTCCGAGGATTTTCGGGAATTTAATTAGTGGTTATTGGACGATTTCGTGGCTCGTGGATGGAGCGGAAGTGTTTTGGGCGAATAAGAGGGAGCGCAAGGTTTGACTTTTTATTCGTTGGGATTCTCTAAAAACTTCCTCCACGAAAGTTGTAGAGCGCGTCTATACGAGTTCGTAGATATGTGGAACGCGGAAATCGGAGTTCGTATGAAGAAGTTATGGCCATTGGAAGAAGTTTCCATTTTGGTATAAATAAAAGTTTCCCGAGTGGGAAATTTACTATTTCCATTTGGTTTCCATTTCCGGAAACCGATATTTCTCTCTCTCTTCTCTCTCGGCTGCACATTCAGAATCAAAAATATCCGGTTGACCAGAACCGAATCCGAACGATCCGACCCGGCTGGAACTCGCAGCTCTGGCAATCTCTGGCCATGAAACTTGGTCAGCTGGTTCGTCTCCTCCATCTAGTCGTCTCTGTGGCATCCTCTAGGGTGATATCCACCGTGTGCGGTGCAGTTTGGTGTTTTTTGACCCTGTCGGAAAATGTAGCTCCGGCGACGTCGTGGTTTCATGGTTCCAATGGTGAGTTCGTAAGAGCCTCCTGGATCCATCTATGGTGGTTGTTTGGATCGATTCACGTGAAACTTGGTTCAAACTCGGGTTCAACAGTAATTCACGTCTTGCGAGGTAGTTTTCGACCCTTTATGCTTAGTTTTTGACTTCGAGCTAGTTATGAAAATGGTTAAGCATGCTGGGATGAACATCTTTGATGTTGGAAGTTTTGTGAAATATTGAGTTTTGGCCAGCGGCGGTGCGCCACCTCCTGTGACTATGTTCTGGCGGCTTTCCAGCCATGTAAGGGACTATTTCTGGTATTATATATCTTCTACTCGTCGATACGATCGTTTCGATATATAATACGAAAATTTTGGAGTTCATATGAATTTGTTATGATTTTTACGGTTTCATACCAGTTAATTTATTCGATTCGTGAGGATCCAAGCATCCGATCGACTTGTGGTTTGGACATATCGATCGTGGAATCCGGAGACTTTGGGAGGTCTCGGATGTGGTTTTGCCTCGATTGGCGCCACTTTGGGGATATTAGTTCAAAACAGGGGTTTCGAACTTAAATCGTCTATGAATCGTTACTAAGTTGAAACCGTATGTGATTAGGTACTTGACGAAGTATCCTTGGACGGTTAAATTGTGGTTGAGCTGCTTTGTTCTGTATTGAAGATGCAGCGGGAGTTTCGAGGTGAGTAATCTCACAAGGTTCATTTACGAACGGAGTTACCATTATTGTTATGGCGTTATTTATTTAACTGCAAACTATAGTTGGTATTGGTAGGCATTCCTGAGCGAATGATTACGTGTGTGTGTGTGTGTGTGTATATATATATATTTACGTGGAATATATATATTCTTGAGAGTGATGTGTGATGAATAATATGCATGATAATGTTCATATTATTGTTGAATGCGACTTTTCAGGAAGCAATATTGTAGAAAAGATGTTTTCTATTGTTTGAAAAGTATTGAGTTTGATGTTACATTTTGAGTCAAGCGTGACTCATTTTAAATGTATTGGTCCTTATACTAAGAGCCACAGATGGTGAGTTAGGATGAGGAAAGCCGAAATTTGATGTTTGTAACGTTTTTAGGTCGGGTGCGACTTACTTAACATTTGATTCTAAGACCAGACGGGGTCTGAAAATCATGTCACAGATGGTGACAGGTCGCAGATGGTGACCAAGGCAAGAAATCGGGAATCACGCCCTTGAGCCAGGCGAGTGGTTACGATCAGTTAGAGCCACAGTCTGTTGCCAGGGTACATCATAGGGGTAGCGGGGAGCTATCTGATGCTCATGAGTACATGTTTATAAAAGGGAGTTCAGGGATTCTTTCTTTTAAATGTCCGGAGAGGACTTGTGAATCACATTCTATTTGTTAGGTTAACGATAGATATGATTGAGGTGCATTGTTGTTTTGTCCAGGTTGGACCGATTGTTGTTTTGTCCAGGTTGGACCGATTGTTGTTTTGTCTAGGTTGGACCGATTGATGTTTTGTCCAGGTTGGACCGATATGTTTTGTTGTGAGTTGCTTTCTATGGTATGATTGATAGAAATAAAGGAGTGAGTTGTTTTCTATGTTGCATTTTTTTTTTTAAGGAAATCAAGGTGTGGGTTGCTTTCCTTATTTCATGATTTTGCGTGGGTTTTATCCCGTGCTTTGGTGTGAGTTGTTTTGAGTTACTCATACGGGCTTACAAAAGCTTACCGGGTTTGTTGTGTGGCAACCCGGTGCACCATTCAATCGATGTAGGGGTTCATCCTGCAGGTCAAGGTAATCGTAGTTGAAGCTGAGGTAGCATGTTGGCAGCAGAACGGGTAGGAATCAAATTTTGTTGGCTTTGCCATTGTATGTCTTCCACTATGTAGTAGGCTCTGAGGAGCATTTACGTTTTATTTTGTTGTTGGCAATTTAGTTCGTAAGCTTGTGTAATATATAACTCTGTGGAGGGCGAGTGTATATTAACTTTGAGGGTTGAGGGCATCAGTACGTACTTGGTTTAAAGGGAAAAAGTTTTCAGGTATTTTGTATTGATGGTTGAACGATCACGCATGTATAATTATGAGATTATATATCGATTTTTATTTGTATTAAAAATCAGGGGCGTGACAGAATTAAATAACGAAAATCCAGGTCATCAGGCTATGGGCCGGGCCGGGTTTGAAACCCCTAAACCAAGCCCAACCCTCTACACACCGAGGCGGGCGTCCATAGGCCTATTTGATCTGCGGGCTAAATGATGAGGCCTAGTTGAGATGGGATACGTCATTTTTAGTACGTGTAATGTTAATTTAATTTCATTAGTGAAATGGTGTAGCTTGCACTTACTTGGATGCGTATCATTTCTTGGAGTGAATATTTTCCAAGTGTTAAAGTGGTCGTGAAAAGACATAAAAACCCCACATCATATATTAGGTTTCAAATCATTTTTAATATTTAAAGGTTATTATAGTAAATAATAAAAATATTTATTTGATAAAAACTCATCTGCAGATATTTTTCTACTAACCTTAGCCTATCTGTACGTAAATAACTTTCCGCTACCATCATCTCTGGATAACTTCCCATTATTCTCATCTGTAACTTCCCATATTTCTCTCTTTTCAAATAACTAGCAAGACATAAATATTATACTTCTAATTTATAAATTTTAAAATAAAAAATAAAAACTGAAAATCTCCGGGCAAGACTAGTCTTTATTAATGAAGTTAATTCTCCTTTAAAATTGTTAAATTTATGAACTACCAAAAATGCCCAAAAATTATACAATTACTCCATGTTAAAGTACATATTAAACGGTACTAAAATGGTAAAATGCTTGATGAATCAAATGATAATTTAATACAATTGAGCATTAAATTCACTAAGTATATGAATATCATATCTTTCTATCAATGAAGAGCTACGTACTAACAAGCTTAAGCATAACTTCCTCAGTCTAAGAGGACAATAATGAAGCTAATAAATCTCCGATACACTATAAGCCTAGAAAGATGGTCACGTAGACCATAAAGGCTACAAATCCGACAAAGTTCCAACATTGTTAGAAGTGGAACATCAACATACCAATCGGATAAGTGGCTTTAAATATGTGAAGGATTGACATGTGCTCGAGTCAATTCCGCCTCCTGAGCAGTGAATACATGTGATAGAAAGGGTGAGAATTGTCATCAATTGATCAACGGGGTTTTGTAGTGAGCCAATAACACGACCACATATGTTCAGACTTAATTAAACATCAAAGAAACTAAACAGAAAAACCTAAATAGAGAAAATAAATAAATAAATAATGCATGGAGGTGCTACACCCAGAGGCCCAGACTCAGCCCAAGGCCAGGCTCGAAATAGGGAACCAGGCCTGAAATAGAAAACCGGGGTCAGAGCCAAGCCGAAGAGCACTAAACCAAACTCAGGTTTCTGATTCCAGGCGCACTCTTGAAACTCAGTTGCAGCTCCCACCTTCACGTCAACGACATCACCACCATCCTCCACTTCTATACCTAAACCAAGAGTCAAAAATGGGTGAGCTCCACCCAAACAATCTCCTCTCTGGGTAGAACGCTGTAGCAATAACGCCACTAGCGTTCGGCCGAGAACTCTTTCTAATGAAGTTTAAGTTTTACTTTTTCTTTCGCGTGTCGGCGTGTGGGGCGTACTAAAAGAAGTAAAGCTAAATGACTACACCTTTATCATGGAAAGATTAAAAAACCGCACCCGTATCACACCTGACCAATTCGACTCGAAAAATGTAATGAAGGCATTGTGAAGAAAAAACAGGTTTGATGTCAAGGCTTGATGTTAAAGCAGGCGCCCATGGACTTTTGAGCCCACTGGCCGAATGAGTACCCCTATGTAAGGCCATACTTGCTTGACATTAATTCGCCAGTTTGGAGTTAGCCATCCAATTGGGCTAGCAACCTAATTAACTTCTTATGTATGAAACAATTTACCGGCAAACTGAAGATTAAGAGGGACGTATTACATGAGTAACTTCGTTGTCTTGTTTAATCCATCAACTCAAAATTCATATACACTCTTGATTAGCCGGCGTTTTGTGGTTCAGATCGATTCATCTATAGGGCCCTTCCCCTATGCTGAAGCTGGAATGCTAGACAACCTATTTATACACAACGATACTATTCACGTTCAATATATTGATAATTCGTTTCTTAGTGAAGAGACTAGAAAAATAATCATCAAAACTAATTAGTTTCTTAGTTCTTTGAGCATGAGGCAGATTATGATACAACAATTTTTGACCGGAGTTTGCTACCATTATAGCTGACTGATTTTTTGCAAGGTCAATCACTGAATGGAGAATTTTAAAGTTATAAAAATAGACAGTTGGACTTGGATCGATGAAGTACAATGTAGAGTGGGAAACCATGACACACACACACCCCTATACACACATACATACATACATACATACATACATACATAACATACATTCATACATACATACATATGTATCTATTCTTATAGGGTCAATGGAAACCAACTGATTCTACTTGACCATCAAAGAAATCTTACCCTCGGTCAATAGGGGACGTTCATCAGGTCGTCAGCCGGAGATTCAGTAGCCAATACTAGTGGTCCAAGACCAGATATGATAGCATTCACCCACACAAACTGTGCAAAGGACAAGCAAAACAAATTAACACATCCACATCCTCAGGTGCATCAATGGAGAGATATAAAACAGAGTGCAAGAAACAGAGAAACAACCTGCACAGCATTGAGTATTATTCTATAAACTAATTTTTAAGCCAGCAAGACTTTCGTTGGACTTATTTTCTGCTGATCACGACCTGACAACTGTCTTTCAGAACTCACCATTTTTTTCTCCCCGAAAGAATCTAGAAGGGAATAAGAGGTTCAAACCCTCCACCATTGGATTACAGTCCCCCACTAATTTCAATTCAATCATTCCCTTACAAATTTTACCGAAAAAGCAACAAGGAAGATAAAAAGCAACAGCTTAAACAAACCTTGGCTACAGTAGCAAAATTGCCATCCAAGACTATGATATCAGAACTCTCTGTAACAACTTCAGTCGCTTCTTTACCCATAGCAAGACCAATTCGGCCTAAATGTGAAAGAAACAGAGATATAACATGTAAGAAACACCATCACGCATCACATGTCAGAATATAAATCCACTGTTGGCTCACATCCTAACTCTAATAGAAATGTAGTACATCAACAAATTAACTCTATCATGGTGACAAGCAGGATTGCAAGAATATATATAGCTGCTAAAATAAATAACAAGAAAAAAGCAAAAAGAAAAGGTCAAATACACAGATGGGCTACATGAGGGTTATCGACACTTCAATTGGTCAAGAAACGGTAAATGGGGTACACATCCAAAATAAAGCATACTGTGGTAGAGTAACCATCAAGGTTAAGTCCAGATGCTAGGCCTTTATGTGCATAAGGCACATGATATCCCCCATCTAAGTAGTTGTCACAAAAGACCTGAAAGAAGATTATAGCAGAGATTTTTTTTTTTTTTACTTGGGTTTCAAAGAGACGATCAAATAGGGTGGAAATTTTAAATGAGACAAGTACAGAACTGTACCTTCCAGTTACATTCAATCGTATATTCACGTCTACAAACATAACTTAATGATGAATCAACCCCATTTTTACTCGGTACATCTGAAGAGCTTCCAAGCCATTCGCTCTCCACGAGCTGGGTGGAGTCACGGCTCGCTCTATTGGGATTGTCGGGTCGAATTGATCCACCAGTGTCGGGGCTCCGACTGAAGGATTGGGGAGAGACAAGGACTTGAAGATTCTTCTTGAGTTCAACGAAAGGGGAAGGTAAGGGCTTTTGGGTCGCATCGGTTTGGGTTTGAGACTTGCCATAGTCACAGTCATCGTCATCGTCGACTCCATGCTTCGGAAACTCCGGCGCACTCAGCCTGATTGCTTCAGTGCTTTTGACATTTTATATCAAACAATTGAGAATTACCAGAAGTGAGGGGAATTCACGACCTCCGACATATTAAGCAAAGATTTATATCACTGTACCAAATGATATTAGTCTTTTTTCTTGTATGTTGTGAAAAAAAAATATATATATTCTATATGTGATGTTATTCTTACAAAAAAATATGATCAACTCGACACTTGACTCATAAATAAATCTCACTCACTTTAAACTTTGTATGAAAACTCACCCTCATCTAACAACGTCTATCATGTCACAAATTGAGAACAGTCATTTTCGTCCAATTAAGGGGGGTGTATTCAATTAAGAGTCTACAAGATTTTTTTGTATTTTAGAAGTCTAAGGGTATTCAACTGAGATTTTAAATAGTCCTTTAAAATCTTGATGTATTCAATTAAGATTTAAAATTATCCATTCAAATCTGTTGATATTCAAAAGTATATGGATTTTTAAAGATTTCATTAAATGCTGGATTTTGGAGGATTTTATAGTGCTTTTTATACATATCATAACTCAAAAACAATCCAACCACTTCCCAAAAGATTTTGATGGATTCTTTCTCACTCAAAAAATGAAGAACCTCTTCACCAAAATAAATAAATAAATAAAAAGCAGGTCTCAATAGGTGACACTCATCCATTTTGTTTTAAACCTATTTTCCCACTATCTTCCTCTGCCTCTGCTCTCATCTAATAATTTTTTATTTTATTTTTATCACTATAGCTCTTGCTAATGAAGCTATGACTTTCAATGGTATTATTAAGATGATACATACACACATGATTCTTTTGTAAATTAGATATGAAAAAAATTATGTCATTAGTTTACTACTTTATTTTTTGTGTAACATTTTGACTCGTTAGTTTTCTCTTATTGTTCATATATCATTATATACAACATAAAGAATGGGAGATTGTCATATTTTCTTGTCATTGATATAGCATTATAGTTGGATCCATACATCCATTGCTTAATTAAAGAAGAAGAAAAAAAAAATAACCTACCAAAAACATCATAAGGATTTGTAAAATCTAAACAAATACTAGTAAATCAATCCATTAAAATCAATCAGAGTCCATATAGAATTTAAACAATCTGTGGATTAAGTAAATCCATGGATTCTAAAAACTCAAACAAAGTCTTTTAAAATCTGAATTGAATACACCCCCCTAAATTGATCATTCCTATAAGATCTCTTTTAAATAAGATTTTTTTTTTAATCGAAAGGTTATCCATTATGTAGTTCAACAAACCATACAATAATGACTTGTCTCGAAGCGCCGTTAGAAGAAACCACTATATAGAGCACACTACCCTAGTACATGTCTCACTAGTATACACAAGTACACAACACACCCTAGCATACCCGAAGAGGAATAAAATACTAGGATTCCTAGGATTCAAACTTCAAAGGTAGCAAGTTTGATATTAAATCGATTTCCTTATGACACTAGGATAAAATACCTGTCTTTCGATCTCCAAGATCAATGGAAATCCGCAATATGAAGACTACTTTTTATTGAAGTGATAATATAACATATTCTCATTCTATCCAGCACAGAACAGAAATGCTAATGTTTAGAACTGCAAATGAATAAAGAGCAATTTCAAATCACTTTACTTCGTAAGTTATAACACCCAAAATCTAACCGGGAAACTCGTCATAGGTCTCATATTGCTGAGTCTAGAAGAAGTCATGAAGATCAATATCATCACTGGAATTTTCAGTTTTTGTTCTCCCATACTCGACAGTTCATTTTTTTGTTTTTTGTTTTCCCCTCCATATACCTACCCCAAATGAGGAATAAGAGAATGAGTAAACAAAGAAGATAGAGAATGCAGGCAAAATCATAACCAAGGATCCCTCAGAACATTACATTTTTGTTACCGCGAGAAATTTTGGCAGCTGCAGATCATTTCATTGGAATGAAATATGGAATGGTACGCTTGATGATATGAATCATTTGAAAAACAAACGTATTCAGTCTGTAGCGGATCTTTAACAAGACCAATTCAGATTGACCCTCGATTATTTAGAAAATATGGTTAGAGGGACTGTATACGGACTGATATCCACTCCTCAGAATTTGGCAACTTCAAAATCAAGAGCGAGAGCAGTAGGTGACAGGCAGACCCTTTGACACCAAACTTCCAATTTCCCTTTATATATAGAGGAGAGAAACTCCTATCAGTCATATGCAAAGACTAGGAAACTGCAACGGTATCACACCAGGCCAATTTGACTCGAAGAAATGTAATGTAGGCTTTACGTACTCGTGAAAAAAAGTGTGATGTAGATATATATACAAGCACAATTAAGTGTGGTGGTTATTGGGGAGAGTTTTAGCAGTCATACTTGTACAAGTAAAGGCAATATTGTAATAAAATCAGTTGCATAGTAGCATAATTTACATTAATGTAGGGCTTTCAGTGGGAAGGGCATTTCTTATATACACCATACACAGTGACACAACTTTCAAGTTCACTTACTGCAACTCCACTGCACATAAGTTTCATGAAGATGTATGGAACCTTCAAATCTTAAACGTCACCGACATAGGATCTTAATTATGATTCCTTTGTACCAGGTGCTTCAGAAATAGAAGCAGTGCAAACAACAACCTGGGAGAGAAAGAGAGTTTTCAGCAAACAAAAGAAGATAAGTCACTTGACTATTCAACTTGTGACACTATGCGATAACGATCTTTTTTCCTTTACCGGATAGCCAATACCATCCGGCACTCAAAACGCGAAATTCAGGAAACTTGAGCACATATGATTACATGTGATAATCATCTTCATTGACAGTAGAAATCTCACTAGATGGTGCGGTAGGGATGTATATATATATATATATATATATATATATATATATTTAAATCTTTCATTAACAATAAATAACAATCGAGTAACACCCTTAAAACTGTAATGATATCTTCAGTCATCAACTTACTCGACAATGCCAAGGGTCAGCGAAAACTGCCACTCTTTCCAGTCAAGCCTGACTATGAAAAACGCCTTTCCAAGAAACTCAATGATGATAAACTACAGAACATGCAGCAACATAAAGTGTAAACAGATGGGAATGCTTATCAAGCTATATGACAGAAAAGAAAAGGAGTACAAAATGTCGCACCTGAATCAAAAGAATTATTCCAACTATTCCCAGAAACACAGAGTTAGCAGTAATCCATTTCCAAGGATGGTCCACTATACCAGTCTTTCGAACTCCAAATTCAATGGAAATCTGAGATATGAAGAAATTAGATTTGTTGAAGTGATAATAATGTGCATATGGAATTAAATGGAAGAGAGCAGATCAGGAAATGCTAATGTTTAGAAATGCAAATGAAAAATTACTTTTTCTTCAAATCATTTTGCTTTATAACATCCTAAATCAAAACAGGAAGCTTGTCATAGTCCTCATATTACTGACGGCATAGTAAGGTACCTTTTAGAAAAATTTAGACAGAAAAGAAATTTCCTAAAAAAGTAAAAATGCAAACATAGGCAGCATTAGGAAGAGAACACACCAGGAAGTTGTGACGTCTAGAACCGCAAATGAATAATGAACTATTTCAAATCACTTTGCTTCATAACACCCTAAATCAAACCCAAAAGCTTGTCTTCTTTTTCTTTTATTAAAAGGAAAAAAAAAATTGACAGACCAAAAATTTCTAAAACTAGGCAGCTACTAGAATCCAACAAAGAAAAGGGAAATTACTTTCGATTTAACTAGTGAAGACTAAGTTACCTGACAAACAACAAATGTGTTGAATATCATTGTATTCTTCACTTTTGTGGCATGGTCTCTGGTATAATTTTGCAGTAAACTCCCTCCTTGAAAATTGATGACAAGCAGGGCAATAATTTGGTACAGAACCTGAAAGTTCCACACCACATTTACAGTAACAATTTATCAATAACACAACGGTAATACTTTTTGTTGCTTTAGTTCAAGAAAAGAATATTTACCTGTGTCAACAGTCTCTTCCACTGAATATATTTTATAAGAGTTTGTCTGTATGATATTGTAACAGAAGTGCATTACTATAACCGTCACAGAATTTGGTTTTATTGATTATTTAACTCAAAATCGGGTCCAGTTTAAGCAACCATAGTCAAAGCAAGAACAGAATATAACTATATCAGTGAAAAGCAAAAGTGAAGAGACAAAAAAATAAAGGGATTAATATTGGCACCCCCGTTTTTACAAACCACAGCCCCCTCCATAAGGAATGAACATGAGGAAGATAATGATAGTACAGCTATTTTTGACTGGAGTTTGCTACCATTATATTTCGCTGATCTTTGCAAGGACAATCACTGAATAAAGTTTTAAAAATAGACAGTTGGAGTTGGATCGATGAAGTACAATGTAGAGTTCCAAACCATGACACACACACAGATTCTTATGCAGGGATCCTCTATGGAAACCAACCGATTCTACTTTACCATCAAAGAAATCTTACCCTCGGTCAATAGGGGGTACGTTCATCAGGTGATCAGCTGGAGATTCAGTAGCCAGTGCTAGTGGTCCAAGACCAAATATGATAAGATTCACCCACACAAACTGTGAAAAGGACCAGAAAAACAAATTAACAGATCCACATCCTTAGGTGCATCAATGGAGAGAAATTAATAAACAGAAAGTGCAAGAAAAGGAGAGAACCTGCACAGCATTGAGCGGGATGTAACGATAGTAAACTGCCGCCATGCAGTTTATGGTTACTGCTACAATATTGGCTGTAAGTTGCTGCTGCATAACTTTCAGAACCTTTTCATGCATCGATCGTCCCCATCTAAAACACTGAAGAACTTAATGTCATTGATGAATTAGCATTTTGAATTAATAAGAAGATCCAACATCCACAGACATAAAAACCATGTTGGGAGTAGGATACACTACACTAAATTATATTTTTGAATCGCATGCCTCATACAGTTTTAGAAAAAGTCACATCTTCTAATGTCAAGACTTTGATATTATGGCCACAGTGTGTCCAGACACCCAATAAACCAAACCGATATTGGCTAATCCTTTTTGGTTTCAGAATAATTGTTCAAATTTCAAAACAAGTCCTTAAAAATTCCAGTGTAAACAGATAGAGAGCTTATTCTTGAATGAAGCATCCCATGTGCTAATTGCTACATATTAAAGTACTGCAGCTCACCATATCCGATCATCAAGTTTTGTGGCTAAATTGTGTTGATATTTCTTTTATCATGTATGGGCTTACTCTGGACCTCATTTGACTATTATAACAACTATATACTCTCATGTTTACTGGAATATCATTTGGTAAAGAAAATTCATCTAAGGCCTAATATATTGTATAAATTATCTTTAGCCAGCAAGACTTTTGCTGGAGTTATTTTCTGCTGATCACGACCTGACAACTGTCCTTCAAGAACACGCCATTTTCTTTTTCTGGAAAGAATCTAGAAAGGAATAAGAGGTTCAAATTCTCCACCGTTGGAGTTACAATTCCCTACTGAACAAAATTTAATTCAATCATTCTCTCACGGACTTTGCATGTGGAGATTCATTTGAGCACATATAATGAAGAAAAGGAAGATAAAAAGCAACAGCATTGAATCACTCCGTAGAAAAGAAACAAACCTTGGCTACTGTAGCAAAATTGTCATCCAAGATTATGATATCTGAACTCTCTTTAACAACTTCAGTCCTTTGAATACCCATAGCAAGACCAATGTCGGCCTAAATGTGAAAGAAATAGATATAACATATAAGAAACACCATCACGCATCACATGTCAGAATATAAATACACTGTTGACTCACATCCTAACTTTAGAGAAATGGTAGTAAATCAACAAAATCTATCATGACTTGTCAAATAATAAGGAAAAAGCAAAAAGAAAAGGCCAAATACACCCTGTGCTCAATTTGCAACAGTATGACAGCTACATGAGCAATTGACAACATTAAAACATCAGGGCCTTAATCGAATGCGCGACAAAAACTCCATGGGTCATTTTCATAATTAGGGCAAAAGAAGGTCTAGCAAATAAGGAAATGGTCTCCAACCTCATGTAGTGCATGAGCATCATTACTGACATATCCAGTGACAGCAACAATCTTTCCTCTTTTCTGCAGTGCTTGCACAAGTAAAAGCTTGTCATTGGGGGAAGACCGTGCCATTACCTACACTTGCATTGAATGATATATGTCCAGTAAAAATTTCGCAATACTTAATCCGAAATACCACCAATAATTAATATACTTATGAAGAATAAATATGTAGATTCTCTACCCACCAAAATCTTCTCTGCTAATCCTTCTCTCTGACTATCAGAAAGTTCTCGGAACACTTTTCCTTCAATAAGATTTTCCTCAGTAACATCTGACCCATCAGAAGCAAGTATGCTACATTCCTTAGCAATTGCTTTTGCAGTTTGAGGATTGTCATGCGTAACAAGGCGTACCTATATATGGCTCATGATGTGGAAAATTTCTTCAGATCCAAATTATATTGAATTGAAAATTATTAAACCCAAGCACTCATGTATCTTTTTACAACTATAGTTTTCTTAGAAATCAAAATTATTTTTAAACATATGAAATCCTCAGAAAGCTTAAACATAGTTAAACAAAAACAACTAATGATGAGGAAAGAAAAAAGCCTGAACAAATTATACATTGGTTCCAAAACAACTTCATTTTCAGATAACAGTGAAAATTATATCAATGGTTCAGTTTTCAAGAGAGACAGAGATAAAAATCCAAATGACATTTCATACTAAAGTTGCTGCACCAAACAACGAAATGAAGAAAGTAGAGGCCCCAAGGAATCCATCTGTTAGGGAAAAAAAAGGAGTGGCAAATAATAGAGAAACTAGCAATTAGTAACAAAGAACTAAAATGAATGAAATCTAATAATGAACAAATTTTGGAGTCTAACAAACTGGCGGATTTCTTAATTGTCTGGACTAAATTCGTTCAGGCTTTTTTCTTTCCTCAGCATGAGAAAAAAAAAATGGAAGAACCCAATTGAAAAGGACCGGAATCGTAACAAAAAAAAAAAAAATCCACTGTTAACGTACTCAATATACAGGCAATTACACTAAATTCACACAAAACTTTAGGTGGGAAAACATCAGTATTTTGGCTTTCTTCAAAGAATTGCAGCCATGGCTTCTCAATCTAATTTGTCTTACCTGTGGCTTTGAAACACATTTGAATAAGAAACAAACCTCTTCATCCATACAAAAGAGTAGTAGAAGCTTACATGGTAATTCTGTAATAAGTTATAAACAATTCCCAACTAATACCTTAATGCCAGCTCTTTGCAATATTTCCACCGAGTCCTTGATCCCCGGTTGACTATCATCCTGCAATTTGTTGTCTACATAAGATAAACTAATATAGTAATATAAATTTAAAAAATGGAATAAAATCCCACCCCCACAACACAAAAAACACTACATGTAAATGTAAGACGACAAGCCATATATTTAATACTGATGATATTATAAACATTATACAATGGGAGCATACAGAAGCTGAAATGAAAATGAAGAATTGACCTCTCAACTGAAGCTCCCCCTTACCAAAAAGGGACCTTCTATTACAAATCACCTAAACCAATCATTTGTGTTCATTCATAGATGAACCAAAAGTGGAACAAATAAATAAATAAAGACGGCCTGCCACTGGGGAAGTGGAGATGGAGACATTTAGAAACAAACAGACTAGTGACTAGAGGAATTAGTCCGACCAAGGGATTAATTTTTCATTTTCTGAAACATTTGCTTTGTACGTTGCAAGACAGAAAAAACAATATATGTATGTGTGTGCACTTGTGGAGGCATGCACTACCTTCATACCAACAATAGCTAGTAAAATGAGGTCATCCTCAGGTAGTTCCCACTGCGCTAGTTGTCCATTACTATTGATTAGAACATTTTCCAATTCAAGTGATCTATATGCAATAGCAACGCAATGCAAACCTCCAGAAGCCATATCCTCGATAGCTTTTTGAAAAAATGTTAACTGCAAAAGAGACATATGGTCATGACAATCACCATTTGGAGATTTGGGATTTAAACAAAACCACCAAAAACATACAAAGCAGTAAAAATGTAAGTTTCAAGCGATATTTTAATCTTTAAGATGTCTTCCAATATCTGAACATTTAATACACTCACAATTTTATAGATGTGGATCTCACTGAAGAAGGTAGCAGAGCAATTAACTAAATACCATATAACTATTCCGTATAAGAAAACTATTTTCTCCAACCTTCTCATCATCCATTGGTAAAACCTGATCATTAGCCCCAATGTATCTTGTACATGAGGCCAAGACTCCTTCAGCTGCCCCTTTCCAGTGTACATGAACTCGACCATGTGTCTGTGAATACAGAAATAAAAATTATCAAAACATTAATAACAATTTAACTCAGCCGTAAGTTACCTGCAAACAACTATGTTATAAAATGGTTTTCCTATCCTATGATATAATGCAGAACATGATCTATAGTTTTCTCATGATATGATGAAAAGTAATCCAAAATCCAGAGAATTGGGGTGGTGTGGCTTGATATGAGCCATGAGAACTTAGATAACAGGACGTGAAAATCAGAAGATCCACCCAATGTATGTATGCAACTTGGCAATTTGTACTGGCAGCATTGCTTTTCATTTTAAAGGATGGAAGGGAAGATAAATGATTCAACCTAACAGAGAACAATTAGTTCAAATTACCAGATCAAGTGCAACACCACCTCGTTTTTTCTCGGAACTGAATGGCAAAACTTGCAAAACTGGAGACTGAGACATTATATCATCAAAATTCATTCCCAGCTGCAAAGGTATCAGTAACTGATATTATTTACAAAGTATATAGTTATACATGAGAAGTGGAAATAGTGACCAAGTTAGACAACCTTGACTCCCCAATGCAGAATTGCCCTATCAATTGGTGATCCAGAAGCCTGAACATCACCACTCTACATATAAACATTAAATTTTTACATTTAAGTAGTAAGCCTTTGCAATCACTAGTTTTGTAGATAAATATTACTAAGTGAAGTAGCACAGATCTGTACCCCAAGCACAGATAGACTGCCACTCGTATTCTGAGCAATTCCTTCAACAAGTAAGGACGATAGTATCGGAGACAAGTTGCTTGTGCTGTCAGCAAAATTGATTTTCTTCTCACCAGCATAGGCCTCAGAAACAGTCATCTACAGTCATGATGAATATCGACAAGAGCATCGTTTAGTAGGAATTGAGGGGTTACCCAAAAAAATAAACAAGGAAAAAATAACAATAACAATAAAGCCCTGCACCACTGCCTCCTCCCTTTGTGGGAGAATTAGATACATGAGCTTGGTGTTTCTCGAAACAAATTTCTTGTTAGTTTCTGATTGTTTCTTACCTAAACCCTTGTGTTAGACCTTCAGTCAGGGCATCATCCTCTCTAAATCAATTTCTAGAAATACCTTTGCTGCAACCAATGGCCATGATTTGATCTTGTCAATTCTTGCTCACTGTTTTGTTTGTCTGACTATTCTCTTTTTTGTAAAAACTATCCTCAAGGTTTTAACTTCATGATTGTACTATTAAGTTTATCTGTCTTATTGTGACTACTCGACTATAATCATAATGGGGAACTTTCAAGCTATAATAAAAATTATCCACCTGGTTCAAAGTTATTCCAGTCTTGTCACATAGTGCATCACTGCATAAGGCCATGGTTTCACATACAGCTGGCCTCCGCACCTACATTTCAAGTTCCATCCAAATATATGAATTTAATGCAAAGAATATTATTGGCCATAACAAAACTCAAGGGACCACATCCAATTGGGAAATGAAAGCATAGTTATGAAGAATCACAAACAAATTAGTACACCTACCAAGGCATTGTCTGCCTTCATCTTTTTCATTGTGCTGAGACGGCTGTGTCACAGTCAAAGACAATCAAAGTGACAGAAAAATCAAACTTAGAAAGCTGAATACATATGACAGAAACTTAGGAGACAATTTTTCTTCATTTGTGTAAGGATTAAAATCATAAAATGCTGCTAAGTTCTCCTCTTACTATTAAAAAGTCAATATATTTCTCACTAACTCCATCCACCCCATGCCCACTAGATCTAAGAGTTGCACTTCAGGGTATGGCATTCTAAACAAGTAATGTCAACGCGATTACCTTTTTCATAGTTTCATACCACAATAGCTGACCAAATAATGGTAATTGAGATATACTTATCGTTTTAAAATAAATGGAAATTGTTCACAAATAGATCAACTGTCACATAATCTCAATTAGTGTTGATTCTTCGCATTTACTTATTTAGTCACCAGTTCATGATATAAAATAGGATGAGATAATTGGAAACGAAGTGCCTAAAAATCAATCCATTAAACACAAATCTATAACATCAATACTAAATGGTACTGACAAAAGTGGCATGCTGAGTATTAAAATCAGAGGACAATATATCATCGATCAACAGGACTTGGATATGTGTATGTGCACATTAACACATGTGGATCAACTGGCATAAACATGCAGACCCAATGTTCAAATTTGCACATCCACACTTGCCAATTCCCTCTTCAGAACCATCCTATTGATCAATAAGCCATTTTGAAGTAAAAAAAATTAGGACATATTTTAACATGAACTGTCGGGCAGACTTACCTTATGTTGAAAGCTGAAGGAAGCATTTCAGGTAATGCAACGACAAAAATGGCAACCTGAAATGTTCACTTATAATCAGTCAACAACAAACCTTTACACACACACACACACACACATATAATACACACACACATAACGCAACCAAGCATATAGACAGACATACTGCAATGGTACTAATTCTAATCACTTCTTCAAGTGTACTTCCAGGTTCAGGACTTCCATTTGAATTATCACCAGTAAAGAAGTCTCTGCAGAAATAATATTTTATGTGATTATAGTACATTCTAGAGAAAGATGGGGGAGTTGGCCAAATTAATCTGGAGGTTGAATACCTGAACCAAACAACATATGCAACAATGGCAGCACCCATGAATCCAACAGCACCCATGAAAGTAGCAACCTCCCTTAAAAGCACCTATGTAGAGTCCACTATGGTTCGGTATATCTTGCATTTACAAATTAAAAGAATAAAATCTGTTACAATAATAGTTGAGTTTGCTGACCTGCAAGGGGGTTTTATTCTCGGTGTCTTTTGAATAAGTGTTAGCCCTGAGAATTCCTGATTCAGTACATTTCCCAACCCCAGTTACCTGATAAAAGAAACCCTCAGTGACAAAGGAAAAATGCAATCCTGTCAAAAATAGACAAGCAACAAGCATTCATGGTTTGATATAATCTTTTGAATGGATCTGGAGAAACTATAATCTTTTGAATGGATCTGGAGAAACTACATAGCTACCCGTGACAAAGAGGAAAAAGTAACAAAAGCAATTAATAACCAATGAGGCAAAGATCACACAAATATATCAAAAAAGTATGTCAGAGCAGTAGAAATAGTAATAAAAATTGACCATATAAGTGACATACGTACACAAAGGATAAAGCTCTTTGTTGGTAGGGGGTGGGTGCTATAATTATGGTGGGATTTAGCGCCATTGGCCCTATAGAGCTCCTACATATCAAAACTCCAACGACCCAACCTAATCACTTCTCTATTAAAGTACATCCTGCTTCATATTCTGCACTACACAGAAAATCAGGTAGGACTTCTGTATAAGTTTCCAATGATTACGGCTTCATAACTAAAGACACTGACCTATTTCCATTAATGATTTCTCTCAGTCAGTGCAATTAACTTTAACAGTGCTCTTGGACTCTTAAGAAGCTCAACCACATATAAACCACTATGTATTATTGATTCCACCCAAAGATACACTCACTAGATTATACTCTAAGTGGAAAACTTGATTCTAATCCTTAAACAGAAAAGTATAATCTTTCCTTCGTAGTTTGGGTCATGTTCCCAGTCTATTGGCAGCATTTGTATGTGATGCTTGTGTGCAAGGGTTGATGATATTGTTTGTGTTTACTAGGAACTAATTACAAATTAAACCACCTATAGATGACTAGTAAAATTTATGCTACATTTTATGGCAGAAATTTCTATGCTTCAGGACAACATGTACAACTTTTATAACATTTTCAACTTTAACGAGCTTTATGAATTGGTCTTTTTCAACAATCCTGACAACTATCCATTTGGTTACACAAGCAAATCACATCATATGAATCTTTCAAGACAGTGTCCTGTACACACAAGAAAAATCTGAAATCTTTACCAGCATAGTAGCACTGCCATGTTCTACTTTCCAGCCAGATCGTAGAAATGGGTTCCTTGAATCCTTGTGAAACTGCAGAAACGAAATATTGTACTCACAAGAAAAAGAACAGAAAAAAAAAATGGACAAGTTCAAATTAAACAAGGATCCTGAACAAGCATGAAGGCTCACAATCTTGCTCTCTCCAGTGACTCTACTCTTATCAATTGCAAGTGAGCGACCACGGATTAAAATGCCATCAGCAGGGACCTAGGGATACATCACCGAACCAATACATTTTGCATTTAAAATGAAATTCAGAACATATAACAGAATACATAAAACAGGCCAGAGTCATGTAAAGTATTACTCGTATTATGGTCCAAAGATAATGTGAGATGATGTGGCAATATCTTAGTGAGACGAAAAAGGAACAAACTAATTAACAACAAATCAGTTTTGGTGTGTTTCAAGATTAACTCTTAATGAATCTACAAACCTCATCACCAGTCTTAAGAGGTAGAACATCACCAACAACAATATCACAATTAGAAACCACAACTTGTCGACCAGCTCTAATAACCTGCAGAATCAGAGAATGAGCCCAAAAGTTAACAATTAGGTGAAAGGTTAGGTATATATCATTATACACAGGTACTGTCACATTAGCAATATGCAAATAGAGTAAAACTATTTCAAGTGAGGGAAAAACAATACAAAATGAATAGATTTTATAAAATTTATTTAGTATTACTCGATGGATTACACTTATATGGACTACCAACTAATTCTACTACCTTCGGTAATTACTCAAATTGCTTACCTAAATTCTTAAAAATTAAGATCCTCAAGTAAGAGATTGATGATGGGAGACATTGACTAGTACATGACCCAAAGTACTGGTTCACATTCAGCAGCCAATATTTGATAAATCCTATAGCTACATTCCTCACTCTCTCTGGATACTTTGAATAACTTGGTCAATTTTGATGAGGTTGATATACTATCCCACTTAGTGAAGCCGTAAAAATTTACTTCCCCATCGTTTTCCACAACACCCAGGACACATATTCTGGCTTTCCAAGAATGTAACCTAAAGAATAAAGCATATCACTAAAGGAAAATGATGACGAATGTGAGACTTATCTGCCTCTGCTCAGGGTAAGATTACCCCTACTACTTCATGTGGTGCACAGAAAAAGGATGCCATTTCAATACCTTTCAAGGCAGTCTCTTAAACCTTTACTTGATTCAAAGCATGCTATCCCAAATTAGGATATCAAATATGCAGGGATTTCTCATTTATACAAACTGTAACTACTCCAGAATGTGCTCCCTAGAAGCAACAACATTGTATCCACTTTTGAAATGATTGCAGATCAATCAAACAATTCACAAACAAATACACAATCCTAAAGATTCACACCCACAAACAGATCTTCCAAATATATCCATGCCCATCAATCAATCCAATGCACATTGATGAAATATTATCACTCTCCATTCTCCACACAAGAGCAGGAAGAGTACAGAGAATTTGAAATGGTAGCCTCAACTGAGACTTGGATGCTGATGCACCTGGAAGATTCAGTTGAACAAAGTTTGAACACTTTCTACATTGAGGTGGAATTCTATGGATTCGGATTCTGGAGGTAAAGATATAGTATTCCCGAGTCCCGACCCCCGAACTATAGAATACGGGTACGAGAGTGTACGAGGATTTTTCTTTTTTTCCTCATTTTTAACGGAGGAACCCGAGATAAAGCCAAATTAGACTCATAGAAAAATTGTTGTCTAAATATATAGTCAGATAACATCAAATACTAACATTATATGAGAACAGAAGAATGAACGAGCATGTTTACTTTCTTTAACCTCTTAATTCATCTTTTAAAAAGTTTCTTGACCTAGCTCCTCTCGCACTAGGGTTTACTTTCTAGCTATTTAGAAAGCAAAATCTACATCCGTGGATCTGGATGTGCTTAGCTGGAATTGTAGAGGGATCTGCAATGAGGCGACGTCTAGAGCGTTGAAAGATCTGATTTCGCAAAACCGGCCTCAGATCGTTTTCTTGTGTGAGACCAAGATAAGTCGTTAGGAGGATTTTGATCGTTTGCATCGCTCGCTTGGTTTTGCAAATGCAGAGGTAGTGCTTAGTGAGGGCCAAGCCGGGGGTCTAGGTCTGTTTTGGAACGATGAGATCAAAATACAGTTGGGCACGACGTCAGCCCATCACATTGATGCGGTGATTGTGGGGGACTCAGGCTATCCTTCTTGGAGGCTGATTGGCTTTTATGGTTATGCTAGAACACGGGACAGAGACCAGTCGTGGCAACTACTTAGGGATCTCTCAGATTTGGATTCGTTACCATGGGTTGTAGTTGGAGATTTCAACGAGATCCTTAACAGTGGGGAGAAGCTTGATGGACCTCTTAGGGCAGAGAGGCAAATGAGAGGATTCCGTGAAGCCCTAGGGTATGGGGATTTGTTGGACCTAGGGTTTCATGGGGCAATGGCAACATGGTGGAACTCGGAGACGCAACTGAGATTGGATAGGGCGGTCTGCACTCCCTCTTGGCATGACTTATTTTGCTATTCAAAGCTTTATCATCAGCCTCCTTCGGACTCGGATCATGTTCCCATTTTGTTGAAGGCAAGCACGTCACCTCTGGCTTCTAGACCAAAGTATCACAGGTTCAAGTTTGAGGCGTTTTGGATAAAACACCCAGAGTGTGATGGAGTAGTTAAGGAAGCTTGGGAGAGGGATGTGACGGGAACCCCGATGTTTTGTGTTGCAAAAAAAATAGAACATACTCGGATTCATCTCGATAAATGGCAGAAACAGGTGTTTAGAGGTCGCCAACTCCAAATGCTAGGCATTCGTACCAGATTGGAGGAATTACTCGGTGTACCGAGTTCTGTTGCGGCTCCAGAAAAGAAAGAATTGATGGATAGGCTTCAAATCTTGTTATATCAGGAGGAGTCCTTCTGGCGGCAACGATCTAAGGTGACTTGGCTAAAGGAAGGGGATCGAAATACTGGTTTTTTCCACCGGAAGGCTCAAAATAGGAAACGAAAGAATATGCTGCAGGGTCTCTACGATGACGAAGGTCAATGGTTCGAAGATGATGCTGGGATTGAGAATGTGGTTACGTCCTATTTTTCAAAAATGTTTCAAGCTTCGGAGATTGATTATGATGCAGTGCATACTACGTTGGAAGCTATTCAACCTAGTGTGAGTGAAGAGATGAATGCTCAACTTTGTGCACCCTGTACAATTGAAGAGGTCCGTCATGCCCTTTTCCAAATGTACCCAACTAAATCACCGGGTCCAGATGGGATGTCTCCTTTATTCTTCCAACATTATTGGGAGACGATTGGAACAGATGTTTTTGAGGCAGTCCGTAGTTTTCTGCAAACGGGACAACTTCTTCGTCAAATCAATTTTACGCACATATGCCTAATTCCTAAAGTGGATACACCGGAACACATGTCTGATTTGCGTCCAATAGCATTGTGTAATGTGATTTATAAAATCTGTTCGAAGGTGATTGCAAACAGATTAAAGGTTATTCTTCCGTCTGTGATTTTCCCTTTTCAAAGTGCTTTTGTTCCTGGACGTTTGATCACGGATAATATCCTAGTTGCTAATGAAATTGCCCATTTTGTGCACAATAAGAGGGAGGGGGCTGATGGCTTTATGGCTCTAAAGTTGGATTTAAGTAAGGACTATGATCGAATGGAATGGAGTTTCCTAAGGATGGTAATGGTTCGTTTTGGCTTTGCTCAGAAATGGATAAACATGGTGATGCAGTGTGTGTCTTCGGTGAGATATTCATTTTTGATCAGGGGGAAACCTCGGGGTTATGTTACACCGAGTAGGGGACTTCGTCAAGGTGATCCGTTATCTCCCTACCTTTTTCTGATTGGGGCTGAAGGCTTTTCAGCTCTCTTGCAACAGAAACAAGCTTTGGGCCTGATATCCGGAATAGAGGTGTGTGATAATGCTCCTCCTATTAATCATTTATTATTCGCTGATGATAGCATGATTTATGCTCACGCTTCTTTGGAGAATTGCTATGAGCTTCAGGATGTCATAGAGATATATGGTCGGGCATCAGGGCAACTTGTTAATTTTGACAAAAGCTCTGTGGCTTTTAGCAAGAACGTCTCAATTGAGATGAGGGAGGAGTTGGCTAGTTATATGGGGATGCAAATAGTTGATGTCCATGATAAATACCTGGGGCTACCCACTTACGTGGGGCGCAAGAAATCTGCTACTTTTCAGTATATTAAGGATAAATTGGCGAAGAAACTCTCTGACTGGCAGGGGAAGCTGTTAAGCGGGGCTGGAAAAGATATTCTTATTCGTGTTGTGGCTTCGGCTCTACCTACTTATGCTATGAGTGTATTCCAATTGACAAAAAAATTTTGTGATGACTTGGAACAAATGTGTACTAGGTTTTGGTGGGGGAGCACGCTAGATAAACGGAAGATACATTGGAAGACGTGGGGTGCTTTGTGTAATCCGAAGGAAGAAGGAGGTTTAGGCTTCCGCAGCTTGTCTATTTTTAATATGGCTATGTTAGCAAAGCAAGCATGGCGCATAATTACCAATCCTTCATCTCTTGTTGCTCGATTGTATAAGGCAAAGTATTATCCAGACAATTCATTCTGGGAGGCAACTACTCATGCCTCTCCTTCGTACTCATGGCGGAGTATTTTTTCTACTCGGGACTTGCTAAGAGAGCATTGTTGGTGGCAGGTTGGTGATGGTAGAAATATTGGTGTATTCTCGGATAATTGGGTGTTGAGACTAACTACTGGGAAACCTACTTTTTCAGTTTTGGCCCAATCTGAGGTTAGTAGAGTCAGTGATTTAATAGGGGACACAGGGGAGTGGAATGGGGTTCTCCTACAGCGGCTATTTCCGGTATCGGAAGTGGGGTTGATCACATCTATGCCACTGAGTAGGAGGGTGGTAGCAGATAGGTTGGTGTGGAAGTTGACGACGGATGGTAAGTATTCAGTTAAGTCAGCATATCATTCTTTTCTTTCCTCTTCCCCTAATTATAGTCCTCTAGCTCTTCCTATGGGGAGTGTGATTTGGAAGAAACTGTGGAAAGCAAATGTGCCAAGTAAGGCTAAGATTCATTTTTGGAGAATTTGTTTGGATATATTGCCTTCCCTGGCTAATCTGGAATCGCGGAGAGTGCAATTGGATTCGACAATGTGTGTGCTGTGTGAGGAGTGCAATGAATCTACTCTACATTTGTGCAGGGATTGTAACTTCACTCAGTCGGTACTCCAATCCAATGCTGTTCTAAAACAAGTGTGCTATGGACCCCAGATTATTAGTAGTAGTCTGTTTTTATGGTTGATCTCATGTGCACAGGAGTTGTCTCTGTTTAATTTTGGAACTCTCATCTTCTTGCTCTATGGTGTGTGGAAGGAGCGGAATGAGAGGGTTTGGAGCCAGAAGAGGGGGGCAGTTAGTGATGTGATCATTGGGTCTATGTCGAGGTTACAAGAGTT
Organism: Rosa chinensis; assembly: GCF_002994745.2. NCBI lineage: Eukaryota > Viridiplantae > Streptophyta > Magnoliopsida > Rosales > Rosaceae > Rosa > Rosa chinensis. The sequence goes on along the minus strand of NC_037091.1, from coordinate 15,687,082 downwards.
TCAATTCCATAATTCGAAAAAAGTAGATGTTGGGGAACGACGACGTCGAGTGGTGCGCTGGTCTGCTCCACCAGTGGGATGTTTGAAAATAAATGTTGACGGATCCTTCAATCATGTGACTCATAGTGGAGGTATCGGGTTTGTCGTTCGAGATGGTTTTGGGGTTATGCTAGCAGGTGGTGCTTGTCCAGTCACCGATCTGCTTTCACCGGAACACGGGGAGCTTTTGGCGTGCAAAACAGCAATTGAGTTTGCCATGGAGCACGGCTATCTTCCGGCAATTTTGGAGACTGATGCCTTGAATGTCCAGCGACAATTGAGTGAGTCTACTACTAGCAATACATCTATCCTCGGAAGATTATATGATGATTTGGTTCTGTTGCTGGAATCCACTTCGTTTGTGAAGGTGGTTCACATTGGTAGAATGGGTAATATGGTTGCTCATCAGCTAGCAACTCATGCTTGTTCTGTATCTCAAGATTGTTTTTACTTTTCTACTCCTCCTTTTCTTTCAGCTGCAGTTGCAGCTGATGTTTGTAGTCTGTAATCTTTTTCAGTTTTAATAAAGGGCTGACATCTTCCATTCAAAAAAAAAAAAGCCAAATTAGACTCTTTACGAACATTCTAAAATTCAAGAATTGACCACCCTAACTTATATAACTCAAAGGGTTATTATCACAAATGATACCTGAATTATACCTCAATCTTATCGATCCTACCTGAACTTCAATTTTGATCACAATCAGTACCCGAACTTTTCGATTTCATTTTAAATGGTACTTAGAGCCACCTCCGATCACTATTCCGACTAAAAACGACATGGGAGGCAATCATAGTGATGATTTTTGATAATTTCGAGGGTTGCGAACATATATAGTGATTATTTTTTTTGTAATAGACTTGCCTTGAACTTGGTTTTTTATTTTTTGTTTTTTTAGATTTGGCTTTTTTGGCCGGAATAGTGATCGAAGGTGGCCTTAGGTACCATTTAAAATGAACTCGAAAAGTTCAGGTACTGGTTGTGATCAAAATTGAAGTTCAGGTACCATCGATAAAATAGAGGATAAGTTCAGGTACCATTTGTGATAATAACCCTAACTCAAAATATAAAGTTTTAGGAGGGTATCACTAGTTATTGTCCTCTATGTTGAGTGTGACATAAACTCATTTTGTCAACTTCAATTGCTCATGAACTCTTGTGTAGATAGAAAGCCAATGAACATGCACAAAGTGCATGTGAATTCGCTATACTTAAAATATGATAACATATGTCATCAGAAAATGTTTGTTGAGCCTATTTACAACGGTATAAGAGTCACTAATCGAAGATCAAAACCAAATTAAAGAAGGTCAATATGTTTCAACACTCATGTTAGACCAAATGATTGCAAATGAGTTTCAATACTTATGTCAAACAACAAGGTATAAAAAACGATGAGTAATATATATATACATATATATATATATATATATATATATATAAACACACACACACATCCTACCCAGAGCGAGGTTAGAGTTTAGGGTCACTTTTCGGTCTCATATCCACATCTCGATTGTTCAGTTTTTAGGTACTACTGTATAGATCATCTTTGCAAAATTTCAGCCAAATTGATAATCTATAAGGTATCTAACTCGTTTAAACGAATGGACGAACTAAATCTGTCCAACCCAAACCGTACTAGCTCTAAGGCAGTTATCAATGCCTTAACGATCATCAATTTGACTAAAATTTTGATGAGTAATAATGGGTGTGTGTCTACACACACATGAAGTTGCTAAGACAACCATAATAACCAACAATTTTTTTTTTTGCTGGTTACATTGTAAGAGATTGAATTTTTTATTTAACCTAATTTTCCATTCTCCCTCACCAATTGAACTAAACCTCATGGGATTTGTGATAACCAACAATTTAACCGAAAGGACGAACATTGACTACCTTCAAATCAATAAACAGAAAACAGAAACGAAAATCATACATATAGAGAAGAATAGGGCAGGGAAACACACCTTCAATTTTATGTTTCTGATTTCCTCCCTGATAATCATATGCTGGAACTGACGAGCTTGAATATACTCAGATAAGACTGTAAACAAAAGATGCCAGCAGAAAGGAATCAATAAAATAATAAATGTTAATTGTTTCTTTGTCTCGGTTAGTAAATGTTAAATGAAAGTGTGAGATAAGATAATATCTGTAAGATAGGTACATGCTGCAACAACATATTGATTAAAAGTTAATTTAATACCTGTGATAAGAATGAACATGGCAGCTGCAATAGCAACGCTGAACACATCGTGCCATCCCAGCTTTTTAGTCTGGAAGCAATAGAGAAAACACAAGCACAAGAGATGTAAAGCAAATTGTTGATATTTGAAATACAACAAAATAGATAGCTAGCTAGCTAGCTAGCATAACAATGCATGACTAGGGTTCAGGCAAGAAATAAAAGAGAGGAGTATAAGCTGTATAGCCGACCGGAAATAAATTGAAGACAATAGCTCTGCTACATTAACCTAGCTGTTTAAGTATATATGGAGCTGAAACGTCAATAATTTAGTAAAATCTTCGACCATGATACTAAAATCTCATTTACTTTTTTTTTTTTGGCTTAAAAATCTCATTTACTTCTAATAAGTATGGATCTGAAACGTCAATTTAGTAAACAGAACCTTTTCTTTGTTTTTGGACCAAAAAAATTTCCTTCGTCACATCCCACTGTGTGAGAATACTTTTTTTATTACATAAAACCTAAACATTCAACAACTAATTATCCGTGAGTGGTGAGTAGAACTAGAACTCCCACTTTGTGAGAGTACTAAAAACTAAATTAATTTAATGCAATTAATTAGGCATTTAAAGACTCCAAGCTCACCTCTTCCAGAATACCCATCACAACAGAACCCATAAAAGCAATCACCAAAACGATCCGAGTAAAATTGTACAGAGCTTCCCGAAGACATGTCTATCAGATATGCAGCAGGATAAAACAATTGAAAAGAAAAAAAAAAGATTAATTATAATAGCATAATGTATCACTTCTTCTTTTTCTTCTTATTCCAAATGTAGGAAATTCAAAAGTGCACAACTATAACAAACTTACCCAGTGGCTCATTGCTGTTTTTGGAGGATATATGTTTGATCCAAATTTAATTGTCCGCTTTAGTAAATCATCCCCACCAATTCCCTTGTCTAAATCTGTTTTCAATAAATCTGCCAAGCCTTCCTTCTGGTGTAAAGGAACAACAAAAGATGTTATAAGTAACAATATCTTTTAATCTAGCTCATATATAAACATAAACAAAGCATGACATTCGTTCTCTGTTGCACTTACCCCCCCATATTGCTGCAGAGCATCAACATCACTACTCCTCGTCAAACGAGCAAGTTCATCTGGTTCAATTGGAAAATAATCACCAGACCCTAACAACCAGAATTAACAAGTTGATTACAAAACATTATTATTATAGATGAAATCCATCGTAAAGACTAGTATTGAAAAGGAGAAGCTTCAGGATAGGAAATACCTTTCACTTGATCTGCAACTTCTTTGAAGATAGCCGCAGCCTAATACAAAAACAAAACATTATACAGCAGAGAGCACTGTAGGTAAGACAAATAGTTTCAGATTACAAAACGTACTCGTAGGGCTTGGGTATGTGCTCGAAGTAGTTTCCTTGCTGCCTGCTTCTTTTCTTCTGCCTTTTTCAGGACTAGTGTGTGACGGAATCGGTGCAATGCTTTCAGATATAGTTTCGCTAGCTACAAATGAAACAATATTCAGTTCAGCACAAGTTTTGAAAAAGAGAATTCTAGGACCTCTTTTCCAACAACTAAGAACCCGTTTTGGTTTGAAGATAACTGGTAGGGAAGTATATGAAAGGGATATAGAGGCCGGAGACTAGGGAGCAAATGTATTCATTAATGCAGAAAACGAAAACTGGCATGGAAAGTACAAATCACTTCAAATAGTTTTTTTTTTTTTGCCAATATTTCATTTCATACATTCTTTGGCATATTCTCCCTCCTTTCTCCGATCCATTTCTCCCATATGCTTTATGAAACGGGCCCCAAGTGTACTACGCATCGATCCGACATTGATTCTCCAATATAAAACCAAAATAAAATGAACCTGAAAGCCTAAGCTAGCTGATATATCACGTGTATAACGGAAACCCGTTTGGAATATTCTAGAAACAAAGCAGAAGGATCGATCATCAGAAATATAAGCTTCACTATATACATTGCACTAGAAAGAACAAAAGTATAATGGAAACCAGTTTGGAAGCTAGAAATAAAACACAAAGGATCGATCATCAGAAATATAAGTTTCACAGTATATTGAACGACTAGAGAGAACAAGGATCACTGATATGGGCAAACTACCATTGCAACAAATATGTTAGGACAGTTAATTAGCAGAAATTACGAGTGAGAATGCTACTTAATCTACGTACATAATTAACTAAAAAGCGTGCAAGGTGCATGAAGCAAGAAAATGTGGTATGGTTGAGTCAGAGAATGAGTTGGTCTAATCTGTTAGCACAATATTTACATGGACATAGCATTTTATGCTTATGAAGACTCATATATAATGATAAAGCTCGCCTTCCCATGTTGAGAATGAACAAAGCTCTCTCTGACTAACTGAGAAACTCACTGCAGCTACAGATAATGCATCCACGAAATCTAACTCTAATCTATTAATGGACACCCTCATACACACAGGCGCGCACACACATTTGAACACATTAACAAGAAAGCATATTCTTTAAATTATAAACCCATCTAGGCACCCACACGTATAATAATTACTTGGTTATTACATATACAAGTTGAAAAATTGACCTAATTAATATCAAATCCCTGTTTGATAAAATGTTAAGCACTAATAGTAATTAAGCATACAACACGTACCGGAAAAGAAACAAACCAGCTAGACTTAGTAATGGACAAAATTATATAGATATATAGAACCCCCTGAAGTAAAATATAGACAATATTAATTCCAATTAGCTGGCCACATAGAAGTGCAAGATGAAGACTATGCACGAGAAATATGAATCAATTTCACCCACAAAATGATTAATTTTGCAACAAAATAAGACATAATTAAAATTGAGGTACGTATCAATCATAACTAATTACACCCAAAAAAAAAATTCATTAATTGATGAATGAGATGTCTACCGTCCACCGGTTCATGCGCTCAACATGATCCTCCTTCAGACCGGTCTCCAAGTCATTGCTTGGGTTATAAGGCAACCCAATTGAGTGATTCATCCTTCTGTGAGCTGTTACAAGAGAGATCGTGAAAGCAACAAGTTAGGGTTTTCAGTCTAGATCTGTGCCCCTCATATATCCACTCTGAGAGTGATTTTTCGCTTCAAAAATTGATTATTTTACTTCAATCTATAATAAGCTGTAGTTCAGAATTTACACTTACCCGGTGTTGTAGTCTCCTCTCCAGACCAAGAACACCGATATGGATGCAACTGATGCTGTCTTCAGACCGAGAAAGTGGAAATGAGAAATCCTTGCTACAATGCACTTTATACCCAGACTTGCCACGCACGGTGGTGGCCAGTAGGGTTTACTTAATTACGTAATACCGCGTTCCTCTGAAGTAAAAAAAATCTGGATTTTGCTAGAACATCAAAACACGATAGCCAAGTACGTGGCGACAGCGACAGTTTATTCCTTGTCTTCTATCCATGATTGACCACAAAGGATCCATGACCATCGTCCAGCATCATCACCTACGTATCAATTTATTGATATAATGATTATTATAATTTATATTCTCAATTTTCCTCCATTATATTCTCGATTTTATCCTCAGATTTAGAAAGTTAAGGTTGTCACTCAGTCGGTTTGAATCGGTTATAGGTATTACCAACTTCAAAATTAAAGCTTCCGGTTTCAAAACTGAGCTACCAATTACCAACCAAAATTTTTGGTTTTTAATTATATTTACCAAATTCGGTATTTCGGTTTTTGATATTACCGATTTTAGAACAACTAATTATTTATAATATAAATTAGAATGAACAAAACTAGGTTTTTGAATTTTATAATCATAAACTTTGTATTCATCTACTAATTATAGCTTTCTTTTGTACATATGACATCCAGTTTTAGCAATTTTCAATAAAATTAGGTTATTTAACCATCTTTGACTAGGTTACTTAAAATACATGTACTATTGATGTAATATATGTAGTAATGTTCAAACTATTATAAAAGTTTTTATGTTTATTTCTTAATATACATGTATGTATATTGAAAACTGTAGTATATAAATCTAATATTTAGATAATCGGTAGATTCGGTATTTACCAAAACCAAACCAACTTTTTTGGTAATTTTCAATTTCGGTTTTATCGGTCTCGATTACCAAAAAATCGGTTTACCAAACCTAAAACATCGGTTGGTATTTGGTCGGTTTGGTAATTACCAAACCAAGTGGCAGCCCTAGGTTTAGTTATAAAAATCTCGAAAAAATCTTGCGTACGTCAGACGTACCAGACTCAGACACCAAAAATTTTTTTCCTTAATCTGAAATTGTTCCTGCTTTTTAAAAGTGCAATATTCAAAATACACCCCTGCTGGACACTGATTGATTAGCAGCACCACGTGGTGGTGCGGCTAAGTGCCGTTCACTTGTTGCCAACGGGTTGAGTGGTTGACCACTGGAGAAATAGGATCGTAGTAAGGGTCCAATCTGCGAACTGTTGAGGAGACGCCGGAGAAGAGACCAGTCAATTCCGGTGCGACAGCGACCAAACGGAAGCGGAAGTAATAGCGAGTAGCTACCATCTGACGAAGATAGGACTTGTGGCGGCGGTCCACGTGGTCGGAAAAGAGTGAGGAGCTGCGCTGTGTTTTTCTTTAGTTTGTTTTTTTTTCAACGACAAGGGTAAGAGTGGAAATGACTAGTGAGACTGTGATTCGAGGAAACCATGAGTTAGTTGAAGTCTGATTATAATTTGGCTGCTAGGAGTATCAACGTACACTTCACGTTCATTTCGTTGACTAGTTCGCGTTTTTGTTTTTTTGTTTTTGTTTTTGGCAAGTATGGCAACTTTTCGCTACATTTTCATCGAAGGAGATGAATGGAATATCTAGTGTTTAGCTTTGTGGTTCACTGATTTCTTTTCCTCATTAACGGTGAAATTTCTTGTTTCCCACGTAGGGAATTGAATGTTTTAGTTATTTGCAAACTAGCAACTTCATTATTTTCTCTTGCTGAAAAGTATTGCACCATCCCATTAGAATTATGATCTATCAACATGATGTTTGAAGAAGAAAAGCCAATTAGCTTGATGAACAGATGAAGTATGTAGCTGTACAGAAAGGGGAAGAGCATGAAGACCTTTAAACACCGGCAAATAATCAGTTTTGCATTTTTCACTTGTGATAAGTTTTATGATACATCAATGTACAAATACATCGATCAAGTAGTCTTAATTCGATATAGAGGTTGACTTAATTTAACACATAAATAGACTAGTTTGATATAGAAGTACTCCTATACATACTAGTCTACCCATGAATGGAGTTAATTTACCTCTTAATCAAATTAGTCTACTTGATGTTCAGTGCATTGATGTGTTGTAGCGAAATCCATTGACTTTCTTTTAATTTCTATGTTTTTGTTTGGTTGTCCAATATTGTGATGAAAATGTGTACATTTTATTCTTGAGAGGCCACTCTGGTCCAATGTTCACTAACTCTCCAGGTCTAGACAACATTGTCCGGCTAGCTGTATCTAGTGTGGTGTTTCTTTGGTTGAATTTTATGCGTGGTGCTTCGTATTGTTTCAATTCATTTTACCATTCATAGATCCACAAGATTAATAGATGCGGCAACTCTGAAATAATTTTTCCACATTCTCTCACGAATGTGCTCAATTGAATATAGAAAACCCCAAAACCTACTATTGCTGCAGCCACATCACCAAACCCATTAATTGGACCATCATCCTTCCTTCTCAACAGTTTCCCTTTCTCTCAATGTATGAATTATTAAACAGCGGCATATGTGAGCCATGAGTCCATGACCCATAAATGTATTGATATTGTCTCCACTTAACTACTCATTATGTGTTGAATTTTAATTATAAAATGTCTCAGTACAATTGAGTGGAGTCACCCACTTATAAGTTATATTATTTTTTGTCATTTTTCTAATGTAGAATCTTTTCTCTCTAATATGCCCCATCATATGCAATCTCGCTTTAGGTCTGCACATGCAATCAATTAACAAATTCAATTCCACATTGGAAATTAGGGCACAAGTCTCACATCGAAGACTTGTCCAATTAAGTAACAATTCATTTGAAATATTTTCAATGGCCAATTTAAGGAACCCAAATTAGGTCCATGACAATTGGAGAGGGACCCACTCTGATACTATGCTAAACAGTGACGAGTGTGGCCCATGATCCATTATTGTACCGATAATGTCTCAACTTAACGACACCAAAGTAACATGACTCTAGTTGGTGGGTCTTTCCTTAGGATTATTTTGGGCCAACTCTTTTCTTAGGATTGCTACTGTTGTACTTACATCTACGTATGATCGCTTCTACTTTTGGTGATTGGAACTCCCGTGTTTTACTCTTTCTTTGACTTTTGGAATGTCTTGTACATATTTAACTCATGGCCCTGCATCAAAAGAGGAACATGATGTTGTGCCTCCTCCTAGGCATGGCTAGGTTTAGGTTTTGGAGTATTAACCTTCTTTTATATGTGAAACGACACATTGAGCTCCCTAAGTTAAGTGTTTGATTTTTTAATTGTTGGTTTCATAGTTTGTTATTTTCAAAATGTTTGCATTTAGAGCGCTTCTGAAGTTAGGTGGTCTCTCATTTACTCCTACTCCAAAAAAGATGTGATGTCCTGTTTAATCTTTTTTTTTTTTTTTTTGTTACAAAAAGTTCAGTAAGAGGGAGGCTACCCTACACTACCAGGGACAGGGCAAACCTATGACCTTAACCCAACAGGACTTACGAAACTGGCCAGTGTTCCAGCCCAGCCCATTGATATAGAATTATGCAGGACATTTTCTAGATTGCCCATCAAATGAGAGATTGTTGGTAGCGGCGATGTAACGTCTTGTTTAATCTTTAGTCTTAATATTGTAGTATTCCCATAAAACAAGAAGATATAGAGAATCTATTAAGCTTCAAATTTGATGGCATTTAGGTATCATCATGAAAGCAAAGATATTTTTGGTATAAATTTTTAATTTTCTGTATTGTGTAAGAAACGTTGGAATGACCCCATTATCATTCTTTCCATTCCAATTTCTTATTAGTAAAAACATGCCATAGATATGTGATGGTTATACTTGGACGGATGAAGCTAATAAGCATTTGAGACTTACCTTATTTGTGTGACGCGAGGGAAGAAATTTGTCAACGCGAGGGAAGATCTTTCCAACAGATTGCAAGAAAAGTTCCTACCAAATACCCAACATATAAGACAAAAAGGCATATATGTATTCTTCAATTAATGAAAATGTCATATTAGCCAAACTTTACCAAATTAAAGACATGTTTGAAATTACTTCTGAAATGCCATTTTTAAGGTTGCTTATTGATAGTTTCAGCGTATAGAATTATGCTCAAATGTTTGGAATTATGACATCCCTAATTATCCACCAAAACTTGCAAGAAACATCGAAACCTAGCCTGGGAAACTGATGTGGCACTGATTAAAGATGCTGATGTTTAAGTAAGATTGCTCGTTGATAGTTTTAGCGTATAGAAATATGTACCTTGCCATCAGGATCTGGAGAAAAGTATACATATTTGTTATGCTTTGAGAAGCAAATTTCCTTGGATTGTGAAGTAACACCCCTTGGGAGTGTGGAGAAAGTTACCCCCAAGTAAAATTGAGATTTAGGTCTCTGCGGGACTTCAAGGATCTTTTCTTGCCTTGAGGCAAACGTCTTTTTGGACTAATTAGAAGAAGTACCACAACAAGGTTGGGTACTTCGATCAATTCTTGTTCTTCTAAAGTTTGCCTGGTCAGCATAGTTGATCTTCTTGCACCCAGCTTTCATAGAGCTTGACCTCTTGGCTCCCACTCAAAGGACATCTTTGGTTCTCACTTTCGTATATTTGTTTTAGTGACCTCATGGGTGCAAATTTGGACTTTTGGGTGCAGCCTTTGGACCCCTTGGGTCCAAGCTTTTCAGGCACTTCCAGGTTGGAACTTGTTAATTCATGCATCTTATGGGTGCAACTTCAGAGACTCTTGGGTCCAAGCTCTTTAGGCACTTCTGGGGTGGAACCTGTTCATGAGTCTTTTGGGTGCAACTTCAGACCTCTTGGGTCCAATTTTCGATACCACTTTAGTGACATGTAGGTTCCAATCTTTAGCTACTTCTTGGGTATCATAGAACTCTTGGGTTCAATGTTCAGGCACCTTATAGTAGAACTCGAAGGACCTCTTGGATACAACTTTCTCTTTGATCGACATCTAGGGGGCTGCAATCTCTGGGACCTCTTAGGTCTATGTTAAAACGCTTTGTTGCAGCGCTAGCTCCTTGAGTGCCTCTTAGGGAGCTTCTGCTTCTCATTTAAAGGTACCAACAATGTTCTTTGAGAGCTCTTTCAGCTCTTGAACCTCTTGGATCCATTTCATTATGATCGCTTCAGTTGAAGTTGTGGACTCCATAATCGATGCTTTCCATTTCAGGTAGACTTTCTCGTACCCATCCTTTGACTTTGAGGTCAAATCCAATGTAGTTTAGGTCAGCTTGAGCTTAGGGTAATTACTACCCTATGAAGAATGTCTATGACTTCCACTGTCGGACTTGGTTTCTAACCAATCTGCTAAACGCCCACATATGCAGATAACCACATAGATCAGATCGGAACGTGATGAGGATTGAAGTTAAATAGTTTACGTGGTTGGCAGCTTCAATATGGTTTCAGATTGTGAAGGTGCATTTCTTAGCTCTTTCTCTCCAATTAACATATATCTGCAAAGATCAACCAAATTTAGCGTAAATTGAAAACACTGTCCGTGAATTATTCGAGCACCTATTTGACTTAATTTGTAATAACATGATCTTATACCTTACCAGATAACTGTCACTTCCCGCTACTGGTTCTAATGTCTCGGCATTCAAAATTAAGTTGGAAACCTGAGGTAATATAACAAACAATAACCAGTAAGACGAGAACTAACGGTGCTCGAATTAAGATTTATTAGGGAACACCATCAAGTTACAAAAGACCTACTATCCGAGCACATAGTATTAAACCGCAATCCCTAAATCGAGCACAACTTCTGTACATCTCTAAAAGTGAGAAATAACGGATGAGCATGAATAGTCATGCTGAGTAGAATCTAATCAAGCCAATCAACAGACCTCTACTATAGTTGCATATATCTGAGCTATCGATACAGGGGAGCTAATGCTTCACTTCTTCATGCTGGACTACTCTCTCTCTCTCACTCTCATTTTTTTTTCATACCAAATGATGGATTAACGGAGTAACAATTCATAACTGTATATACTGAAGTCTGAGCTGAAACATCTATAAATATAACTTATAATAATGTCACCCCGTAAAGCTGAAACATGTAAACAAAAACAAAGAGAACGTAGTAAGCAAATCTACCATTTCCACAAAGTACCAAACTAGGTAAAACCATGAATAAGCTTCGTAGTCTTTAACAAGTAACATGGTCGGATGACTGAATGGGGAAAGATTGAGGCTTGCTTCAAGCTTTGGATATGGATCGGTTTTACTCCGGTACGCACTGAATTTATGAATGGAATTTCGATCTCTTGCGGTGGAAGACATCTGGTTCAAGACTACTAAGCAAAGAAAGATCATCAACTGGCCGCAAATAAGACTTGATTTCTTACGCTAATATGTGGTCCTATTTTCTACCATTTCATCTGAAGCGGTGTATAATGATCAATGCAACTTGTAATTGACAAGACTTGTTTATTCTTGAATGGATAATGACGCATAAGTTATACCGACTTTGACGAAAGCTGACAAATAGCAGGATGACTTGAATCTAAATAATTAAAAAAGAAGAAAGCGTAAACTAAAACAGGTTTTTATTAAGAAGTGGGGAGACAAACCCACTTTGTCTAAAACTTTCTCAGTTTTATCTATATTAATACTATTATCAAGAAGCGGGTTTGATACTAGTACTAAAGCGTTTATCTATACTAAAACGAAAGCAAATTTGTTATCTGAACAGAGGGTGTCCAGAGTATCTCAGTAATCACTCCCTCTTCGATTACTCAGTTTTTTGACGCAGTCGGATTGATAACTAGGTTTACCAGCAATAAACCTAACAAAAGGGTTCTGGAGTCTACCAGAAATAAAAGAGAAAATTCTCTATTTTATTGATTAAAAGTTGAAAGATAGGTTCTGCAGCCGCTTGCGGCTGCTTAAATAAGAGAAAAGTAACCCTAGGGCGACTAACAATGAAACCCTAAAGGACATGGGTAAAAACGAAAACAATCCAAAAATAATTAGGAAAACCAAAACTCCGAAAAATAGAAAAATGCAGTTTTGAGGCCCTAATGACCCCGAAAGCCCGAAAAATGCCATAGCTCATGGCTATCTTGTTTCTGGCGCGATTCCCTTTCCGGAAAGGTAAGGCACGTCCCAATTGGACACCGAGCTGTTTCGTGTCTACTAGTACCTTTTCGTTTTCCTCCTTTAGCACGATCTAACTGTTCTTCGAATTGGGCTGCCATCCGTTCTGCATCATTTTTATTGGACGTTCTTGAGCCCGGCGTGTGTCACAACCGGTGGACAAGGTGGTACGATCTGATGCTGCGGCGACGAATTCACGTCAAGCAACAGCTTGACTTCAGCGGCAGGAAGACTTTGTGGCTGATGAAGATGTGTTGGCTGTTAGAAATTTTAGAGTTTCTTTCTTTTATCTTTGGGTTTCTTACTTGTAATTTGGCCAAACCCATTATGAGTTTTATTTTGCTTATGCTGAGCCTAAGTGCCTCTATTGCTGGGCCTATGTGTCTCTTGTTGTTGGGGCCTATGTGCCTCTTATTGCTGGGGTCTCTTGTACCTCTTGTATTTGGATGTACCATTTGAACCATCTAATTATATCTTTCATTGACAAAAAAAAAGGTCATTGACCCAAAGCACAGAATTGAGCAAAAATGATCCCACTTACCTCAGCAACAGATTTTTATTCCCACCTACCCAAATTAACACCAAATGACCATTTTGCCCTCAACTCAATTAAACAATTACTTCCACTGCCACTCTCTCTAGATGCCGGCGACAACTCAAACCCGACACCTCCGAGCTTCGGTTGCTCCATGAAGGAGGCTCCGATGCCAGAGGGTACCAAAATGGCCGGAAAATAACTGGATAACCTGGAGGCGATTCTCAAGTCGCTCCCAGCCTCGTCGACGACGCTTCCAGCCTCTGCTCCGATAGTTTTTCATAGCCACCAGCCGCTCCGATCATTTTGCATAACCACCAGTCGTCGTTGCTGCTCCGATCGACCTCGTCGATGACGTGGAACAATCAGCCGCCATCGTTTTGCAAAACCCGATCCGGCGGAGTACCTCAACTCAGGCCTCGTATCCCTTTTTTTTTCTTTTTCTTTTTTGTAGTGGGGGCAGAAAGCCCTGAAAGAAAGAAAAAAGAAAAAGAAATGTTTTATTAGGGGGCAATAGGCGTCTATGCTCCCCAATAGACGTCTAATAAAAGTCTATTGGGCAATAAATATTTTGAATTGTTGTAATCTTCTCGTTTTTTTTTTTCATTAATCAAAGTTTTATTTGTCTAATTTTACGGAGATTAGTTCCCATTCTTGAGACTGAAAGTTCTATCGGGGGACAATACAAGTATATTCGGAGGGTTAATAAACCTCTCCGGCCCCATATGAGATTGCTGACAACCTTTTTGGAGACTTCCGGCGAGGTTTCATAAACCTCTATTGGTGGGCAATAGGGGGCAATAGACATCTATTTGAGGGTAATGGACGTTTATTTAGGGGCAATAGACGTATTGGGAGGCAATAAACCTTTCTAACGACCTCTTTGGGGATCTCCGGCGAGGTTTTCAGAAAAGTCTAGCTGGCGGCAACAGGTGATCGGATTCCGGTGAAGTTGGCCGAAATCAGGCGAAGTTGACGGGAATCCGGCGAAGTCTCCTATGGTTCCTCTCTCTTCTGTTCTCTCTCTCTCTCTCTAAGTAACAAAGGGGTAAGGGTAAAATAGTCTAAAAAAAAAATTAAAAACAAAAAACTTAATAGGGTATTAGGGAAGACTTCCTTAGATTGTTTTGGGTAAGGGGAAATTAAAAAAAACTTAATGGGGTAAGTAGGAAAAAATCTCTAGAAATGGGGTAAATGGACAAAAACCAAAAAAAAAAAAAAAAAAATACTGGTCACTCTCTATACTTTTAGGGCGTCAACAGTTTAGTTCCTACTATCCTAATTTTAACAAATTACTGCTCAGACATTCAAATTTCACACAATGTGGTCCAAAATGATTATTTTACCCCTCACTTCCTTTTTTTTTTATTCTCTCTCTCTCTCTCTCTCTCCCTCTCCCCCAATCTCCTCATTCTCTCCTCGTCTGCACTGACCCTGGAAAGACCAAACCCAAACTCTTGAGAAGAACTCGGAGCCGGTATGCATCTGCCTCGCACGAACTCCACTGTCACCCACGACTCCACCCCATCCATCTAATCCATCACCGCCAATGGATCTAACACGCTGTCAACAACCTGCTGCTTCCCTCCCTCCCCCCAATCTGTTCATTCTCTCCTCGTCCGCACTGACCCCAGAAAGACCAAACCCAAACCCTTGAGAAGAACTAGGAGCCGGCATGCATGTGCCTCGCACGAACTCCACTGTCACCCACGACTCCACCCCATCCATCTAGTCCATCACAACCAATGGATCTGACACGCTGTCAACAACCTGCTTCTTCCCTACCACTGCAGTCGGATCTCCAGCTACACTCAGGCTCAACCAATGAATGTAATCATCAACGACCCTAGCATCAACCTCACCGCTTGATCCGCCACCATGCTTGGAGAGGTCGCTACGATTGTTACCACTATACTCTATGATCTAAGGTAGCAGCTCCACTCCCATTTCCAACTCACCTCCACTGAGCTCCACTCGCAGCTTGCCTACCTCAGATTAAACCCCAAATTAAACCCAAAGCTCCAACATTTAAACCAGCAATTAAACTCAAAATTGTAAGTGATTCATCCAAATTCAGGAGGCGAAAACAAAACCCAAATTAAACTCAAAGCTCCAAGAAACCCCAAATTAAACTGGCGCCCTCGTCGTCCTTCTTCCTCAACCCAACGACGTCGTTCTCGGCTTCATTCGAGTTTGGAAGGCTAGACCAGGCCAGCTTCGGCGCCTCGATCCCATTCTGCAAGTGATTCAACAACATCGTCGTCGTTGAATTCAGATTTCGGATCAATCCCTAGGTGAAGGACACTGAGAGTTTGACTCCAGCGAGAGAGAGGGAGAGAGAGAGAGAGCTGTGAGAGTTTTAGGGAGGGATTTTGTTTTTAGGAGGGGAGAGAGAGAGATGCAGAAAACATAATAATAATAATAAATAAATAAAAGAATTTAAAAAAAAAAAAAGAGGAAAAAAAAAGGAAGTGAGGGGTAAAATAGTTATTTTGGACCTATTGTATGAAAACTAGAGAGAATAAGGACTAAATTGTTTAATTAAAAAGGCGATGGACCGAACTGTTTTTAGGAGAAAAGTACAAGGAATGATCAGTAATTTCCCCACAAAAAAGAAGAAGAAGAAGTGGGTTTTATACTTTGTTTGGTTTTAGAGTAGAGGTGGCAAACGAGCCGTTAGGCACGAGCACGACATGGGTCTGGCACGTTTAAAAATGGCCAGGCACGGCCCAAAGGCCGTTAGTGGCCCGGCATGATCCGAGCACGTTATTCAAACGAGTTGGGTTGGGCCGAGGAATATTGGCTCATTGGCACGACGAATTGTGGGTCAGCCCGTTACAAACAAAGAATTTCATTTTGTTTTTAAAAATATTAAAAAATTACAATGATGAGATTTGAACAGTAGACCTCTTTATTCAAAATCTCATGACAATTCCACCAATGTTATTTCATTAATGTTATCAAAGTAGTGAAATAAAATATTATATCTTTGTTTTGACATAAATATTTTTTTTAAGAGAGAAATATTGGTTACTACCTTATGGTTTGAGTCCAAAATCAATTCAGTCTCTTAACTTTCAATTTCATCAAAAACACCTCAGACTATCATTTCTCGTCCAATAGATCCATCTGTCATGGTTCTGTCAAATTTAGTCGTTAAGTCGCTGATGTGACATTCCAACTCAGCTCTGATGGGGCCGACGTGAAAAGAAAAATCTCCAAATTAACCTAGCTCTTTCCAACCCAAAAATTATCCAAAATCTCTTTTTCTAACCCAGATTTCATCCAAAATCTCTCCAACATTACCAACAACTTTGCCATGAAATTGCTTCCCCATCCTAAGATCCATGAACTTGGGGCACACTTGTAACAAACTAACGAATGAAATCTAAACAGTGAAGGCTCAAACCCTTCTTCCGTTTTCAATATTCAAAAGAAGAAAGCTATATATTCATAAGCCTCAGAAAGCCATTAATTTATCATCAATGGATATCAGTCGGTGATACCAACTAATTAAAGAAACAATCATTATAAGTTTCAATTAAACAACACCCAGGTTAAAAGAAAAAACGACAACTAGTCTAATGGAAGCTGAAGCTGAACTAGAGAAACTAGACTAGAAACAAAACCTATTGAACAAGGAAAATAGACCAACCATTGACTCGTTTCAAATACCAATATTCTGTCCAGAAATTGGTGTCTTTCCTAGTGCAGTTTCAACGCCTAACAGCTTCATCTGTGAGTTCCTAGTTACTTGTTTGTGTTTAATCTTCTCCCTTTTTTTGATTCATGTTATATAGCATGCTGATGATTTTATTCTATGTTATTGCTGATGATGATGCTCTGCTATTTGGCTAGTTTAATTTGATTTTGAGTTTTAAAATTTTTGGAACAACAGGAATAGAACATCAACAGGAATATGTCCCTCTTTTCGTTTATGGTAAGACTAGTTGCATTTGTTTCACTGTGTCGAGCAGATTGGTTAGTCTTCAATGGCGCCGGGCAGTAGCCATAAGTTACCACGGATCACTGCTCTGAGCACCTAGCAGCTTGGCATTGGCTCTTCGCTGAGCATCTCGCTGCATCCGCAATCTCGCTGTATTAGCTCTTTGCCCGGCGGACACCACTTCTCACCGCCGGCCTCCACGCTGGAAACCCAGATCAATCACCGCTGAGAAAATTCCAGTCCGATTATCTTAACAAATTCCATTGCTGGCCATCTCTGCAAGTTCTAGTCCAATCATCAATTCCATTCCTTGCTACAATCGACCGTCGGGCATCACTTCTTCGACCAAGCACCTCAATAAGGACCATGTTCGCTATAAATTGAATCATGCTTGAATGGCCTTAGGTTTCTCTTTTGGCTTCAAGAGTTGCGGCTATAATACTATAATGAGAAAAATTCAGTCACCGTCCCCAAACTATGCTGCCAAGGCCAATTTGAAACTCAAACTCTCAAAAGTATCAATGTGATACCCAAAGACTTATTTTGACATCAACGTGATACTTCTGTCTAAAATCTCTGACAGTGCCGTCAATTTGATTGACGTGGCAAGCACGTGGAGACAAAAAGAAAGTTAAATGACTAATTTACCCTTTTGTTTTTATTAATTCATTTCTTTTTCTTTTCATTGTTTCTTCTTCTTCTGGAATTTTGTTCAGCTAAATTTGTTCTAGCCAAAACGCTGCAACCTCCGAAGCAAGCTCAGCCACCACACTTCCTTACTTACCTGACGACATCAATAGCCACCAACCACCCACCCCAAAATGGATTCCAATTTCGGCCTCGAACGCGAGCTTGGCCCCGACGACAGTTACCGCCCCAATCCCAATCTGAGCCCCGACGGCCTTGAAAACTCCAATCCCAATCAGTGGGCGGTGAGTTTCCGATTCTAAAAAGGCGAAAGATTTGCAGGTCAATGAGGTCGCATTTGGCTTCTGGAGTCTGGGATCTAAGCCGAGAGCAAGGCAACAAGCTTCTCCACTACCGGTTTCGCGGGGAGGAACATCAAGGATGCCAAGAGGACCAAAGTTGACCTCAATTGGGCCTATTACACCTGCAAGCAGAGTTGGGATTTGCATTTCGCCTTCTGTTTGAGACCCGGTTCCGGTTTCCATTGCACCAATCTTGATGAACACAGACTGTGGAGAAGCTTGTTGTCTCGAAAACCCTCAGCTTCAAAACAGGGTAATCAAGCTCCTGCCCAATTGTCTCGAAAAACACAGACTGAAGCCCAGACCCATTTTCCTCTGATGAAATCGTACAGACCCACCACCCATCAAGATCGTAAGCATTGATCCTATTACCCACATGAAACATAGCATTAGCCTCCCTGATTTCCGGCGGCAGTGTACTAGATCACATAGTTGGTGCACATGTTTGCGACAACGGTGGCCTCGTAGTACGAGCCCAGAAAGCCTTCGAGTTTGCTGCAAACTTCGACCTGGTAGTCTCTTTGGAACGAAAAGTGTGCCATTTGCGGAATCGGAAGGAATGAATTGAAATCAGAGAGAGTGAAATAGCACCTTATTGACTCTGTTTGTTCCTCTAGGAATTAGGGGAGACCTAATTTTCTAATTTCTATCTCTGGATTTTCTGCTAGAACTATAATTTGATTGGGTTTCAATGTCGAAGAATGAGAGTTGCTGAGGGTTGTGAAGAAGAAGAAGAAGAAGAAGAGAGACAGGGACGGGGAAAGAGAGAGAGCCATCTCTCTGTTCAAGTGTTCACGCTCCTTTTTTTTTTTTTTTTTTTTTTTTTTTTTTTTTTTAATTAGTTGATAGTGAAAGACTATTTTACCCTTGATAAAAATATCACATGCATGGCGCGTGCTCGCTACGTTATCAAGTTGACGGTACCGTCAGAGATTTTGGACGGAAGTATCACGTTGATGTCAAAATAGGTCTTTGGGTATCACATTGATACTTTTGAGAGTTCGGGTATCAAATTGGCCTTGGCAGCATAGTTTGGGGATGGTGACTGAATTTTTCTCTAGTATAATCTGGGTTAGAAGAGATCTAGGGTTAATTTGGAGATCTTCCTTTTCTTGTGAGCCCCACCAAAGCTGAGTTGGAATGCCATATTAGCAACTTAATAGCTGAATTTGATTGAATCATGACGGATTGACCTATTGGACTAGAAATGATAGTGTATGGGTGTTTTTGATGAATATGAAAGTCGAGGAATTGATTTTGGACCCAAACTACAGAGTATTAACTAGTTATTAGCTTTTTTTTCTAAATATTAAATATATATTTATTAATAAAGATTAATCTCACAATAATATATTTTTGAGTTATTTTTCTTTCTTTCTTTCTGACTATAAAAAATTATTAGAAAACTAATCTTAAAAAATTAAGATTAAGAAAAAAATTGTAGAACTTTATTTTTATTTTTATTTTCTAAATAGTTATAGAAAATCAAGTTTTATTTACGCAAATTAAAATTCTAAAATCGTACCTTATACTGGGGTGACACAAGCGCGACCTATTTATTGGCCCAACACAATATGGGCTCGGGACATGAGCCGGACCAGACTTAATGTTTAAGTAAATGAGCAGGCACGAGCCCGGCACCATAATGAATTGCCCGACCTGAGCACGGCACGAAACACTAATAAGCCAGTTTAAAAGGGGGCGGGCAGGGCTGTTCTTCATCTCTATTTTACAGTGTTGTTTAGTTACTAATTAGAGAATATGTGACATTACTTAAGTCACATTTCTCTTTGTTGTGCCTAAAAAATAATTCAAGTATAATTTTGCTTTTATACATCGATATTCTGCTAAAATGAAACTAGACGGGCAACACACATAAATGTATAGTTTAAGAAAAGTATAATAAAAATACTTGTGTTCATAACAATATGTTCAAATTCTCTTATTTGTGTGGCAGTCTAAATCATAGATTTAACATAATTTAACCGTTCAAAAGTTAAATCAATCATTAAAAATCAATTCTGCAAAAAAAATTAATGTAAACAAAAATTATTCACTCATTCCATTGCATCAAACAAAATATATGATTATTAATAAAAATCAACACACATAATATATGATTGTTATTACTTATAGTGAGGGATCCTTTTTTTGGGTATTTTTTAGGGATAGGGCATTAGACTAACTTTTCGATCATATTTTGGCATCTCAACCGTTCAATTTTTAGGTCCTAATGTGTATATCACATCTGCAAATTTTCAGCCAAATTGATTATCGTTAAGACATTCAAAACTGCGATTTACAATTATATGTATGAACGGTTCAGGTTGGACAGATTCGGTTTGTCTATTGATTTAATCTAGTTCGATACCTTAACGATCATCGATTTGACTGAAAATTTGCGGATGTGATCTGCACATTAGGACTTAAAAACTGAACGGTTGAGATTGCGAAATATAATCGAAAAGTTGGTCTAATACCCTATCCCTAGAAAAGGGATCCCTTAGTAGAATGACCCTATATAAATATATATATATATATATATATATATATTTTATCCAGAGCGGAGCTCCGCTTTGAAATTAACGTGTGAAGTTTGAGTTTTCGGTTACTTTTCGGTAGCATATCCATGTCTCAACCGTTCAGTTTTTAGGTATTACTGTATAGATCATCTCTGCAAATTTTCAGCCAAATTGATGATTGTTAAGGTATCTAACTCGCTTAAACTAATGGAAGAACTGAATCTGTCAACTTGAACCGTACTAACTTTAAAGCAGTTATCAATGCCTTAAAGATCATCAATTTGGCTGAAAATTTGCAGAGATGATCTATACACCAGTACCTAAAAACTGAACGGTTGAGATGTGGATATGCGACCGAAAAGTGACTCAAACTCAAACTTCACAAGTTAATTTCAAAGCGGACCTCCGCTCTGGATAGGATCTGTATATATATATATATATTTATCCAAACAGAAGCTTCACTTTGAAATTAAAGTGCGCATTTATAGTTTAGGGTTGCTTTTTGGTCGCATATTCACATCTCGACCGTTCAATTTTTAGGTACTAATGTATAGATAATCTTTATAAATTTTCAGTCAAATTAATTATCGTTAAGGTATCTAACTCGCTTAAACCAATGGACGAACTGAATCTGTCAAACTTGAACCGTACTAACTTTAAGGCAGTTATCAATGCTTTAATGATCATCAATTAGGCTGAAAATTTACAGAGATGATATATACATTAATACCTGAAAACTAAACGGTCGAGATGTAGATATGCAACCGAAAAGTGACCATAAACTCTAAATGCGCAATGTAATGTCAAATCGAAGATTCGCTCTAGATAGGATCTGATACACACACACATATAATCATTTATATGGTGTACATATATACGTAAAATTTAGAGTTACTTCTATTAACGATATAGGTCTTATTGTGGATCGCTTGGGAAAAATGCAATTTGGACAGAGTGATGATTTTGCAATTCCACAAAGTCACTCGAAAACATAGAGAGCTCAAGAGCAAAGAGTCATACCAAAAACAAAATGAAAAACAAGAACACAGGCATACGTACATGACTACATGATCAGTAGAAGGACCGGATGGATGGCCATATTGGCGGACGAGCACTTGGCGTCCAAGTTGAACTTGAAAGTAAACTGAGTGCCTGCATCCTTAAATAGTTTCCATGACAGCTCCATGAAAGCTGATTAATTAACTCGTTTCTAAAACTGTCGCAGGACAAACTGAAAAGAAGTTGAGGTTGGAAGTTTGCAGATGAAGCTTGGAGAGGTAAAGAGGTCTCCACTTATTTTCAAGTCACAGATCGAGAAAAGATGCTGCAACTCCAGATTTCAAGAATTAGGCGCCGTGGGACCTATTTGCTTCATCTTTAGTCTTTCCTCCTTTTGAGTAGGGTCAAAAAGTCATGCGGAACATGATGATCCGCACCACCATGAGTGTAGTCTTCTCGACCAAACCCGGTTGTTCATAATTGAATATTACGCGTGGATCGTGGCAACTGGTCAAGTATATTTTGGCTTTTCTATTGTTTTTTCCTTGATCAGAAATTTAATAGGGTAATTACAGCTGGTACCGTACGAATTGAGGGTGCAGAAGTTGACGTTAGGAAAATTAAAATACAATGCGACAGAGACGATGGCAACCGCATCCTTGTTGCTATCCCTCACAGCTTTCAAAAACTACGGCAACCGAGGGCTCCACTGCATTGGTTGAGATGGGAATGTATATGTCATTTAAAGCAAGTATAACGTTAATTTAATTACATTACTGAAATCGTGTGGCTTGCACTTACCTGGATGCGTATCATATCTAGGTGTGAATTGTGATCCCCGGATCCAAAACAGGGGATTTTATTTTTAAAGTTATTTTTATTTGTTTTGGTATCACTTATCTAGTGCTATTTTTATTTGTTTTGTTATCACTTTAATTAAAATGCTTCATGTAAATATATATATATATATATATATATATATATTTTTGAAATAGGACGTCAAGCCTTTCATATATCGAATATAAGTGCTTACACAACATAACTTACCCTCGAAAGGGCCACGTCAATATCAAGCCATACAGGCTACCCTAAAGCAACAAAATGAAATCACTATGGTAATAAGACCAAGAACCAAAACCTAGACAATGTTAGGGCAAGAAAAGAAAATAAAAAACCCTAACTTATTCAACTAAACCCAAGACCTCCCTACGCAGAGGGGCCATCCCCAGGATCCACAGTAACCAGGCACAATGAGGTTTCCTCCTCTACGGCAGCCTCAGTCACCACCGTATCCTCCACCATTGCCAAAACTCTTATACCACCAAGAGTTGAAAACCAAGGCCTATGACTAAACACCAAGGCCCAAAGCCCGGCCACAACCAACAACTATGGCCCGAAGCCTAGAACCACTAGAAGGATCCAGACCCGAACCAGTCCCATCATTGCTCAGATCAAAAGCTGCGGCGGCACCACCACCCTTCCCCGACCTGGGGTCAACTGCACTGTCGCCGACATTCGCAAAATCTACATATCCACCATTTTGCAACCTCGACGTGGTAAGCACTAACACCTCCACCGACCTCCGACCAACCTGCAAAATCGTCAAAACCGGCTCGCAGGCCACCGCCATGAGAAACACCACCAAGACAGCCTCCGGCGGGACACGGCGAAACCCTAGCAAAGCAAAAAGACAGATTTTCGATCTATTTAAATGTTGATTTAAGGGATTTGGGATACGTTGATAGGAGAGCAGCTCCTAACATGGAAATGCAAGAACAATAGAATGCAAGGAAATAAGAAATTAAAAGACATAATTTTCCATTGATGGCTGCCTCCTCAACGTTACAAACTTATACTGAAATTAAAGCTAGCAGATCTTGACACTTGTCAAAGATCAGGACATAAAGGAAACCTAGACAACAAACCCTATCTGAACTAGCCATGTGCTGCACATGTGCACGTCTACAAAAAGTGACTGATTGATAAATACAAAATGGTGCGTAATGAATAACAAGGCCAACTAAGTCAATAGCAACAATCCTAGCAATATTGGGACATACTCACTGGAGCATCATAACATTACTCCCGCCATCACAAGAAACTTGTCCTCAAGTTTCAGGTATCTGAATTGAAATGAGGAAACCTGTGCATATTCCCATTGGCATATTCCCAATGAATTAACCATTGTGTAGCTGCAAAACCTCTCCTTTTAACCATTCTGGTTTCCAAAACCGTAACTGGTTCCCATTTGATGTTGGTAGGGTCACAGATGTGTGGTAATTGAGTTGCAACTTGCACAACATTTCCCAACTTCAGTTTGAGCAAGGACACATGAAAGACATTATGTATTTTAGTTGTGGGAGGTAATTGCAACTTATAAGCTACAGGGCCTATCTTTTCAAGGATTTGAAAGGGGCCATAGTACCTTGCTGACAGTTTGTGGAAAGAGTTCTTGTGCAATGAGTATTGCTTGTAGGGTTGCAGTTTGAGATAGACATAGTCCCCACTCTTAAATGTCCTTTCTGAATGCTTTTTGTCATAGAACCCCTTAATCCTGGCTTGAGCCTTCTTCAAGTTTTTCTTGACTAGTTGCAACAGTTCATCTCTATCCCTTAGCTGTTGGTCCACCTGTGCCACAATTATGGATCCTGGCAGATAGGGGCTGATAGCTGGAGGAGGGTACCCATAAAGTGCCTCAAAGGGGGTCATTTCGATGGCAGAATGATGGGAAGTGTTGTACCACCATTCTTCTTCCCACGGGAGAGCTTGGACTCATTGATGTGGTTTCTCACCAGTCTCACATCTTAAATATTCTCCAGAGTTCTGTTTAAATTCTCTATTTGACCATCAGACTGAGGATGGTAGGTAGATGATTTACTCAACTTGGAGCCCTACAACTTAAAGAAAGACTCCCAAAACATGCTCAAGAATACATGATCTCTATCAGATATGATATTATCAGGCATGCCATGTAGTTTAAATACTTCCTGTACAAAGACTTTGGCTAATGATGCTACAATGTAAGGATGAGATAATGGAATAAAATCAGCATACTTGGTTAGTTTATCAACAACTACCCAAATAGCAGTTTTACCTTCAGATTTTGGCAGGGAATTAATAAAATCCATGGATATGCTGCTCCAAGCCTTGTTAGGGATAGAAAGAGGTTGTAATAGTCCAGGGGGTTTGATTGCCTCATAATGGTTTCTCTGGAAAACTTCACAAGCAGAAACAAACCTTTTAATATCTTGGTGTATACCCAAGCAAAACTCCTTAGTATTCTTTTATGTGTCCTAGACCTTCCTGCATGACCTGCCAGCAACCCTTCATGAAACTCAGCTATTATTTTGCTCCTCCACCCATCAGTTAAAGGCACAAACATTCTATTCTTGTAGAATAGCTGAGAATGGTTCAAAGAGAAATTTTTTTTACTCGTAGGATCTTGTTGTAGTGCTAGCACAATGTTCTGGACTTCAGGATATGCTTCACAAGATTTTTGTATCTCAACCACATAGTCATGAACCGGTTTGGACATTCTCGACAATGAAGCTAGGCTAGCTCCCCTAGAAAGGGCATCTGAGGCTGCATTATTCTTCCCTGCCTTGTATTGTATGGTATAATCATAGCCTAACAACTTCAAAAGCCATTTCTGCTGAGCTGGTGTGGTGATCTTTTGATTCAAAAAATGTTCAATGGTCCTGTGATCTGTGAGAATTTTGAAATGATGCCCTAGAATGTAGGGTCTCCAATGTTGAACAACAGCTACCACATCTAACATCTCTTTGTCATAAACTGAAAGTGGCCAATGCCTTTGAGCTAGAGCCTTACCCATATATGTAATGGGATGGCCATCTTGTGACAACACAGCTCCAATTCCCAAATTTGAAGCATCACATTCAATTAAAAATTCTTTTGAGAAATCTGGAGTTGCAAGGACGGGTGTACTGATGAGGGCTTGCTTTAATTTTTCAAAAGTAACTATAGTTGGTTCAGTCCAATGAAACTCATCTTTTTTTAGCATATCAGTCAAGGGTTTAGCAATTATCCCAAAACTCTTGATATACTTCTGTAGTAACCTGCTAGTTCAAGGAACCCCCTTAACTCCTTTAAGGTCTTTGGTTGTGGCCATTGTTTGATGCACTCAATTTTGGTAGGATCCACTGCTACCCTTGCTACACTGATCACATGTCCCAGGTATTCAACTTTTGGGACCCCAAAACTGCATTTACTTTCTTTGACCTTCAACGAGTGTTGCTGTAATCTTTCAAAAACCAACTCTAGATGCTTCAAATGGTCCTCCAAGGTGTGGTTGTAGACTAATATGTCATCAAAGAAGATTAAAGAAAACTTTATGAGGAAATCTCTTAACACTTCATTCATGACTGATTGGAAAGTGGATGGGGCATTGGTCAGGCCAAATGGCATCACTAGGAACTCATAATGTCCAGAGTGAGTCCTGAAAGCTGTTTTACCAATGTCTCTCTCATCCATTCTTATTTGATGGTACCCTAACCTTAAGTCCAACTTGGTGAATATAGTTGCTCCATGTCTTTCATCCAACAACTCACCTACTACTGGAATGGGGTATTTATCCTTCACAGTTGCAGCATTCAAAGCCTTATAATCCACACATAATCTCCAAGTGTCATCTTTTTTCTTAACCAATAATACAGGAGAAAAGAAAGGATTGACACTAAGTCTTATGATTCCATTGTCTAGCAGTTCATTGATGATTTTCTCTATCTATTCCTTCTGAGAATGAGGGTACCTATATGGTCTGACATTGATAGTAGTAGTGTTTGGAAATAATTCAATTTTGTGGTCATGCCATCTAGCAGGATGGTCTGAGTAGGATTTTCAAACACCTCAGCATACTTGTGAATGAGATCCTGAATTTCTGGCTGCACACTCTGTTTGTGATTGTCTTGGTGAATAGCTTAGAGTTGTACCAATACTTCTTCTCTTTCCTTTCTTAGCAGTATAGTCATTGATTTACAGCTCACTGCTAATGCCTGTGTATTGGTCTCCCCTTGAAGTACATGTTGCTTCCCATCACTGTTAAATTTCATCCTCATAAGCTCAAAATTCCATACTATATCCCCTAGAGTTTTTAGCCACGCAGCTCCTAAAATCACCTCACACCCTGATATAGGTAGCACATAATAGTCTGCTTTGCAACTGTAGCCTTGTAGTTGCATTTGTATAGTAACCTGCCTCCTAGTTTGCAATATGTCCCCACTTGCTAGTCTAACCCTAAGTGGTTTGATGTGCTTGACAACAGCAAGGATATTTTTTAGCAAAGTGGAATGTATGAAATTATGTGAGGCACCAGAATTAACTAGTACATGCACCTTCTTCTTATGACATGACCCTTTTAATTGCATAGTGCTGTTTTTAGAGTCCCCCAGCATTTGTAATTGCAGTTCTTGTTCTTGGTCATCATTATCTTCCACTAAGGGTGGTTGACCCACTTCACCCTCAATAAGATTATTAGGGTCTTGTATAGCCACTTCTTCCTGCATAACCTCCATGATCATCATAGCCTGACCCCTCCTACAATTGTGACCAGGCCTAAAGATTTCATCACAGAAGAAACATTGGTTTCTGGCTCTTCTTTCTTGATATTCTGCTTGAGTTAATCTCTTGTGCCCTCCAGCTAGGTTGGCTGCAACTGCGGGAGGTGGAGGTCTATTTTGTGCTACAGGAGGATGATTTCTCAATTGTCCAAATGGTCCAGTATACTTGTTTCCTAATCTAGGAGTGGCATGAGTAGCTTTGTGCACAAACATTCCTCTAGAGTGGCTTTTAAGATTCAGTTCTCTTTCCTCATATACCTTGGCCAACTCACAAGCCTCGTACAATGTCCTAGGCTTTTGAGCTTTAACATCCGCCCTGATGGTATCCTTCAATCCACCTATGAAGCAAGAAAGAAGCACCTGTTGAGAAAATCTGGGGGCCCTTCTGGATAGTTTTGTAAACTGGTCCATATATTGTTCCACAGATCCCACTTGAGACATCCTAGCCAAGGCTGCTTGATAATCCACCACATTATGCCCACTAAACTCCCTCATGAGAAGATCAGATAGTCCCATCCAAGTGTTTGGGAATTCAGTTTTGAACATGTACCATCTGTTCGTAGCTCTATCGAATAAGTGCATAGCTGCTAAAGCTAATTTTCTGTCCTCTGGGATTTGATAAAAATCAAAATATTGCTCTACCTTGTTGAGCCATTCAACTGGATCCCCACCACTATATACACTAAATTCCAGCTTCATTTGTTTCATAGTTGGCAAATTAGGGTCGTTGACCGGATAAGATTGATACTGCACAGGTTGAAA
Organism: Rosa chinensis; assembly: GCF_002994745.2. Taxonomy (NCBI): domain Eukaryota; kingdom Viridiplantae; phylum Streptophyta; class Magnoliopsida; order Rosales; family Rosaceae; genus Rosa; species Rosa chinensis. Next base: position 15,659,106 of record NC_037091.1, on the reverse strand, counting down.
CTATGGTACATGGGGTATTGTTGTAAAGGCACAAAGTTCTATTGGGGAGTTGTGGCATTACTGAATAGTGGAATGTGTGTAATGGTAGTAGCAAACGTAGGTTGAGCATGAGCTGGGAAAAAATATGCTTGAGAGTTTACCATAGTGGAGTTTTGAGTACCTTGATAGTAAGGAACCGCAAAAGGCTGAGTAGGCTGAGGTGGTATGTTTAGGAAGTTAATGGGAGAGTGGGAATAGGGTCCGGAGTAGCTCATAGTGAAGGGTTCTGGTCCAATCTGACTACCATGTTGAGGATAAGGCATGAAGTAAGGACCTCTAAAGGCGTTAAAGGGTTGTGTTCCAAAACTGGTGTGCTGATAGAAGTGAGTTTGAATTTGTGGCTCCGGGTTTTGAGATTTACTCAAGCTAGTTTCACCTCGAGTAACATTAGTGCTGTGTATGGTTGATGTTACTATTCCTGAGGCATTAGTTATCAAGACCTCCCCCGAGCTAGGTATAATTGATCTACTGCTATTCATGTTGGAAGAGGGTGGTACCACTTCCGTGTCAAACTCACTAGCAAACCTAAGAAATACCTCATTGTGAACTAAATTTTGTGGCAAGCTAGGCTGGGGTCTAGAAATACTACCACTTGCAGCCACTATATGTGTAGCTAAAGAGGCTCCTCTAGTGGAAGAAGCCGACCCAAGTCTCGCTGCCATGGCAGGTGACCCTGAGTTTGGTGGAAGGGAACCGAACTTAAGAGCTTGTAAATTGAGATCCGGATCGGGAATGGAGTGGCTAGGCCGATCTCTTATGGATATCATCTCCTCTAGCATCTTCGTTCAAAATGAAGATAGAGAATCTTGATATACACTCAAAGTCTCTTGCAGGGCGTTGATCCTAACAGTAGTCTCGTCCTTATGGACCTGTAAATCAAACTTGACATTGGTGAGCTCACCAGAACCTGTAGCATGAGCTCCACCCCCCTTTTGTTTCACCATCGCCCTTAGATCGAGAGCTCTGATACCAGTTGATAGGAGAGCAGCTCCTAACACAGAAATGCAAGAAAAATATAATGCAAGGAAATAAGAAATTAAAAGAGATAATTTTCCATTGATGGTCGCCTCCTCAACGTTACAAACTTATACTGAAATTAAAGCTAGCAGATCTTGACACTTGTCAAAGATTAGGACATAAAGGAAACCCTAGACAACAAACCCTATCTGAACTAGCCATGTGCTGCACATGTGCACGTCTACAAAAAGTGATTGATTGATAAATATAAAACGGTGCGTAATGAATAACAAGGCCAACTAAGTCAATAGCAACAGTCTTAGCAATATTGGGACATACTCACTGGAGCATCATAACATAAGTATTGACTGGTAGCAGGGAAAGAAAGAGAGAAGGGAGAGAGAAAGAGAACGAAAAAAAAAAAAGGAAAAGAAAGAAAGAAGGGGGGGGAGTAGAAAAGAAAGAAGAAGAGAACATAAGTGGGCTACGAGAAAGAGAAGAGGGGAGAGAGTTTTAAGGGAAGAGAGAAGAAACAAAATAAGGAAAGAATAAAGAATAGAAGAAGAGAAAAGAAAGAAAAGAAGACGGAGAAAGGAGAAAGAGATCGGGTTTTGGTCTTGAGGAGTCGATCTTGTGTAGTGTTCTGTTTTAGAATTGGATTATGGTGTAGGAGTTTCGAGTATTGTAATTAGGAGGATGATGTGAGAACTTGTTCTCATGGTCATGGAGTTTCACCCTTGGAATTCCAAATGTTGAAGGAGTTAAAGAAGATTGGGAGTTGGGCAGAAGTTGAAACTTGTCTTGGTTTTATCTTGGTTCTGTTTAGAATTTGAGGTGAGTGTCTTTTATTCAGTTTTTGTAAATCAATTCTATATTTTGATATGTTGATTACTTTTGCATGCTCTTTTCGTGTGAAATCAAAGTTTTGTTTAAGTAAATTAGTTTTAGAACGTGATGACTCCTTGAGGGATTATGTAATTGTTGTCTGTTTTCCTTTGAGAGGATTGAAAAAAAGCTTATGGGTGTTATTGGTTGCTTTAATTCGTAATGTTTGATATCATGATTGATATGTTGTTGGTGATTATTTATTTGAGTGTTAATTGTGGCTGCTCAAGGTTAGCGGTAATGCATTTTTGGTGAAAATTGTGTGGTTGATTAGTGTCCTGACTTCTATGTATTTGTGGTGGGATGAATTCTTTTTGAATTCCCGATTTGTGCATGGGAGCACGAAATTGTATGTGTGTGTGTGTGTATAGGCCCGTTCCAAAGCGGACGTCCGCACTTTGGCTAAAGTACGGACGTCGATCTTCTGTAGCGTTTCAGGCGGTGGCGGTGGCCCTAATCTGGCCTGAAGGAGGCCGGAGGCATCCCAGACGGTTCTGGGCAGTAATCGAGGTCGAGGTTGAAGGTTCTGGGCAGCGACTCGACCTACAACTGCAACTTTCTGGGTAGAGCTGCAACCTCGTTGCCGGTGACTCCACCTGATTGCAGACCGGTTAGTCCTACCACTGGCCTTCGTCCGCCAAGCACCGCCGCGCCGTCGAAGCTTGATAGAGGCTGCCGCATCGACGTCCGCACTTTAGCAACAGTGCGGACGTCCTCTTTGGAACTGCTCTGTGTGTGTGTGTGTGTGTGTGTGTGTGTGTGTGTGTGTGTGTGTGTGTGTGTGTGTGTGTGTGTGTGTGTGTGTGTATATATAGAATCCTCAGGCCAACAAGAGAGTGTTGCTGGCTAATAGGTAAGAAAGCCAAAATAATTTAGAGACATTAGATTTTGAAAATATAAGATGGTCGTTGTACATACTGGGGAGTCAACTAGGTTTGGCACTAGCCTCTGAGCCCCCTCGGTACTCCCAGGTACTACGCCATGGGCCGGGTTTACGACCCACCATGGCGGGCCTCACATGGGATGCCACCCTGGGCACCCAGGGCCAGGGGCAAGGCCAGCACAGCCCATCTATTTACACAACAAGAGAGCTGATATGACATCAGAAGAACAACCTGTGTCCCACATCGAGGATAGGGGAGACTCCCTTCCCACGCTTGAGTATAAAGACATTAGCACAACCACCTTTCACGGGTAATAACTCTTATATACACAGTTTGATCTCTACATCTATTAGTTTCTCACTCAGACATCTGAGAGGTATAAACCGTCTGGTACGGTTTATCCCTCTGACGTTGTGTTCTTGATACAGGATTCAGGAGTTGATCGGTGCCCTAGACGGTATAGCATTCTGTGTGAGGTACCCAGAGAAAGCCACCAGAAACATTGGCGCCCCAGATAGGGGTACGATTGTGGATCATTTAGAATGGATGAGCCAGAAGCGGCAGGAGAAGTTAGAAGTGTCGCTCGGGCACTGATATTCACACCGGGAACTTCTTCAGCAGAAGCGCCCAGTGTTCCAGGAGAAATGCATGGTCTCGGATCCTTGGACCCCATAGTCCCGGGAGAAGTGACTCCGGTATCGGAGATGGATTCTATGCGAGCTGAGATCGTAGCCTTCAGGGAACAATCTCGGATCGATCGGGAACAAAGGAGTACCGATAGGGAAACGAACCGCCTTGCACAACAGAGAATGCAGGATTTGGAAGATGAAAACACAGCGCTGGCCCGAGCACTGGACAGGAGGCACCAGCACAACGAGGCACTCACCCAGGCCCTGGATAGAGCATCCTCGCTAGCAACAGGTGTGAACACTGCACCGACAACAGGAGGCCCTAACACCGCTCCAGCACCTTCTGCGGAGGGCGGCCATCGGATAATCCAGGTACCGGTAGACTTATTCCCGGAAAGCTTGAGGCATCTACCACCACCACCGTTACCGCAGCCAGTTCACAAACATCCCACCGGTAACCGACGCAAACACGGCTTTACTCGTACAAATGAGCAACTCCTTACATGCCCTGCAGGCAAGGGTACAGGCCACAGAAAATAGAGACACCTGGAGAGCTATGAACAGTTACGAGGACCGCCCGGGGCCTTTCACCCAATAGGTTAGAGGAGCCATTCGAGCGAATACATCAAAACCATTGAAGATTGACTATACGGGAGTTATAGACCCCTATCAGCATCTCCAGGCTTTCCGATCACAAACAAGCGCCAAGGGATATACGGATGAAGTGTGTTGTAATATGTTCCAGGAGACCTTGTCAGGGGAGGCTTTGAGTTGGTTCTACGAACTGCCGGTCGGTTCTGTAGGGAATTTTAAGGAGCTGGCTGACAAATTTGTCGCTCGATTCATCTTACGCACCGATGGGATACACACACCAAAGGGCCTGTTAAAAGTCCAGCAGGGGGAAGATGAAACTTTGAAGTTTTTTTTAAATCGATGGCAGGCGGCTACCGCTAGGTGCCGGGACCTTAATAAGGAACTGGCTGAGCTGGCTTTCAGGAGGGGCTTAAGGCGTGGAGAATTTCTCTACGGGATCAACCATAATCCTCTAGCTAGCTACGACGAGCTGATGGCCACTGCCATCAGACACGCCCAGGCCGAATTCGAGACTTATGGGGACAACCCCAGACTGGAGCTAAGATTCTCCTCACAGACCTCGACTGTCAGGGATGAAACACGAAAGAGGGAGTGGGTCCATAGCCATGATAGGTCACCCCATACCTCGAACAAAAGAGGCAAAGAGTCCTCGTCCAGGTCAAACAGTTACGGGACCACCCACCCTCACCGGGAGCCGAGGGCACAGCAGGCCCCACGGACACCACCACCACCCCGGTATGAGGTGTTCACAATCCTCAACGCTTCATATGAGACTATTTGGAACGAAAACAAGGATGAGATACTGGGACCACCCCCAAGGAAATTCCCGAAGAGTAAACTTACCCAGCAGGATACCGGAAGGTTCTGCACTTATCATGAAGATGCCGGACATAATACCAATCTGTGCGTTGCTTTAAAAAATACAATCGAGTCCCTCATCCAGAGGGGCAAGCTTCAACGATACCTACCTGCTAAGGAGATAGGAGCTGTAAACGTGTACGGTCAGATCTTCACGATCCACTATGGGGGCCCGAAAGAGTTGCCCCCCCAGGGGAGGAAACGAAATTCTAGTTTCGGTCGTCCGGAAATTTTCAACTTCCACAAGGCTCCGCAGCAAGACGGTGGCACCGGATGGACATCGGTGACATTCCTGCAGGAGGAGGAGGCCGACCTAAGGATGCCCCATGATGATCCCTTCCTAATCACGCTCCAAATGGACCATTATATAATGTCCCGGGTGCTCGTGGACACCGGGGCCTCAGTTAGCGTATTATTTCGCGATGCTTACAACGCTTTGAACAGGGGAAGGTCCAAGCTGTCACAGGATAACGAGCCCCTAATTAGTTTTTCAGGAGATATCGTCCAACCACTCGGATTAGATTACCTATCGATCACGATAGGCGAAAGCCCGAATTGTTCAACCATCAAAACAGAGTTCATTTTCGTGGACTGCGTCTCATCCTACAATGCTATCCTGGGCCGGCCGGCACTCTGGCGTCTGAAAACCTTTATAGCAGGTCACATGTTGATGATGAAAGTACCAACCCCGGCCGGCACTGCTACGATCCGGGGTGATCAGGCAGCCGCGAGGAAGTGTTATTCTCTAACTGTATCACGCGGTAAGGGAAAGTCCGAAATGTTGCACGTAGCTACTAACCCTCTGTTGGACAGGTACGAGGATCCCAGGGCAGATACCGACTCCGACGAAGAACGGCCCGGTGCCGTAGAAGACATTGAAGAAGTGGTCCTATCAGAGCAGTTCCCGGACAGGACTGTTAGGATTGGTACAAGGTTGTCTTCGGTTGTCAGGGAAGGATTGATCTCGTTTCTTCGATCTAACACATCTGCATTCGCCTGGTCCTATGAGGACATGCCCGGTATACCGCCAGAGATAGCCACGCACAATCTTAGTATTGTTCCTTACTCAACACCGGTAAGACAAAAACGAAGGGCCTTCACACACGAGAAGTACCGGGCTATCTAGGTTAAGGTAAAGAAGCTGATCGCCATCAACTTTATCAGGGAAGTAACATACCCCCGGTGGTTAGCCAACGTGGTAATGGTACCAAAGAAATCCCCGGGATCATGGCGCATGTGTGTGGACTACACAAGCCTCAATCGGGCATGCCCTAAGGATAGCTTCCCGCTCCCGCGAATTGATCAATTAATCGACTCCACTGCTGGGTACCGGTTACTCAGTTTCATGAATGCGTTCAGTGGGTATAACCAAATTCGAATGAACCCGGCAGACGAGGAGCACACTGCCTTTACCACAGACAAAGGTCTCTATTGCTACCAGGTCATGCCTTTCGGGTTAAAGAATGCAGGTGCCACTTATCAGCGACTTGTCAACTCCATGTTTACGGAGGTTATCGGTACTATCATGGAGGTCTACGTGGACGACATGCTGGTGAAGAGTCTAACTCCGGAGGATCATGTAGCCAACTTGTTAATCGTCTTCACCATCATATTGCGCAATGGGATGCGGCTTAACCCACAGAAGTGCATCTTCGGGGTCGAGGTAGGAAAGTTTCTCGGGTACATCATTAGCCACAGGGGAATTGAGGCCAATCCAGAGAAGGTGCAGGCTATATTAGACATGGTGTCCCCAACCTACAGGAACGAGGTCCAATCTCTAGTAGGCAAGGTGGCCGCCCTGTCAAGATTCATCTCCAGGCTGACGGACAAGTGTACTCCTTTCTTCAAATTGCTAAAAACCCAGCACGTCGAAATGATAGCCTGGACAGCGGAGCACGAGGCTGCTTTCCTTGGTTTGAAGTCATACTTGTCGGAGGTACCTCTACTCTACAAACCTGTTCCCGGAGAGATGCTTTACGTATATCTGGAGGCATCGTTAACGGCTGTGAGCTCAGTCCTGATTAGGAAGGACTCCGATTGTGAATACCCAGTGTACTACGCTGGAAAAGGTTACACCGGGGTAGAATCCAGGTACCCGGACATTGAAAGAGTGGCACTGGCTCTCCTGGTATCAGCCCGAAAGCTCAGACATTACTTCCAGGCACACTCGATCACCGTTTTCACTAATCACCCATTGAGGCAGGTTTTACAGAAACCAGAAGTATCGGGCAGGTTAATTAAATGGGCCATCGAATTGGGGGAGTTCGATATCAAGTACCAGCCCCGGACAACCATCAAAGGCCAGGCAGCGGCAGATTTTATTTCAGAATCAATCCCCTCCCATAACCCAAACCGGGAATCATCGGAACCACTAGCTGCAGATCCACCTCCGCCAAGCACTTGGCGATTATACGTTGATGGAGCATCCAACAAGAAAACCAGCGGAGCCGGCATCCTGCTAATTAGCCCGGACGAGCAAGTCTACGAGTACGCCCTCAAGTTTTCCTTCAAAGCATCCAACAATGCCGTCGAGTGCGAGGCACTTATAGCAGGTCTGCAGATCGCCCGAGAACTAGGGGTGCAGCACCTTAGTATCTTCAGTGATTCTCAGTTAGTCGTAAACCAGGTCAGCGGTAACTTTGAGGCAAAGGAGCCCCACATGTCCTCCTACCAAGCCTTGGCCCGGGCATTAGTTCAGAGGTTTACCTCCTACATTTTTACCCAAATACCGAGGGCAGAAAACGATAAGGCAGACGCCCTTGCAAAGCTTGCATCAACTTCTCCAAACCCTACCTATGGGGCCACCAAGGTCGAAATACTAGCAGGACCTAGCACTTCTAAGACGGTGTCAGAAATATTTGCCATGGATCACACAGCTTCATGGATGGACCCAATTTTGAGATACATGATCGACGGCCTAGCACCGGATGATAAGGTCGAGGCCAGAAGACTACAGCTAAGGTCAGCTCGATACACGATCATGAATGGCAAACTGTACAGAAGGGGGCATTGCTTTCCCAACCTGAAGTGTGTAACGCCGGAGGAAGGTCACAAAATAATGAAGGACATTCACGCTGGTGTATGTAGTAACCATGCCGGAGCCCGATCTCTTGCGCACAAGACCCTAAGGGCAGGATATTTCTGGCCAACCATGTCGGCTCTGGCCCAAACAATATCCAGTTCTTGTCACAGATGCCAAATGTATGCAAATATCCCAAGGGCACCGCCCATCGCCCTTTCCATCCTCCTGGCACCATGGCCGTTCTGTCAGTGGGGTTTGGACCTGATTGGTAAACTTCCCACAGCAGTAGGACAGTTCAAATACGCCATTGTTGCCGTGGACTACCAAATAAAGTGGGTTGAGGCAGAACCTCTCGTCGCCATCACCACGGAAAAGGTCAAAAGCTTCCTATGGAAGAACATTTACTGCAGGTTTGGAGTCCCGGATACCATAGTCACGGACAATGGTACCCAGTTTGACAATGATGAGTTGAGGGCTTACACACAGAACCTAGGCACTAGGATCCTCTATGCTTCCCCGGCCCACCCCCAGACCAACGGTCAGGTCGAAGCTGTCAACAAGATAATAAAGAAAATACTGAAAAAGAAGCTTGACGAAGCAAAGGGTCTTTGGGCTGCTAAACTCCCGGAGGTGTTGTGGGCTATCAGGACCACGGCAAAGGAGGCTACCGGGGAGATCCCTTTCTGCATGGCTTTCGGATCAGAAGCAGTACTCCCTATTGAAACACAAATCCAGAGTCCTCGGATCGAATACTTTGATGCGGGTACCAACTCACAGGGCCTACACCTCGATGCCGATTTACTTGAGGAACAAAGAGATGTGGTGCACATGCATAACTTGGCAAACAAGCGGAGGATAGCTCGTTACTACGATGCCAAGGTACAGTCCCGGACATTAAAATAGGGGGACTGGGTCATGAAGCAAGTCTACCCAGAGCCCCGAGGACTGGATCCATCCTGGACAGGCCCTTACGAGATCATTGAAGAGGTAGGTCCCGCAACCTTTTTCATCCGGGACATGAATGGGGTCGTTTCCAGGCATCCATGGAATACCCAGCGCCTACGGTATTACTATAAGTAGCTCCGGGAGCATCTTGTCCTAGCTTTTGCTTTTTGAACATACAGCTATGGCAAGCTACCCATCGGGTACTCATTCTGTATTTAACCACCTTGTGGTATTTGACTGGAAAAATGAATTATTCAGACCATTTCTGACATTTTTTTTTACCTACCCCGGACATTCCCGGACATAGCTATTGTCAGTTACTCTATTCCGGTAATAAGTGATGCAAACAAATGCTTACGGTAACGAAAATCCCAGAAATTTTAATTCATTTCCAATTCCCATTCAAAGTCTGGATGTTTCCATTCACAAAAGGCCTGGACTACCAGACAATAAGATAATTGTTCAAAATGAAATAAAATAAATTTTTTTTACAACCGATCTCCACCGGTACTCTGGGACCCACTGGCACCAGACTTGGCAGCCGCCTCCAGATCTTTCTTCTTCCTCTCCAGGAGACCCCGCTTGAATTTGGCTTCATCTAAGTATCCGGCCGCCACCCACTCCTTGAACTTCATAATGACAGCCTTATCTTGGGCAGCAGCTAGCATAGAGATGAGCTCTTCCGAGGACTTGTACTCCTCCACGGCCTCGTGCCTTTCCGCGGGAAGACGATCCTCCAGGTGGTCTGCCTTCTCCTTCCATGAGACGGCAGACTCTGCAGCCTTTTTCTCGGAGTCCTGGGCATTTTTTACCTCTTCCCGCGCCTCGGCGACTTCACCCTCAAGCTCCGCGATCCGCTGCTTAGCGGCGGCCATCTCAGTCCTTATTGAGTCCCGCTCCTTCTCCAGCTTGGCCTTCTCGCCATAAAGATACTTCACCTGCCCGGAGAGATTGCTAACCTCCTCCTTCAGATGAGTATCTTCCTCGCTGGCGTCAATGGCGTACACATTGAAGAGTGCCTGCAGATACACCGATTAGTGCGTGTATAACAAAAAAAAAACACCGGAGAAAATACAAGACTTACCCGCATAATTGATTCCCGGGCAAGACGGCGATTCTCCTGGGGAGTGTTATCCTTGGCCCGAACCCAGTCGAGGTCAATAACCTTCAGATCCCCAAGCATGGACCGCACGAACTTTTCATCGGCAACCCCGTACTCACTAAGCAGCTGCTTGATGGGCTTCTTGGGGATTACCGGAATGGCGGGAGATAACAGGCCAAGAGAAGGCGACGACTCTGGTCCCGGGTGATCTTTCTTCTGCCTCTTAGCACCAGTACCTTGGACATCCCGGCCAGTGTACGTCACCTCCTTATCAGCCCGATGCCGATGCCTGTGGGATCTCTTCTTCTCACCAGGGAGTAATGCCTCATCGCTCCCAGTGGAGCGAGAGGAAATCGGCAATGGGGCCGGTACTTTTCCCATCCCGGTGTCATCTATCGTGATAACATCGGCCATGGAGGGCTGCGCGACGTGGGTCACGGGAGCGTCGGGGTCAGGCTCACCATATCCCTCATCGGCGATCTCCAGCAGGGTTTCTTCAATGGACTGACTCGTACCTTTCGACCCTAGGTCGACGTCAATGTGAAGGGTGTCTTCTCCCTGGCCCATCAGCATTTCCATCAATTGGGCATCATCCATTCTGTCCTCCTCCTTGCCTTTCCGGGGTTTCCTCTTCGGCGCTTTCACTACAATCAGTTCAAAGGTTAGTCGAAAGTAAAAAGGACGAGTGACACAAAAAAAAAATAATAATAATAATATACATATTTGTGTAAGGTTGTAAATCCCTTACCGGGGAGCCACCCTAGCCCTAGCCTATAAAGTATAGAGTGCCGGATGAATCTATAAGAACTCCTCTCTTTCTCTGACCAAACGGCATATACCCGGGCTATCCTCTTCCTTTCTACTTCGGATAGAGTATAGGACTGGTCCCCGATAGCTTGGAAGGTACCGGTCAGCTGCTACTTCTTATTTTTAATCTGCCACCGCCCCCCAGCTAGGAACACTTTGTTCCTCCACCTTTTGCTCATCGAGGTAGGCATGTCGGTAACTAGTGGCTCGTAATCCCTAGCGGCAAAGGTGACCGTACCCGCACACTGCTGCTTCCTTGAGTACAGTACCCGATGTACCGCGCGGAACTCGTTTATGGACGGCCACCCTTGTTGGCACAAGTCCCACATTGCCATCATACTATATATTTGGCGAACGACATTCGGGGTCAGCTGCCCCGGTGACAGGTTCAGCATCCGCAGTAGATACTGTAGGCACCGGGGCAGCGGTAGAGATAACCCGTGGTGAAGTTGATTCTCGTGCAGCGCCACCCACCCCGGGGCAGGATTCGCGGCCATCTCTCCATCCCTGAGAGGCCTAAGCTCAACCGCGTCCGGTATCCCCCACTTCAGTCGCATGTCGATGATCTCCTTCATCATCATACTTCTTCCAGGCTCGTCACATACGGTCCCATTCGCAAGTGTATACCTCGGCTTCGGTATGCCCTCCGGAATGGCCACTGTGACTACCGGGGCCTCCGCAGATCCACCCTCGCTCTCACCCTCGTCGGACTCCTCACAACTCTCTGAGAACACCCCAGTCGAGGATCCCGTGTTCTCTGCTAATTGATCTACTCGGCCTAGGTATCGGTCGATGTCCACTTCAGCTTGCCTGGCAGAGGACTGGTACGACGATCCCGTATCCCCACCCCTGGCTTCTGATTCCATCCTAACTACGGTACCGGGGACCTCAAATCTCGCTATCTGGAACCAGAAGCACAAGGGTTAGCCTAGCCAAAACCCATAAAAACCCAGAAATTCAAGCCAAAACCCATAAAAACCCAGAAATTCAATGAAAAACCCAGAAAGTGAAACAAACCCGGAAATCTAAAACAGAAGGACAACGACACTGGAATTATTCATTTCTGTCTATGCAAACAGGAGGAACAAAAACACAAACAGAAACTGCCATGGAAGAAACATAAACAATAGACCTGACAAATAAATAAATTAAATCGTACAAGCAGGGCGAGAGATCTAACCTCTTCTTCGGCAGACGATTGATCTATCACTCCACAGGCACTCACACTTCTCCCTTGGCTCTCCCTTTCTCTCCGCTTTGGCTCTCCCTTTCTCTTCGCTGAATCTTCTGAGCTTCTTTTTCATGAAAGTGAGGGAAAACAGTCGGTTTCCCTCTGAAATTCAATCTCCAATACATCATGGCCGTCGAAACCGAAAAGACCTCAACCATAGGATCGCTACACGTGTCCCACGCATTCCCCCATTTCTCGAGGCCTTTGCAGGCGAAGGGACGGGCATTTATTGCATAACCCAGTCTGCCCCACGTGGCCTACATGCACCGCCTACCCCATCGGGTATCGGAACCAAGCCCTCTCTCTACCCCACTGGGTACCGGAGGCTCAAAATTCTCTACCCCATCAGGTATCGGAGCCAAGATCTCTCTTTACCCCACTGGGTACCGGAGGCTCAAATTTTCTACCCCATCGGGTATCGGAACCAAGCCCTCTCTCTACCCTACTGGGTACCAGAGGCTCAAATTTTCTACCCCATCGGGTATCGGAGCCAAGCCCTCTCTACCCCACTGGGTACCGGAGGCTCAAATTTTCTACCCCATCGGGTATCGGAACCAAGCCCTCTCTTTACCCTATTGGGTACCGGAGGCTCAAATTTTCTACCCCATCGGGTATCGGAGCCAAGCCCTCTCTCTTTACCCCACTGGGTACCAGAGGCTTAAATTTTCTACCCCATCGGGTATCAGAACCAAGCCCTCTCTCTTTACCCCAGTGGGTACCGGAGGCTCAAATTTTCTACCCCATCGGGTATCGGAACCAAGCCCTCTCTTTACCCCACTGGGTACCAGAGGCTTAAATTTTCTACCCCATCGGGTATCGGAACCAAGCCCTCTCTCTTTACCCCATTGGGTACCGGAGGCTCAAATTTTCCTACCCCATCAGGTATCGGAACCAAGCCCTCTCTCTTTACCCCACTGGGTACCGGAGGCTCAAATTTTCTACCCCATCGGGTATCAGAACCAAGCCCTCTCTCTACCCCACTGGGTACCGGAGGCTCAAATTTTCTACCCCATCGGGTATCGGAGCCAAGCCCTCTCTACCCCACTGGGTACCGGAGGCTCAAATTTTCTACCCCATCGGGTATCGGAGCCAAGCCTTCTCTACCCCACTGGGTACCGGAGGCTCAAATTTTCTACCCCATCGGGTATCGGAACTAAGCCCTCTCTCTACCCCACTGGGTACCGGAGGCTCAAATTTTCTACCCCATCGGGTATCGGAACTAAGCCCTCTCTCTACCCCACTGGGTACCGGAGGCTCAAATTTTCTACCCCATCGGGTATCGGAGCCAAGCCCTCTCTCTGTACCCCACTGGGTACCGGAGGCTCAAATTCTCGATCCCATCCAGTACTAGGGACTCAACCTCATTGTCCCACCGAGGTGGCTTACCTACAGTGTAGCCCGCTCAAGATTTCTCTTCTGAGGGAACTTGGGGGACTACCTATAGGTTCACTACTGCCAAACCTTGAGACTAAAATAAAGTCCCCACCCAAGAAACATCTTGAACGGGAACTTGGGGGACTTGTACATACTGGGGAGTCAACTAGGTTTGGCACTAGCCTCTGAGCCCCCTCGGTACTCCCAGGTACTACGCCATGGGCCGGGTTCACGACCTACCATAGCGGGCCTCACATGGGATGCCACCCTGGGCACCCAGGGCTCGGGGCAAGGCCATCACAGCCCATCTATTTACGCAACAAGAAAGCTGATATGACATCAGAAGAACAACCTGTGTCCCACATCGAGGATAGGGGAGACTCCCTCCCACGCTTGAGTATAAAGACATTAGCACAGCCACCTTTCACGGGTAATAACTCCTACATACACAGTTTGATCTCTACATCTATTAGTTTCTCACTCAGACATCGGAGAGGTATAAACCGTCTGATACGGTTTATCCCTCTGACGTTGTGTTCTTGATACAGGATTCAGGAGTTGATCGGTGCCCCAGACGGTATAGCATTCTGTGTGAGGTACCCGGAGAAAGCCACCAGAAACAGTCGTTTTACTCAAGAATTACATCATGTCGATAGATGATATATGTAGGTGACATGACATGACACATGGGATTGAGGCCACAATTTTTTTTCTTTCACACCCCCTTCATTCGGGAGACATGGCGAGAGATAATTTCCCTCCGTTATTGATGGTCACCCAACGATAGAGTGAGAGCATCACCTCCTTTATTGATCATCATCGAACGAGAGAAGAAACCCTTTGGTTCGATGAATTTGTGGTCTTCTTTAAGAAGAGCAGTTATTCAATCTTTAGTTTCAGATTTGTGGCAAAGATATTTGTTATGTTAATTTTGTCATGTGGCTTGCTGCTTCTCGCTTTGTTTGATTGATGTTCTTTATCTATATTTCTGTATTGTTGATTTTACTCATCTGTATTGTTGAGATTGTGAGTAGAATATGTATGTGGGCTGTGCATATAAGCATATAAGATGAGAATATGTGATCTGGTTCTCTAGCTAGATCAATTGTAATGTTTGTTTCAAATGATTTATTCATGATTTGGGATTCAGCGTGATTTTGTAATTTTATTTTAGGGAAAATTTTGAAAATAGTATACCAAATAAAGGTCATTAATTATTTATATACATAAAGTTCCAAACCGATCATTTTGGTACACGAAATCTAAAGTCTGATCCACTATCTGTACACAATGTTAATGACGTCGTTAACTCTTATGTCATTATTCATTTGTCAAAGGGTAATTTTGTACTCTCTCGCTCTGATTTTTTTTTTGTCTTAAAAAAAAAAGGGATCTCTCTCTCTCTCTTTCCATATAGGTAAACCCAGAAAACTCTCTATGACCCCGGCGACCACCACATCTCCTTCACCTTCCAAATCCACACCCACCAATGTAACCTTGTACCCTAGTTGTACATCTCGACAGTCAATCCGGCAACTTTAACTCGGTTTCGCAACTTGTTGTTGCAGCTCGATCTCACAACTCCAACTCGATATTGCAACTCTCGACTCTCAATATCGGCATCTCTTTGGAAGCAGTCCTCCTCTCAGTATCGGCAACTTGTACTCTCGCCAACACAAGTACAACAGACTTGCTCAATCTGTCTCTCGGTGTCTCACTAATACTCACAGTTTACAATAATAATAATAAATAAATAAATAAAAAAGAACGAGGGATTCTACTATGGGCACCCACTGCACACAACTGTTGTGGACACCCAGCTGCACTAGAGCCAGAGGAGCAAACAACTATAATTTTAGTAAAGCTCGACTCATAGACCAGCAACAACACTATTTGAATTTGAAGCAAGTTCATCCATGTCAGAGGGGAATTTTTTCAACAACCTTGACTTCATTAATGTAAGTTGGCTCCACGAACCTCAACTAGGGCTTAGAGAACGCTGACCTGGCAATCGAAACCCGGCTTGCTAGCTGTGGTGGCTGTGATCTTCGGTGAAGCAAAATAAGCGGCGGCTCTGAGCTCCGTTAGCTCAAGGTTGGAGTCTTAAATGCTTTTTGAGAGACCCAGTTAGGGAGGACTGCAGCGAGAACATAAAGGTGGAGTCTTCGGCCCCAGAAATCTGTACAACGACGTCATTTGGTGTTGCTTTCTTCTCCTCCATGGTGGGTTATGACTCTTTCACTATTGCACAAGATTCAAAATTCGAATAGGGATTGAAACACAGTCAATAAAGTTTGAATCTTTTTGGCCGGAAAGTTCAGAATCCGGCCATCGTGCAATTTCAATGGTTGAAGAATGCTTCTTTTGAAATCAGTGTAGATTTCTGGGTAAGTGGAATGTTAAGAAAATGAGGTGTATCAACTTTTGGTTGAAGATCTCTCCGACCATTGTGCAAGCAGGTGAGAGAGAGATGGGTGGCCAGAGAAGAGAGAAATGGGTGGCCAAAGTAAGAATGACAGGACCCGCCCCAAAATTTCACTATGAAATTCAATGTGGCCTTGTGGGGTCCACTGGTAAAGCAGGTTTTACCAAAAATTCGGCAGAACCTCCCCTAAAAGTAAGCTACCCAAAATTTGTAAGAACATATTTACACTTCTAATAAAAAGACCTTATTCTCCTGAAGGCCGATGAAGCCACCCTGCTCCACGAATCACAATAAATCCACAATAAACAACTAAATTCTAAAATACAACATGTTCCAAATCTACAAATATAACACTCAAAACTCCGAAACTTCATAAATTCCCAATCGATATCAAACTTCCTCCAATTTCCATCAGTTGTATTTCAGAATTTAGTTGTTTATTGTGGATTTGTTGTGATTCGGGGAGCAGAATGACTCCAGGAGAATAAAGTCATTTTATTATAAGTGTAAATGTGTTCTTACAGGTTTTGGGTTGCCTATTTTTATGGGAGGTTCTACCAAATTTTTGGTAAAACCTGCTTTACCAGTAGGCCCCGTAGGGCCACCTCGGATTTCAGGGTGAAATTTCAGGTTGTCAGTTGGTATTAGAGCATTAGGTTGTTAGGTTCTATAGACTTATTTTCTTTCTTGCCACTTTATATGCTTAATGATGCCTAGTACCTTTCGAGTGATGGCCTGACCGCGACAGATCCCCATCATATACTCTTCAGTACTAGTCTGTTCATTATGTATGTAAAGTAGTTAGGTTAATGTCCTAATTCTTAAGCTTTGTTAACCTTCTCTTCTTCAGGTGCTATGCCTCCTAGACGCCGAACACTTGGGAAAACTCCTCCCGCTCTAGGAGTTGAGGATAGTGTTTGGTATTAAAAGTGTATTTCTTTCTACAGGTCTTGGATAGTCCACTTTTATAGGAAGTGCCGCCAAATTTTTTGTAGAATTTCTTCTAAGGTGGGTCCTGCAGGGCCACTTCAGATTTCAGATTTCGGATTTCATGGTGAAATCCGAGGTGGGTCCTGTCAAAGAGAGACAATTTTACCCCTCAAATTATATCAGATGGCAGAGGATGAAACGGAGTCATTGATGTCGTGTCTAGATAGTGGGTCAGGCTTCAGATTTCGTGTATCAAAATGCTCGGTTTGGAACTTTATGTATAGAAATTAGTGGCGTTTAGTTGGTGTACTATTAACAAAATTTTCCCTTTATTTTAATTAAAGGTACGAACGATTCTTGCTATCTGTCAAATTCGAAAGTTTTATGCAAAGACCAGTAATGAGATTGTGTCTAAATTGAAAAAAAAAATGAAAAAAAGAACTTCCTATAATGAATGTAATCTTGGTTAGGCTCGGGAATCAAATTAAGTAGGCATTGAGCCTCCCTTAGGTGAAAAATCCTAAACCCGATTGGGGGCTCATGGATTCGAGCGGATAATTAAGTTGGGATTGTGCCTCCCTAGGGTGAAAAACCCAAAATCCAATCGGGAATCCGCTTAGTATGGGGTGTCCTTGGTGGTCTTAATCTGAGGTTGTCCGCTTGCATGGGGTGTTCTCGATGACCTTAATTCAAGAGGTATTGGTCCTAATTAGGAAAAAAGAAGAAGAAGGATTTGTTAAATTTTAAAGGAAATATGGTTGATGAAAATTTGGTGTGAAGACCCGAAATTTCAGTTAAATATTTTGGATTCAATATTTGTTTAGTTATATGAATTATGAATTGTGGGCATGATTCGTATGTCGTTGTGTGAGGAATTTGGTTTCTAATGATTTTATTTTCGAAACGAACATTATTTAGGGGGGTTCACTAAAATCGACTTTTTATACGTAAGGAATTTGAGGAAACTTCCTTCACAAAAGTTGTATATCTCATCGATACGAGTGCGTGCTTATGCGGAACGTAAGAATCAGAGTTTGTATGAAGAAGTTATCGTGTTTGGAAATGTTTACATTTTGGGTATATATATAAATGGAAAGTTTCCAAATTTAGGGTTTCCATTTCTGTCAGCTGTTTTCTTCCTCTTCTCCTTCATTCTCTCTCTCTCTATCTCTCTCGGCCGAAACGAGCTCAAAATAGAGCAATTCTTCACCAGCCGATCTCTTCCTCCTCTGGCCACCTCAAGACGTCGAACCACCTCCATTAGCTTCACCTAGACCTTTCACAGCTGCCAGTGGCAGCCTTGCGCCGCAACACGGCCGGAAGCTGCGGTGGTGGACTCGGCTCCGTTTTGAGCCGATTTTGAGTCTATCTCGATATCTCGAACTACAGGCCACCAATTCTCTTGATTTTTGGCTCATTGGACTCGCCTCAACTTCCTGAACAAGCACTAAGAAGGATCGGACCTGGGTAGATCTATTTCACGTTCGTCGAAGCTCAACCCTTCTAGATCTAAAAACAATCTTTCGATCGGAATAGCTCGAGTTACAAACCACTATTCCTTGTGATTCTTGGCCTGGTGAACTCGCCTTGAGTTTCTGAACAAGTATCCAGAAGGGATCGAGGTGAGTGGTGCAATTTTTTTACGTTGAACTGGAGATCGCCGGTTTCTGGAAAATTTTCGGCCAAACCGGACTATTCTAGGTAATTTTCGACCACTTCCTTTCGTTTTCAGACTTCATGCTAGTTAGGAAAGTTGTTCAAATAGATGAAACGAGGAGGAGCAGCCTGGCCCTGATGCCGTTTGCGGTGGTCGGCGGCGGCTCTGCCTCTAACTCCGGCGGCAATTTCCAGCCACTTTCGGTCACCCTAAGGGCAGTATCTGCCCATTTTTATGTTCTACATGTCGATACGATCATTTCATTATATAGCATGTAAATTTTGGAGATCGTATGATTAAGTTATGAATTTTACAATTTCGATCGATTTTGATCGTTTGATTTGTGATCTGTGAAGATCGGATCGTCCAATCGACTTGTAGTTTTGATATAATGATCGTAGGACTGTCCCGATAACTTTGTGTGGTCACAGGTGAAGATTCGACTTTTGGATCTTTAGATAAGTGCGTTTTTGAACTGTACGCTAAGTTAATTATCGTAATTGGTTAAGTGATTGACGGTTTGAGTTGGCGGACGATTGTGAACCGTATTTTAAGCTATTGAGAAGACGCAGCGGGATTGGAGGTGAGCAAATCTCACATAGTTCATTTACGAACCGAATTTCCTTATTGCACAATTAATTGTTATGTATGAGAAAATGGTTTTAAGAAAATGAGATTTAAAGTATATAAGAAAATGAATTTCTTGATTTTACTATGTGTGAACTATACTTGGTATTAGTGGTCATTCCTGAGTGGATGATTATGTATATATATATTTACGTGATTTTATACGGAATGGTGTGACATTGAAATATGTGGTTTTTTGATGATTTCGTTTTTATACTTGAATGAAAGATTTATTTGCCATGATTATTATGATAATTGGTATTGTTGTGAGCATGATTTGGGTGGAGACGTGATATTGTGAATCGGGTGGGATTCTGTTTATATTTTGTTCTGTGGACTGAAATGTCCAAAGTTCGATGGTTATAATAACCAGAGTGTTTTGTTCTGAGGGCAGAAATGTCCAAAGTTCGACGGTTATCATTATGATAAACGAAGTATTTTTGTTTTGTGGGCAGAAATGCCCAAAGTTCGACGGTTATAGTATTAACCGAAGTATATCGGATGCTTGCACCTGGGCCAAGGTGACAAGTAACGATTCAGATAGAGCTCTAGTCTGTTGTGGGAGTACGATCATGGTGGTAACTAGGTTATTGCATTGTGAGTACTTTATGCCACGTGAGTTGGGTTGGTGATTAAATTGTTGGGGTTGTTGTGTGTGTTCGGATTGTTGGATTGATTTACTTGAATTAAAAGAATGTGATTTAATAAATCAACCGTTCGTTTCTTATTTACTCATGAGCTTTGCAAAAAGCTTACCGGGTTTTGTGTTTGCAATCTCGGTACACTATTCAAACAGTGTAGCGGATAACCCTGCAGGTCAGGAGTATCAGGGTGGAGATCGAGCGGAGTAGGACATCGGTGTTATGTGCTGCACTTAACCTATTTTGGTGTGTTGTAGACTCTTTCAGACTTAACATTTTATCTTTGTTGGTATTGTAATAATTGGCTCGAGTGATAGTTTGCTACGAGGTTTGTATTATGGTTTGTAAGACGTTGGTTAAGAAAAAAAAATTCAGGACGTTATTTGTATTGGTTATTATTCATGTTTCGGATTTGAATTTGTTATTCAAATTTCGGGGCGTGACAGTTTGGTATCAGAGCGTAAGGTACATATTCGGTGATGTGTCAATACTTTCCGAGTGATGGCCCGTCTGCAGCGGATCCCCATCGTGTGCTCTTCAGTATTGACAAAGGGTCATTGGGTATGTGAGAGCGTTAGAAGTCATCTAGGGCGTTAAGTTGTATTAGGAGTTACGAAATACCCTCAGTGTGTTAGTATTTTGGTTAATATGTACTTGTATTGACTTATGTTATGTTTAAGTGTTATACAAGTTTTAACCACGTATTGCTATGCTTCTAAGGTATTGGACAAATTGGGAAGCATAACTAGGGGTCGAGGTAGACCCAGAGGTAGAGGCAGAGGCCGAGGTAGGGGCGAGATTCCTCATGTTGAAGTATATGAGGAAGAGATGGAGGTGCCTTTTGTTGAGCAGCTTGCCCCACCAGTAGCAGATTTGGTGGATGTTACACACGCCTGGCAAGATTGGTCAAGGAGATTTCCAGGCTGGGAGCTGTCCCTTTTAAAGGGGGGTACAGATCATTTGGAAGCTGATCAATGGATCAAGAATATGCAGAACTATTTCAGAATGGTCATCTGTACTGACCCCCTTTGTTTTTCTGGTTCAGATGTTTGTTTCTCTGACATCTGGTAGTTTTATGGATGGAAAGTATAATTTAAGACTGGAAAGTGGTAAAGTACTACTGGTAATTGTGAATTCACTTTTCCAAATATTGCGTCATTGATTCTGCCATGTTTTTGGTCTTATGTGGTTTGTTTTCATTTGAAGGATTAATGTCTTATATAACAAATAGACCAGAATTTTAAATCATGGAGAACAATGTTCTGTTTGTTAACCATATAGCATGATTACCACAGCTCATTAGTCCTCTTTTGTGTGTTTTCTGTTAATTAGGATTAGTCACGTGTTTTCTACTAATTAAGTTTCTGTTAGTAATTAGCTCAGGATGTGTTATGAGCTGACACGTGTCCTCTATCCCTCTTATCCTCCAGCTACTATATAAAACCTGTAACGATCTCAACAACTCAATTCTACATAATACAGTTAGAGAGCTTTCTCTCTTTTCTCTCTATTTTGCTTCATCTTCAAGCTTAGCTTTTCAGCTTTTATGGTATCAGGAGCTCAAGCTGCGACCTTGGAGCATCAAATCTCACTACTCTATGCTCGGATTGAGCTTGTTCTTGTTTTAGATAAGTTCGTTCTTTGGTTCTGAAGATTTTCTAGTCCAAATTTTTTTTGACGAAGTTTATGTTATTCTACTGCAACTCATACTTGATTCTGCTGCAACTCATACTTGTTCTTGATTCGAAGCTTTGGTTTTTTAATACTGAGCATGTTGATATATGCAATCTTGATAACAGTTGATAGATTCGTTCTGTTCCACAATTTTCCTTGAGATTGAAACCCTCACTTTACAATTTAAGCTGTAACTTTGCTAATACACTTGCCTACACTTAGATCCATACATTGAAACCTTAGCGTGTACAACCTACAGCCATGACTACATCTACTCTTCCAAATCAGATTCATACCACTCAATCAACCACAGTTTTCCTACCAAACATTCTTCTTGATGAAACAAACTATCGACTACAAGAGAAAATGTCATCGGCGACAACCTAAAGTTGTTGTAAAAAGTCTAAATTTCTCGCTGAATTGAAAATGTGACGACTTTGGGTTGTCGCAACCAGTTGTCGCCTTATGTGTTTTACTGATTGTCAAAAGCGACGAAATTACACGGTTGTCGCTTTTTCAATATGCGACGCAATTGGTTCCTCGCATATCACAAATTGTGACACTCACAAGTGTGTTACCAAAAACTATATGCGAGACTTTATATTTGTTACTATTTTTAATATACGAGGCTTCGTTTACATCGCATATTCCTTATGCGGGGTTTGAATTTTTGTTGTATTTTCAATTAGCGACGCAATTCGTTCATCGCATATAACATCTTGCGAGACACATAAGTGTGTTACAGAATGCTACTTGCGAGACTTTATGTTTGTTACAATTTTTAATATACGAGGCTTCATTTACGTTGCATATTTCATTTGCGAGACTTATATGATTGATAAAAAATTTATATACAAGACTTTTTTTTGTTGCAAAAAATAACTGCAAGGCTTTAGTTTTGTTGCATATTAATATTACTATGTGACCCATATGTATTTGTTGTAGAAAATTATATGCGAGACTTCTTCTTTGTCTCATATAATTTCGTCAAGCTACCACTTGCCTCGCATATTAAAAAAACGATAACCGTGTAATTTCATCACTTTTAACAATCAGTAAAACACATTAAGCGACAACGGATTGCGACAACTCAAAATCGTCGCATTTTCAATTAAGTGAGAAATTTAGACTTTTTACGACAACTTTATGAAGACTTTTTACTTTTCTCGTTCTTGATTCTCTAATCTATAGCAAGAAAATTCATTTTCGTAGCATTTAATAGATAGTAAAGATGAGCCGACAAAATAAGAATATATTAACCCAAAGTATTCTTCACAATCAATATCAATTCAAAATAGTTAGATCAATAATAATTCAAAACAGTCTAGAGATCCTTGCGTACTAAATCCAACATACTAGTAACCAAATTATTGGTCGTTGGTTTGCTGGAAAGTGTTGCAATGAACTCCTCATCTTTTTATCATGCTCTTGATCACTTCCCCAACTTTTGGAATATTGTCTAGTCACTCTTGCACTTTGAACTCATTACTGGAGACACATCTGCCACGCTGAAAGTTTATTTTTAGAGGTTTTGGAGGCTGTGGCACCTGCAGGGCAAAGCAATGACTTAGTTCTAAGAAATGAGAAGTGCTTGACAATGAATGGATAACTTGGCTTAAAAAGAAGAATAGTGCAGACTTACCTCCACTATGATACCAAGTTCTCTTGATCGAGAAGTAATTTGAATGATACCTTTATTGCATCTACCAACCTAGGATTCACCAGACTCTATTGCAGCCCAAATAGCTTCTGCATCATGCCTGCATAGTATCAGAACAACAAGTATGCGAGTTGCTCAATCTAATCCCAAATCCCAATTAACTCAGTTTTCTACTGAAAATTGAAAAAATTATTGATTAAGTAAATAGAAAACAGACCAAATTACATGGTGAACTGGCCAAGAAACAATCACCTCAGTTGCAGTGCCAGCCAAAGCACTAAAAGTGGACTGTTGTGCATCAAATAGCTTCATTTTATTTCATAGTCCCTGACCAATTGTACCACTAAAGTCACAAGTTTCAGAATAAACAATTTCATATTCACTCTACAAAATAGAAATATTGTTACCTACCCTAAAGAGACCTTCATAATCACAGTTCAAATAAATTATAAGGGAGGGGGGTATAACCAAACACAGCTCCCCTCAGATACATCTTGAAACATAGAAACTCATGCATTGTCATAATCATTAACAACCAACCTTGGAACAAAACCAATTATCATAAGAAAGCACCTAACCTCCATTTCCAACACAGATAATTGCTCAACAAGATTTCTTTGAGCCCACCACATGCCTCATGACCCAACCTCACATAACCATCCATGACCACAGCCACGTGCCCTACAAACAAGGTTGTGGAAATCAAGTAAGTGTACCGTGGCAAAGACTGATGGATTAGAAACTCCACCGCTCTCAAAGGAGACCCCTCATTAATCATGCAGCATGCACCATATTCTGTTCCTTGTTAACAAGAAAGAGGATCAGCTTAATGACTGCAGATAAACATACTCAGAATCTTCCTAACACTATGCTTGAGCTTCTCCTTCGAACTAAGCACTGATGAGGACATCTGGTCTATGTTACACACTTAGATATACTGATTAGTAATACCATCGGGTTGACCGAAAATGTTAAAGCCAATGATCCAATACTCATAGCTACAGCCAACTACTTTTTAACATAGCTTTTTGGAATAGCATCAGTAAGCTTATCATGCAATTTCAAAAATCTATCTGAAGCGGCCTCAAATTGGTTCGATAAAACACCCTACAAAATACAAACAATCAATGAAGAGTATAATTAAACAATAGAAAGCTATAATTAAACCGGAAGCATGAAACTCACCTTTGTTTTTCTTCGCGATGTGATGCGGAAGGCGGTGGCTAGAAAAATTACCCGGTCTTATAGAACAATAACTGAAATCAAATAGAACATGACGATCCTCACTAACGTCGCCAGGTGGAGCGAAACCAGCCCCCTCGACTGCGACGAATGTCCCGGCAGAGAGGATCGTGCCGAATCAGATTCGGTAGTTGCTGCGGAGGACGGAGGCCAAGAAGCCCGGAATGCCATTTCCGACGGCGAGAAGCATGATGGCTGTCATGGATGGTGTGAGGTTGAGAGCGGAGGTGAGTTTGGTGGTGACGAGAGAGATGTGGTCCTGGGTGGCTATGATGAGGATGCAAGGGAAAGAGGCAGAAGTGATTAGGTTTTTATTTTCATTTTTTACTTTTATTTTGGGATAGAAGCCCGCTCATTTTTATATAAAATTTTAAATATTCTTTTTGTGTATTGGAAGGAAATTGAACCTTAATCTAACCTAATCTTAATCTAAAATCCTAAATTTTAAAGCTTTAATATATGATTACTAGATTTTGGCAAAAAATGAAGAGCAAGCTTGTGATATATGAATTGTAGTCTGACAACTAAGCTAGGATATTGTCTTCCTAGTATAACTCTTGTCTCGTAAAGAACAAAAAATATAACTACTATCAATGCACCGATTTGGTACCGCCGTATAAGGCTACGACCTTTAAGTTACTTCAAAAGTATAGTCAAAGCATATAGAAATCTGAGAGATTAAAATAAAAGTGTACTTGTGGCCGGGGAAATGTAACTCTTAGAAGATGTGATGTGATCGACCTATTTTCTTTCTCTTGGTGAGTTTATGTTATGAAGTGTCATGTTACTTACACTATTCATTTGATTCCCTACTCAATTGTAGTTAATCTCCATTAGATCTAAATCAAATAGTGAAGAATAAAAATCTAACTGTGCTCACTTGCTTGTTCGTCCCTCCTTGTGGTTAAAATTTTTGACTTTGCACTTTCATGAAATAAGCAAGTCATGTTTTAAAACATAATGTAAAGATGATTTAAGTAAAGAATAAACAGAATTTGAGGTTGGTCACAATGAAATTCCTCGCTTTGCTAGTTCCTCTTGTAGTGGAGACTCGTGCCATTGCTAGTGTGTGCATGCCCTCTTGGGCTGGTGGTGGTGGGACAGCCTTTGCTGTACCGGTGTGACTCCATGGTGAGTGGACTGTCCTTCATTTGGAGGTAGACCACTACAAGAGGAACTAATATCGCCGATAACCCAAAGTTGTTATAAAAAGTCTAAAGTTGTTGTAACAATAAACGGCAATTCATATAAGTAGTCGCCTAATTTATTTTCGGTAAGGAAGTTCAAGTTGTCACATAATCATTAAGCGACAACCCATAAAAGTTGTCGCCTAATTGATCTTTTGCGAGAAATTAAAGTTGTCATAAAGATTAACCAACAACTCATAAAAGTCGACGCCTAATTGGTTTTCAGTGAGGCAGTTTAAGTTGCCACATAAATATTAAGTGACAACCCTTAAAAGTTGTCGCCCAATTGGTTTTCAACAAGGAAGTTAAAGATGTGACATAAACATTTACTGACAACTCACAGAAATCATCGCTTAATTGGTTGTCAGCGACAAAAATCTAGTTGTCTCATAAACATTAAGCGACAACCTATTGAGGTCGTCGCCTAATTGGCCTTTTGGGAGAAAATTAAAGTTATCACATAAACATTAATTGATAACTCATAGAAGTCGTCGCCTAATTGCGTTTCAGTGAGGAAATTCAAGTTGTCACATAATCATCAGGCGACAATTTGTAGAACTCATCGCCTAATTGGTCTTTTACAAGAAAATTAAAGTTGTTACTTAAACATTAACCGACAATTAGTAGAATTTGTTGCTTCATTAGTTTTCAGTGAGGAAGTTCAAGTTGTCACATAAACATTATGTGACAACCAGTTAAAGTTGTCGCTCAATTGATTTTTAGCGAGGAAGTTAAGGTTGCCACATAAACATTAACCGACAACTCACAAAAGTTGTCGCTAAATCAGTCTTCAGTGACAAAAATCTAGTTGTCACATAAACATTAAGCAACAATTCACAGAAGTCGTCGCCTAATAAATCTTTTGCGAGGAAGCTAAAGTTGTCACACAGACATTAACCAACAGTAGGTAGAAATTGTTGCCTAATTGACATTTTGCGAGGAATTGGGTGTCACATAATGTCATATGAGCGACAACTGTCAATTTCTCGCAAATACCTACTTTAGGCGACAAATTGATTGTCACCGATAGGATCATATGCGACAATTGAAATTTCCTCGTATTTGCCTAGTTTTTGCTACAAATTTTGGGTTGTCACAATTAAATTCCTCGCTTTTGCTATTTTCTCTTGTAGTGATCCTACCTGGTTGTTTGGGATGGAGTCATTTCTCAGGGGCCAAAATCTGTTTGGCTTTGTTGATGGCACAAATCCATGTCCACCTCAGTTTATTCGTGCCTCTGATGGGAGTTCAAGCACCATTTCTGTTGAGTTTATCTCTTGGAAGACACAGGATCAAAGTATTGTGAATATGATCGGTCAAACCCTGAGTCCAGTAGCTATGACATGTGCCGTTGGTAGTAAATTAGCTCAGGACTTATGGACTAGACTCAAACTGAAATTTGCTGATGCAAACAAGCAAAATATTTTACAGCTCAAGTCAAATCTTCAGAATGTAAAGAAAGGATCTGATGGCATTGAAACCTACCTTGACAAAATTAAGACTGCAAAGGATGCACTAGAAACTGTTGGAGTTGCTATAGATGATGATGATATTGTTGTTACAGTGCTTAATGGTCTACCATCTGAATTTGCTGCAATTAAGAGTGTGATTAGAGCTCAATTCACCAGCTGTTCCTTCAGTCAACTGAAAACATTGCTTAAAGCAGCAGAAACGGATATTGGAAATGAAGCTTAGGGTATTCAGGGCATACTCACTGCAATGCTTGCCAAGATCAATACTCCAACTCAAGCTTCCCCCAATCAGTCTTCGTGCACTACATCTTCTCCTCCATTTGTACCAGTTACTATTCAAGTTCAGTCACAAATGCAGACTTCCTCATATGCATCATCCTCACAGCCACAAATGCAGACTCCTTCATATGCAGCTTCTACTATTCCACCTGGCTTCTCTACATCAGGCCTGCCTGCTTATCCCATCTCAACTCAAACACCCTACATCCCTATACCTGCCATGCCTTATGGCTTCACACCATTTCCAACATATCCTGTGTTCAATACACCTACTGGTGTTGCTGGCTTTTATGCTGGCAGAGGCATTGGGAGACCTAATAATAATGTTGGCAGAGGATACAACAATTTTGTTGGTGGCAGAGTGACTCCAATGAATGGCAATGCTGGTGGTTTTAGACCTATTGGAAATGCAGGCAACAATCTCACTTGTCAGTGGTGCAACAAGGTTGGTCATTGGGCCAAAACCTGCAGATCTCTCCCTAATGCTCAGAATGCTAACAACTCAAACACTCAAGGTGGATGTCAATATTGTGGAAGGCATGGACATACAGCAGACAGATGCTACTTCATTATTGGATTCCCTGGTCAACAAAGTGAACCTGAAGAAGCAACTGCAATGCTTGCTGCCACCAATCTTGCTCCTCAATACTGGCTTGCTGATACTGGAGCTACTAATCATATGACTCACAATCCTCAAGTGCTTAACAATGTGATCCCGTATCCTACAACTGATAGAGTGCAGATTGGTAATGGTAACCAACTTGCCATTACTCATATTGGCAATGCCATGTTGGGGATACTTAAACTAGACAATATCTTGCTTATTTCGATCTTGCTGCACATTTTCTTTCCATTTATCAACTGCGCAAACAAAATAACTGCAGTGTGTGGTTTGATGAATTTTGTGTGTGATTCAGGACAAGGTACAGGGCAAAATTTTGTATCAGGAGCTGAGTAAGCAAGGCCTATACCCCATACCATTTGATCTACCCATATTCAATAAAGCTTCTGCAACAACAAGTAGAAATAATAAAGATTATGTGCAAGCATCTACAACTCCTCAGCAATCTGCATTTCTTGGACAACAAGTGAAGCATAGTCTTTGGCATCAAAGACTTGGTCATCCTGCAAATGAAATTGTCAAACTCATGTTGCAGAAATGCAAGATAGAACAACCTGTAGATTGTATGAAGACAGTGTGTGAGCCATGTCTACTAGGAAAATTTCATAAGCTACCCTTTTCTGTCTCTCAAACTAGGTGTGCTTCACCCTTTGAACTTGTACACTCTGATGTTTGGGGTCCTTCCCCACATCTCTCCACAGATGGTTATAGATACTTTGTCCTATTCATTGATGATTGTACAAGGTTTACTTGGGTGTTCCCAATGAAAAATAAAAATGAAGTTCTTGGTTACTTCAAATCAGTGTGTGCTATTATCTCTACTCAAATCTCTTCTTCTGTCAAAATTCTTAGAAGTGATGGAGGTGGTGAATACATTAACAACATGTTTAGAGATTTTCTCAGCTCCAAGGGAATCATTCATCAATGTTCATGTCCCTACACTCCTGAACAAAATGGGGTTTCAGAAAGGAAAAATAGACATATTCGAGAGACTGTTGTGACTTTACTGCAGAATGCTTCACTTCCTAACCAATTTTGGTTTCATGCTTGTGCTACTGCTACTTACTTGATCAACAGGATGCCTACTGCTGTACTCTCTATGAAATCACCCTTTGAGATGCTATATCATGTTGTACCAAATGTTGACATGCTTAGAGTTTTTGGGTGCACTTGTCATCCACTCTTGACCTCTCCAATCAGAACAAACAAACTGCAACCTAAAACTATCAGATGTGTGTTCCTTGGATTTGCTGCAGGCTATAAAGGCTACATTTGCTACAGTCCAACCAATAAGAGGTACATTATTTCCAGGCATGTATTCTTTGAAGAAACAACTTTCCCTTATGCAGTCTGCAAGGTCATGCCTCCTCCAGCTACATCAGTTACATCCAAAAAGGATTCATCTTTGCTCACTCAGACCTCCTCCCAGGTTACACCTTCCTTCACCCTTACTCAGTCTCACACTCACCATCATTGAATGGACCTGCATCTGATAGTGCACCTATACAGTCTGTCTCTACATCAACACTTCAGTCATCTGATCAGGGTTCTCCTACTTCATCTAATAATGTTGTATCTACTGCTCATGATATCACATCTTCAAATATTGAATCATTTGATAAAACACATGAGTATACAGAACATGAAGCTGTGATAAATGAATGCAATTTTATGGATAATCATCCTCATATAGTTGTTCCTGTCTCAACTTCTGCCACATCACAAAATCTTTTTGATTCTCAAGTTGATACAACTGTTCAGTTTATTGAAACTGATGGCATGCTATCCATCTCTTCTCAACCCGGAAATGGCTCTATCTCTGTTGTTCTTCAAAGTGAAAATACTCATACTCCTTCCAGTCAGGTATCAGAAGCTAATGTTCTTCATCCAGTTGAAGGTGTTGCTGCATCTCACCAAAATGATCATCACATGTTAACTAGAGCCAAACGAGGAATTCAGAAAAAGAAGTGTTTTGTTTCCTTGCTCTCACATCTCAGCCTTGATCCTAAGGCCACTGAGCCACCCAACTACAAAGCTGCCCTTCAAATACCTGAATGGAAGGCTGCAATGGATGAGGAGTACAATGCCTTGATGCAACAGCAAACCTGGACTCTTGTACCATTACCAGCTAACAAAAACCTTGTCTCCTGCAAATGGCTCTTTAAGGTCAAGCGCCATGCTGATGGCACCATTGCACGACCTAAAGCAAGATTAGTGGCTCGTGGTTTTAGTCAAGAATATGGTGTTGACTTTGATGAAACCTTCTCCCCAGTAGTAAGACATACCACTGTGCGCTTGATTCTGTGTCTTGCTGCCTACCACAATTGGTCTCTTCATTAAATGGATGTTAAAAATGCCTTTCTACATGGTCTGTTGAATGAAGAAGTATATATGACACAGCCAGGAGGTTTTGTTAGCTCTGTCGCACCTCACTTTGTCTGCAAACTTAACAAGTCTCTCTATGGATTAAAACAGGCCCCAGAGCATGGAATGAACGATTCACTAGTTTTCTACCCAATATTGGCTTTGTCTCATCATATGCAGATCCAAGCTTGTTCATTAAACAATGTCAAGATAATACTGTGTTCTTGCTACTGTATGTGGATGATATAATCATCACAGGATCCTGTGCATCACTTATTAACTCTGTGAAGGCAGCTCTTCACAATGAGTTTGATATGAAGGATTTAGGCAAACTACACTTCTTCTTAGGACTTGAAATTCAGTACCTGCCTGATGGTATCTTTGTTTCCCAGCTCAAATATGCCAACGACCTCATTCATAAATCTGGCCTGGATGATTGTCATATTCATACTACCCCATGCAAGTCTGGCCTCAAGCTTCTCCGAGACACTGGTGTACCTTTACAGTCTCATGATGTTACTCAATTTAGAAGTGTGGTTGGATGTCTTCAGTACCTGACGTTTACTCGACCTGACATCTCCTATGCTGTCAATTCAGTGTGCCAATTCTTGCACAACCCTACAGATATACATCTGTATGCAGCTAGAAGGATATTAAAGTATGTCAAAGGTACACTTCATCAGGGCATCTATTACAGAACGTGTGCTCATCCTGCACCCAACAATCACTCTCTTTCTGCCCTTACTCTTCAGGCCTACTGTGATGCTGATTGGGCAGGTGATCCTAATGATAGAAAGTCTACTACTGGCTTTGTTCTCTTGTTACATGGATCTCCTATCTCCTGGTGTAGCAAGAAACAAACAGTTGTTTCTCGTTCTTGCACTAAGGCTGAATATAGGAGCATGGCTGATACTACATCAGAGATTATGTGGTTACTGCTTTTGCTTCATGATCTACATGTTTCCCTTGCTGCAGTTCCAATCCTACACTGTGATAATATATCTGCTCTTGCCCTTGCCACTAATCCTGTGTATCACTCCAAGTTAAAACACATTGAGGTAGACGTGCATTTCACCAGAAATCAGGTCAAGGCTGGATCTCTCAAGCTTCAATTTGTTACATCCAAGGACCAACTTGCAGATTTGTTCACCAAGGGCCTTTGCTTACCACAGCACACATATCTTTGTGACAGCTTGATGTTGCTTACCTCCCATCAAGCTGAGGAGGGGTGTTAACCATATAGCATGATTACCACAGCTCATTAGTCCTCTTTTGTGTGTTTTCTGTTAATTACGGTTAAGTAGGATTAGTCACGTGTTTTCTACTAATTAAGTTTCTGTTAGTAATTAGCTCAGGATGTGTTATGAGCTGACACATGTCCTCTATCCCTCTTATCCTCCAGCTACTATATAAACCCTGTAACGATCTCAACAACTCAATTCTGCATAATACAGTTAGAGAGCTTTCTCTCTTTTCTCTCTATTTTGCTTCATCTTCAAGCTTAGCTTTTCAGCTTTTACTGTTATGAGAAATGATCACTCTTTGATCAGGATCTTCATTTTACTCACTATGATTTTGATGCAGTTTTTTTCCGTAAGTTTTGCTTTTGATTGTTTTCTTAGCTTTAGGCACTGTGTCCAGTCGTATTTTCTTGAACTGTTGCAACTGCTTTTGGATTTCTTATTGTCCTTGTGTTCTTTATATTGTGTGTTTGTAAGATCCTATATTGGCTTGCTTGATGTCTGCACTTCACATATTTATATCAGAAGTAATTGTAATCTATTGTAAGCATAAGCACATTAACGTTGACACGTTGTATGTGCTAAATTGCGACTGAAGTACTGAAGGGTAGTTTATTTAGAATGCACACTGGTTAAAGCTAACTTGTTAGGTCTTTATTCTGTTTTAGTTTCCAGTAGAAATTGGAATCATCTTGGCATTGACTCTGATGTTAGGCAACACTTTTGCAAGCGATTAGAGGAAGAATAGCCTTCTGGGATATGAGGTTTAGTGGATAATATGTCCCGTATAGTCATTATGTTAAGTAGACATTGATTGAGATGTTAACAATGTCGGTTACCGGAGTATAACTAAGAGGATGGCTGGGAATGTCATAGGTAATTGGGACTAGGAAGAAGGGTTAAGTGGATAATGCATTTGTGCCAAGCTCCAGAAAGTACAGCTCGGGAAAACATAGAGAAAAAGTTCTTTGGAAGGCCCTTTATTTACTTTAATTTTTTTTATTTTAACTTGGGAGTAGTTAGATTAATGATTAACCATTTAGTATATTATTGCTCACTAAAAGTAGAAGGAATATGCTTAACTAGATACTGCAAAAGTAGGCTTTGTTTTGTTCTCTCAAGTTTGTCCACAACAGTCCTATTTGTTGAGTAGATTGCTATCAGTGACTAACATTCCATTATGTAATTTAAGCTGTGATGTTTCTTATACCTGGCAGAGTGAGACCGAAGTACATTTTGGTTATACAGTGTTTATGGTTTATCTTAGTTTGGTAATCCTTTTGAAAACATATCTAGACTAGTCATTTTGTCTGGGATAGCAATTGATTGTGCATTAGTATTATATAATATTATAAATGTGGTCTAATACCAAATGTTTTTGTCTTTGAATGAGCATCACAGTGGTTTTGTTGACTGTGAATCCACAGGGTGATATAAACTAGGCCAATTGATTTCTGTATATGCATGTATCACTTGCCACTGTTATTTTGGGCATTAGTTTTTATACTGATGGAAAATTAATTCAGTTTTCCTTGTGAGAATAGAGTGCTGGTGCAGTTTCTTTCATTTTGCCCTTCCTGGAAAATTATAATTCCAGTAATAGGGGTTGGTTTTACTCTATTTTTTTTAATGAATCTCACAACACTGATGACCGAATGAGGATAAAGTATTTGGATTCAATTTAATGTTGTGTGAATCTGAATTGTTCTGGTTACTTTTGTTTGTAGATAGTACATCAGTTGGGATTTGAAACAGTCTCTTTGGACAGCATTAAGACTGAAGCAAAATTCTAGATATTCATTTATTCTGGTGTTGTGAATTCAAAGGCTATGAATCAATGTCTTCTTGGATCGTTTTGGAGTATATCAGGTTTGCGAGCTCCTAATTCTGTGGAGGACTAGTAGATATTCCAGAGTAAATAGCAGAATTCAACTTTCTTTCTAATTGCTTGGGTCAATGAGCTAATTATATAAACAAAGGATAAATTTGCAGGATGTGATGATGGACCGTCTTCAGACAGTTACTCTTATCACTCGTAGTTGTATTTCTTTTTCACTTCTGTATGTGATTTACCGCTCATTATTTAAAGTTTAAGATATAGAGAGTACCTTAGTATGACACGTTAGGAAATATGGGAATATATTAGATGTACATATCTGCAATATCGAGAGTATATGCTTTTCATTTAGCAAGTCCTGTAGATCATGATCTAATCAAAATCATTCCAATCATATGTAAATGGTCATGCCATTCAAAAGTGCAAACTATGGAACATGTCTGATTGTGTTGAGAGAGGTACATCTATCTCCCTAATGTTAGTCTAAATATTTAGTGTTGCAAATCATTGTTAAACTGCAAATTGATTAAAGATCGGATATGATCATACCCTAGTTTTCTAATTTTAAATTTCTCAGTAGTTACTGCACTTACTGGAGTATATGTGTGGTTCTTTTCGGTTTGCCTCTTTAAATTGACATCACTCATTTAGTTATTGGACTGATAAGGAACTTTACTATTCAGTCTTCTGTACCAGTCTTTGACTTTGAGGGTAAAAGTGTGACAGTTAGGATACCACTATAATAAAATTTGATCTCGTTCATGATATAGGGAATTATTTGTTTCATATAGAGAAGTCTTAATTTGTCATCAATTTATTCATCAGCTGTTGGGGTTCCCGGTGTATAAACTGCCTAACAAAACTTTAGAATAACTGGATTAGTTAGGATTGCATTGGTGAATATTCAATCATGCTACTTTTGCATATGCATCTCAACAATGCATTTTGCCAACTTATCTTGTTATGTGTTGGAGAGGAAAAATCTCACATTGGAAAAATGACAAATAAAATATAACTTATAAGTGGGTGGATTTCACCCAATTGTACTGAAGCCTTTTGTGATTAAAACCCAACACCTAACGGGTGGTTAAGTTGGGACAATATCGGTATAATGGTGGGTCACGGGCCATGCTTGTCGCTGTTTAACATGGTATCAGATCGGGTCATTCTCCAATTGCGTCTCCACGTAGGCACGTATCATGAGCCCAAATTGGGGTTCCCTGTATTGCCATCGAAATTACCAAGTGTCCAATGTGGGCCTTGGATTGTATTGACCAAGTCTCTGATATGAGGCTTGTGTCCCAATTTCCAATGTGAAATTGGATTAATTAATTTCACGTGCTTGTGTCCCAATTTCCAATGTGAAATTGGATTAATTAATTTCACATGCAGACCTAGAGTAGGTTGCACGTGAGGGGGCGTGTTGGAGAGGAAAAATCTCACATTGGAAAAGTGACAAATAAAATATAACTTATAAGTGAGTGGATCTCACCCAATTGTACCGAGGTCTTTTATGATTAAAACCCAACACCTAACGGATGATTAAGTTGGGACAATATCGGTACAATGGTGGGCCACGGGCCATGCTTGTCGCTGTTTAACATTATGTAATTGGCTTTCTTCGGTAAGTTATTTTCTGGTGGGGTATTTAATATGGACACCCAAGGCTCATTTGCTTTAGCCGCTGCAAGTGTTGGGGCTCTGGATGTACGAGGACCATGTCTTGGTTCTCAGTTACAATTGGGCTGTCATTTTTGCCTCTAGAGAGAATGAACAAGCGTCTCTTGAGAAAGGCCTTTGTTGGTTTACTTGTAACTTGTTAGTGCAGCTGCTCCCTGAATATCATTTCAACTTCTGACTAGTTGATTACGGGATTTAAAAGCATAAACATGTAGGTTCTTAAGGTGATGCACCGCTTGAATTCGGTGTCCAACTTACCTTTATTACTTGTTAATTGTCGGGTGTTTCTTCTGATAGTATAATCATTTATTCTTGTTCTTGAAAAAAGGTGTTACTTGACCTGATCTTGGCTCCTCTTTAAAGAAAAGAAAAGCATTTGAAAAAAAAAAAAAAAAAAAGGAAGAGAAAAGGGTTCATATCCGTTTCACATATATGTTACTGTCAATGGTGTTAGTCATAGTCAAGCATGTTTTAAGTTTATGGAGTTTATCCTACTAGCTAGTAATTTGAATTCATTTCATTGGTTTGTATGGTTATTTGATTTGGACCAACTTATAAAGCCTTTATCTTGACAGTAATATTAGCTTGATATTTTTCTCTGTGTTTAAATAGTCTGTATTCCGTAATTGTTTGAACCAATATTTAGCAAGGCTCACGTGGCAGATAGGTGGGCCTGACCCACAAGGCGTAATTAATGACCGCAGCTAATATTAGCCGCGGTACATTAAATATTTACAAAGTTGATTCCCAAATTAGCCGCAGCACATTAAAGATTTACAAAGTTGATTATCAAATTTATGGTAGAAGATAACGTGTTCGGAGAACCGTTACTGAGATCAAATGACTCATAAGGCTTAATGAATGACCACAGAGCCACAAGGCATAATGAATGACCTGACCACGCACATTAAAGAGCTTGATTGTCAGGAGAAATGTTACCAAAGCTTGGTTTAATTAACTTGATAAGCATTAAGGGGTTTTACTGCCAATCATCAGTTACAAGGTCTGATTGATTGCTCATGAAAGAATCAATCATTGATAACATCAAAAATATCACAAACATGAATACTGTTGTATTTGTAATCAATGCGGTCTTAGCTATAAAGACTGAGATTGCTTCTTTTCCTTCATTCAATAGTTTAGCTTCACTATAAAAAGGACCATAGGATTCATTGTTACAGGTCCTCAACCAAACGCTCTACGCGATTACTTAAATTTTATCTCAATACATTTCAACAATTCAGCAACACTTATCAATCTTTACGTGTTTATCTTATCGCTTTATTTACCGGTATTTATCTTTCCTGCACTTCACTTTGTTGCTCTTTATATTTATGCAATTTATCTTTTCGTTGTTTACTTTGTCTGCACTTTATTTCCCGCGGTTTACATTCATGTTGTTTATCTTTATTTGGTGCACTGTTACTTTCTTATTGTTTATTTTGCATTATTTACATTCTTGCACTCATTAAGAAAATCACCAAAAAGAGACATCACCAGAACGTTTGGATCTAGTAAACAAGTTTTCTAGCATTCATGCGTTTCTTTGTTCATATCCATATAGAATCAAGGCATTAGGGTAACACTTTATACTTTGATTTTATTTTTACTATGACTTGTGAGTATCTGCAACCTATAGATTTATCAATTGTCACTCACACTTTCACGTTCACTCACCAAGTTGCACAGCACGAACATTCCGGCTAGGTAAGGCCGATTTGTGCAAAAGTCCTTGCATTCAAGGCATAGAGAACCCTGCGGCTAAGATTGATCCTTCCTCGGCCCACAATCAACTGATTGGAAGTTAGATCGGCGCAAGATCTACAATCTATAACAAAACCTCGCTCAGTGACACGTCACCACTCCAGAAAGACACGTATAATCCAAAGACACGTATAATCCAAAGAAGCCTTCGGCCCAGTGACACGTGGCCAAGATGATTTTTGAGCGAACATCTTTTGGCACACCCGGTGGGACAACACTCGGTGAATGTTATCAGATCCCTATGCCAAGTCTTGAGGGAATCGTTGTTACAGGTGTAGGCAACAAGGCCACACCTCTTCTTTTTGTCCAAACAGATCAGCTACCTCTAGAGATCCCATTTTACCCAGGTCAAGTCTCCCAATGACATCAGCTCAACCATCAGATTCGACGTCAAGTGGGATCTCTACAAGTTGATTCATCGCACATCCTGCATCATCAGTTGCTACGACCGCCATGGAAGTGTCAGCCTCCACTGCAGCGAGTCATCCATCTTTCGATTAGCAGCTGCAGTCACATATCGTACGAACCTTAGGGGCAAAAAATCGAGTTGATTTTATAACTGCGGCTGATACTCGACCGTATGATCCTGTAGCTTATCCATGTGGCCTACCACCAGGGCATACCCCTCCTTATGAGTCGGTTAGTGTGCCAGCAGCTACAACCAATACTGGATCGTTCCCTTGGGGGTTCTCTCCAGGCTATAATTCATTGTATGAGCCGGTTAATGCATCTGCAACAGTTGGTACAAGATAGACTCCATGGCCATCAGGATTTAATCCATTTATGAACCAGTACCTACAACCGCACCTGCCACCACTGCAGCCGATGTATCTTGGCAGAATCTTAACCATGATCTTGACAACGTTGATGATGGCATCGGCCGGTTAGGCCGAAGTCTTGAAAATTGTTTCGCTCGGCTCGACCGCAATCTTGAAAATAGTTTTTGGCAACTCAACTGCAGCATAGGAGTGCAGTCTGATATGATGAATGAGTGGCTACGTTGGTTTCAGACTGGAACAGGAACACAGGTGCTGCATTGCAGTCAGAATGAAGGCAATAAAAATTGGTCTTTTGAGCAAGGTCAAAGCAGTCAAACACAACAAGTACCACCTCCAACTGGACAGTTTGCACCAACGCTGATAAGACCAGCCATGACCGTTCATTCTCTAAGTCAACAACAATCTTTCTTACAGCGGTTATAGCAGTCAATTCAACAAGTGTCAACTCAACAAGCTTTTCCTAGTGGACACTTAGGGCAAAATACAAGTAACTAGAATCAGGTATATCCAAAACTAGCAACAACCAATGCAGCCATGGCATGGTGATCATAATAGACCTATTCTCTTTAATGAAGTTTAGAATCTGGTGGAGGGCATGGTGGGTGATCTGCGCCGGTGAGTAGATAGACCTACTTATACGAAGTCGTATCTGCCTCATATCGACCAAGTTCACTTACCGTATCGATACCGTGTTCCAGCTTTCCATTTGTTTTCTTTTGGGATGCTTATCAGTCCACGGTTGAACACATCAGGCGGTTTATTTCACAATGTGGTGAGGCAAATAGAGAAGAGAACCCCATGTAGTTGTTCGTCAATTCTCTTATTGATCCAGCCTTTTCATGGTTCGTGAACCTACCACCCAATTCTATCCAAAATTGGAAGGATCTTGAGCGAGCATTCCATGACCGATTCCACAAGGTAGAGCATAACATACCAGTAGCTGAGTTGGCTAAATCATTTCAGATGACCAATGAGACTGCTCAAGAGTATATAGGGAGATTTAAACTCCTTAAAGCCAGATGTAAAGAGCAGTTACTAGAATCCGAGTTTGTAGAGATGGCGTTGGCTGGACTTGGCTTCGAGTTCAGGAAAAAGTTTGAAGGTCTGACATTCATAGATCTTTACGAACTTGAATCCAGAGTCAGAAGATACGATGCAATTTTGAGAGAGGAAGTGCATAAAAAAACTTGCTTCAAAAGGCACATACTACACTAGTCAGGGTGTAGGCGTGGCCCATATTGAGAAGTGGAGTAGCAACGAAGATATGGCTGAAATTAATTCGGCAGAGCTTACTATGAAACAACCTTTTATATGTAAGGCTCTAGAGAAAACGGAGTCAATTGCATGTTCACTATACGACACCTATAAATCTCCACCACGCACATATTCGTTTGACATTCGCAAGGCTAATTTGATCTTCAATCAACTTTTAGCAGCAAAGTTAATTAAATTATTTGCTGGCCATGTTTTGCCATCTGTTGAACAAATGGAAGGAAGAATGTTTTGTAAGTTTCATAATTTCTGGAAACATTGGACTAATAATTGTGTTATCTTTCGTGATGTTGTGCATGACTTAATCGATCAAGGAAAGCTCAAGTTCCCTGACAAGTCAAGTTCTACAATGAAAGTGGATAGCGACCCTTTCCCAACTGCCAAAGTTAATATGATCAGTGCTGGGGTTCCCATGGCAGCCGACATGAGTGCAAAGCAGAAAGACCTCTCTATGGCTGAAAGAGTGATGGTGGGATCAATCAAGCTTTCTCCTTCTAAGTTAACAACTGCTCAAGTCCATGTGGCCGCAGTTCTATGCAGAAGGTGCCAGAAGGAGGTTGGTCTTGATAAAATTTTACAACTAAAGACTCATAACAACAATAGAGTCAGGGAGAAGGGTAAGCTGCTTGATCAAGGTGTTTCTCAAAGGTCTCAGTCACAAGTACAATTCAATCAAAGAATATCTTCTGCTGCAGAACTAAGTTATTATAGAAGACGTGGAGAAGAGCACTCCAAGAGAGAGAGACCAGTAGCCGCAAAGCTTGAACCAAAGCCTGTCCATAGAAAGCATTGTTATGATAACCCTCCTTGTGGCAATGGAATGAGGGAAGTTTCTCTAATAGATTTGGGTCAAACTGATCGAGGAAAGATGAGATCTCAACTAGAATACCCGCTGAACCAACCGCATTAGTTGGGTTGGTAAGAATACCACTCAAAGTAACGGAGGCGATAGAGAATATGGTGAAAGAAGGTTACAAACATACAAACCTCCAATTACTTATGATAGTAGATGGTATGGCAGAATCTCTAGAGACCACCGCGTTGCACCTTTGTCTAAAACTCAAAAATGTCGACAGCAATGGGAACTTGCCTTGGCCAGAAGATTGGAAATGGTGGGACAGGATTAAGAGATACAAAAGTAGCTTGAGGAGCGAAGGATCGTGGTTAAACAGTTGAATGACTGCAACTAGTGAAAAGCCGCAGCTAGAGAAGGTTGTGGTTGAACGGCAGTGGCTGGAGAAGGGCCGCAATTAAATGGCCGTAGCAAGCGAAGGACCACGGTTGGCAAATAACAGTAGATGTATGGCCACGACATAACAAAAGACCGTGTTTGAATTGAGCCATGGTTAAATGGCCATGAAGTAATGAGCTTAGAAATATGCCCACTATTGAGCGATGTCAGCAACATTAGGCAAGAAGCGTATTGAGTGTACCTTGCCAATTAAGCCAGTGATATTATCCTTTAGTCCCTTCAAGCATCTATGCCGAAGCTCAAGGGACTGGAGCGGGCTCTGTTTGAATCCAAATTTGGCAAGCCCTATATGGAAGACAGGTGGGTAGGGCCCACAACGAATTTGGCATAGAACCGCGGTTGAACGGTTGAATAGCAGTGGTATAACGAAGAATCACAGTGATGACCGCGGCATGATGAATGTCAGCAACGCTTATAATAGAGCGTGTTCCTTGCCAAGTAAATTTTTTGGAAATAGTCTTTTAGTCCTTTAACCATTCGGCATCTATGCCGAAACTCAAAGGACTAGGGGGCACTATTTGAACCTAAAATTGGCAATGCCCACATGGCACAAAGGTGGGTAGGGCCAGCAAGAAAACTGGCTTAGGACCGCAATTGAATGGTTGAATAGCCGTGACATGATGAATGTCAGCAACGCTTATAATAGAGCGTGTACCTTGCCAAGAGAGTTTTCTAGAAATAATCTTTTAGTCCCTTAACCACTCGGCATCTATATCCAAGCTCAAGGGACTAGGGGGCCTCTGTTTGAACCAATATTTGGAAAGGCTCACGTGGTAAATAGGTAGGCCTAACCCACAAGGCGTAATGAACAACCGCGGCTAATATTAGCCGCGACACATTAAAGATTTACAAAGTTGATTATCAAATTTATGGTAAAAGATAACGTGTTTGGAGAACCGTTTCTGAGATAAATTGACTCACAATGCATAATGAATGACTGCGGACCCACAAGACATGATGAATCACCTAACCGCGGCTAAGCTTGATTGTCAGGAGAAACGTTACCAAAGCTTGGTTTAATTAACTTGATAAGCATTAAGGGGTTTTACTGCCAATCATCAGTTACAAGGTCTGATTGATTGCTCATGAAAGAATCAATCATTGATAACGTCAAAAATATCACAAACATGAATACTGTTGTATTTGTAATCAATGCAGTCTTAGCTATAAAGACTGAGATTGCTTCTTTTCCTTCATTCAATAGTTTAGCTTCACTATAAAAAGGACCATAGGATTCATTGTTAGAGGTCCTCAACCAAACGCTCTACGCAATTACTTAAATTTTATCTCAATACATTTCAACAATTCAGCAACACTTATCAACCTTTACGTGTTCATCTTATCGGTTTCTTTACCAGTATTTATCTTTCCTGTACTTTACTTTGTTGCTCTTTACATTCATGCAATTTATCTTTTCGCTGTTTACTTTGTCTGCACTTTATTTCCTGCGGTTTACATTCATGTTGTTTATCTTTATTTGCTGCACTGTTACTTTCTTGTTGTTTACTTTGCATTATTTACATTCTTGCACTCATTAAGAAAATCACCAAAAAGAGACATCACCAGAACGTTTAAACCTATAAACAAGTTTTCTAGCATTCATGCGTTTCTTTGTTCACACCCGTATAGAATCAAGGCATTAGGGTAACACTTTATACTTTGATTTTATTTTTACTGTTACTTGTGAGTATCTGCATTCCATAGATTTATCAATTGTCACTCTCACCTTCACGTTCACTCACTGAGTTTCATAGCACAAAAATTCCGGCTAGGTAAGGCCGATCGGTGCTAAAGTCCTTACCAGAGCCCGAACACCAAGGCTCAATTAGTCATGACCACCGACCCAACCACCGCGCTAGAGATAGCGATGCTAGACCTCATGGAGACATGCGCACAGGCCAAGGCCGAGCGCACAGCAGCTATGGCGACTCGCCGGGAGGTCAAAAATATGACAAACTAGAATCGCATCCTCCGAGAGGCACTCCAGCGGCGAGTCACACATAACGAAGCATGCGACAAAGCCCATCAGCAGAAGACCCCGATACCAACTATCGATGGTGTCCCGACACCAAGACTAGTCCTCAGCACCGACTTAGGCACTGGCCTCGCCGATACCTTCGTGCCCCCAAGCGCCACATCGGGAAGCCCCACGGGCCTCACGCCTGGAAACACGAGTGCATCTACTTGAATTCACCCATACTCCCCAATCAACTAGGCACAACGCCACCACCTCAGCCTGTCCATGATATAGCGGGAACCTCAGGCGCAAATGCCGCCACAGCCACCAACATACCTCCACCTGACCACAATACTCAGCTCTTGCTCCAAATGAATAAAGCCATCACCTCCTTACAAGCACGAGTTGAAAACGCCGAAAACAGGACCGGCTGACAACCAATTATGGCAGGCTTTCAGTATTCACTGCTCGAATACAAGTCGAGAAGAGCCCACCAGAGGCCAAGCCCTTCAAGATTGAGAAATATAACGGCACTCGAGACCCTTACCACCACTTAGAAGTGTTCCAATCCATCCTACACGGTACCCGATACACGGACGCAATGGCATGTCACTCGTTCGAGGAAACCCTAACCAACGAGGCCCTGCGTTGGTTTCTTAATCTTCCTCCCAACTCCATCGATAGCTTTCAGGAGCTCGGGGACAAATTTCTCCGCATATTCATTCTGTGCCGCAGCGAGTATCGCATGACACCTGACCTATTACTGCTCAAACAGCAGCCAAATGAGCGATTATGAGACTTCATCCGCCGCTGGCAAAAACAGGCTACACAATGCCATTCCCTTAACCCAACCCTAGCAGCATCCGTATTCAAGCAAGCACTCCAACCGGGGTACTTCTTACTACAGATAAACACCAATCCACCCGCAACATATGACGACCTCCTTGATGCCGCTACCGCCTTCGTACAAGCTAATACGATACCTTTGGTCATGATACCAACTCCAACGCTCATCCAGTCAGCGTCCCTCAAGTTAACAACCCCATTAGGACCACAAAAAGTAGAGTCAATGATTCCGCCAAGGACAAGCCTATCCAGCATGACAACTCTCAACGAGAGCGACAAGGATATAACGACAAAAGGGACAAATAGTACGGGAAGAGCCCCAAGAAGCCAAAATACAACTCCTCAAGCAGTCGATATCGTGATGCACCATACAGCAGCACCCGACACAGTGATGACCAGGGCTTCGAGGCACCCCGATACGAGATTTACACCACACTCACCTCTTCTTATGAGTATATCTGAAATAACCACAAGGACATAATGCCACGCCTGCCACGGCACAAACCTGGCCAGGCAAAACTGCGAGACAATGGTAAATACTGTACA
The DNA here is from genome assembly GCF_002994745.2 of Rosa chinensis. Taxonomy (NCBI): domain Eukaryota; kingdom Viridiplantae; phylum Streptophyta; class Magnoliopsida; order Rosales; family Rosaceae; genus Rosa; species Rosa chinensis. Next base: position 15,615,825 of record NC_037091.1, on the reverse strand, counting down.
TATCATGAGGAGTCCAGCAACCCTACCAATATCTGCTGAGCACTAAAAAATGCTATCGAGCACCTCATTCATAGCGGCCAGCTCTCGCAATATCGCACTCCAGCCATGGGCGCTAACGCCATTGAGGTCCACGGACAGATCCTAACGATACACGACGGCGCTCCAAGGACACCCGAGACCCACCATGCACAAAAGTGCCATTGCTCTCGGGGCCAAGAGATATTGGGACTTAGCCATGGTTGCCACACCCCACAGGTAGAATGGAACTCAATAGCCTTTAATCGCAGCAAGGACACCATAAAAAAGCACCATAACGACCCCTTCCTAATCACCTTGGTCATCGACCACTATCAATGCCATCGGGTCCTGGTTGATAGCGGTCAGCATCATGTTCGGCAGCTGCTACGAAGGCCTCAACCGGGACAAGAACAAACTGAGTCAAGATCACGAGCCCCTGATTAGCTTTGCAGGAGAAATTACGCAACCCTTAGGATCCGACAACTTACGGATCACACTCGGAGGAGGCAACACTATCCCCACTATGACCATACATTTTATCGTCGTCGACTGCCCCTCCTCCTACAACGTCATCCTGGGATGAGACGCCATTTGGCGACTCCAATTCTTTGTGGCAGGACATATGCTAATGATGAAGATACCTACCCCGGGCTGCATCCTCACCATCAAGGGCGATCAAGAGCTCGAGAGACAATGCAACTCCTTGACTGTCGCGAGGGGACATGGCAGACGAGAGGTACTCCTAACTTCAGACCTACCCTCCCCCTCCGACAAGCCCGATGATCCAAGAGAAGATCCCGAGACTCTAGATGACCACGATACACGCAGCAAAAAGAAGGACGATAAGCGCAAGCTCAAACACCCGAGACCAAATGCTTTGGAAGACCTGATATCGGTCTCTATTTCCAATACACATCCAGAAAGAAAAGTTAAGATTGGGTCCAAAACATATCCACAGTTCCAAGCGGAACTAATGATAGGAGCATTTTAATGCGACGTTTTAACTGTTATTTCCCTACATTTCTTGCATTATTTCCTTATTAAAACTCTGTTTAGGGAAGTTTCCATTCTTTGATTGGGAAAGTTCCTAATTGTAGAAAGTTTCCGTTTTATAGTTTCTATTTTCCATTTTTAGAAAGTTTCCATTTTAGTTTAGGAAAGTTTCCATTTCTTATTTTACAAAAGCTTCTATTTTCAGGTCTTTGGAATAAATAAGCTGAATTGAGTTCATAAATGGAAAGAGAAGCTTCATGAAGATGACATGGCAAGGAGAGATTCAAGGAAGAGTTTTTAAAAAAGGAAAATACATTTTCCTTGGGAATTAAATTTGCCGTGAAATACCTAGAGGAAAATAAGGTGACAACGTGGGAATTAAGGTGATTGATTGAGAATTTCACGTGGAATAAATCAAAGGAGATTTTCTTGGGAGATTTTTATGGAAAGAAATATTGTTGGAGGAGTAAATTGGTGTGATTGCCAACGTGAAAATCAGAAATAATCAAGGAGATGACGCAAAGAGAGATTCAAGGGAGATATTTATGGAAGGAAAATATGTGTGCACCAAGGAAAAGCTCAAAAGGCGTCCAGATTCATCCCTAAATTCCCTAAAGGAATGTTGGCCGAAATTCATGAAGAAAATCAGAATAATTTCAAGGAAATTCGGCAATTAAATATTAGGGAGGTATTTTAGAGAATTATGATTGGTTGGAACACATCACAAGGCTTACTTGGCATTCTATGATTGGTTGGACCACATCACAAGGTTACTTGGCGAATTATCATTGGTTGAAGCTATGTGGAAAATTCTGATTGCTTTGTGAACCCTAGCCGAGCTTATATATATACCCACCTCTTTGACATTGAGAAGGGTTCCACACACCTTAGAAAAATTCAGAAAAATTATATTGTTGCCGTGAGCTTCTCCCATCTTCTCTCCATCCTCTAAAGCAAGCCACGGAGTTCAAGCAAGGCCGAAGCAAGAGAAGAAGCAGCCGTGACCTTTTCCTCCACCATCCACCATTGAAGACTTGCTTTCAAGCTTCAAGGATCACAACGAAAATCATCCATCCTCATCTTCCATCCACGGTGTAATTCGACCTCTACTTTGTAACCTTTGCTTTGAATTTCGTTGGTTTTGTTTTAGTTGACATTCATGATTGAACAAAGTTATTATTTCTGGAATTTTATATGATTGAATGAAATTTTCAGATTCTATTATTGTAATTCGAGAGTTGCTTATGTGAGTTTGTTTAATTAAATTTGCTTTATAGATATCTTTTGTATTTTAATCTTATGTGGTTCGAAACACTTAGGGTTTTGATATGAATGGTGCTAGATTTAAGAACATGAAATCAACTTTTTGTTTTGTGTAACTTGAATCGAAGTAGTAAAGGTTTTGGACAAAAATCGAATTTAATTAAAGAGGATTGCAATTAGGTGGACATTTTCATACTAAGTTGCACACTTGAGTTGATAGCCTTTCTTTGTTCTTAATGCGTTAAACATGTCATGATTGACTAGCTTTCTAGGGCTTGATTATATGTTTGATAGGATTAATCTTTGTGCTTTCACTTAGGTTAATTAGCATTGAAAAGTAAAAAAATGGGAAATTATTTGCTTTCGAATATTTCACATGATCAACTCCTTTCTCATGACTTAGATGAACAATATTAGGATTTAATCAAATTTGATCATAGTTTCGGTTTTGATCTTTGTTCTCTCATTCCACCCGTGTATATATGTTTTTACATTTTCTTTATTTTATTTATTTAATTTTTAATTTATAATTCTAAAACCCCCTTATTTGTATTTACTTGTAAATATGTTCATACTTTGTTTTATTTTTGTAAATAATTTACTTTGTACTTATTTTAATTCTTTAATTGTTTTTGCAATTACAGGTGTACCCTCAATCCCCGGAATATAACGATCCCTATTTACTATATACTAACGATGACATTTCAGGGTTAAATTATGCGCTTGCTTTTAAGCGTATCAACTAATCGCCTTCCTCAAGACTCGACAGGAAGTGTTCGCATGGTCGTACGCCGATATGCCAGGGATATCGCCAGCCCTGCTCACCCACAAACTCACCATCTCACCTGATGTTTCCCTAATCAGACAAAAAAGAAGAGCGTTCACAGAAGAAAAATACAAGGCCATCCAGGCCGAGGTCAAGAAACTCCAAGACATCGGGTTTGTCAGGGAAGTCTCCTACCCGACATGGCTCTCCAAAGTTGTAATGGTAAAGAAGCCCAAAAAATGGCGCATGTGTGTTGACTACACCAACTTGAACAAGGCTTGCCCTAATGATAGTTTCCCCCTACCACTTATCGATCGGCCAGTTGACTCCACTGTAGGCCACAAGCTCCTTAGCTTTATGGACGCCTTCTCAGGTTACAACTAAATCGCCATGGAACCCTTCCATCAAGAGCATACATCCTTCACCATCGACAAGGGTTGATATTGTTACAAGGTAATGCCATTCGGTCTAAAGAACGTCGGGGTCACATACCAGAGACTAGTCAATGCCATGTTCGCAGACCATATCGGTAAGATCATGGAAGTATATGTGGACGACATGCTCGTCAAAAGTGTCACCATTGAGGATCACATTAGGAACCTGGGCATTGTCTTCGACATCTTACTCCAATATGGTATGCCACTCAACCCGGACAAGCGCGTGTTTGGCATACTGGGAGGCAAATTCTTGGGTTTTGTAGTCAACGAATGTCTGACAAATGTGAAACAACAAATTAGGGCTGCGTTTGGGGGGGGGGGGGGGGGGGGCCTTTTTAGCTCCCCCACTTATAAACAGAAGACCCAAAAGCAATTGGTAACCCAACTTTTCATCCGCTTCTTCTAGAAGCTGCTACGACTTCCGTCAAAAAGCAGAAGCAGCCTCACTGCTCCTTTTGGAAGCCAGAAGCCGCGAGATAACTATGGCGCTGGTGACTGTAGATTAATGAAATTTCAATAATACCGGTCTCTACCCTCCCTTGGTTGAAGTAATTATGCAGACGCCATGGATACTCTTCTCTTCAGTCTTCACGCAAACGCTGCTCACTCGAATCTCTCTATCTCTCTTTCTGACTGGTATCACCTCTCTCTTTATCCCTCTGGCCTCTCATTCTTTGTCCTCGTCAATCAACATCATGATTCCGAGTATTGGAGTTATAAAATTAATTGAATATATTTATGGAAAGTTGGGGAATTGGGGTTTAATTCTTTAGCATTTTTTTTTCTTCAGATTTCGGCTCCAAGAAAATAGCTTTCTAGGTCTATGTTTCTACTTATGAAATTGCTCTAGTTTAGGCATTTACTGGTGTGAATTTGAGTTCTCAGCTTAAATTCAAGGTAGCTGATTAGCTTAGTTGCCTTGGAACTTTGTTCTAGAAGTTAGATACTGATTTGGTTGAGAAAATGGCATGCATGTTCCAATTGAGAATGAAAAAGATGAATACTTGGGCTGTGTGAGTGTAATGTTATCTTTGCTTTAGAAGTGAGTTCATGTTTATATTGTTATCAATATATAATTAAAACTTTGCTTTCTTTTATGAAAGTGAAAACTAAGAAGAGATATGAAAATGATGTTTTGAACATTTCTGGTTTATCATTAGAAATCTAGGGTTGGGTTTGATGTATAGAATTTTATGTTGTATATCACCCACGCTAGAAAAGAGTTTGAATATGTGATTAATCTAAATTACATGAATATTTCTTGACGTTATTTAATTGATTTTTCTTTTGGTGAAATTGATTGATAGAACTTTGCTTCTATTTTCTAGTAAATGAATCAAAGTGATTCAAAGCAGTACTAAATGATTGAGCCCTGGGTGTCTTTGGAAATAACATGTAAGAAGACAAGGCAGCGAGTTCCCCCTCTAGCAAGGTTTCTCATTGCTTCACGTGTTAGACTTTCTGGTTCTAGCTCAATCATATTAAACCTGAAACAAGAGAAGCTAGGTGTAGTTGTAAGAGCTATAGTATGCCATCTATAATCTGCAGTATGCCAGCTGCAGTTTCTCTATGAATGTGTTAGGCATAGAAATTGGATAAAAGGGTCTGCATGTCTGTTGTCTCTGATACTTTACTAATTCGAGGGCCTGGTTACGACCTACATCTATTTTCTGTTTGATTGCTTTTATCTGAGCTTAAGAATGTCCTGCTTGAATGTTCTACCTACCTGTCCTGCTTAAGAATGTCCTGTTTGTATGTACATGTGCACCTCTTGCAGATTTTTACACTGAATTCCTTCTAAGTGGAACCAAACAAATTGTAAATATAGTGTTTGGGTGGACGTTGGCAATCACTGTCTTCCTTCTAAGTGGAACCAAACACATTGCCACGGTTGGATGGATCTGTGCTGTGTTTAGTATTGCTGTTTTTGCCGCTCCTCTTAAGCATTATGGTATTAGAATTAGCTTGTTTTTGTAATTGATGAGAAGCCCCATGACGTTTACAAGAGAGGTAGCAGTTTACGAGACCTTGTTTATATTCTAGGCTATAGAGGTGTAAGCTATATTTTTATCTGTCAAAGCTGCACTATTAGAAATGCTAGCAGTTTGAATAAGTGTTGTTTCAATATGTTTGATATATTGTACTAACTCTACTGAGTGATCCCACTCCATTCTTTGTTGTATATTACATCCATAAATTCCAAATGTAACTTCTTGTTCTTGGTATTTTCTTGATGAACACAATTTTTCCTGTTGTATCAGTTCGCCTTAAACACAAACACGATTAAATGTAAAGCTTCATACTTTGAGACAGTTGAAGTAGCATCTCAGGGGAACAATCAGAATTTAGAAAGTTAATGATTACTTTGCCATTACTAAAGCATATGACATAACCAAATATTACAGAACTCTTGAAAGCAATTAGATAATGAGACAACGACAACTAGTGTTTGGTCTCAGAAATATTCAACCACATTCTTGGTTTTGTTTTAAGATAAAAAATGCATTCATGTCCAAATTAGTCATTATGATATTTTTTGTGGTTAGTTGATGACAATCAGAAATCAATTGTTATTAATATTACTAATATATTTGTTTAAGTTGTTTTTAAAATTGCCCAATATTAATCATACGGTCACTATGATTAATAAAAATTGAAAGTTGACAAAAATTAATAAGGACATAATAAAGATTAAAAATAATAACAAAAGCATTTGAACAACATTGTATTACCAAACAATCAAGGCAAAATAACCTCTCATGTCCAATTTGGTCATTCCATAAACAAAAAGCACAAGCCAGTTTGAGTTTACAAAATACTTTGCCACTGCTTTTGCTACTGACAGCACTTATAAAAAGCCAGTTTACCAAACACTCAGTTGCTTTGCTTTTCAGCTACTTATTCTCATAAATAAGCAGAAGCCAACTTTTCTTCAAAGAACAACCATACCTAACATAACCTAGGTTTCTAAACCTACAGCTGTAACAGCAAGGAAGCCTCAGCTTCAACCACGAATATGAGATATGCAAATGCCATTTGTGTCAGCTTGTGTGTACAAAGCACAACAGGTTCTATAAGGAGAACACTTCAAAACATTTGTAAGCTTATTCAAATTTCAGCTTTGCATTTTTTTTTAAGGGGTTTGGAACCCAACCAGGCTGGGAGGCTCATCCCCACGCCTGACTTATTATATTAAAATTAGACATATGCATCGAGGGGGACAAAACAGATATTATATCTCAAAAGATTGGCATTGTCAACTTACAGCGTTGGCACCTCAGGCTTTTGGTTGATCAGAAGTTTCCAGCTGCTCTATATGTCCAACTTTATACCTTAACAGCTGATGTAACAAAGAACAAGTCATTTATGATGTATTAATATATTAATCTAGGAGGTGAGACTCTTCCTGAAACAAAGGATGCAGAGGATGATCAAGTTAATAAGGGCAGTCAATCACATACCCACAGACAACCAACTTTTGAACATGTCATTAGGCATCAACTCAACTTCAGGACCACAAATTCAACCAAAATATCAGCAAGATTTACACCAATTAACAAATAAACCCATAGCACACGCGCATTCAACAGCGCAAGATTCCATGTTTAAGCTTCCATATTACTAACTATAAGCTTAAACTACAATCCCAATTGAAAATTATCATGCATGCCTACTATAATTTAAGAAAGATGAGAAATTGGAAACCTGATTATCCATGTCCGGGAAAACAGCCCTAAGCTGGTCTATCAAGCACGAAGCAGTAAACGACGTCGTCGGAGGGGAGAAGCGTAACGGAGAAGAAGAAAAGCGAATTGGGGCAGAGGAGGAGGCGGCGACGGATTAGCACTTGTCTTTGGCTCCTAATTTCGCGAGACTGACAATAGCGGCTGCGATGGCGGCAATCTAGGGGCTCTACGAAGACCTTGATGTACTTCTATGCTGCTCCATTCAACCCAATTACAATTAAGATCAGCCTAAACAAATTCATAAAATCATGGCCAAATTGGGGAAGAGAGAGTTGTAGATTGTAATTACCGTGACAGACGCAAGCTTTGGGATCGAGGCCAAACCTTTAAAGGGTTTGATGATGAACTGCTTCTTGCCGGGCTGAGGGGGTTGGGCCTTTTTGCAGGACAGATAGGGCTGGGCATGGCTATCGTCATAGTTGTCCGAGTGGTGGTGGCGGCGTTGCCAGAGGCCGTACATATCGGCGCAAAGAGATCAGGTCTAGTTTACGGTGATGGGCTCGCCCTTCCCTGTATGGGCGCCCTTCCCTGTATAGGCGCCCTTCCAAACACCTGACGCTCTGATCTAATCTTGTTTAGAATAAGATAAGAGAACGAGAGAGATGAGAGGTAACTGGGAATATGGGAAAGGATGAAGATAAGAAGAGAAAGTAAGAGATGAGAGAGCCGAAAATATATGAATTACGGAGAGGGAAATTAGAATTTGAGCCGAAAATATTAGCGGGCTCTTATGACATTCACGGCACTCATCAAAGCAAGCCGTAAAAGATTATTTTATAAACATGATACTTACGGCGCAAATCAAAAACACGTTGTAAAAGATCATAAAATGAAGTCTTTTACGGCTTACAAAAAAGCACGCCCTAAATATACTTACACATTCACAGCATACATGAAAAACACGCCGTAAAAGACAAAAAAGAGAAGTCTTTTACGGCGCAAAAAAAAACACGCCTTAAATGACCATCTTTTACGGCGCACACGATATGCACGCCATAATTTGTGCGTCGTAAAAGACAAGTTTTCTAGTAGTGACATATATCTATTTTTTAAGTATATACCGTTTTGAGTTCATGGATGATTAAGATTCAATGGAGCTTCTTAGCTGCACGAGGAGCTCGAAGAGTTGTTATATATTGGGGGAAGTTCATCATTCAACCTTGTGCAGTAAGGGACTAATTCTTAGGATAGTGCGCTTGCACGCCTTGACTCGATAAGTTTTTCCTATATAAAAACTGGGTCCGGATCAAGGGACATCTTATTTTACACAAATTTTGACACACCTTGTGAGCCATTAGATTTTAAAATGTTCAATGGTCTAGATTCGTTGCTTGAATGCTGTCAACACAACACCAAGTGATGTGGATAATGATGTGGCATTATACATTTCTAATCTAAAATTGTAATTGGATTACACTTTTCTTTATGACATAAAAACAAGAATTGAATACTGTTTGTATGAGAACCATACACAATCAAAAGAAAAAAAGAAGAACAACAATAGCACAAGAACAAACGGCAAAAGAAAGAGAAAAAAGAAAAAGGAAGAGCAGAAGACCAAACGTGCCATATCAATTAGGCAAAAACTTTATTAGGAAAATATATATACAAGAAGGCTCAATAGATGGTGCCAATACTCCCTTCTTCTCCATGTCACTGATAAGTTTCCAAGATTCATCAACTTCTTGATTTTATTGTACCCAGAGATCACTGCATTTCAAGTAGCAACATCCTTCACACTGACCATGTTGAAAATCCCACGTGCCATATCTATTTGACCACAAAGAGAGTACATATGCACTAATGCATTGTGAACAAAAACATTAGAATCAAAACCATCACTTCAAAGCATGGGCACGGAACTCTTTTTCCCATTTCAATATAATATCACCAGTATATCCTCTTAACAAGAATGGGAATGTAGAGTAGTGATTCATACCCATCCTCTTTCATTGCTATATACATAGATATTCCATGGGAGCAATGTCTCCTAAACTATAGCATTTGATCATGGTGTTCCAAATGAAAACACTTAGTTCAGGAATTCTATCAAACACCTGGCATGCATACTTCATGTCACCAAATTTATGCATACAACATTACACTATGATTTTGTTGAGCAGAGTTGGCTATGATGTGAAACCTGTTTTAATGGTTTGGATATGGGATTGCTTTGATTACTCCTTGGTCTTCTTCTTTCTAGCATCGAACTTTTTTTCTCAAGCTCTTTTCCAACGTTTTTTCTCCTGCTCTTTTTTTTATTTTTTTTCCTCTGATCGTGGATGTCATGTATTCTCCAAATTTTTATTTTCTTTTTTAATTTTATAAAGAAAAGTGTAATCCAACTAATAATTTTGGATTAAAAATATATAATGTCATGTCATTATCCACATCACTTGGTGTTCTGTTGTCTGTTGACCATTCAAGCAATGCAGACCATTGAATATTTTAAAATCTAATGGCTCACAAGGTGTGTCAAAATTTGTGTAAAATATGATATCTCTTGATCCGAACCCAAATTTTCTTACTTTCTTTGGTTTTCTTATCTCTAATATTATTATTGTTATTAATAACAATATTATGATATTATTTTGTGTTCTAATTTTATAGAAATTTCATCACATATTAATTATTTACAATACATTATAACTGTCAGTAGGTATGATACCCTAACACTCAACACAAACACACTAAAATTGATACATTTTGATAAAGCATGTACCCATTTTAAACCATGGTGATCGACTTGATTCAGAAATGAGAACAATATTGACATAGATGAAAAGGTTCGTAGTCCGATTCTTCAAATCGTTCAGTGCAAATAAATAAATAAAACAAAAGTAATTCAAAGTGTTCACATAAATTTATGTCTGTTCACATAAATTTGCTAATTGTAATAATCTTGATCTCTGGCTAATTTTCACAACTCAATTTCGTTATGTTTCTTAATCAGTACTATAGTTAGATTCCGACCAAAAAAAAAAATGAGTACTAGTTAGTTTTGGCGTCGATGGTCTTGTAGCTAGGCAAACCTACCTGCCCAAGCTCCAAAGTTTTTGTTACGTATTTGAATCACTTTCCTCATGCAAAGTTGACATTGAAAGGCATCATATTCACAGTTACATTTGCTTTCAAACTAGTAGTTTGTATCTATCTCGAAAAATTCAATTTGTTCTCTTGCTGTATATATATATATATATATATATATATATATATATATATATCATCACAAAATTCCAACGTAGTTGCACGTTGTTTTCTTCAGTTTACACAATGAAAAGAAAATGAGACTTGTAAGTAGGGCTATCACTCGGTCAGTTCGAATCGGTTATAAGTATTACCAACTTCAAAACCAAACCTTTCGGTTTCAAAATTGAGCTACCAATTACCAACTAAAATTTTCAGTTTTTAATCATAACTATTAAATTCGGTATTTCGGTTTTCGGTATTACCAACTTTAGAACAAATAATTCTTTGTAATTAAAATTAGAACTAACAAAACTAGGTTCTTCAATTTTATAATCGTAAACTTTGTACTCATCTCCTAATAATAGCTTTCTTTTGTATATATGACATCAAGTTTGAGTCATTTTCAATAAAACTAGGTCATTTAACCATCTTTGACTAGGTTACTTAAAATACATGTACTATTAATGTAGTATATGTAGTAATGTTCATATTATAATGAAAAATTTTATGTTTATATCTTAATATACATGTAAGTGTATTGAAAATCATAGTATATAAAGCTAATATTTAGATAATCGGTAGATTCGGTATTTACCAAAACCAAACCAACTTTTTCGGTAATTTTTTATTTCGATTTTATCTGTTTCGGTTACCAAAAAGTCAGTTTACCAAACTTAAAATATCGGTTGGTATTCGGTCAGTTTGGTAATTACCAAACCAAGTGGCTGCCCTACTTGTAAGTTTACACATTGACAACGTCACACCAAACTTTGATCTAGTAGAAGTCATAGTCACTAGGTGTTGAAAACAACCTTGGCCAACAATAATTGGTTGCTCAACTAACCGATTTCTTTTTCCGTCAGAAATTTAGATTCCATAATGAAAGTTACTGTTTCTTTGATTTCTATATAGGCAGGTTTCTGGTTGCATACGGCGGCTAGCACGTACACCACACACATCACCATCATAAAAGGATCAGAATTCAGAACGTGTTATTGCGCTCAGATACATGCAGAGTACATGCAATTAGAAACTCCCCGCTCAGCCTCCTCGAGTGATACGCTTACTGACATTGTCAAACAGGGCATGAAATCTTCTGTCCCCAATTCTCTATCTCCTTCCCTGTCCCTCTATTCATCTCTTGTCACCTATGCATTTCAGTCCAACTCACCTCACAGCCATTTAGCTCCGTTAACCAAACAAGCCTACCAAAATAAAAATCAAGAAAAAAGAAATAAAAGAAACAAAATGAATTAGGTCTCAGCGGTTCTTAGTCACCACCTAAAATTCCTTCAGTTTCTACAAATAATCAGTACGTTTCGCAGAAAAAGAAAACTAGGGGAAGTTGAGAACTTGAAATGCAGCCATACAGAAATGATACAACCACGAATTTGGGAGCTAGCTAGGCATACACACCAACCCCTAACACCTTTATATACTAAACATTATCAATAAAACACAAAGTTCATGCATTTCACTTTTCATGTATCCATGAGACCAGTGTATTCAAATCGCTCAAGTAGACTTTCTTATCCAATCAGGTCAGGTTGATTTGATTTTGCTGAATACAATATATCAAGATCTGGGTTCATCTTGAAACTGTAAGGCTTCAGTGTTCATTTGCAACTCCCATTAACAATCTCATCAATAATAACAACCCACTCCAATAGCCTATTCTATGACTTTAATCAAGAATTCAAGACTAATAATAGATTGATCTGATGTCAATCTAATATAACAAACCAACATCTTGAAACACCTCTCACAAAGCTCAGTATTGGTTTGAGAATCATGGATCAGTTGTCAGATCTTAGTCCTTTTTTTAAAAAAAAATCTTGGTCTTTTAAGAGATCGTGGGACGACTCTGAACAAGGCCACCATGGCCGTTGCAGATGAGGACTATTGATTTTGCATCTCATCTCTTCGATTTGTGGAATGTTGAAGTTTAATGGGGATAATTAGAAACAAGTTATTTTTTTAATAAATAAAATCTATAAAGAAATTAAGTTTTTTTTTTCTTTCTCTTTTTTTTTGTAACTGGGAGAAAACAGTGTTTCATAGATTTAAACAGATTGAACAGGTGTCAACAATCTATTAGGAGACAGATAATTCAAGACAGAGGATTTGCTGCCGTCAAACAGCTATAATCCCATACAAGTGATACTCTCTAATTGTAGTTATATAAACACTATACTCTTAACATGTGCGGAGCACTTGTCAATTTGCTTTTACATCACAAAAAAAAAAAAAAAAAAAAACATCTATAATCCCATACAAGTGATGCTCTCTAATTGTAGTTATATAAACACTATCCTCTTAACATGTGCGGAGCGCTTGTCAATTTGCTTTTACATCACAAAAGAAGAAAAAAAAACAGCTATAATCTCATACAAGTGTTGCTCTCTAATTGTAGTTATATAAACACTATCCTTTTAACATGTGCAGAGCACTTGTCAATTTGCTTTTACATCACAAAAGAAAAAAGCAAAAAAAGTACAAATAATCATGAGCAAAGGACATCATGAGAAAATTTCTCATTTTTTGATGATGTTAATTGTAATTTAATTATTTTTATAAATTAATTTACTATTGTATCATGATTTATAAATATTTTTATGTTATAATATATTATCATGCAAGGGCATTTAGGGAAGTTCAAAAATTTAACCATGGTGAGAAGAATTGGCTTACTATAATAGATATGCATATTTTTTGGAAAAAAATCAGTTTAATCTTCCTGAACCTTGGGCCTAAAATCAATCTGGTTCTTAAATTTTTTTTTTTTTAATCAAACTAGTTCTTGTACTTTCAAACAATATCACCTGAGTCCAAATTTTGAATTTATCCCCAAATGTCATGTCATACACTGAGTTGGAGCCGACAAAGGGCCCACACTTTCAGCTTTTTAAAACATGAATGAGGGCAGAATGGACATTTCTAATTTAATATAATTTCTAATTTCTAATTTCTAATTTTTATTTTTATCTCTCTCTCTCTCTCTCTCTCTCTCTCTCTCTCTCTCTCTCTCTCTCTCTCTCTCTCTCTCTCTCTCTCTCTCTCTCTCTCTCTCTCCTCCTCCTCCTCCTCCTCCTCCTCCTCCTCCTCCTCCTCCTCCTTAACAGCAATAACCACCGTAAAAAACCAACAAACACCTCACAATGGCAAAAGGCCCATCTTTGTCCCAACATGGCTTCTTCTTCTTCCTTTGTCTCATCTCTGAGCCTCTCTCACTCTTCACAACTGAGCTCTCTCGATCTCCACATTTCCCAATTCTGAGCGAGGAGCCAAATAAAGAGCTGGAATTGTCGGTGGGGCCTAGGGTTTCATGGCTGCGACGGCGATTGGGAGGACGAACCTGCAATCTAGCTGGCTCGTTACCCTAAACAAGGATGTCACCGTCACCAATGTCCAGCGCACCACCGCTCACCTCTGTCTTTGAGCTCCACCTCTCCTTGGGTTGAGGCCGTCATCCCGGGAACATAATCTCTCTCTATCTACATCTCTTGTTTTCCAACTCTCTGAGCATCACCTCCACTTCTATCTCTAGTACCATCCAAATCACCCAAACCGCCACCAAACTGAAATTTCTCACCAAACCCACCTTGAATTTCTTTAAGACCAAAAGCTTGAACACCACCAATCTCAACCCCTCCACCATTTACACCACCTCAAAACTCACACCACTACCATCAAGCCCACCTAGGAGCCTCCAAGAGGCATTGCTAGACTAGTGATTCACGGCGACGTGAAGCCCAACAATGTGCTGCTAGACTCGGATTTCAATGCCAAGATTGGGGATTTCGGGCCTGCGAGGTTGGAAACAGAGGGTAAGTTGGATCAGGGAGATCAAGTGATGGTGGAGGTGGAGGAAGAAGATGAGGGAAAGACTGAGAAAAAAGAGATTGAGAAGGGGTTTCGGCGTTGTTAGCGTGGTCGCCGATATAGAGGAGAAGAAGAAGAGGAGAGAGGGAGAGGGGGAGGGGGAGGGGGAGGGAGAGGGAGAGGGAGAGGGAGAGGGAGAGGGAGAGAGAGAGAGAGAGAGAGAGAGAGAGAGAGAGAGAGAGAGAGAGAGAGAGAGAGAGAGAGAGAGAGAGAGAGAGAGAGAGAGAGAGAGAGAGAGAGAGAGAGAGAGAGAGAGAGAGAGAGTGTTACACCCCATATCTGAGATACCCTTTTTACTGAATTACATGAAATTCCTTATGGTTACCGTTCGCGGTTATAATTTTAACGTTTAGGGGGTGGTTAAAAATTGACTTTTTATGAGTTAATAATTTGAGAAAATTTCCTTCATGAAAGTTGTAGAGGACGTTAAACCGAGTGCGTGCATATGTGGTACGTAAAAATCGGAGCTCGTATGCAAAAGTTATGAGTGAATTACGAAATTTACTGTTCATGGTAAAAATTAGGATATATTGGGAAAGTTACCCGGGTCGGTTTCCAAATCCGGAAACCCACCCCTCTTTCTCTCTCCTCTCCCCCGACTCTCCCCCTTTCTCCTTCGGGTTTTTTCTTCCTCCCTCCGGTTCCCCACTTTCCGGCCACCATCCGGTGTGCAACCGGTCACCACAGGGGCGCCTCAACCCGCTCGTGATACCAGTGACCTGGGTTTGAGGAGTTTTGGCCGGAAAAGCTCTATTTCACGCCGGGAAGGTAAGGTTGCAGTTTTGGGGATTTTGCAGATTTCCCGCCATTCCGGCCACCTCCGGCCACCATATTCACATCGAAGGTTCGGTTTTTGCAGGAGATCATTTTGCCTAAGGTCTTGCTTCTCAATTTGCCGTGTAGAGGTGGAATCGATCGAACCCGATGCTAGGGTTCTTGAGCTTTTCTGGAAAAATTTTCACCGGTTCGATTCGGCCACTTAGAGGTAAAATTGATCAATGTTGTAGTTGAGAAGTTGATTGGGTCTGTTGAGATGATGTTGTTGCCGGAATTTGGTGGTCATCGGAGGAGTTCGCCGCCACTGTAGGTAGTGTGTGGTGGCGCGTAGACTTGTGTTTTAATTGTCGTTTTAATCCTATATACCCTATAATGATTGTAGAACGTAATGCATGAAGTTTGGTGGAAATTGGAGGATTTACAAATTGAGTTTAAATGATTAATTATTGATTATCGTGAATTCGATCGCCGAATTCCTTTCGAATTCACTCTAGGTATTGCATCAATGACAGTTTAATGTTGGAGCATTAAGGATGGATGTTGTAGAGAGTTGAGGAGTCGGATTTTAGGAAGAGGGATGTTATGAATTTCCAATTATAAGTATCGTGAAATTTAAAATTCCGTCCTGTGGATTATATATATATTTATGATTGTTATTCGTACAGGACGAGAGGAGTCTCCATACGAGGAGAATCACGAGCGACGTCAGGATTGACCGCTTATCGTGAGTGGACCTTTGATTTTAATTGATGCATGCAATTAAATTCCGCAAGTTTTAAGTTATTGATTTAACAACTATTTATCGAGCATTTTATTTTGGTTTGGATTATTGAATGTTTTATTGGTTTGAACTTTTGAATTAAGATTCGTTATGCTCGATTTGAGGATTTTGTTTTATGCGGATTCGGAAATTTATACTATTGATTTTATATTTATATTAAGCTCTTGGAGCTTTTTAAGAGATTTACGAAATAAGAATTCGAGGAAGCAAAACTTTATACTTCTTTATACCCTACTTATATTGGAACTTGAGATGATCTTGGCGTGCGGGGTCACGTCTTTATACACTTGGATTCTTATTTCGTGAGATAAGTGGGGAAATTATACAGATTTACTGGCTTTGGACGATCTCCTTCCTCACCATACGCGGGTCATGTGAATAGGTCTCCTCCTCACTTACTTTGTGTTTGTGAGTGGCAGTGAGGTAGCTTTCTCCTCCTCACGTGGGTGGTAGTCGAGGTGATATTCTCCTCCTCACACAATCTATGTGTGAATGGAAGTTAAGGTTATTAGTTCTCCTCCTCGCACAATCTATGTGTGAGTGGCAGTCGAGGGTAGGTTGAGCCTGAGGGGCTCCATTCCCGTATGGTGAACCCATTTTCCCCATGTTCTTTTGTTGTTGTTCTTGACTAGCGGGGCTAGTCGGTTTTTTTTTTTCTTATTGCATGCATCGGGAGTTTTATTGAGATAATTGTGGAAAAGTATAAAACCCTTTTTCTTTCAATTACTTATTTTTGTCCACTCACGCTAACGTTTTTATATACTTTTCCCTGGGCCCTTCGGTTTCAAATGCCCAGATTGCAGTGTTGTTGCTCGGTGTACGAGTGTGAGCCATAGTGACCGCACCTGCTTCCGCCATCACCTTCTGTAGATTACCTGGTTAACCTACTATATTCCTTGTCTATTTATATTCCTAGAATGCTCTGATTACTAAGGGATATGTGACCCAACTTATATGTATTATATTTGAGGTCGATGACCTAACTTTGGTGATTGTAGTAACTTATACCCTTTGGAGATTATGTATGATGATATTAGCTTTGGGATGATTGTTTGAATTTGGGAGCAGGGTGGCTCCAGGAGTTGTGGTTGGGTATTAGAAGTGAATTTTGGTTTTTCCACAGGTTTTTGGGTTAACCATTTTTAAGGGAGGTTATGCCGAAATTTTTGGTAAATCTCCTTTAAAGGTGGGTCCCGCAGGGCCACTTCGGATTCCAGGGTGGAATTCGGGGTGGGTCCTGTCAGAGAGAGAGAGAGAGAGAGAGAGAGAGAGAGTAAAAATAAAAATTAGAAATTATATTAAATTAGAAATCTCCATTCTGCCCTCCTTCATGGTTTAAAAAGCTGTAGTATGGGCCCTCTTCTCGGCTCCAACTCAGCGCATGACGTCACATTTGGAGACAAATTCAAAATTTAGACTTGGGTGATCTTGTTTGAGAGTACAAGGATCAGTCTGATTAAAAAAAAGTTTAAGGACCAAACTAATTTTAAGCCCAAAGTTCAGGGGTGTACATCGTCACTCATCAACCAACAAACAACTGCGACCAAGGGCAGAACATGGTAAGAGCAATTATTCAATGCAAAAAAAAAAAAAAACCAAAATAGGGCGTTGCCACTTTCCTAAAAAGCCTACAACACGCCTGATCCAATTGAGACAAAGGGAAAGGAGAATGGGCTAGCCCAGTAAGGCCACGAACAGCAGCCCGAGCAACCGGAGGCCCAATAGCTCAAGCCCATATTTTGCTCCTCACCTCTCCAGAACATCCTATAACGAACCTCCGTGAGAATAGCATCCAATTACCATTCTGGCGGCCAGCCTCTATTCTCCACCATTACCAAATTTACGAAGAAAGTCTCTTCAGAAGCGTCTCCTCAAAGTCACCATCGCAAAGCCGGTTGTTCGAGAAAACAGTTGTTGCACCACCACGATCGTTGCCTCAACACTAGAGCCATAGCACCCAGGCGAGATCTACACCTGAGCTGATGCTAATGCCTGGATCGAGAATCACCGTCGCTGTACAGAAGCACCTCAACCATGCTCGTCACCTCACACCTTCCTCTCTTTCGGGCTCCATTGTCTGATGTGGGGGACGATGGTTCACTGCCGCCACGAGCACCCTTCGGCTGCCGAGGTCAACATATACATATAAACATTAAAATGATCATGCTATTAAATGGTCAAACAATTTCTTTTGTAAAAATGGTTCTTAATAAGGAGACGATCGAGAAATTTAGACCGTTTATGATATTATTATAATACATCGTATAATAAATCTAAAAAATGTGTCTGTTTTATCATATCTAACCGGCCACAACAGTACATGCATAACTATCATAGAGGATCGATTAGACATTGCAATTGCATAGGGTCTAGATATTTTTATGATAAGAGAGAGATACATATATATATATATATATATGGAGGACCGATCAGAAGCGGACGTCCGCAACCCAGAAAAAGGCGGACGTCGCTCCTCCGGCCTCGATCAGGAGTCGATGGTGGCGTTTCTGTTATCGGACGAAGTTTCTAGACATCCCGGATAGCATAGCCATCAACGCGAAGGCGAAGGCGATCGGATTCTCAGCAATGCGCGGCGAGCTCGCCTGAAACCCTAGAAGCACCATCAAGGTCGACTTCGAACCCTTCATCGACAAGTCTAGCAGAAAGAAGAGGGTCGACATCGTGGCTTGGTTCGGTCTGGCACGAGCAGCACTGCCCGTCGGTGCCTAATGCAACCCGGAGGAGTGACGTTCACACTTTTTATGGGTTACGGAAGTTCGCTTCTGAACGACTCTTTATATATATATATATATATATATATATATCGATACGCTTTTGAGCAAACATCAAGATTATGGTTGATGTCTAACACTCTAACTAAATGGTTAAATATTTTCTGATGCTGATATTTTGTAAGAGTGGTATTTATGGAGACCAAAAATTAGACGGCTCACGTTATTGAAATACATCGTAGAATTAACCCCAACAACGTGCCTGTTTTCTTTCTTAAAGAAAGGATCCTTAATCCTCCATACAAGTATATATGTATTTCTGCAGATTTATATGCATGTAGATCATCATCAATATTTCCAAAGAAGACAACATTTCAGACCTACCAAATATGATATATCTAGTACAATTTTTGTCCTTGTTGGGAAAACAGGGGCTCTCGATCTGTTTACTTTAATTTTTTTTTTCCCACCTAATTAATTTCCATCATTATCATGATAGATCACTTGACATTGTCCACATTTTTAATCTTGTGAAACATGACATCATAACCAGCTTAGCTCCTAGTCTATCGATGGCTACCCTTAATTCTTGAATGATGACTTGTTCCTTGTCGATCATTATCTACGTACGATACTATTTTTTCTTCTTCAGAAAGTTAAACGTACGGTTCACAAATAAAAACTAAAGAATCAAATTACTACTCTATAACCGGATTAACAATCTTGTGGGCGGCTTGTAAAAACAATATTATTTATCCCAAATTCAGCTCTTGACTTATGTACGTAGGACCAACACCATTTGCCTCTTTGCCACTGCCACTGATTAAGTTTTTATTTTAAGTCAAATTCAGGGCAGAAGCATATCAGCATATGCATCATTATTATTCAAATGCAATGCATATATATGTACTGAGTGTGAGGAATAAACCCCATTATTCTCGGAAGACATAATATAGTAATTGATGGTTGTTTGATTTCAAGTTGTCCATTAACGGCTAGGTCATGTAATGGACGGACCACTGGGGGCAGGAAATCCTCTGTCCCCAAATGAGATGGGGATAGGTGTCCCTCTTCAATGATTGGTTGATATAGATTAAAAAATTATTATCTTAAACTTTTGTTTAATTTTTTAATCTTTATATTCATTTTTTAATCCTTGTTAACCAATCAGAATGAAGGGACAGGGTGGGGATAGGGAAATAGGGACAGAAGATTTCGGTCCACCACTGGGATTATTAATGTTAAATATTTGGTAAGGATTAAGAGAAATTAAGAACTTTTGTACAAGTTCATTGGTACGAACTTAGGAAATGAGATGGATCGCGGAAGAGGATCTGTCACAGATAAGATTTCCTGGATATTATGTACATGCATGTGCGATGGCCGAAGAATTTTTGTGCGCCACCATAACGCGCGCATATCAGATTAATTTCGTCACAGAAAAAATGTGGGATTTAACAAAAAGAAAAAGGGGTACTACTAGTAGTGGTGAAGGACTGTTGGAAAAAGTAAATGACACTTTCTCTTTCTAGACTTGATCTTCCTTTAAATTTCTATCATTCTCACCCATTTTTAATTTCATCTCTTAAGGATCATTAAAAAAAAAAATGAAACGAAACAAAAATTATTTTGTTATCTGTTTGTTAGAGAGCATTGAAAGGGCCTTGAAAAGAAAATTCTCTATATATTCTTGTTCAATAATGAAAGGGCATAGTTAATGGCAAGTTACAAAGGAGTGGTTAGACATGCATTATGTAAGGTTAATATTTTTCAATAGATACAAATAAGACCAACAGATTACAGCTAAACCATCACATTGAGAATCTTTTCTATAAGCCACTTCTCTTATCAAATTAAGATAATACAAATTTGAAAATGTACTTTGATCTGTAGCCGTCCCAGGTACCACGTACGGCTATTCATATACAGAAATTTATAAATTTTACGTTTTTGTTGTGAAGGATGAAAATGGAAAAACAATGAGTTGGAGATATGGATGACCTTCGCAAATTCATGACATATACGTTACACCAGGATTATATGCAATTCGATCCATGAACCCTTGAGTGTTCATATTTATATTCTACTTAACTTCCTTGTTGTTTCCCAACAAAAGAAAATAAAAATGAAACATATATATGCCCAGTTGACAATTTTATAAAGTACTAGAATACAAAACCAGTACGAAAACATAATGAAACCCTAGTTGTGGATTTGGTCCACCCTCGAAAAAATATCAAGGGATAAGAATAGGGCAAAACAATAAAAGCCGAAATTGAAAGAGAGAACGACAATGGCGGGTGACCCGGATATAACTGGCAACCGTTGACTTTCTCCTCCATCGAGTCGGAGACATGGCCACGCAACCCTTTCTTAAACCATACGGAGATTACGGTCTTGTACTTGCTCACAGACGTCATGCACACGTGGCAGCTTTTCTTTCCGTACGTCCTTACACTCGTCTCTACAAATATACATCCCCGTTCAATCTCATTTCCCAAACAAACCAGAAGCACGTAAACACAGCAACCCAACACAAAAGCAAAAACACGAGCGCCTTTGGTTTCTCTCTTTAGTCGAGAAAGTTTCTGATATTTGTTTCTCTTCCCATTTCGATCCCTTTTCTCGGGAAGGATCTGATCGGATAATCTTTCTTTCTCGGGGGAAGATGATGTACGAGCAACAGCAGCAACAACAGCAGCCGCAGCAAGTGAGGATGGATATCAGGAAGAAGGCTGGTCATGAGAGGAGGAAGTCGATGACCGAAGAAGAGAGGCTTGAGATTGTGGATTTGAGTGGGATGTCTCTTGATGCCTTGCCTAATCCCTCTCTCAATTTGGGGAGTATTTGCAAGCTTGATCTTTCCAATAACAATCTCCAGGTAGGTACAATTTTATGTCTCTACGAGGGGAAAGAGAATTGCGAATTTAATTTGATCTGTAAAATTATCGTAGTATTACAGTTACACACATGATGGATGGTTGTGAGAGAACGGAAGTATCAGTGTCTTTGAATATATTATTTATTTACTTCTTCTTGTTTTTTAACAAAAAGATGGTAGAGTGTTATGGTTCATTCCTAATTTCATATATGATTTGGTCTAATGTTTTATTTTATTTTCTGGTTTCAATTTTACAGAACATACCAGAATCCTTGACAGCAAGGTTACTGAACGTGGTGGTGTTCGACGTGCACTCAAATCAGCTGAAGTCCCTTCCAAACTCAATTGGGTGTTTGTCAAAGCTCAAGATTCTCAATGTTTCTGGAAACCTTCTTGAATCTCTCCCCAAACCTATTGAAAATTGCAGGTCTGTAGTTTCTTCTATTAAGTACTCTTCATCGTCTTTCCTTTCCGATAATCAGTATTATGATTAATCATTTGATGACTGTTTGATATATATATATATATATATAATATATATATGTATCTATATTTCTGTATAAGGATTGTACCTTTTCTGAAGGTAGAAAGATACCTAAAATGTTTAATCTTCTCTATTGTATTAACTTTTGTCTTGCATGTAAAATGAAGACATAAAAAAATGATAGTATAGAATGGTCCATCCTATAACATTTCTCTTTCAATTGATTACGGATCCTTTATCTGTTGTGGAAAAATATTTCACATGCACCAGACCAAATCATTGACATTATATTACAGTTTCGGTCGTATTTTCCTGCTAATATTGATGTGACCCTTTTCTCGTAAATTTCTTTTATTTAAAGGTAGTTCAGATTCATACAAACCATGTCCATATCAGGATTAGATTTGAAAACTGAATATAAACATCTTAATACCTTTGTATATTCACACCATACATATCTTTTTCTTGTTTCCTTGTTCTTATACATGACAACATTTTCTAGATATACTAATTTGTTTGTTTGTTTCTTCGTTTTTATCCAAGTGAAATCATCATTATCAAGATTGAGATTGATATTTTGAATATTGCATTTGAATCCTTCCCTTCAGTATAATAGCACAACTAGTAGGCTAGGAAAGCAACTCACAGAATGCTCTAGTAATTGCCCGTCAAATATCAATCTTTTTTTATTTTCCGAGGAAATATTAATTTTTGGGAGTCTAATCATCTTTGGTGCTATGATTAGGTAATAGTATTACTTTTCAACTCCTGCTTTTCTACTAGCTGCACTTGCAGCTGAGTTTTGTAATATGTAATTTTTCCATTTCAATAAAGGGATGACATCCTTCTCAAAAAAAATAAAATAATAATAATTAGATTAACGGGGGGACTTTGAACTGATGGTGAGGGGAATTGAATTTAGATTGAAGAGTCCAAAGTCTAATTCATTAAGAGGTTGACTACCTAGTAGCAGTTACACGCATTCGAAGATAGTGAAACCCTAGACCGTACAACCAGCAACGTAGGACAACGAATAGTTGGATCACTTTAATATGGTCAACCAAGATGGTCTAAAAGCACCTAGTACGTAATTTTCACATTTGTACGTAAAGATCATCTTATAAGTGTGGTAAAATGAAAATTATTCTATTTACGTACAAATGACTCCACACTTATAAGATGATTTTAACTTTTGATATTTATAATTAATATTTTTATTAATAACCAAGGAGTGTATTTAATATAATTTAACAATCCATTTATGTGGTGCAAGTGCACGTCGGTGCACTGAATTGTTATTCTGAGTTTTAAGATGAAAGTAATTAATTGTGGTTTTACAATTACTCAGGTCACTGGAAGAGTTGAATGCCAACTTCAACAAGATCAGCGTGCTCCCAGACACCATTGGATTCGAAGTTATCAACCTCAAGAAGCTATCCGTGAACTCCAACAAGCTTGTCTTCTTGCCACGCTCTCTCACCCACCTGACCAATCTGCGGGTACTAGATGCTCGCCTGAACTGCCTCAGGTCTCTTCCTGAAGACCTTGAGAACCTCATCAACCTCGAAGTTCTCAATGTCAGCCAAAACTTCCAGTACCTGGAAACCCTACCCTACTCCATTGGCCTCCTCATGTCCCTTGTCGAACTGGACGTCAGCTACAACAAGATCACCGCCCTCCCGGACTCCATCGGATGTCTCAAGAAGCTCCAGAAGCTCATTGTCGAAGGCAACCCTATGGTCTCGCCTCCAGTCGAGGTTTTCGAGCAGGGTTTGCATGCGGTGAGGGAGTACCTAAGTGAGAAAATGAATGGTGGACACAAGAGTCCAACCAAGAAGAAATCTTGGGTGGGGAAGTTGGTGAAGTATGGCACCTTCAACGGGGCCAACAGAAGCGTCTCTCGAGAGGAGAGAGAAGGGTACATCATGCCTGAGTACCGCTCCATCGACGGCCTTGCTTCCCCGAGGTATATGGGAATGTTCTCTCCCCGTCGTCTATTCTCGCCTCGTCATTACTTCAGTCGGTGATGGGAAGAACTGTCTTCAAAATAATATAAAATTTAAAAAAAAAAAAACAAAAAGAATTATATGTTCATGAGTCTTCTATTTCTCTTTTTTGTCAGCATGAATCGTGAGTCACTGACTCATGAGGATGAGGTTAATTTCCGTCGTGTGTTTTGGGTGTGTATTACTAAGACGGTATTGTACCATGTAGGATATTGGGATTATTGTGCTTTGTAGGTTGTTGTGTGTAAGCTTGAGCATATCATATAGCTTGCTTTAGATATAGTAATGGTTAGACTCCTGGGTTGGTCTGTAAATAAGATTCATACGTTTGATATACAATTTTGAACCTTTTGATAATAAATTATGTGGAGCATAAGGTTCATTCGTAAATATATTATGGGGGAGTGAATATTTGCACTCCCCCAATTATATTCCACACTCCCTCTCCCACTTTTAGCTGTGGAAATGTCAAAAATGTCCCCTTCTCTATCCTCTCAAGTCTCAATCAAACACCAGTACACCGCCAGAACTTGCCAAGAATTCCCAAAGCGCTTACAAGAAAATCATCTAGAAACACAGCTCCTTCTGTATTGGCATATGGTTAATCTTATTTATTGGTTAAGGCAGCCACGGCCAAATGATATCATCTGCCTTTTCTGCACATTGGTGGTCCACAAATCGCATGGCCTTCATCTCCATCCTCGAGCAAGTAATCTTGGCTCCTGAGCTGCGAGCTTGAACCAAACGGATGGTATTCTCAGGCTTCCCATTTGCCAGTTTTTCTTTCCTTCGTTGATTTCTTGCCTTTTTCCCATTACTTTCTTGCTTTGCATTCCTCCGTGTACCAGATTTAGGATGACCCAGAAAACTGATTGGCTTGGGGATGGTAACAGTTTCAATCAACATCAATTACTTCAACTTTCAAAGAAGTGACAAAAGCTTTTAATCAAAAGAAAAGCCCTCTCTCACATTATTAAATCTCATTATGAGTTGTACCCTCTCTACACCTGTAATGAACCCTTCTTTTATGTTTCTTTTCTTTTCATTTTCATTATAATCAAAAGTTGATTGAAACAAAAAAAAAAAAAATGAGAAAGCACCTTCAGCAGCAAAACAAAGCTTAAAGGCTACGTGATGGACCTGGTGATGGAGTTCTTCCATACTATCTATTGTTAAAAATGCATTAAAGAAATTCTGTGTTTGATGGAGAATGAGGCATAGAATGAATTAGTCCTTCTTATAGACACAGACAGACTACAACTTGAACTCTTG
The DNA here is from genome assembly GCF_002994745.2 of Rosa chinensis. Lineage (NCBI taxonomy): Eukaryota > Viridiplantae > Streptophyta > Magnoliopsida > Rosales > Rosaceae > Rosa > Rosa chinensis. Next base: position 15,590,598 of record NC_037091.1, on the reverse strand, counting down.
AAGGGATCCTCATAGAACTGTCCATGACTGTTTTTTTTTTAAAAGCACAGCCTTCTATGATCTCTAGAGGAGAGGAGAGTACGTGGCTGTTTGAGAGGATAGAGAAGGGGGCATTTTTGATGTTTCCATAACTAAAAGTGGGAGAGGGAGTGTGAAATGTAAATGGGAGAGTGCAAATTTCACTCCCCATTATTATTTATTCTGTTTGAAGAAGAAGCATGATTTAATTTGGAGATCCAAATCTTTATATTTTTGTAACATTTAAAAATCATTTTGTTCTATGTAAACGCTGAAAAATGAAGGTAGGATGTGATCGCACCACATCATCGCCACCATCAATCAACACCAGCGCGGCCCAATGACCACATCCATTTGACACCTAAGTCCACAATTTATGGAACATATATCAACGACAAATCAGCTCCTAGCTAGATTTCTCTTTCAGACCGAAATAAGACATTAACTTGCCATGACTTTCCGAAGCGAGATAGGTAGGAAATGGATGTGAGCTGCAACGGAGGGAGGCCGGGAGAGAGGAAGAATGAGATAAAATGATTCAGCATACCAAAACTGAAAAGGAAATGTGAACATGCAATTCCAATCGATAGTTATTGAATATAACTAGCGTAGACTTTCAATCTAGACTTTGCATCATTTTTTAGCAGCCTTCCACCAAATTTATACACTATAATCTAGTTGGGTGATTGTGGTTGAGGTAGAGATCTGCGGCTTTGTCGGAAGTAATATTGTGGAGGTGTGAAGAAGGGAAGAAGGGGGGGGGGGGGGGGGGGGGGGGGGGGGGTAAGAGAAAGACAAAAGTAATATATGGAGTCTATAAGGGGGGGGGGGGTAAGAGAAAGACAAAAGTAATATATGGAGTCTAAACATCTTCAGAAAGACTAGCTATTTTTTAGTCAATGTAGTTAAAAAATTCTTTTGGCTAGCAATCTTTAAACTATATTTCAAGTAGTTACCTCTATTTTAACACTTTTTGAATTTATGTAAATTTTTTAAAATGAAAAAAAAAAAAAAACAGTTTGCATTTGAAAGTTACACAAAACAAGCAGATATTTAGAAGAGCTGCTCTAGGGTTTGAGCAAAGAAGCGGACCTTGCCAGACTGAAGGATCTAGTGAGGTGAGTTTCATGTCGTCGTGGGTATCGAACGGAATCCATGTTGGGTTTGTGTCGCCGGTTCACATGCAATAGGGATTTGATAGAATGCGACGACGTGGTCTAACATCGATCTGCTGAGGTCCTGAGGAGATCGATTCCAAGTAGGCAACAGTGTAGAGTCGGCGGATAACAGAAAGGCGAGAACCCAATTCTTGATCGATTCCGGCCGGCATTGTTGCAGGTGATTGGGTTTGTTCTTAATTTCAGTCGGGTTATTGAGCTTGGATTGAGATTGCTTATCCCTGTTTGCAGAGGAGAGGCAATGCCACTTCATTTAGATTTTCGTCGCTTGATGGTGTGTTGGAAAGTCTGGCTGCCGGAAAGTTTAGCGGTGGCGGCCATGGGATGGTAGAAGCGGGCTAGGGTTTTTGGTCAGTTTAATATCGAGCTTGGGCTTAGGCCTGTTAGGCTCAAATTTGGGTTGTTGTGATCTCTCATGTGGGCCAGTAAGGAGGGTACCTTACCATCCTCATTTATCACTTAGTGATGAGAGTGGGCTAGCCTAAGAGGTGGACCTTTTTTGGGCTTTTAGGTCGATTTATTGGTCCAAGATCAATCGTTTTGGAATCATGACTACTTCAAGAGTTGGTAATTATCTGAAATAAGATTGGCGTTTCAAGCGGCTTATGGATAATTGAGTTGCTCCTATTTGTTTGCTAGGAAGTGGCGTCTTTATTGGTACCGCAATTGCGCGATTAGCTAATGGGAAACTAGCTAATGATTTTGCTGTAGAAGACACGGAGTTGTTCTTTGTACTATAAGCTCGCTGCTATAGCTAGCTCAAAACACACTTGTAATGAGTTTGCATTTACTTGATGGAGTTGGGGATTCTTGTCTATTTCCTATTTAAGTGCATGTTAGACTCTAGTCCTTGCTTATGACTATTGAATATGATGAAATCAGTATCCATTCAAAAAAACAAAAATTAGTAAAAATTATAGAAGTCGGACTAATGAATATAAACTCGCTACTATAGGGAGCTCAAAACAGACTTGTAATGAGTCTGCATTTACTTGATAGAGTTGGGGATTCTTGTCTGTTTTCTATTCAAGTGCATGTTAGACTCTATCCCTTGCTTATGATTATTGAATATGATGAAATCAGTATCCATTCAAAAAAAAAAAACAAAAAAAAAAAATAGTAAAAATGATAGAGAGTCAGACTTATTGGGAGAGATGGAGCAGGCCAACTTAAGTATGCAACGCAACATGTCATACCAGGTACTCCTTCAGTCATAGCCTTAAAAGCACTAGCAACAATATTACATGGGTTAAAATTGTGCTTAGCTAAAGGATATAGAAGAGTGGAACTAAAAAGTGATGCAATCTAGGTCATCAATACGCTGAACAACATAAGGACGAATTTAAGTGTGAAGGGCGCCATATTTGATGAAATTAGATCATTGAGGCCAGACATCCAAAACATTGCAATGGAGGAAGATTCACACTAAAAAAAAAAAACTTAAACCACCACACCCTTACATATGCATGAGAGAATCGAACTCATGACGTTTATAATGTTGGAATTATAACTCACCAACAGGAAGATTCACATGAATTTCAATAGAGTAGCCCACACAGCTTGTCACACCTCGATTTTCAAGCATAAATAATAAACAAATAAAAATACACAGGGAGTGATGGTTCAGACATCAACACTAAATACCTGTAAAAATTTCAACTTAAAATAAATACATGATAATGTCACACATAGTTCACGAATTAAGTTGCGCTAACAAATTAACAAGTAAACACTCCCTCAGAGCTTACTACAAAACGGAAGTCTAAAGAAAGTTAAGCAAAAAATTAGCTTCTGAACACCTACAACTACGAGAACATGGTTCGTACTTCAACCACGATTTTCCTGACCTGCAGGATCAATCCCTACACCATTGAATAGTGCAATAACAAACCTGGTAAGCTTTTGATAGCTTGTATGAGTAAATTCCAACAAACAAATAGAAGACCAGAATAATGAAATTAAACAAATCAAACAAAGTAGTAACCCCTGCATATGACTTAGTTCAAGTGATTACATGAAGACAAACAGTTGATAATCCCTACATAAAGTTTAGTTCAGGAGATTATATGCAATTAAAACAATATAGAATAACGGTAATCCCTGCATATGATTTTAGTTCAGGTGATTACATGCACGTGGAATTGCTTAAATAACACATAACCTAATTTACTCAACAATCTACTTCAAACACTTAATGAAATATGAATTACTATAAAGCTCATTGAAATCAACAACAGCATCATAACCAATCCGCATTGTCAATCATAATCACCACCTTGGTTATCACCATCTTGGTTATACTATACGAAACTTCACACATTTATAAGAAAATCACAATCACAACCCATACCAATTCCACACCAAAGCTCCATTCTTCATAACATAAACGCATCATTTAATTTATATAAGGAAAAAATTCTGTTTACTACCCTGTACTTTTAGGGGTTCGTCAGTTTAGTCCCTGCACTTCTAATTTAATCAGAAAAGTCCTCACACTCTCCAATTTGATCAAATTGAGCCATTTCCTCACCATTCTGTCAATTTCCACTATTTAGGTTGCTGACGTGGAACAACGCCGTCTGATATGTCAGATTTGTGGGACCTTCCCACATGCAAAATTCCCAAGGTACTCCTCTCATATATCTCCCTTCCTTTCCCACTCAAGTAGCCTAATTCCTCATAACGCCGTTTTCAATCGCTGAAGAACCCAAAATTAGAACCCTAATAGAAACCGTCATCCCAAATCGGGACATCGTAATAGGGGTTGTGTGAAGCGCAAATCTGATTCCCGTTTCTAATCTCGCAGCCAAGAACCCTAGAATCCTAAATCTCTCAAACCCAGAAGCACGAAACAGGGAAACCCAAAATTGAATCCTCTTCCATTGGAGTCGAAGTTACGAATCGAAGCTTCGATTGAAGACATGGCCACATGGTAGGCAACGATCTTGACCTATGGATTCCAAGGGGAGCCGATATCGAAGCAGATGAGGTTCCTGATTATGGTGAGTTCTTTTTTAGGGTTTCGAAGCTTCACGGGTTTATGTGAATAGGGGGAAGGTATTTAAGCTTTCACTAGTTCGGGATCTACGGTTTCCATAAAAAATTTGGGTTATGGGTAAGGTTTTTCAATTTTGGGTTTAGGGCTTTGAAAATATAGCTTCTGGTGTTTCCTTGTTTATATAGTTGCTTTTGAAATTGCTGAATTGTATGTGCTCTCAGTTGGGGACAGATAAATAAATAAGTTTGGCACCATGTGCAAGGTGGTAGTAAAGAAATAGGGTTGGTCTGCCATGTGCTTTCAAATTTGACATTACTTTCTATGTTGTGGTCCTAATGGGATCTAATATGCAAAGGAGGATGACTGTTTTGGCTTTATTCTGTTAACTTTGGTTGTTGTAGAGTTTATGGCGATACAATGGTTGGTTAGCTTGTGTTTCTTTTTTTTCTTTTTTTTTTAATTTTTTTCTGTAAAGGGACCTTTGCAGAGGAAATTAGTTGTTGTAGACTTTATGGTGATTACGTTGTAGACTTTTATGGTGCTTACTAGTTGGTGTAATGCTTTTGTAAAGGGATGTTTGAAGCTAAATTGTTTTGCTCCTTGACTTTTTCGCAGGGCAGCCGGATTATTTTACAATAAAGGTGTTTCATAGGGGCTGTATAAGGGACAACAAGTATGTGGGAGGAAATGTGAATTTTTTTGACTATGTGGATAAGGACAAGATGTCCTTCGTAGAGATAGACAATATGGTGAGGCAATTGGATCCAACATATGAAGGGCAGAGAATAGATTATTGGTATAGGATTGGTTTTGAGGTTGAAGCATTGATGAAGCTAAGTACTCATCTGGATGCCATAACAATGTGTTGTTGTGTACCTTCAATTAGGTTGGTGTTACTGTATTTAGATCATATGGAGCTGCATGGTGTGTATGGAGACAGCTTGGATGAAGCGTATGAAATAGAGGACATCTTTTTTAGCCAAGAAAAATCTGGTGGGGTAGTTATAGAGGAACTGCCAGATAGCCCAAGAAAAATAACAAAGAGAAAAGCTGGGATAGTTATAAGAGAAGTCCAGGATATTGTGTCATTTCAACAGATGAAGGCTGCTAGTATTGGTCCGAATGACAAGGGTAAAGAAAAGGTTGATGAAAGGAGCAACTAAAACTCTAGCGGTATCGACTTTGATGATCTGCACGATATAGACATCCTAGATTTCATGCAAAGTTATGGTGGACAAGGGTTTGAAGATAATGAAGAGGATGAAGAAGATGATGGATCTGATGGGAATAATCATGATGACTACAACCCTGAGGTGGATGATGAAGATTATGACCCTTATGGTATAGATGATGATGATGATGATGTAGAGGGTATGGAAGGAAGTCAAGGAGCAGATGGTGGAAAGCAAACTAAAGATGGTGTAGGAACAAGCAGTCAAGGATCTGTATTAGGGAGCAGAGATGCATATGCTGATTTGGAGGACAATGAGGACATATTTGCTAATGTGGATTCGGATGAAGAGAGAATGGGACTTGCCGTAAACTCTGATAGGGAGCCTGAAGATGAATTCCCAGAATTTAACCCGAACACAGACATGAAGAAACCTGAGTTCTGCAAGGGATGATATTTGCTAATGTAAGGATATTAAGAGCTACATTGAGGGAGAAAGAAATTCAAGGTGGCTGGGAATACGTGTACCTCAAAAATGACAAGCAAAGATTAAGAGTGATATGCAAGGAAGATGACTGCCGCTTCGAGCTTTATGCATCAAAAATGCAACATGAGAACACACTCATGATCAAGACATATGAAAGTGAGCACAAGTGCACAAGAAAGTGGAACAACACAATGGTAAGGTCTAGATACTTGACTGCAAAATTCAAGGACAAGATTCTGCTTAATGAAAACTGGAACACAGGCGAATATATACTTGTTTTTGAATTTGAATTGTAATGGTTTAATTGTGTACCAAAATTACTTCAATTATGTTTGGTGTGTTTGATATGCCTGTTCTCTTGCCCAGACCATGTCTACGAAGATCAAGGCAAGGGTATCAAAGCAAATGGCCTATCGGGCAAAAAGGGCAGCTTTGTTGGAATTGGAAGGCTCTATTAGGGAACAATTTGCAAGGCTAGCAGACTATGGCAAAGAGATGCAGCGGGTTGACCCAGCAACCACGATAGATATCAAGTGTGATTTCTCACACTCAAGCAGCTAGCCCATTTTCAAGAGAATGTACATATGTCTGGGGGCCCTTAAGAATGGATTCAAGGCAGGTTGTAAGGCTGTTATAGGATTAGATAGTGCTCATCTAAAGAGTGCTTTTGGAGGGCAACTCTTAACAGCCGTTGGGATCGATGCCAACAACACCACATGGGTCATAGCATATGCAATGGTGGAGAATGAGACTAAAGATTCATGGATTTGGTTTCTGCAGTTATTGGGAAAGGATTTGGATATCAATGATGGTGGAGCCGGGTGGACATTTATAAGTGACAAATAGAAGGGATTGATGCCTGCTTTTGATGCCGTGGTCCCCTTAGCACATATCAGATTTTGTGCGAGACATATGTGGACTAACTTCACAAAGTTATTTCCGGGGAAACAGATGAAGGACCAGATGTGGAAGTGTGCTAAAGCAACCACAATGCCTTTCTATTTAAAAGACACGGAAGATATGAAACAGTTGAATGAGAAGGCATATGATTGGATGAAAGGTATATGCAGTTTTGGCTTCTTATTTGTATTTAGCTTATGTATGCATGAATGTTTATTGACACAATGACTTGCTAACTGTTTTGCAGAACTTGAAAGGCCCCCAAAACATTGGTGCAGGGCTTTCTTTAACACTGTACAACAGTGTGACATTCTAATCAATAACTTGTGCGAGAGTTTTAATGGATAGATAAGAGACGCTAGGGGTAAGCCACCTATGTCCATGTTTGAAGAAATCCGGGTGAAGCTAATGACAAGGATTCAGCTTAGAAAGGCAAAAATGCAAGCTTACCATGGCAACATTTGCCCCAAAGCGAGGAAAACACTTGAAAATAATAAGTCGAAGGCTGCTACAGACTGTATTTCTACCTTCAATGGAGGTCACCAAGCTGAAGTTAAGAACTTTGGTGGCTCTAAGAATACTGTGGACTTGAATCTAAGGACATGCTCTTGCCGAAGGTGGGACTTGTCGGGAATTCCTTGCAAACATGCAGTGTCGGCTATTTTCCAGAATAGGGAGGACCCGAATGATTACGTTGCTGAATGCTACCTCAAGAAGACCTATATGGAAATATACAGCAACCTCATAATGCCTGTTAATGGTATGGATCTTTGGTTAAGAGGTGAAGGACCAGCAATGTTACCTCCCTAATATACAAGACAGCCGGGCCGACCAAAAACAAAGAGGATTAAAGACTCTTTAGAGAAAGCTCAGGGATCTGGTACTAAACTAGGAAGAGTACAGAAATCACTAAAGTGTGGCAATTGTGGGGTCCTAGGTCACAATATGAAGACATGCCATTGGCATGTGCCACCAAAGGAGAAAAGTTCTGCCCTTAATAAAAGGAGGAAGCTAAACAACGGGGAGGGTTCTGAAACTCAGGTAATTGTATAACCTAAATGTTGTTTTCGATGATTTTTAAGTGTGAGATTGTGCAAACCCTTATTGTTACTTTCAGCAGACCAAGAAGGGGAAAAAAACAACCTTGACAAAGAATGAATTGAGGAAGAAAGCCAAAGAAACAGTCGAGTATCAAAGGGTATGATAAGCCCATTTTTTTCACTGTGTTTGTGTGTACTCCACTCATTTTAGCTTAATTCAATTACTTGCAATGAATTACCACATGTGTAGAAGAAGATGGCTTCCATAGAGCAGCAGGAATCAAATCTGCCCCAATCGGCACAGGCCCAATTTCACATTAGCAAGCCCTACAATTCTATTTTGCACCCCCTTTTCGTGCAATCTGTTGGTATTTGCAAACTCATGACATTTTTTTGTTAGATATGGTGTTTGAACAGATTATGGGGATATATTGTTGTAAGGATCTATGTTTTTTTGCTTTTGTCAAGTTAGAGCTGCATTGTAGTGTTGTGTTCATGGGTTTGCTATTAGATGAAATTGGATGGAGGACTTGGATGTATCTTTTGGTTATTATGAACATCAGTGGATGCATTTGAATCTATGAATCTATGAATTTATGTTGTTTTTTTTTTTCTTTTGGCTGCCAAAATTTATGTTGTTATGACTTTATGTTATGAACCCGTGCTTCTTGTTGTTAGGATGTCCTTTTCAAAACATGTTCAGACTAAGCTCAATGTCATGACTTAGTCCTTTTGGCAACTTAATAATGTTGCCCAATCATGATGTGACACGTGGCACTTTGGGTTTTGTTAGAGGGAACTGATGTTCAAGAATTGGACGCAAACTTTGGTCAGTTGGTTCTATTTGATGAAGAGGTGGCGATATATGAGAGGGTACCTTGGGAATTTTACATGTGGGAAGGTCCCACAAATCTGACATATCAAACGGCGTTGTTCCACGTCAGCAACCTAAACAGTGGAAATTGACGGAATGGTGAGAAAATGGCTCGATTTGATCAAATTGGAGAGTGTGAGGAATTTTCTAATTAAATTAGAAATGCAGGGACTAAACTGACGAACCCCTAAAAGTACAGGGTAGTAAACATAATTTTTTCCTTTATATAAATATGTAGTCATCCTCTCAGGAATGTCACTAATACTAACTACAATTCACAATCACAAAACTCGAGAAACTCATTTTTATGCTTAAAAACTTATTTTCCATACCTGTGAACCGCAGTAGTATGAACCATAGTCGATCGAGTTCATATCATTTAAAAAAAATATTCATTTTTGAAAATGATTTACAATTTATCAATTAATTCCGAAAAATAAGTAATTTAGTTCATAAATGAACCACGTGAGATTTACTCACTTAAAATCCAGCTACGTCTTCAAGGAAACAATAAGAAATAGAGAACTTCCTTTGTTAAGCACCTAAGAAAAATAAGGACACAACTCAGTACACGAAAAACAAAGTGACTAAAGTCCGAACCCCTGTTTGAACTAAAACCCTAAAAGTAACGCCAATCGAGGCAGAACTTCATCTGAGACCACCTAAAGTCTTCGGACCAGTCATACAATCAATATGTCACATCTACAAGTCAATCAAATGACCAGATCCTCACAGATCGAAAATCAAGACAACCAAAAATAGTAAAAATCCTAACCAATTCATATGAACTCCAAAAATTACGTATTAAATATCCAAATGCTTATATCGACGAGTAGATGATAAATAAAACCAGAAACTGCCCCTGACATGGCACTAAAAGCAGCCAAGCGCAACCACAGGCGATGGCACACCGCCGCGGGACCAAACTCAAAACCACCCTAATCAAACCATCTAAAATGTGCACAATGAAGAGAGGAAGAACTTTAATACCTGAAGCAAAGCCTAACTCATCCTAGATCGTCCGGAATCACGTGTGAAAATCAGAGAATCCTCCACCGTTGAACTTCAAATCACAATCTCAGCTACCACACTCAAAATATTCCTTCAAGGCCGGTATGAACTTGATCTAGAGGATGAGAAGATTCTAAAAATGAAAGGATTGAGCCTAGCCGCTGCCGGAATCGAAAAGTCCGACCGGGTCGGAAACGCTGCTCTTGATAGGAAGGTAATTGTACATTATTTATATCAAATTCTTTTATATTTTCATTGTTAGTACTTGTGATTTTCTAGTTATTTACTTTATTTATATGTTTTGTAGGTATTTTAGAGCGAAGAAGAAGAAAAGAAGCAAAAGAGGGATTGAAAGCCAAAATCAGCAAAGCTGTCTGTATAGATCAGACAACTTCGACAGAGTACTGAGAGCAGCTCAGGATGATCCAAATAATGATCTTTATATTGATGGAAAGCCTCAGATGTCTAGTTTCCAAAGCTTTTTACTTTTTGTAAATATGATTTTTCTAGAAGAAGTTATGACTGATTTAGTACAAGGAGGTCAGACTGCGCGCGAATCTGAGTTCAAAGAAGGAAAGATTGTCTCCTAGAGCTATAGGGAAGAATAATTAAAAGTCCTTTTTTAATTAGAGATCAAATTCCTTAGTTCTTGGAGGAGAAGAAGTCTTGACACAACAACTATATTAAAAGGAGTCTAGGGCATCATTGTAGACATCTTTGGACGCGCAACATCAGTCCATTGCCGCCATTCTCTCCTCCCTCTCTTTTCATGTTTTATTTTATTTCTTTTATGTATTTTTAATTAATAGTTTTTGATAGTTAGGGGCTACCTAAGCCCTAGACATGTGTAAACTAAGATTTTGGATTTTATAGTTTCTTGGATATTGAATGTTTGTTAATTCATTGGTTTCTCATTGATAAATTCTGGTTTTGTTTATTATGGTTGCAAACGTAGTAAGCATGCTAGGATTTTATTGCTATGATTTTATGTTTAGATCATCATGTCAAGCATGTTATCTAGAGTAGCACATGAGTGACTTGAGCCCCATTCATATGATTTAGCATCTAGGTAGATTACGACAACATCAGTACCGAAATTGCCTAGCTTTATTTACAACCTTTTTGTTCTTAATGACTTTTGACTTGAGAGCTGTGCAAGAACATCACTCTAGGTTCCACGTTAGAAGCTAGGTTAGGATGCAGACATCATACACTTAACATATCAAGTATGAAAGGTTAATAGGTTAAGTTCAACACAGCATTGGCTTAGTTTGAGTAAAGACATTCAATTAAAAAGAAGCATATAGGTTAACAAATCTTAGGTGAAACATGGTCAAGTGGTGTATGGTTGTTCCTAGCTATTGTTAATCTCATCTATTTCAAAAACCAAAAACAATTCTCTATTTTCGTCACTTTCTATTCTCTGTTTCATTTATTTATTTAGTATAGTAAATCAACTCCGATTCTCCTGAAATTTTGTCTAAGTTGTTCTTAGCGTGTCTAGTTCATGTTTGTAAACTTTCATAATTTTTTGTTTAGTCTAGATAGGATTTTTAATTTCGTCTTTATTATAGGTCAGTTTTAGTGTTTTGTCTGTTTTCGAGTCTAGATTTGCATATTAAGCACAATCCTCTATGGGAGACCCCTTCTTTCCTATACTATGATTGACTAATATTTGTGATTGCATGGTTAAATTATTACGCCTATTTTAGGTGTATCAGCTTTGATCTTCCGCTTCCGGTGGTTATCATTGACAGTTAGCACCGGAGGGAGGACGGGGAGGTAGCGGTGAAGAAGTATGCGTTGGTGGCTTGGTCAGAGGACACCGGAACAGGCCAAAAAATCAAGGTTGGGTCGGCTAGATTTCGTTGGGTCTTAGGAGAGAGAGCAGAGAGAGGGAGAGAGACATAGAGAGTTTCTAAAAAAGGAAAGTTCGAAAATTATGAAAATATCTAGGAATTTTTCTATGGACTAAATTCAGTTTGCCCCCTCCAACTTTGGGACAAACATCAGTTTGGTCCCTGATCTTTTTTTTTTAATCATGATGGCCCTTGCACTTTTAATTTCCATCACCGACGTCCAAATTTCAAATTTGACTTCAAACATGACGTCACAAGCTGAGTTGGCCCCGACATGAGGGCCCACAGGAAGGGCAAAACAGACATTTCACAATATAAATAAATAAAATATAAAAAAAAACTTCCATCTCTTCTCTTCTCTCCCTTCAAATGACCACCAAACGACCTAAATCCCAACACTGTCTCCACCTCTGCTCTCTGTCGATCCCAATTCCGAAATACCCACCGATCCCAAATCCTTGATTAAGAATATATCTAAACATCTAGAGCAAAACTGAAATATTTTACACAAAGTTTGCATTGCAATTACACCTCACCGCCTTCCTATTCCTCAGCGTCTCCTTCTCCCTCTTCAACCTCGCCGTCATGTGCTCCAACAGGCCTTCGAAAGTGCTTCCGAAGAAGAATGAAACGGCATAGGAAATATGTTCCACCTCAGGTCCTGCACCTCTTTCTCTGGCTTGCCGCCCAACCTATTTGACAGCCGAATCACGTCCTTCACGTAGGATTCAACCTCGGTGGCCAATGGAGGAGACAGCGTCGCTATAGATGATGTCGAGTCAGAGATCAGTCTGGAGGAGCAAGTGAATCATCATCCGATACTGGAACTCGAAGATTTGCAGCAGCAAAATCGCACCAGTCTTCATTGATGATAGACCCAGTACTGACTCCCAAAAGAAAAAAAAAAAATTTCACATGTTAAGGTTTGAACTCTGTCTAGTTTCAAGAGCTAGCTAGCTCACCGAGATTTGACTAATGACCAAGTTGAAGCATCGGGTACTACAATCATTCGACCGATGAACTCTATTGTTAGTTTCGACCGATGAACTCTATTGTTAGTTTCGACCAAACTCCGAAGAGCAATTGAATCAGCAATTGAAGTCGAGGATTGGATCGGAGGGTTTGGGCGATTGTAGACCCCCGTATTTTATTTTATTTATTTTATTTTATTATTGTTTCTTTTAATTTGTCATATAACGTACGAAATTACGTATTCGTGAGGTACAAAAGTATTTGAGCTTAGGTTAAGACTTTGAGGCCATTTAAAGGATTAAGAAATTTAGAGAAAAATCCAATTTGGGTCTAGGAAAGTATTTTTAAAGTATCGAGGCTTAGGACAAGCCCAGAAAATTTTCCCGAAAGGATTCGGTGAAGTATCAGAGAAATAAGGATGTTTGAAGATGTAATTTTGGAGTGGGCTTAAGGAAAATTAAGTGAAAAATGAAAATGGAACAGCCCAAGCCCAATGGCCCAAAAGGAGGGGCAGATTCGACTTTTCACCATTAAATTTGGGAGAGGTATTTAAGGAACACATCCCTCTCAAACCCTAGCCACTTCCCTCATTTTCCTTCAGCTCTCTCTCTCTCTACTCGACACTCTCTCTCTCATCCCCCTCGCCTGAAATCGCCGCAGCTGCACCGCCGCAGGCCACAGCGGTCACCGGAACCCGGATTTCAACCAAAATTTCCAGATTTTCTTCTCTTCCTTCCCTCTTTCCATTTCTCCAACCAAAACCAAGAAATTTGGCCATCCAACCCTCCAAAAACCCTAGAACCCGAAGCTAAATTGAGGCTTTTTGTGATTTCTTCTTTCCAAGCTTAAATCAAGATAATACCCATCCTAATCTAGCCTCTATTCATCCGATCTACATCTATTTCTTCCTAAATCAGAGTTTTTTATTTGGATTTGTGATTTTGTTTGCATGAATCCGGTTTCTCCTTACACCATGAAGCTAGGCTATGGGTTTGGCAAGGATTTTTGGTAAGGATCTATCCACGCAACCTTGTTTTCGAGTTTTTTTTTGTTGAGATGTTGATGTTGGACGGATTTGTAGGTGAAGAAGGCCAAGGAGAAGGAATAGGACGTGATTATTGAAGAAGAAAGGGTAAGGAATGGGTTTTGGACAAACCCTAGAATTTTTGGAATTTATTTGGTTGATTTTAATTATGTTGAGCTATTGTTGTTGTTGTTGGAAAAAAATTGTGAAAAATAGAGATTTGAGGATGGTTTAATTAGTAGGATTTTATTAGCATAATTTTCATAGTGTTGGAATTTTGTGGTTGAAGATTTGGTGATTATTGTCGTGTAGTTTTGGCCAAAAGAAAAAGAAAAGGAAGAAGAAAAGAAATGGGTTTGTTTTTGAAAAAAAGGAAAATAAAGAAAATGGTAAAAGTTGGATTAAATGAGGTTTTACTGTGGTAAAGTGGTAAAAAGTGAAGAAGGTGAAAGTAAAGGTAAATTCGGTAAAAAGGAGATAAAAGGTAAAAGTGAAAGTGTGGAGGTAAAAGTCATGGTAAAAGTGAAAAGGTGAAAAAGGAGAAGTAAATGGGTAAAAATAAAAGTAAAGCTTTATTTATAATTATTTATTTATTTATTTTAAATAAATAAGAATTATTTACTTATTTATTTTTAATAAACAATAAATAATGGTAAATAAATGAATACTTGGTAAAAAGTCAGAAGTCAAAGTCAAAAGTCAACTCTGAGAGTTGACCATGGTTGACCGACCTCGTAAAATGTGAGGATCGACTCGACTTTGGTCGCTCGGATTGGCGAAAGTTTTGCGGAGCGATAAGGACGTTTTCCTTTTTAAGAAAGAAGTTAGTTTCCCAAATTGGTAAAGGTTGAAAGAAATAATTAATGGCATCATTGAAATAAAAAGGAATTTGTTACACCCCACATCTGATGTACCCTTTTTACTGAGTTACACGAATTTTTGTATGTTTACCATTCACGGTTATTATTTTAACGTTTTGGGGGAGTGGCTAAAAATTGAATTTTTATGGGTTAACAATTGGAGAAAATTTCCTTCATGAAAGTTGTAGAGGACGTTAAACCGAGCGCGTGCATATGTGGTACGTAAAAATCGGAGTTCGTATGCAAAAGTTATGAGTGAAATACGGAAGTTACTATTCATGATAAAAATTTAGATAAATATGGAAAGTTACCGGGTAGGTTTCCAAAACCGGAAACCCACCCCTTTCTCTCTCTCCTCTCCCCCGACTCTTCTCCCTTCCCTTCGGGTTTTTCTTCCTCCCTTCGATTCCCCACTTTCCGGCCACCAACCGGCGTGCAGCCGGCCACCACAGGAGCGCCTCATCCCTCTCTTTACCCTAGTGATCTGGGATTTTGGTGTTTTGGCCGTGAAAGTCCAGATCGAAGCAAGGTTCGCTCCGGTTGCAGTTTTGGGATTTTGCCGATTTCAGGCAATTCCAGCCACCTCCGGCCACCAAGTTAACGTCGAGGGTTCGGTTTTTGATGGAGATCATTTCCCCTAAAGTAGTTCATTCCAATTTGCATTGTAGAGGTCGAATTAACGATTTTGCATTTCTAGGGTTCTTGAGGTTTCGGGGCTTTTCTTCACCGGCTTGATTCGACTACTTCAAGGTAAAATTGGAATGTGTTGCTGTTGGGAAAATTGTTGGGTCTGTTGTGTTGATGCTATTGCCGGAATTTGGTGGTCATCGGAGGTAGTGGTCGCCGGAGCGTGGTGGCGCGTAGAGCTGCGTTTTAATTGTAATTTTAGTTCCATAAATCCTATAATGATTGTAGAATTTGATACATGAAGTTTGGTGGAAATCGGAGGAATTACGAATTGAGTTTAAATGATTAATTATCGATTTTCGTGAGTTCGATCGCCGAATTTCTTTCGAATTCACTTTAGATATTACATCGATGAAAGATTAATGCTGGAGTATTAAGGATGGATATTGTGGAGAGTTGAGGAGTTGGATTTTTGGAAGGGGGATGTTTTGAATTTCCATTTCTAAGTATCGTAAAGTTAAAATTCCGTCCTGTGAAATATATATATTTATGAATGCTATTCATACAGGACGAGAAGAGTCTCCATACGAGGAAAATCAAGAGCGACGTCAGGATTGACCGCATACTGTGAGTGGACTTTTATTTTCAAGGATTGATGCATGCAATCATTTATTGCTTACGAATGATAAATTGTTTATTGTATTACGTTTCCGAATTTATGATTGATTTCTAATATTACTTTGATTTATGCGGATTCAGAATTTATACTATTTATATTATATTTATACTCAGCGAATTGAGATTATATTGAGATTTCAATGAAGTAAAACTTTATATTTATTTATATCCTATTTATTTTGAACTTGAGATGATCTTGGCGTGCGGGGTCACGTCTTTGCACACTTGGATTCTTATCTCGTGAGAAATGTGGGGGAAACTATACAGATTTAATGGTTTTCGACGATCTTCTTCCTTACCATACGCGGGTCATGTGATTAGGTCTCCTCCTCACTTACTTTGTGTTTGTGAGTGGCAGTTGAGGTAGCTTTCTCCTCCTCACGTGGGTGGTAGTCGAGGTAATGTTCTCCTCCTCGCACAATCTATGTGTGAGTGGTAGTTGAGGTTATTAGTTCTCCTCCTCGCACAATCTATGTGTGAGTGGCAGTCGAGGGTAGGTAGAGCCTGAGGGGCTCCATTCCCTTATGGTGAACTCTTTTCCCCATATCCTTTTGTTGTTGTTCTTGACTAGCGGGGCTAGTCGGTTTTTCTTGAGCGGAGCTTCTCGTGGTTTTCTTAATTATTGCATGCATCGGGAGTTTTATTGATATAAATGTGGAAAAGTATAAACTCCTTTTTCCTTTCAATTATTTATTTTTGTCACTCACGCTAACGTTTTTATATACTTTTCCCTGGGCCCTTCGGTTTCAAATGCCCAGATTGCAGTATTGCTGCTCGGTATACGAGTGTGAGCCATAGTGACCGCACCTGCTTCCGCCATCACATTCTGTAGGTTACCTGTGTAACCTACTGCACTCCTTGTCCATTTATATTCCTAGAATGCTCTGATTACTACGGGATATGTGACCCAGACTTGTATGAATTATATTTGAGGTCTATGACCTAACTTTGGTGATTGTAGTAACTTTTACCTTTTGGAGATTATGTATGATATTATTAGCTTTGAGATGGGATTGGTTGAATTATGGGAGCAGGGTGGCTCCAGGAGTTGTGGTTGGATTATTAGAAGTGAATTTTGGTTTTCCGCAGGATTTTGGGTTATCCATTTTTAAGGGAGGTTATGCTGAAATTTTTTGGTAAACCTCCTTTAAAGGTGGTCCAGCAGGGCCACTTCGGATTCCAGGGTGGAATTCGGGGTGGGTCTTGTCAGAATTAGTGTACGCGGTTACTTTTGGTTGATCATGATGTTTACCTGGATAATTACTTACAAATTAAGTAATGGTTCAGGAAACACGATCGTTATGGAAGCTTAAGCGGAAAGCATCAGAGTGTGGAGTACGCCAGCATTATCCAGGTAGGGTGAGCTGTCCCTTCCTTGTTAGAGGTTTTTCGATATATGTGGAATGCTCTAGTATAATATTATGTTGCCTGCAACTATATTTTTGGTTGTTCATTAGTCGATGCCTCGTGATGCATGTGTTTTCAGAACTGATGATTGCTGATTGCGAAAACCGAGGCTAGACTTGCATGTTGACATACTGTACCATTTGTATGTTTGTGTTTGTGACCTGAAAGTGAATGGGACCTAGACGAGTAGATTCCTAGGGATCCCACGGTGTCGATAACCGTGAACCTCCGGAGGGGGCTGTGCTCCTATGTTTGTTGAGGAAAGGTGAGTACAGACAGTGAACCAGTCATAGGAGACTCAGAGCCAGGAAATGGACACTTTCACTACTTGTAGGCCTAAAGACTATAGAGTAGTTGGCCGGTTCTCGAAGGATGACTAACCAGGTCGGTCACCGATTTATTTTAGTTTAGCCGGCAGGTAAGTATCTCGGAGCTCCAAGTTGTGTGAAGCATGCTGCATATGATTTCCTGAAACGAAATAACTCTGATTGTTTTTGATTGCATTTGTTTTACTCGATTTTACAAATGCGCGCAAATCTATATTCTAATAGTTATGTTTTACCTATTAGTTTTCAAACCTAACTAAGGTTGGGTCGGCCCCTATTGGGCTAGCGAGGACGAAATGCTCAACCCTACATTTCAGGTTACAACGAGGTCATTCCGGACGATTTGGATTAGAAGTGGGTCGTTGGCCGAGTTCGTGTGTTGCTGTTCCTGTTGCTTGAAGTTCTTCCCCTTTTGGTATTCCATCGATTTGCTCGTTTTTCATTCCATGTTGAACTCTGTGAGGTCCGCCTACCTGGGAGCGCGCCTCACCCCTTTGTTTTATTGTTGTTGTTGAACTTTCCTTTCATTTCGGTTATGATGTAAGCCCTAAGGTGCCACATTGCACTTGCCCACTTTGTTTTTAATGCATTTCCAGACTTGCTATTTTGAATGTTGGGTTGTTGATTTAAAGTCCTTTCTTAAAAGTTTTTCTTGGTCTCCTATTTTCTAAAAAATTGTATTTTCAAAAGGCCTTGTAGTATTAAGTTGGTAGGTCTACGACGTATCGAGCTCCTATTGGCTTAATATTACGGCGCTGTGGTATACCCATTCTGGTCGCCACAGCGATGAATTCTAGTTTTGATGATTGGGGTGGCGAATATGAATTGAAATCTGGTTTGGGTGGTGGTGGGGATGCTTCTAGAGAGTACAGAGATAGTGGGTTTAGGGAGCTTGGAATATGAGGGAGAGGAGAGAAAATGTGTAATCGGAATGGTGAAGAGGATTGAGAATAAGAAGTGAGGTAGGAGAGGAGGGTTGAGTTGCGCTCATGGTGGCGGTTGAGCAGAGCTGCGAAGAAAACTGGGTATTTGGGGTTAGAGACAGTTTTTTTTTTTTTTTTTAAATCTTTTATTGTGAAATCTCTGTTTTGCCCTTCCTGTGGGCCCTCATGTCGGGGCCAACTCAGCTTGTGACATCATGTTTGAAGTCAAATTTGAAATTTGGACGTCGTGATGGAAATTGAAAATGCAAGAACCATCATGATTAAAAAAAAAAAAAATCAGGGACCAAACTGATGTCTGCCCCAAAGTTGGAGAGGGCAAACTAAATTTAGTCATTTTTCTATTTATAGAAAAATTTCTAAAAATAGAAAAACTTCCGCTGACCATAACTTCATCATATGATCTCCGATTTGTGCGTGCTACATGTCCAAAAACTCGTATCAACGCGCTCTACAATTTTCATGAAGGTTGTTTTCGAAGAAACCCAACGTATAAAAAGTCAAACTTCGTACTCCCTCTAAAACGTGCATTTTGAATAAATATTCGTCCAAAATCTTTCCACTCCACCCCGAACTACACAATCGTCCTAACAATCAATTTTATAATCTCCGAAAAATTATCATAAATTAATAATGAATTTCCAGGGTATTACATTCTACCCTCCTTAAAAAAATTTCGTCCCAAAATTTAAACACACATCACAAAAGAGACAAGGATGGCAAGTTCACAATTAGTAACTATTTCAAAACACTGAAGATGAAACACATACTTCCAATGAGTCACAATGACTTCCATCACAAATAGATCCAAAATCATAGATTTACTGCAATCACACTATTTTCAACACCAAAACAATATTGCACATAATTAAAAATGCTCATGATTTCTACCACGCCAACATGAGAGATGCATCAGACAACAAAACACAATCCACATGCAATAAGAATGAAGCTACACATCATAATGTCTAGTCATAGGCAATAAAGTTGACTTGACACCACACATCACAAATGGGAAGGAGGAATCTAATATCACACTTCACCTTAGCAAAATAATCTAAACACCGATAAGGTACCTTCCTCCCTTGTACCCTGTTGACAAAGAGCAAACATCTAGCACTTCCTGGAGGCTGCTGATTCTGTTGATTCCTCTGTCTCATGACCCGAGGTTGGGTACACTCATTGGCTAGATGTCTTATCTGTCCACACTTAAAACATGCCCTAGTTTTCAGCTTCAAGCACTGCCTTGCCAGATGACCCACTTCATTACAGTTATAACACGTTGGGGGCATAATATGCCTAATAGGTACAGCCCTAATAGGTTCAGCTTCAATTCCAATTAGAGCCTGCTGATGAGTCATCTGCCTCTTCCAGGACCCACCCTGAGTACCTGGTGCACTCATGCTCTCCGCAGCTGCTTTTCCCTTTCCTTAGGATTACTGACACCTCCTTCTGGTGAGCCTGAAGTTCCTGTTCAATTTCCATAGCCGTAGCAAAGATCAGTGCCACATTAGGTAACTGTAGGATAGCTACACCCTTCCCGATCTCATGATTCAGTCCGCACTGGAATTTGTGAGCCAAAGGCTCTGCATCCATCTGCCTAACAAACTGGTATAGTTGTGAGAACCAAGCCTCGCAGTCTCTAACAGTCAAGTCCCTTGAACCAGCGCAAGGAATTTGATCTCCAATTTCTTTCTCACTGAAGCTGGAAAGTACTTGTCCCGAAAGCTTTTCACAAAACCCTCCCAGGTCATGATGGTCACATCCTCCGCTCTTTGTGTGCATTCCCACCATACCCGTGCTTCATTTTCAAATAGAAAGGTAGCTATATCTCTCTTTTCACAGTTAGTACAGACAACCATCCTTCAATAGTTTTCCATATTCTTGATCCATTGATCTGCTGACATGTGGTTTGTACCTCCCTAAAAAGGAACTGCACCCAGCTTAATAACCTCTCTTGCCAACCTTGACAGACGAGTGTCATCTACCATCTCAACCACAAGTGGAATAGGCTGTACCACCTCTTTCTCTTGATAAAACTCCTCCTAAGGGGGAATCCTGCCCTTACCACTAGCCCTACCCCCATCTCTGGGTCTGCCTTGTCCCCTACCTCTACCTGTCTGAATATCCATCACCTAACAAGTAGGTATCGTATCACCTGGTTAAAACACTCGTACCACTTCAAAATGCGAATATAGACCAACACCATGACTCTGAAACACAAAACAATGACAAGCACCAAACCATTCCTATGAAATTATCTATAGTCAATAATACATAATTTTGTCCAAAGGTTCTCATTCCTCAAGAACTGCACCCATAGGGCTATGCGAAACTCCAACACTTCGCTTTCAGAGCCAACCAATGCTCTAATGATAATGTCTAGAACCTATAATGTCAATACAGACTCGTTCTTTAGAGTCATATATTACATTACACATAGTTTACAAATTAAGTTGTGTTAACAAATTAACAAGTAAACGCTCCCTCACAGCTTACTACAAAACGGAAGTCTAAAGAAAGTTAAGCAACAAAAGTAGTTTCCGAACACCTACAGTTACGATTGCACGATTCCTACTTCATCCATGATTTCCCTGACTTGCAGGCTCAACCCCTACACTACGGAATAGTGCACCGGGTTGCAACAACAAACCCGGCAAGCTTTTGACAGCATGTATGAGTAAACTCCAACAAACAAATAGAAGACCAGAATAATGAAATTAAACAAATCAAACAAAATAGTAATCTCTGCATATGACTTAGTTCAGGTGATTACATGAAGACAAAAAATTAATAATCCCTGCATGAAGTTTAGTTCAGGAGATTATATGCAATTAAAACATAAAAAACAATGGTAATCCCTGCGTATGATTTTAGTTCAAGTGATTACATGCACGTGGAATTGCTTAAATAACACATAACCTAATTTACTCAACAATCTACTCCAAACACTTAATGAAATATGAATTACTATAAAGCTCATCGAAATCAACAATAGCATCATAACCAATCCGCAATGTCAATCATAATCACCACCTTAGTTATCACCACCTTGGTTATACTATACGAAACTGCAAACATTTATAAGAAAATCACAATCACAACCCATACCAATTCCACACCAAAGCTCCATTCTTCATAACATAAATGCATCATTTAATTTATAAAAATATGTAGTCATCCTCTCAGGAATGTCACTAATACTGTACATACATGTACATTTGCAAACATAATTAGCTATAATGGGCCACGCCCATTGTACCGCCGAAGGTACTAATTCCAACTAAAGGAATGACACGCAGACACACCGCCAGGCAGGCTACAGCCTCAGCGTCGGACCATCTCCAGATCACCGTCGACGTGCCGCCACGCGCCACTCCAAGATGGCATCAGAGGCTTCTGAAACTGGGAACTGAAACATATCAGTCCCACATCGAAAACAAAGAGAAGATCAACCTCTTCCTCACCTATAAAAGGTTCTCTCCTCTCTCCTCATTAATTACGCATTTAATACTCATCTACTGTTACTCTGTCAACACAAGTACATTGACTAACTTAGGCATCGGAGAGCAGAAGACCGCCCGGCGCGGTCTCCCTCTGACGTCCGTTGTATTTCACTTGACAGGTAACGGAAGCTTCGAGAACAACACAAGTACCGATCCGCCCACCGGATCAACGTTAGCTAGGGTCCAGCTACCGCTGGACTTTCAGATATCAACATTGGCGCCGTCTGTGGGAACCCTTGAACAGAAGGTCATCCCGCTACAATCACCATGACTAACGGTAGCGAGGGAAACGCGGAGGAGCAAGCAGAATAGCCCGCCATCCCCCAACCCTCCGACCCCGCGATCGGCGTTAATCACGCACTATTCACAACCCCGGCGGTGAGGCAAATCCAGGCAGCAGCCGCCCATCAGGCCAAGATCTCGTCACTATGTACGAGCTAGCACTGGCAGATCTTCACAAGGCAAACAGAGAACGTGAGGAGGAGCGCAGGGAAAGGGCTGAAGCCCAAAGGCAGGTGGCTACACTAATGACACGTTTTGAGGAACTAAAGAAGACGCTGGCGGCCACCGACCGCCCAGCACAGAGCGAGCAGTCACGTAGCACCAGGAGTAGTCGACCCAGCACCGGAACATTAGTACCAGGGCCGGTCGTACAGATGCAGGTACCGCTGAACCCACCTGAGTTGTTGGGAATGGGACCACCGCCCATACCTCAGCTAATGTTAGAACAGGAGGCGGAATCACTCCCGCACACCAACCGCTCAGAAACCAGGGCGAGGACAGAGGATAATCCGCCTGTGCGGATGTGCAGGCCAGCCCAGCAGATCATTCAGACCGATTCCGCCGACGAGGCAACCACCCAGCTATTGGAAAGGATGCACCAACTGGAGCAGAGATTGATCCGGGCGGAGTCGGGCGTCCCAGCGCCAACTCGGAAGCCGCTCTTCACTTCCAGACCCGGGCCCTTTTCCGCTGCAATTCTGCAGGCTGTCAGACCAGCATATGCAAAAACCCCAAATATGCCACACTACGGCGGAATGTCCGATCCCTTCGTCCACATGGACACCTTCAAGAAGGTCACCAACAACAAGGGTTTCGACGACGCTACCTTGTGCCATTTGTTCAGCGAAACACTGGATGGCGAGGCAATGAACTGGTTCTTTGAATGTCTGCCAGGTTTTGTCGGCTCATTCCATGCACTATCACACGCTTTCCTCTCTCGTTTCATCTTATTGTCCGCCGGGCATCACAACACAAGTCAGCTGTTCAGCGTTAAGCAGGGGGAAGACGAATCACTGAAGGCCTTCGTCACAAGGTGGCGGGCGGCAGCGTCTCAGTGCCGCGACCTAGACAAAACTATGGCATCAGCGGACTTCAGGAAGGGACTTCTCAAGGGACCGTTCCTCTATCACCTCAATTACAGTCATCCCAATGCGACGTATGACCACGTCATGAGTGAGGCGGTCATTCACGCCCAGGCGGAATTCATCACATATGGAGAAACCCCACCACCACCAGCAACACCAACAAAGTCAACACAACCATCCTCCAGTCACCAGGAAACCGCTAACAAAACACCCCCAGCACCACCAACTGACAAGAAAAGGGAGTGGCAGCAGGGCCACCACCAGAACAAGCGGCAGAAGGACCAGCCTTACAACAGGGGAAACCGCCCAACCCATGGAGATAACCGCAACAAACAGGCGGAGTCGTCGCAGCGGTATGCAGTTTTCACGGTCTTAACGGCCTCATATGAAGATATCTATAATCAGTGCAAGGATCAGATTCCACCGCCACCCCCTCCAAAGTACCCAAAAATGGGTAAACCCAGGAACACCGGCAAGTGGTGCAAATACCACGAGGACAGCGGCCACAATACCAATAGCTGCAATGCTCTCAAAACAGCCGTTGAGACCTTGTACCGTGACGGCAAGATGGAGCAGTTCAGGGTGCGCCAACCACCACCAGTAATTGCCAACGTCGAGACCTTGGGCTGCATCAACACCATCGATGGCGGTGCTCCAATCACCAACATGTCCCACAAGGCAAGAAAGCGCTATGCACGCGCTAATCATCCGAAGGAAGTCTGCAACATCCGCTACGAAAGATCCGCCAAACTCCCAAGGTCAGGCTGGGAACCTATTACCTTCTCAGAGGAGGAGGAACGCGGAGTGCATTTACCCCACGATGACCCGTTCTTGTTCGATGCCATTCTTGGCAAATTCTCAGTGGGGAGAATCTTAGTGGATAGCGGATCCGCTGTCAACGTTATCTTCAGCGGTTGCTACGACCATCTCAAGCGAAACAAAAAACTACTCCAGGATCACGAGCCACTGCTCAGCTTTTCCGGCGACGTCACACAACCGCTAGGGTCGGATTACATGCACTTGGTTATTGGCACTAGTCCGTGCATGGCGGAAGTGCATACGGAGTTCATTATCGTCGACTGTGTCAGTTCATACAACGCCATCATTGGTCGACCAGCGCTTAACAAGCTCAAGTGCATCATTGCCGGGTACATGCTTCTCATGAAGTTCCCCACACCCAATGGCACGGGCTGTGTGAGGGGAATCCAGCAGCTGGCACGAGAATGTTATTCAATGACTATAACGCGGTCAACACGCCGCCATGAAATTCTGACAGTAGGTAATGAGGCACCGCCACCAAACATCTTTGAGGATCCTAGGGATGAGGAGGAGAAATATGTAAGGAAGGAGCCGGTCAACCCGGGCACATTGTTAAAGGTTGTCTGCATCTCAGACGAACACCCTGAGCGGACAGTCCGCATAGGCACCCAAATAGATCCAGAGGTGGAGGCAGAACTCACCCAATTCCTGCGTGACAACGCCGCCGTCTTTGCATGGTCCTACGCGGACATGCCAGGAATCTCCCCTGAAATTATCACTCATAAGCTGACCATCAAACCCTTCTTTTACCCTATCAAGCAGAAGCGGAGGGCCTTTGATGAGGAAAAGTACCGGGCAATCGGAGAGGAGGTCGCCAAACTACGGGACATTGGGTTCATCCGCCAAGTCATCTATCCCCAGTGGATCTCAAATTTGGTAATGGTAAAAAAGCCCAGCGGCAAGTGGCGGATGTGCGTCGACTTCAAAAATCTCAACAAGGCATGCCCAAAGGATAGCTTCCCGCTACCTCGTATCGATCAGTTAATCGATTCAACTGCCGGACACGAGCTCCTAAGCATGATGGACACTTTCTCCGGATACAATCAGATCAGGATGCACCCCGGCGACCAGGAATGCACCACCTTCACCACCGATAAAGGCCTCTACTGCTACAATGTCATGCCTTTCGGTCTGAAGAACGCCGGTGCAACTTACCAGCGGTTGATGAACGCCATGTTCGCTGAGCATCTGGGCAAAATCATCGAGGTCTACGTGGACGACATGCTAGTTAAGAGCATAAAGGCCAGTGGACATGTGGCAAACCTCAGGATCATAGTAACCATCCTCCTAGCCTATGATATGCGCCTCAACCCAGAAAAATGTTTCTTTGCAGTCACCGCTAGCAAATTTCTCGGTTACATCGTCAGCGAGCGAGGTATCGAGGCCAACCCGGATAAGGTACAGGCCATCCTTAACCTGGCGAACCCCGAGTATAAGGTGGACGTCCAGTGCCTCCAGGGCAAGTTAACCGCCCTTTCTCGATTCATTCTCTCGACTAACTGATAGGTGTGCCCCATTCTTCAAACTCCTCAAAACAACTCACAAGAAGGTCATTGACTGGAACCCAGAGTGTCAGGCGGCGTTCCAGGGCCTAAAGGAATACCTGGCGGCAGTCCCTCTCCTTTCTGTCCCTGTGCAAGGAGAAACACTGTTCATCTATCTAGCGGTCTCGGCAACGGCGATAAGTTGCGCCATTATCCGGCGGGAGGGCCAGGATGAGCTCCTAGTGTTCTACGCCGGCAGAGGCATGAACGGAGCAGAAACAAGATATTCACCGTTGGAGCAACTGGCCCTCGCACTTATCATTGCCACCAGACGCCTCCGGCAGTACTTCCAGGCTCACACGATCCATGTGTTAACCAATCAACCGCTGAGGCAAGTGATGCAGAACCCTGAACACTCGGGGCGCCTCAGTAAGTGGGCCATTGAGCTCAGCGAATTCGACATAGAGTACAAGCCAAGAACCGCCATGAAGGGCCAGGCAGTGGCGGACTTCATCGCTGAACTTATTGAGCGTCAGCCGGAACCCGGTACCCAAATAGAGCCCGGAACAGAAATAGTAAACTGTGAGGAGGCAACTCCCCTACAGTCGGATTGGAACCTGCATGTGGACGGCCCCGCTTGCGCCAAGGCCAGCGGCGCCGGAATCATCTTAACAGGACCCGGGGGACTGAACGCGGAGTACGCGTTGAAATTCAACTTCAAAGCTTCAAACAATATGGCGGAATACGAGGCACTTGTCACCGGTCTACTCCTAGCCATTGACTTAGGAGCTGACAGCGTCAACATATTCAGCGACTCACAACTAGTCGTTAACCAGGTCAACGACAGCTTCCAGGCCAAGGACCAGCAGTTAGCGGCATATTTGGGGTACGTCAAAACCTTGCTAAAAAAGTTCAAATTTCACTCCATCACACAAATCCCCAGGGAAAAGAACGCTAAGGCTGATTCACTGGCGAGATTGGCAACCGCCCAACCACATCAGAGTCCAGCGGACACAAGGGTGGAATACCTTGACAAGCCAAGTATCACAAAGACCCTGGCGGAGATTTTCAACATTCAGGTCAATCCCAGCTGGATGGACGAAATCATTGCATACAAGCGCAGCGGCATATTGCCAGAAGATAAAGTCCACGCAAGACAGCTCAAGCGCAGGGCAACCCGCTACAACATCCAGGACGGCAAGCTTTACCGCCAGGGATTCACCCATCCCAACCTCCGCTGTCTAACCCCAGAGGAGGGAAAGGTCGTCCTAGCAGAAATCCATGGCTGGGAATGCGGAAACCACTCGGGCGCCAGATCCTTGGCTAACCGCACAATGCGACAAGGTTACTTCTGGCCCACGCTTGGTGATGACGCCCGGCGGATTTCGAGGTCTTGCCACAAATGCCAACAGTTTACAGATCTCCCACACGCGCCGGCGGAACCACTATCAGTCATCATCGGCCCATGGATTCATTCCACGTGGGGCCTTGATTTGATGGGAAAGTTCCAAACCGCCAAGGGCCAGTTCAAGTACATCATTGTCGCCATCGACTACAACAGTAAGTGGGTAGAAGCGGAGCCACTGACAGAAATAACTACCGCAAAGGTAATTCGCTTCCTTTGGAAGAATATCTACTGCCGCTATGGCGTCCCACATACAATCATTACAGACAACGGCACACAGTTCAACAATAAGGAACTCATCTCATTTGCCGCCAACCTGGGCACCAAGTTAAGTTTTGCATCTGTCGTCCATCCCCAAACCAACGGCCAGGTCGAAGCAGCAAACAAGATAATCAAGAAGCTGCTAAAAAAGAAGCTCGACGGCGCCAAGGGTTTGTGGGCGGAAAAACTTCCAGAGGTCCTATGGGCCATCCGGATAACTCCAACTACCGCCACCGGCGAAACTCCTTTTTGTATGATGTTCGGCACAGAAGCTGTCCTTCCTATTGAGGTAACTTAGCCTACCGCTAGGGTCAACGGCTACTGCCCAGAGACCAACAGCAACGGCGTCAACTTGGACAGGGACCTCCTAGAGGAAAAAAGACACAAGGCCCATTTACACAATTTACAAAACAAACAACGGGTATCGCGTTTCTACAACGCCAGGGTCAAGGCCCGGAACCTCCAATTGGGGGACTCGGTCATGAAGGAGGTCATCCCGCCACCAACAAAACTCCGCCCAACATGGGAAGGCCCGTACAAAATTGTGGAAGTCGTTAGCCCAGGCACCTTCTACTTAATGGACAAAGACGGCGTCACATCGACCCACCCTTGGAATACTGAA
This sequence comes from Rosa chinensis, assembly GCF_002994745.2. Classification (NCBI taxonomy): domain Eukaryota; kingdom Viridiplantae; phylum Streptophyta; class Magnoliopsida; order Rosales; family Rosaceae; genus Rosa; species Rosa chinensis. The sequence continues at coordinate 15,562,763 of NC_037091.1, read as the reverse complement.
CACCTTCGGTATTACTACAAATAGTCAAACCGCTACCCAAGAGCATCTTGACTTAGCTAAATTTTTGTTCAAACATTTAGCTAAGGGAAGCTACCCAACGGGTACTACCCCACTTTTGTACACTGATCCGTCAGCTATCAATGAAACGAGGAATTATTCAAACCATTGTTACCAAGTCTAGCACTGAGGGCAACTGGCAACGCCAGCAATCGTCGGCGGACTTCGTCCGCTACGTGGTGCACTTGGACCAATCTTAATTCCTTTAATGTTTCATTGATCGACAGAAGAAATATATATAACTCAAAACACTAGCACTTGCAAACACATCATGGCAAACCAATTCAGAAATTTATTTCAGTTTCAATATTCTTTACAAGCTGTCGTGACTCAGCGGCCACAAAACAAAAAAAAAAAAAAACAAAAAAAAACTAGGAAAGTCTCCAGCGGCCTCGGCCGGCTTCAGGGGTTGCCTTTGACATTTTCTGCTTCGGCGGGCGGCGGCACGATCGATCGACTCGCTTGATCGGACCCTCGCGCCGTCGGACTGGGAGTCTCCATGGTACCATCCGCCCGGGTGTGTGCCTCCAGGAATCCGGCACGTGACACCTCCGACGGGGTGGGGTGGGGAGTCTGCTGGGACCCTTCCACCGGATGAGTGCCACTTTCTCCGCTGCCCGAGCAGGCACCTCCGGCTGGGGCAGGCACATCTGTCTCCGGCGGGATACTCTCAGCCGGCAGCGCGTCGGGCTGTGACGCTTTGGCGAAGTCAATGGCGCCCTTCCGCTTCAGCATGTCTATATTTGCTCGGGCCCCAGCCTTCGCCGACTTGGTCATTGCCTTCTTAAACTCCGCCGATTGCTTGAACGCCTCAATGGCGGCGGTCGCAGCGGTACTCCCTTCAGCCCTCAGCCGGTTAACCTCACCCCCCAGCCGCGTCACTTCAGCCATTCTTTCGGCGGACTCCCGCTGCACAATAATGAGTTTTTTATCCTTGGCGGCTATCCGCTCCTGCAGCAGGACGATGTCTTGCTCCAACTTGGAGACATATTCATTCCTCTCCAAGTCCCGCTCAATGGCTACGTTGAGCTTACCGCGGACGTCGGCATAGTCACATTCCGCCTTGGCAAGCCCCCGCTCCGCCACCGCCAGCTTCTCCTTCGCCTCCGCCAACTCCTTCTGGAGACCTTGGATTTCATCCCTGAGCTCCCCCTCAATTAGGGGCCGCTTCGACGCCGCCACGAACATGTCGTGCAGTCCCGCCGATATTTGCCCAAACGCCGAGCTGAAGGGCGATTGGTCAATTACCGTGGGGCGCGAGATGCCCGCTAGGCCGCCGAACCCTAACCGTTCGCATAGATGGAAGAGGAACTCCCGCTCACCATCTGTCATGAACGCGGCGTACTCGGCAAACGAGTCCAGATCACTAATGGCGGGCGCCTCTCCCTCCACCGCAACAGTTTTCGAAGGAGCTGGGCGAGCCTTCTTCTGTCGACGGGCCCCGATTACCTCAACCTCCTCTTCCTCTTCCTCGTCAGGAGAATCAACCTGCCGGCGTTTTCTATCCAGCGCCCTTTGGTTCCCGGCGGCGGTCCTCGTCACCCTCACTGGCGGCTCCGCCGGTTGCACCACCTTCCCCTTTTGAGGGCCACGCCTCTGAGCAGGCATCCGCTCCTTCTGTTGCCCAGCCGCAACGCTTCCCCTCTCCCCACCAGCCGTTTCGGTCCCCGTCTGCACTACCGGCAGACCATCCTCACCAAGATGGGAGTGATGGGGCATAGGCAGCACCACAGGAACCTCGGACTGACTCAGTGCCAGTGTCTCGGGGTTCACCAGCATCTGCTGAGCCGCTAGCCCCTCGGCGTACATGGCCTCCAGAAAGTCGTCTATCTCCGCGCGGTCCATGGCCTTTTCGAAAGCGTCGCGACTTGATTTATTACCCGGCGGAGTTTCTAAAAAAAAAAAAAAAAAAAATTTTTTTTTTTAGTCAGTCCAGATCACACTTACAAAAAAAAAAGGGGAGAAAACGGTCTGGCGAAGATTTCTCACCAATGGAACGCGTTAGCCGCTGGTCGACCAGCAACTCCCAACCGGTCAGAAGTCGGAAATCTAGCAGGTTGCGGTTCCGCCAGCAACCTCTGATCCTCTCTATGCGGCACTCTTCTTCGCGCGTTAGCATGTACCGCAGTCCCGCTGCACAAAAACGGTAATCGTTAGTGACAATACAAGTGCAAATACGTAAACCCGCCAACTACGTTCAGCGGAAACCGGTTACCAACCTCGAATGGGTTGGAACTCCGACTTAATCCTAAATGTCGGCCCTTCCTCGTTCGACCTGGCGTGATACTCCCAACCCTCTGTGGCGACGCAGAAGGTCCCCCGCCAGTAGGACATTGAGTCCCTTAGATTCTCGATCAGCTTGGGCGCTCCCTGCCGGCAGCTCAAGTTCACTTGCCCCTTGCAACCTCGGCGCTTCACATACACCAGCTCGTAGAAGTGAAGCACTTCAGCCACAGTAGGCCCCTCGCACCCGGACAACCGCCAGAGTGAGTTCATGGCCAACATCAACCGCCACATGTTGGGGCAAATCTGACCAAAGGCAAGGCCAAATTCGCACACTAGGATTTGGAGATTTGGCACCAGCGGGAATGTCACTCCTTGGCGGAATATCGCCTCGTGAACGGCAGCAAGTCCCGCCGGGAGAATCGAGGCCTTCTCATCCGCTGTCGGCGGGCGCAGCTTCACGGAGCCCGGCAACCGAAACGTCTGCTTCATTCGGTTTACACCGGTGGCGTCTATCCGCCCTCCTGCCTCGTCGACGGCGGTGCCATCCGAGAGGAACCACGCCGACTCAGCATTTTGCCCCGCTACTTCTCCTTCTCCAGCGGAGCCGCTGGCAGCACTGTTGCTCGCTAAACGCTCTTCGCGCCTAGCTTTGGCAGCAGCGGCCTCACCCGCCGTTGAGCTTTCTGGACGCGAACCACGACCCATAGCTACTTCCCAGGGGATAGTCTGGAGTGGCTCAACTTCTAGCGGTTCTGGCAGTGAGGTTCCTGCATGGGCAGACGGACGCAATGAATCAATAAAAATCCTATCCGCCGCGCTGAACGACACATCAGACCCGGAATCCTCACTGCTCGAAATCTCTATGACTTTAGCCATCCCAAACCCTAAAACCCACATCAGTTAGCACAAACACAGATCTAGCCTATTCTCACATCAGTTATAGCCAAGGACATCAAGAACAAAAACCCAGAAAATGCCAAAATACGAACAAACGCACTCAACCCAGATTCGACCATCTAAATCCCTAAGCACTAACGCTTTGCCAACCGCAATTCAACCCCCCCCCCCCCCCCCCCCAAAAAAAATCTCATTTTACACCTCAGAACATGCCCAACAAAACCAACAATCATTCCAAAAAAGACAAAAACAAGACCCAGAAAATAGCAAACCCACTGAAACAAAAATAAAAGAGGAGGAATCCAGGTACCAACCTCGGTGATGAAGTCTACGACACGGTGGTGCACTGTAATCTTAGGGGGTTGCGATCGTCGTCTCTCCGGGAATGGTATCCCAAAGCTTCGGCAAACTCTTTCTTCGGTCTCGGACAAACGGAGCTTGAAGACGGTGACTAGGTTTTCAAATTTTCAGAGTGATGAAATCTCTCAAGGTTCCCCCCCCCCCCCTTTTATGTCAACATCAACGCGTCCTAAGCCGTCCGCTCCATAATGACATCACATACCAGCCGTACACGTGTCGTAACCCTCTACTCACTCTCCGGAGTACCCGAGGCGTCACCTCGGTTACGAAACCCACATTTACTGTCATTAAATGCAAGAAGACAGGCTTAGGAGACAAGCCTACGCACGCTAACCCTCTATGGGTTCGACGCGTGTTAACCACCACGGGGACGACTTCATAATACCGCCCGAAGTCTCCGCTGAGCGAAACCCCGCCACCGGAATTTCTCACTGGTTACCTTCGGAGTGATGAAGTCTCCGCTGAGCGAAACCCCGCCAGCGGAACTTCTCACTAGTCATCTTCCGAGTGATGAGGTATCCGCTGAGCGAAACCCCGCCAGCGGAATTTCTCACTGGTCATCTTCCGAGTGATGAAGTCTCCGCTGAGCGAAACCCCGCCAGCGGAATTTCTCACCGGTTACCTTCGGAGTGATGAAGTCTCCGCTGAGCGAAACCCCGCCAGCGGAACTTCTCACTGGTCATCTTCCGAGTGATGAGGTATCCGCTGAGCGAAACCCCGCCAGCGAAATTTCTCACCGGTTACCTTTGGAGTGATGAAGTCTCCGCTGAGCGAAACCCCGCCAGCGGAACTTCTCACTGGTCATCTTCCGAGTGATGAGGTATCCGCTGAGCGAAACCCCGCCAACGGAACTTCTCACCCGTCATCTTCCGAGTGATGAGGTATCCGCTGAGCGAAACCTCGCCAGCGGAACTTCTCACCCGTCATCTTCCGAGTGATGAAGTCTCCGCTGAGCGAAACCCCGCCAGCGGAATTTCTCACCGGTTACCTTCAGAGTGATGACGTCTCTGCTGAGCGAAACTCTGCCAGCGGAACTTCTCACTGGTCAGCTTCCGAGTGATGAGGTATCCGCTGAGCGAAACCCCGCCAGCGGAACTTCTCACTGGTCATCTTCCGAGTGATGAAGTCTCCGCTGAGCGAAACCCCGCCAGCGGAACTTCTCACCGGTCATCTTCCGAGTGATGAGGTATCCGCTGAGCGAAACCCTGCCAGCGGAACTTCTCACTGGTTATCTGCCAAGACACGAAGTCTCCGCTGAGCGAAACCCCACCAGCGGAACTTCTCGCTATACTGTCCTGCAAGCTGGGTATCTTCCGCTGTACACCTATGGCGGAACCCACTTTCATCTTGCAAACTGCGTGCTTTGTTTAGACGCAGTATCGTTCAAACAAAATACCGCCATGCACGTCAGTCGGACACTGCTTCCTGCTACATTTAGCGGGGGGATATCCGCCAAAACGAGTATCCCGAGGCTACGCCTCTCTGACAACGACCGCCACGCGGCGTTACCGTCAGACCGTCCCTACGGGACACGGGGACTAGTCAACAGTCTACGACGGCCCTGATCAGGCACGTTGACCCCCGTCATCTGGGTGCTAAACATTGGGCTCGCTACCCAACACCCTCTGCTCCGTGCAGCTCCCCCTCAACAAACAACTTGCCGACCATCCGGAGGTCTATCTTCGCCGGGGAGTGGGGGACTCCCTGGGGGGCCTAGCAGGGGCCCACCCGAAAGGGTATAAAGCGTTTGCTCAGTAAAACCAACGGTTGACAACGCACTGACGCTAATTATGCTCTTGCAAGTCTTGCGGAAGAAAACGCTTCAAACCGTCGAACAACTCCCCAACCAAGATTGCCCTCCTTGACTGGGGACTTGGGGGACTTGTACATACATGTACATTTGCAAACATAATTAGCTATAATGGGCCACGCCCATTGTACCGCCGAATGTACTAATTCCAACTAAAGGAATGACATGCAGACACACCGCCAGGCAGGCTACAGCCTCAGCGTCAGACCATCTCCAGATCATCGTCGACGCGCCGCCACGCGCCACGCCAAGATGGCATCAGAGGCTTCTGAAACTGGGAACTGAAACATATCAGTCCCACATCGAAAACAAAGAGAAGATCAACCTCTTCCTCACCTATAAAAGGTTCTCTCCTCTCTCCTCATTAATTACGCATTCAATACTCATCTACTGTTACTCTATCAACACAAGTACATTGACTAACTTAGGCATCGGAGAGCAGAAGACCGCCCGGCGCGGTCTCCCTCTGACGTCCGTTGTATTTCACTTGACAGGTAACGGAAGCTTCGAGAACAACACAAGTACCGATCCGCCCACCGGATCAACGTTAGCTAGGGTCTAGCTACCGCTGGACTTTCAGATATCAACAAATACCAACTACAATTCACAATCACAAAACTCGAGAAACTCATTTTTATGCTTAAAAACTCATTTTCCATACCTGTGAACCGCAATCCTATGAACCGTAGTCGATTGAGTTCATATCATTTAAAACAAATATTCATTTTCGAAAATGATTTACAATTTATCAATTAATTCTGAAAAATAAGTAATTTCGTTCGTGAATGAACCACGTGAGATTTACTCACCTAAAATCCAGCTGCGTCATTAAGGAAACAATAAGAAATACAGAACTCCCTTTGTCAAGCACCTAAGAAAACTAAGGTCACAACTCAACACATGAAACACAAAGCGATTAAAGTCTGAACCCCTGTTTGAACTAAAACCCTAAAAGTAACGCCAATCGAGACAGAACTTCATCCGAGACCTCCCAAAATCTCCGGAACAGTCCTACGATCAATATGTCACATCTACAAGTCGATCGAATGACTGGATCCTCACGAATCGAAAATTGAGACAATCGAAAACAGTAAAAAACTCTAACCAATTCATACGAACTCCAAAAGTTATGTATTAAATATCAAAATGCTTGTATCAACAAGTAGATGATAAAGAAAACCAAAAACTGCCCCTGGCATGGCCGGAAAAGCCTTCAAGCGCCGCCACAGGCGATGGCACACCACCGCGGAACCAAACTCAAAACCACCCTAATCAAACCATCTAAAATGTGCACAATGAAGATAGGAACAACTTTAATACCTGAAGCTAAGCCTAACTCATTCTAGATCGTCCAGAATCACGTGTGCAAATCAGAGAATCCTCCACCGTTGAACTTCAAATCATGATCTCGGCTACCACACTCAAAACCGTCCTTCAAGGTTGGTATGAACTTGATCTAGAGGATGAGAAGATTCTAAAAATGATCGGATCGAGCCTAGTTGCCGCCGAAACCGGGAAGTCTGACCAAGTTGGAAACGCTGCACTGATCCGCCACTTTAGGTGGCTGTCGTCGACGGTGAGCACCAATGGGAGGATGGGGAGGTAGCGGTGAAGAAGTCTGCGTTGGTGGCTTGGTCGGAGGACGCCGGAAATGGCCAGAAAATCCGGGTCGGGTCTGCCAGATTTCTTCGGGTTTGAGGAGAAACAACAGAGAGAGAGAGAGAGAGAGAGAGAGAGAGAGAGAGAGAGAGAGAGAGTTTCTAAAAAAAAGGAAAGTTCGAAAATTATGAAAATATCTAGGAATTTTTCTATTTATAGGAAAATTTCCAAAAATAGAAAATCTTCTGCTGACCATAACTTCATCATACGATCTTTGATTTGTGCGTGTCACATATCCACGAACTCATATCGACGCATTCTACAACTTTTGTGAGGGAAGTTTTTGGAAAAACCCAACGTATGAAAAGTCAAACTTTGTACTCCCTCTAATAAATATTCATATGAAATCTTTCGACTCCACCCCGAACCACACATTCGTCCTAACACTCAATTTAATAATCTCTGAAAAATCATCATAAATTAATAATGAATTTTCAGGGTATTACACAGCTACTAGACAAGCTTTGATGTTGGAGGGTACGAGATTTTGGAAGGAAGCTGGGCCGCCATGGTTTGTGGATGTTCTTATTAAATAAATAATTAATGTAAGGGGGGAAGTATTCATTTTTACTTACTCTAATCAAGCAGGGTTTTTGAGGAGACCACCTTAATGCCAATGCTTGTAATTGACCAAGTCTATTAATGAAGAGTTTTTTTATTGGAACCTCTAAATTTATTCATTTGACCTCTATGCTTTCTACACCTCCTATCAAATTTTCAAATACTAAATTTACTCATTAAATCTCACTAAAGTTCCTCAAATAACCTCACTCATATAATTAATTTACAAACAAACTAAGATCTTTATAATAAAAAACTTAGTCATTTCAATTATTTAATTACTCTATAAATCTTAATTAAATCCCCATTCCTTAATCAGACAACATAAATCTCTTATCCAATAAAAAAAAATCAAACACAAGGTATTGAGTTTTAAAAATTAATAAAAATAAAATAACATGAACTATTATGTGATTTTTTTATTTACTTTTTCTTTTTTAGCTGTTCAAAAAAAAAAGTTTAATAATTTTTTCTTAATGTTTCTCTATTTTCTGTACCTCATGATTAATTATTTAAATATTTTATTTATTTATTTTTATTTGCTAGCTCTTTTTTTTTTTCTTCTTTTTACAAATATAATGGATAGATTTAGGTTTAGGGTATAATACAATTTATTTTGTTCTCCCCGACCAATATGCGTTCAATATGCATATCATATATTTTTATCTTAATCATAATTTTATTTCTTAATAAATATATATATATATATATATATATATGAATGTTTTAATGAGTATGTAGTGAAATTGGAAAATGAAAATAGATAGGAAAAATAATAAAGAATGCAATCTAATATTATTGAATTGGAAAGTCTAGAGAAAATAAATATAACCATTTTTTTGGTATAATTATTGTCCATAATAGTCATTTTATAGTAGGTTATATATGTCATTTAATAATTCATAATAGAGTGAGGTCCCAATAGAAACTCTCATTAATGAAAGTTCTCTTTGACAAAAAAACAAAAACAAAAAACAAAAACAACAGAGAGTCTCTCTTTGCTCTCAATATATATGGAAAACATATTAAAAATCACAAAAATAAAAATATACCCTTGTTTCTCTCTCTTGAAACAAGGAGGCACTTATTTATATGTTGTATTTTTTCACCTAGGGGATAGGTCGTGGGAAGGCATCTGCCTATTGCGTAACGATTTATAGGACATTGCTTTGTCACCATCGAGGTTCTTGGCGTCCAATTCGCTCCTCTAGGCTGAGGTGGTAGTGAGTCCTTTCTTTAAGGATGGGATGGTTGTGCTAAGCAGCTGAAACATGATGTTGCATCGATGCCGTCATGGAACTGTTTGTGGATGGATGTGTCTTCCAATCACCACCGCTTTTAATTTTCGACTATGATTATAAGTATTGATGGTGGAAGGCAGGTGTCTTTGGCAAATTGTGTAGGTGGTGGTTCACTTGTAGGATATGAACATGGTGGCGGCAAAGCTCCTTCCTCTACTTCTCGTGTTCACCACAGGTCATGACTTGTTATGGTGGGATATTTGACATCAGCGACGGCAAAACAGTTGCCAGGAAAAGCTTTTCTTGGGCTTGGGCCTCGTTGGGATTGACATTAGGTGCGTGGGGAAATATCATCAATAGTCACTGAGTTATGACTTATTCGACACTTAACTCACTGTATTTTCAACACTATCACTTAACTCACTCAGTTTTACATCCGTCTTTCACTTAACCCACTGCCGTTAATTCTACCATTAGAAGCCGTTAAAATTGAGGGTATATTTTTTAAAACACTTAAAAATCATTTTTAACTTAAAAAAAATACATTTATTAGACTTTTTTTCAATTTTTTTAAATTTCTGAAATTTCTAATAATTTGAAGAAAAAAAATGATTTTTTTAACTTAAATATAATTTGAAAAAAAATTGTCTTTTCTTTAAAAAAGAAAAGTTAGAAATGCATTTTTTTAGTGTTTAGACAAACATACCCTCAATTTACATTTATTAGACTTTTTTCAAATTTTTAAATTTCTAATAAAAAATGATTTTTTTAACTTAAATATAATTTGAAAAAAAAAATTGTCTTTTAAAAAAAAAAAAAGTTAGAAATGCATTTGTTTAGTGTTTAGATAAATATACCCTCAATTTTAATAGCTTTTAACGGCAGAATTAACTACAGTGAGTTAAGTGAAAGATGGATGTAAAACTAAGTGAGTTAAGTGATATTGTTGAAAATACAGTGAGTTAAGTGTCGAATAAGTCATAACTCAATGACCATTGGTGATGTTTTCCCTAGGTGCTTTAGTGAGAACCGTACGTGCTTTTAGGAAATGGACACCTCTCGTTTTAGATAAGGCATTCAAGTGATCCATTGACGGGCAACAAGCTCAGTTTAGGATGCCTGTAGGTATTTTCGGGGCATCCCCTCTTTGTAGGGTGATTGTTTGGTGTTATGAATAAATTAGTTTTATATAATAGTGTTCACCTAGTTAGTTGCTGACCAAAGAATTTATACTCAATAACCCTTAGATTTACATCCAAGGGTGGAAAACAAAACACCTAAACTTAATAATAATTCTCTCTGCCATTGGATTTACATCCAAAGGTGGTTGAGCATTATTTTCTTGGTCAATAACTGACCAGGTGAACATTTTTGTAGTTTTATAACATAAATAGTTTAGTTGTTTACTCCATTTATGTCCATGGAGATGTTACTCCATTTACTTCTAAGCAGTGGTTCAAGTTTGACCCCCGGGCTACATGAATGATGAATCATTGTGTAGTATTACCTACATTCACAATATAATATTTTAATAAAAAAAAAAAAACTCAATTTCCATAAAAATAGAACAAAAATAGATAATTAAAAAAGTAACAAGGAAAACCACTTGGAAGTCTAATGGAGTTACTAAAATAGTTAAAAATAACTCTCTAGGAATTTCTTTAGGGGAAATAAATAAAGGGAGGTCTAAAAATTAAATTTGGAGGTTCCAAATACATAATGGTAAAAGATATGGGTAAGAATGTCTAGTATAAACCTAAAGCAATTATGTCACTCTCTTGAGAGGATGAGAACTCTGCTAGGGTTTCTTGGCGGTGATCTAATAACTTTGGGCGGAGGGATTGGATTTTCTGATCCATTTGGCCATCATGGGGATGTAGGAAACAGTCATCATCCGGCGTTCATATTTCGGGTTTTCTTTTCTTACTAGCTGTGCTTGGCTGCGACGATGAAAAAAAAAGGTAAATTTTTTTTTTTCTTTTCTTCTGTTCATATTATTTTTTATTTTATTTTATTATCATTATTTTTTTTATCAATAAATTTGCAATGAAGTATGGGTCTATCCTGTTTTCTAGACTGGTAACAAGCATTGTTGATTCCGTTACATGGTTAGGTTGAGGAAAGGGCAATTTCTCTAAATCAGTATTAGCATCTGATTCTTCTACGCCTTCTTGTCTGTAAATTGAACATGTATTCGCAACCAATTCATACTTCTTCTGTTGTTCACTGTAATCTAATTATTTTTCTCATCCAGCTCCAGAATAATTTGAATGATGCATTGCTGGCGAAGATAACAGTTTGAAAACCTAAATTATAAAGCTCCCCTCCACAAATTACTATAAATAGAACCTATCTAAAATGTAACACTCAAACGATGATGTGAACAACCCAAAAACACCAGAACCTACCAACGTAGTTTGAACCATGTTATAACTGATCTGATCTGACAAAGTAACATTCAATACTCAAAATTTTGCACTTGGTCTATCTACACTGCAAACTCCATTGAAGTAGCATAAAAATTCCAAATCCATACGCAACATAGAAAGTAAGATAAGCAGCACTGAAAACCAAGAGTGAAGTTAAAAAGTAGTAGAAACAAGAAAGTGACCCAAAAACCAAGCTTAATATCAGGAGTTGATCAACAAAACAAATCATGAGAAAGTCACCCTTGAAACTGTAATCTAAAGAGACTGGAGTGAGGCAAAAACAAAAGACTCCTTTCATTAAAATCTCAACATGAAAGTTTCTTATTGATTTTCAGTACCATGGATAGAAGTGAGGGTGGACCAGAGGATAGAGATCACATAGGTTTTGCAGCAATTTTCTATGATTCCAAACCGAGGGAGAAAAGAGAAAACCAAAACAAAGCAAAACAAAACAGATTCAAAAATGTTAATCCAGGTTAGGATTTGTTCAAGTCTCATCCATCAGCTTGATGTAATAACAGATGGGATGAGCAAGTAATGCACAGCCCTCTCACAGTCTCATCTGCAATACACAGTTGAAAAGGCTGTTCCTTCATGCAATTGTTTTCAAAGAAATAATTACCCTGTACTGGGCAATGAACTGCACCACTCTTCTTTTGTGCTTTAAAAGCTTAAGTAGTTTTCATGAAAAAAAAAAATGCAATTCATCATTGTATATCGTAAAGCGCAGGGCAAGGAAACAACATATAGCACAGAGGTAAGAAGTTTTTAGGACAACAGAAACTAATTTCAATAGGTGAACAGAGTGATGTTAAGCAGTTGCAGCTGGCTGAAGTGCTCGTAACAATTGGCAAAGGGTTCTGCACTATATAACTCATCCTAATATTCAAGAATTTGAGAAGTAGCAAATATAACTAGCAGTTATCCGCCAATCACCCTCAATCTCCCATTTTCCCTTCCTTATATAAAGGAAGACAGAGAGGAGGGAAGGAGGTTGATGGTTGTGGATGCCCAATGACCCAATGGGTACGTTTGCAATCCCTTTTCATATGCCAAAGGTGCATTATGTTCCCCTCGCAATCTTACGAGCATCATACACATCTACAAGTCATATTATTTAGCAAGAGGTATCGATATTAGCATGATGGTGGAGTGCTAACATTCAAATTGAGGGGTAATTCAGAGGTATTGGAAACTCATATAGCAGTTTAGTAAACAAAAATATTTTCGCTAAAGAATACAGTCTCCTGTTGTACTACCAACTATAATTTGGAAAGTTACCTAGTCCCACAGTCATACTTCAATTAGTGTAATCCAATCATGATAGCATTCCCTTTTTGTACAATTAGCACATGACACCATTAACCAATCCTTCCTGCATTTCATTCACAATTCTGGACAACTTGTCATCCTAACATTCATGTTATTCTCTCATTTCATATGCCGCGGGCCTATAGACCTACCCCTTCAGCAATCTTAGAAGGTACATCTCACTATTCAAAAGGGGAGTACCGGAGAACTAAAATGCAACACACCAATATCATTATAAATCACATATTCAACAAGTATGTCGTGTCCTAGTTCACAATCGTTAAGTCATACCATTTCCTCCATGATATTACAACTAAAAGTTTCAGAATAGGAAGGCCCTGGAATCTCAGATAAACACAACTTCTGTTAATCAAAAAGCAGCATCATGGATCAGACGACACAACATACATAGCATTCATTTGAATGACAAACCCAGGAGCGATATAACATTATCAAAGTCTAAATATATAGATAGACCATATCTAATTCAAGTCGAAAACAGAAGCATAATTAAGGTCCAGAAACTGTTAAGATGAAACTGAGATGAAATTCGAAATGTAGCTAATGAAGATAACCAGGGATCTTGATGCGAATAAAGAGCATACTCATAACATAGGCAAGAACAACAGAAGAGATCCCAGCGGTGGCGTACGAGACCTTGACGCTCTTAGCCCGATTGCGATCCAAGGCCAAATCCATCAGCACAATCCCCACGCCACCAAGCACGAACATGAAGCCCGAAGAGAGCCCTTCGATTATGTACTGGCCGTTGACCCGGCCCGGGAGGAACACGACGGGGCGGACCGACCCGGTTACGTGGTCCTGGGTGGACCCGATGCCCGGAGGCTCGACGATGACGTCGTAGACGAAGCCGGAGACGACCATGAAGTAGGTGAGGAGGACGAGGGCGTAGACGGTCATGGGAGACGGGAGGGTTAGGGTTGGGAGCTTGAGGCGGAGGCGAGGAGGTCGGAGGAAGCTGTAGGGGAGGATCTGGATTAGGTGGACGATCGGGTCGATGGAGCCGGAGGAATGGTCGGAGTGGGTAGTGCCGGTGGCCGGCTGCAACGACTCGGATTTGGGCGGCATTTTGGCTGGATCGGATTCGGGTCTGGGGTTTTGGGACTTTGTTTGGGAGTGTGAAAGAGGGGGATGGACTAAGAGCAGCAGTGAAGGTGAGTTATGGGGAATAGCTGGGTTTTCCTGGGGCTGCTTTGGGTATTCAGAGAGAAATTATGATTTTATTTTTAATTTTTATCTAAAATATTTTAGGTTTTTTTTTTTTTTTTTTTTTTATCAAATACAATAACTAGTCTATTCTACTCACGACCTCTTATTTACAAATGGAAGACTTATGCCACTAGACCAAATAATGCTGGACAAAATATTTTAGTTGAGTACTTGGGTTTTGAGAATTTTTATTATACATGCGTGTATATCATACACACATGATCTAACGGTGTGTAAGTCATAAGTAACTTTTTTACTGTTTATTACAGGTGATCACACATTGTTGGATCATGCGTATATACCATTTGGGTTTACCCTACACCCCCAAACTTTAGACATGTCTAATGGACCACTTATTTCAAAATAAGTTTAAAATTTAGCTAATTTTAAGATAAAATTCTACCCTAATAGAATATTTCAAAAAAAAAAAAATACTTTAAAAAAAAAGTTAAATTTTTTTTTCTAAACTCTCTAGTTAGAGAGGAAAAAGAATTTAACTAGAACTCAAATTTTCCAACATTCAAATTTGTTTGCGAGTAAAAGTCAGCCCTTTATTAAAATGGAAACGCTTACATACTACAAAGTTTTGCTACAATTGCAGCTAGAAGGAAAGAAGGTGTAGAGAAATAAAAGCAGTCCTGCTGCAAAGAGCAAGCATGTGCTGCTAATTGGTGTGCTACATTATTCCCCAATCTACCAACATGGGTCACTTTCACAAAAGTCTCTAAACCCAACAGCAAGATTAGATCATCATAAATCCATCCCAGAACCGTAGTGTTGCTATCCACTGTAGCAGCCAACAGCATTTGGACAGCTAAAGCATCTGTCTCCAAAATTATACGAGAAAAGAAATGGTACACAACAAACTCCATGGCTTTCTTGCATGCCAAGACCTCCCCATGCTCCGGTGACAACAAGCCTCTTAGAGGACAGGCTCTTCCAGCCAACATCACCCCCCGATCATCTCTGATCACAAAACCTACTCCACCCTTACGAGTAACATGATTAAACGCTCCATCAATTTTCAGAAAGCCCACTGGAGGAGCCGGCCACTTCACCTCCATGGTTCTTCGAATTGTATTACTCCCTTGTTTCAGATTATGGAAACTAAATTCCTGTAGTCTGGCCATATTGCTAATAACCATATCTCACGCATCGCTCTTCTTATGATTCCAAGTCCGCTCATTCCTCTTTTTCTAAATCCCAAAAAGAAGAAAGACCAACTCACCAAAATTGGTTAAAGACAGTTCTACAGCACAAGCAATTAACCATTGTAATAGTCCAACACCTACATTCTGAGGATTATAACAAACCTGTCTTAAAATTGCATTGGACTTCAACACCGATTGAGTAAAAGGACAGTCTCTACTAATATGTAGAGTAGACTCATCGTGTAGCTCACACAATACACACAAGGTAGAATCTAGCTGCACCCTCCTCAACTTAAGCTTAACAAAAGAAGGTAAAATGTCCAAGCACACCCTCTAGAAATGAATCTTGGCCTTATTTGGAACAGTTACTCTCCACATCTTCTTCCAGAATACACTTCCCTTCCGAAGATAATAAAGGATTGTAGCTAGATGAATTAGAGAAAGAAGCACGATAAGAAGACTTAACAAAAAACTTACCATCCTTTGTTAACATCCAAATCAATCTGTCACACACCACTCTTCTACTAAGAGGTATACTAGTTATCATCTCTGCCTCCCCTAATGGAAACAAATGATATATTTTTGTCTCATCCCAAGCACCTATGGCCAACATCAAGTCTTCCACCATACACACCTCACTTTGCGCTGAAGTTATAAAAGTAGGCTTCCCTGCAGGTAATGCCTGAATCCAATTAGCCAAAAAAATCTCAATATCTTTTCCATCCCCAACTTGCCAACAACAGCCATCTTTTAGCAAATCTTAAATAGAGAAAATACTTCTCCAAGAATAAGAAGGAGAATCATGAGAAGCAGCATTCCAAAAAGAGTCGTCAGGAAAGTACTTAGCCTTGTACAATGGAGCCACTAGAGAAGACAGGTTACAGACCACACGCCATGCCTTCTTTGCTAGCATAGCATTATTAAAATTTGATAGACTCCGAAACCACAAACCTCCTGCCTCCTTTGGATTACACAAAGCATTCCAAGTCTTCCAATGAATCTTCCGCTTATCGAGTGTACTTCCCCATCAAAACCTAGCACACATTTTTTCCATATCATCACAGAATTTCTTTGTCAATTTAAAAACACTCATAGCATAGATAGGTAATGCAGAAGCCACTACCTAGATGAGAATATCCTTCCCTGCCCCACTAAGCAATTTTCCTTGCCATGCGCTCAATTTTTTTGCCAATTTCTCCTTAATATACTGAAACGTAGCTGTTTTCTTGCGCCCTACATAAGTAGGCAAACCTAGGTATTTTTCATGCACCTCCACCACTTGAACTCCCAAGTATGAGGAAACCTCTTCTTTCAAACCTTCCGAAACATTCTTACTAAAAGCCACTAAACTCTTATCAAAATTGACAAGTTGTCCAGAAGCCCTACCATAGGTCTTAATCACATCTTGTATCTCAAAACAATTTTCCAAAGTGGCATGTGCATAAATCATGCTGTCATCAGCAAATAACAGATGGTTTATTGAGGGAGAATTGTCACAAACCTCAATTCTTGGCAATAAACCTAGAGCTTGCTTCTGTTGTAGTAATGCAGAAAAACCCTCAGCTCTAATGAGAAATAAATAAGGTGAAAGAGGATCACCTTGATGTAAACCACGACTTGGACAAACATAACCCCTAGGTTTGCCTCTAATCAAGAAAGAATACCAGACTGACGATACACACTGCATGACTATGTCAATCCACTTGTGATCAAAACAAAACCTAACCATGACCATCTTCAGGAATATCTACTATGTTCGGTCATATGCTTTACTTAGATCCAACTTTAGTGCCATATATATCCATCACTACCCTCTCTTTTGTTATGCACAAAATGAGTAATCTCATTTGCTATAAGAATGTTATCAGTGATGAGCCTTCCAGAAACAAAGGCGCTCTGAAAAGGTGAGATCACTGAGGG
Source organism: Rosa chinensis (assembly GCF_002994745.2). Classification (NCBI taxonomy): domain Eukaryota; kingdom Viridiplantae; phylum Streptophyta; class Magnoliopsida; order Rosales; family Rosaceae; genus Rosa; species Rosa chinensis. Next base: position 15,545,911 of record NC_037091.1, on the reverse strand, counting down.
CAGGATACTTTTCAATCTGTTTGCAATTACTTTCGAACAAATCTTATAAATAACATTACACAAAGCGATTGACCTCAACTTAGACATATTATCCGAAGCACTAACCTTTGGAATAAGGCATATATGCGTAAAGTTAATCTGATGTAGTAACTGTCCTGTTTGGAGAAAGCTATTAACTGCTTCAAAAGCATCTGCCCTTATGCTATCTCAATAATGTTGGAAAAACAAAGGGGGCATACCATCCAGTCCTGGAGACTTCATCAGATACATTTGGAACAATGCATATCGCACCTCCTCCACTGTATATGGTGCACAAAGCTGATTATTCATCTCTTGACTAACACTAGGTTAGATTGCTGCCAATGTCTTATTCACTGCCTCAAAATCCACCTCTGAAGCCTGGAACATATTAGAGAAATATGATGTAATTATACGTTCAACCCCATCATCATCCTCCGTCCACTAACCATTCTCATCAAAAAGCCCTTGCAGCCTATTCTTCCTTCTTCTATTCTGAGCCTTCCAATGAAAGAATCCAGTGTCTCGATCCCCCTTCTTAAGCCATGTAACTTTGAACCTCCACCTCCAAAAGGATTCTTCTTGGTACAACAAAGTATGCAGTCTACCCATCAGCTCCTGTTTCTCTTGCTGCACAACCTCAGAAATGGACACATCCAAAAGCTCATCCAACCTAGTCTGTATCCCCAACATCTGGAGTTGCCTAATTCTAAATACCTGCTTTTGCCACTTATCCAACTGTCTACGGGTGTGAGCAATCTTCTTTGTTACATAGAACATAGGTGTGCCAGTGATATCTGCCCTCCAATCCTTTGACACCACTCCAGCACACTCAGGATGCTGCACCCAGAACGTCTCAAACTTGAAGCGATGAAACTTAGTTTTGGACGCAATAGAGATCGTACTTGCCCTAAAAAGGATAGGAACATGATCAGAATCTGATGACTGTAGATACAATAGTTTTGAGTGACCAAAAAGATCAAACCATGCAGGAGTACAAACTGCCATATCCAACCTTAGCTGAGTTTTCGAGTTCCACCAAGTTGCCATTGCCCCATGAAACCCTAGGTCCAACAGATCTCTGTACCCTAGCACCTTCATAAAACCTCTCATCTGTCTCTCTGCCCTAATCGGACCATCAATCTTTTCTCCATTGTTTAGTATCTCATTGAAGTCCCTAACAATTGTCTAAGGTAGAGAGTCTAAATCCGAAAGATCTCTGACTAGCTGCCAGGATCTGTCCCTTTCTGCAGTCCTCATATAGCCATAAAAGCCCATCAACCGCCACGACAGTAGACCAGCGTCCCCTATCACCACTACATCCATATGATGGGCTGAAGTTGTCTTCATTTGCAGATTGACTTTGTCACTCCAGAAAAGCGCCAACCCACCTGACAGACCCTCACTAAAGACCTTCTTGGAATCAAGGACCAAAATATCGAGTTTCGAGGAAATATCGATGGTCCCGAAAACGGAAATTTCGACGGAAATATCGATTTCGGTAAATAATAAAAAAAATGATGGAAATTTGAAGAAAAACATGGAAATTTTAAGTGAAACTTTTAGATATGTTTATTTTATCAATTGTCTACTATATATAGAAAGAAAACCTTGAATAAACGTTGTTATATAGTAATTTGTAATCATTTAAGATGAAACGGTAAATGCTGAATCGCCGATAACTCTGAAATTTTTTTAAATAGACATCTAATTTTTTTTTTTTATGGCTGGAAACCCAATGTGAGGCTAAGCCATCACGCCTTATATACATTTTTTGTACATATCATACATTACACCTTGAATTACATAAGTAACTTAGAACCACGTAGAAGACCTATGAGGTACAAGGTATGAAGATTATTTGGTGCAAGGTATGAAGATTATTTTAAACTATTTATAGAAGTTATAATTTGAAATGTTGTTGTAAAATATTTGAACATTTAGTAAAAAAAAAAATTCAATATAGTAATTAAGTGTTTCAAGTTAGTTATTGATTGGACGTGTATCTAAGTTTTCAGATTTGTAGGCAAATGAATATATATTATAATGTTGTGATTAATATATAAAGGTTTGTGCAACAGAGTTAGCAAACCCTCTCAAAGGGTGGTGGGATGACCAAGGTTCGATCCTTGCTGTTGTTGTTGATTTTTTGGATTGAATTTTATGCCAACTACTCATCCACCACACGTGTTGGGCCCACGGAGATTGACTTTGCATATGAGAATTGTTGGTGGAGATGGAATGTATGGGGAAATATCGGAAATATCGAAAATTTCGACCGAAATTGTCATGGTATGCTATGGATATATCGGGCCTAAAAAAAAACGAAATTTTCGGCGAAATTTCGCCAATTTTTTCGATTTTTCAGTCCTTGCTTGGCATTTTCAAACCCAAGGGCTCGATGCAGTTTATCAAAATCCTCCCTCCTGCTTCATCTCACAAAGAAACACGATCTGGGGACGATTTTGAGTGATCAGATCCTTCAAAGCCCTAGTCGTAGCATCATTGCAGATTCCTTGGCAATTCCAGCTGAGAACATCTAGATCCATTATGGATTGATTATTTGCTTTCTAATCCCTATAAAGTAACCCTAGCGGCAAAGTAGCTAGGTTAGAACTCAATTGTTATCCCAACATTCAAAATAATTTAACTTGAAATTTAGCTTACCTTACTAGAGCATAACTCAAAAACTAGCTATGAAAATAACTATCACTGAGGGAGATGCCCCAAAACATCCTCTACTTACCACCTTGATTTTTACCTTACCTTTTTCAATTTTTCTGAAAACTCCATCTGGTTTTTGCTCGTAATGAATGCTCTCCTCTAAAGAATTGTTTTTTTTTTTAATAACATTAAATGGAAGATCCTCTTGAGATCATATACATATACATATCAAAATACAATAACTGAATAATAGAAGAGGGGATAATATCCTGAACTAAAATTTTGTTTTGTTTAGACAATTTTACTCTTTGTCACTAAGTTTAATTTACTAATTTTATTTCGCAATGACATGAATCTGTGAGCTTAAACAAAATTTATTTTAGTGAAGGAAATTTTAAGTTATCAAAAATTTAGTTAAAAAAAAAAAAAAAAAAAACACGCATTAGGGCTTTTGCCATTTTTCTACTTTTTCTGGCCAAACGGTGAATAATCTGACAAAATTCTAAGGTATAAAGTTGTTCTACTTCTTCCAGAATTTCTATTGACTATAATTTTGCAAGATTTCATCTAAATTTGAGTTGTGGCGGTTGTTAGCTTGTTGCCGCCATGAGCCACTGCGGCTCCTCCGCTTTTAATTACTTGTTCACCTATTTTTGACTCCTTAGGCAGACTATAAGAAGGCATTTTAAGACCAGTTCTATCGATCTTACTGCAATGTAAAGATGACATAATTTTTGGGTTTGAAACAAGGTATGGTAAGCAGAGGTTTATAAACTTGTCTAGATATGCTTCATTGTCAGTCACCAATGAGGAAGATAAATACCGTAGATTTGAGGATGGTTTGAGATAGGAGGTTCGTATAGTAGTGACTATTATTGGCCATATTCAATTCAAACGCCTTGTTGAGCCAGCTATGAGGGTAGAGAGGAGTCTTTCTTAGCAAATAGGGACATGCTCGTGAAGATAGTCGTCGTCCATTTGGTACGATCGGTGGTCCCAGTCAAGCTCCATCCAAGAGATAAAGGTGGTTCTACTTCTGAATCCTCTACTAGTATTAAACCCTCTGGAGATGGAGTCTAGATAGGGTTTCAGCCCAGCATCCTACTAGTAGCTCAGCTACATTCCTAGCCTCAGATTCATAACAAATAGATAGCAGAGGCAAAGTATACCACTATAGATGTCAGAGGTGTGGTAGATTTCTTGTGAGGCCTTGCCAAGCAGATAGTTCAGGATGTTTTCATTGTGGACAAGCAAAACATATGAGGAAGGATTGTCCATTGTTGCTTCAGGGTGATAGATCGAGTCTAGTAACCACCCAGAGCCATAGTGGTGGATTACTTATTGGGGAGCATAGAGTGCAAGTACTAGTTTTAGCAATGGGGTAACTCAGTCTAGTGGAGCAGGCAGAGATAAGAGTCACTTAGGGCGACCCCGAGCTCAAGCGGGGAGTGTTTTCTATGACTAAGTAGAAGACTTGAGCTGCAGTAAGTGTGATTATGGGTACATTATCTATTTTTAACTATGATGCTTATACACCGATAGACTTTTGTATCTATTTTTTATTGTTGTTATTTTCCCATTAATTGTAGGGCTGGGCATAAATGACCGAAAACCCGGAAAATCGAACAGAACAACCAGGACCGCCTGGTTCGAGCCGGGTTCTAGACTAAAATGTAGTGTTTTTGGTCCGGTTCGGTCCCAGTACTAAACTTTCCGGTTCGGTCCCGGTCCTTGAGTTGAGAATTGAACTATACTTGCCGGGTCCCAGTACTATACTTGCCGGTTCGGTCCGGTCCTAGACCCGAGCTTGTATACGTGGCTTCCACTTATAAGTTATATTCTGAAGTCTATAATAATAGCATAGACATGACTGCAGCAGATTGGTAAGCCCTAAATCCCTAATCAGTTATACGACACCCAAATCGATTGACCTCGTCTGAGTCTTCTGACTCTTTTCCGCCTCTTACCTCTCATAGTCTCATATACCAACCTCTCCGGCCTCCGCCTACTACCGTCGAGCTGTCAAACGAAACACCCCAGTCTTCGACTCTTCCGGCCACCAGTCTTCGATTTATAGGTGCTCTTCTGAGTTCTGAGTCTTCTTGACTTGTATAGGAATGAGCAGCTGCTATTCGATTTGGGAATTTGGGATTCATTTTTTCCGAGTCCTGACTTTGTAGTTGGATAAGTTTGATTCAGTTTTCAATTTTGCAGTTGGATAATTAGATTTTGTTTTCGATTTTGGACTTGGATTTTGTTTGAGATTTTGGACTTGGATCTTTGTAGTTTTGTTTTCGATTTTTGATTGGATCTTTGTAGTTTATAACTTTGGACTTGGATTTTGTAATCGAATTTGTAATTTGTATATTGTAAATTGTAATCTCACTGTTTTCACATTCTCACCTTTGTTTCATTGTTTGTATTTCGATTTTGTTGAAACTTGATGGTATTTTGTTTCGATTGTCCATTTTGCAGTCTCTACTGTCTGCTTGCAATTGTTGAAAGCATTGCTGCAATTCCTAGTTGGTTGCATTGATTGATTTGTAATTTGTTTACCTACTTCCAATTTCAGAATTCAGACTTGATGGGATCCTCATCGGATTCAAGTCACTCATTGAGTTGCCATTTGACTCATTCTGATAGTGAGAAAGATGAAGCAGTTGGGAATGATGCAGTAACTATCTGTCGGCAAGCTAAAAACAAGGAACCAGAAGTTGCAGCTGCAGTAGAAGGTGTAGAGGAAGCTCCAACTTAGGCATCTTGCGGCGAGCCGAAGAAGAGAAGAAGAGAAAATAGAATGAAGAAGGCTGCCCTGAGGTCCTTTGTGTGGAATCATTACGAGAAGTATGACAGCACACTCTACATTGAAAAAGATGGGAAGAAAGAGGAATGTGGATTTGAGAAACGAGCAAAATGCCGGTATTGCACCGCTGACCTTGCTGCTGATTCTTCATTTAATGGTACAAGTACTTTGCGAAGACATATCGAAAAGGTGTGTAAAAAGTATCCTGGGAGGGAGAATTTGGAAGATAGTCAGCAAGTATTAATTGGTGATGGTGGAGCTGAACCTAGCTTGAAAGTTAATAAAGGGTGGTCACAAGAATCTTGTGTCAAAGCTGCTTGTCAAATGATAGTTATTGATGAACTGCCATTTAGCCACATTGAGAATGAAGGGTTTAGGTTGTTCTGCAAGGTAGAAATTCCTCGATTTGAGGTGCCCTCTAGAAGAAAAATAGTGAGGTGTTTCTTGGAGATGTACGAAGAGAAGAAAGAGGTGCTTCAGATGGTTTTAAAGAACCACAGAGTGTGCTTAATGACAGATACGTGGACATCTATACAAAACATCAATTATATGGTGTTAACAGTGCACTTCATAGATAATGGTTGGAATTTGCATAAGAGAATCTTGAACTTTGTGTCATTCTCAATCACAAAGGCATAACAATTGGAAAGCTGTTAGAAACATGTTTGCTGCAGTGGAGGATAGACAAGGTATTGATTGTGTCTGTTGATAATGCTAGTGCAAATAAGGTGGCAATAGAGTATCTACAAAGGAAAATGGCTGGATGACAGAAACCCCCAATGTTCGACGGCAAGTTCAAGCATGTGAGGTGTTTGGCTCACATCTTGAACATTATTGTTAGGGCTGGTTTGAGAATTATGGATAGAAGTTGTGCTGCAATCCGAAATGCTGTGAAGTATATTAGAAGTAGTTCCAACAGATTGGACTGCTTCAAGGTGTGTGTGGACAAGGAAACGGTGGAAGGCCACATAGGTTCTCAAAAAATTCCAGCTTTGGATGTTCCAACGCGAGGTGAGCCAGCTTTTGATCCGATGGTTGATGAGGAAGAAAATAAGTACAAAGACTATTTTGATGAAGATGAAGAGGTTGAGGAGGAAGAAGATACCGAAATAGAAGTTAAAAAAAGATCAGTTCAACCAAGAAAAAGAGTTGGGCCACTAGTAAAAGCAGATTGGGATAAAGCTGAAATTTTGTGAAGTTCTTGAGGGTTTTTTACGATGTGACAATGAGAATCAGTGCAACCAAACATCCCACTAGTCACAAAGCTTTTCATGACTTTGTAGCACTAGAAGCTAAAATTGATGCACTCTTTGTGCCTCCCGAGATGAGTGATGGAACTCATGGAAGTGAAACTGAACTTCTAATGATGGAGATGGCAGTGAAGATGAGAGCGAAGTTTAGGAAGTATTTTGCAACGGTTGATGATATGAATCAGTTGCTATTAGTAGCCCTTGTTTTGGATCCTCGATTCAAGTTGAAAAACATTAGTCACATATGTTTAACTCACCTCTAGTTTGATGCTGCCGAAGCAAAGGCCAAGGCCAATGAAGTCAAGGAGCTATTAGTTTCCTTAATTGATCTCTATAGATCATCAACCAATGCATCTGCAAAGAGTAGAAGTTCTAGGAGCAGCACTGGAACAAGCTGCGTTGTTTCTAGCAACACAAAAGCAACAACCACATCTTCCAAGTCCAGGTCCAAGTCCAAGGAGAAGACCAAGAAAATGTCCGGGAAAATGGCTGAGATTTTAGAAGGTTGGCAAAGAGCCCTAGCTGAATCGGACGAAGTTGTTGTTGAGAGTGAAGTTGACCAGTATCTACTTAATCCAATGGAGAATCCCAAAGATGAAGATTGGTAGCTACTTGATTGGTGGAAGATAAACGGCTGCAAGTATCCAAATCTTGCTCTTGTTGCAAGAGATGTACTTGCAATCCAAGTTAGTACAGTAGCATCTGAGTCCTCGTTCAGTAACGGTGGGAGAGTCATTGACCCGTTTAGGAGTTCTTTAACTCCTCAAAGTGTGGAAGCATTGATTTGTTTGCAAAATTAGATCAAGAAACGAGATCAATCTGAGATTGAATATTATCCAAGCCTAGAAGAGCTTGAGTTTTATGAAAAAATGGAAAGAGTTACATACCGTACATTTGCTGCTGTTTTAAAGTTCAGTTACTTTTTTTGTGTTTTGTCGTTACATTTCATAGCTAATTGTTTCAGTTGTAAGTGGTCTTTCACTTGTTGTTTGACTTGTTCCATTATTGATTGTTGTTTCACTTGTTGTAGATGTAGCAAAGGGAAAACAAGTAGCTGTTGAAACTGAAGATGATGCAACTGCCGCAGCTGGAATCTCAAAGTCTGCAAAAGTGTCCAAAAAAACTGCTGCTGCAACTCCTTCAACAAGATCTGTTGCTAGAACCGTTAAATTTGCAAAACAAGTGCTGTTGCAATCAATAAAAGCTAAAGGTATTATCAAAATCAATGCCTTACTACCTTTTTTTGGTTTTTATTCCTAGTAAGTTCATTAGATTGAAGTATAAGTTGTATTGTTGTAAGGAAAAAGAAATGAAAGGAGAAGAAGAGCAGCAACATAGCTACACATGTGGAATTGTTGATTTGTTTTTAATTTGTTATTTTGTTGAGACAATGAGAGTTGGTGAGTTGGAGAATTGGGATAAAACTTATTGAGTGAATTTGGACATTTGGTGGCTTATTGTAGTTTGCAAATTTGTGGAATGGTTTCAAACTTTCAATTTTCAAACTTGCTGGCTTGCTGCACAGCTCTTGTTGACTTTCAGAGTTTTAGTTATTGTCTTATTGAGTATATGAGTCTTTGAGTTATTGAGTCCGTTGTCTTATTGACAATTCGAGTTAATGACTTTTAGTTTTATGTGGTTGCAACTTTTAATTGTGTTATTTGTGTCGTTGATGGTTTCATATTGTTTTTCACTAGTTTGAATACCTTGCTGAGTTGCTGAGTTGCTGCACATGTGGATTGTGAATGAGAAATGTAGAATGGTTTTATAGTTTCATTTGCAGGCTGCAGCAGCATTGTAGAAATGCAGAATGGAAATGCGAAATGCCTAAATGGTCTTATAAATTTAGTCTTTATTTGCAGCCTTGCTAGTTGCTACTAGTCTTGGGCTCTTGGCATCTTGCAGGTTGCAGTTCTCAACTTCTCATTGCAGATTTGCTGTCTTTATACTTGTATTTGTATAGCCTTGCAGCCCTTCCTATTTAGTCTTGCAGTTCTGAACTTCTGATTGCTTAAATAGCAGTAGCCAGCAGCCAAGAATAGCAGCAGCCAGTAGCCAAGCATGAATGCAGCACTGCTGCTAACTCTCAGGAACCGAAAGCCCGGAGAAACCGGCCTGGTTCTTCCCGGTCCGGGTTTTGGCTGGTCCCGGTATTCTACCTATCCAAGCCCGGCCCGAACTTGCATTTCCTGTCCCGGTCCCTATAAATCCAGTGTCGGTCTGGGACCATGCCCAACCCTAATTAATTGTATTCTAAAAGAAAGAAAAAAAAATTCCCATTGTTGTTTTCCCATTTGGATGCCAAGAAATCATGGTATATGGAATGAGAATTAATTTCATTTTTCATGTAGAGGTGTCATTCGGTTGTAATTAGAGATTGGAGGAAATAAAAAATGAGATTTGACTGAGTGGTGATATTCTAATTCCATTCCCACCATCAAAGGCAAAATTACATAAATTATCTCTCTAAAAAATTTATATTCTCTCGCAAACATTCCTTATAAGTTAATGTCATATTTGTACTTTAATTAGTAAAAAAGTGTTATTGAAAATTATAATTTTATATTTCATTCTTATGACTTACCAAACACTATAATAGGAATTACTCGGATTAAAAGCGAATACTTCTGAGCTAGGTTTTCTTGCCCTGGCATCCTTGGTTTTCTGTAGTGCCGTCGGACGGCTATAATGGGTGCTCTGATCACCCTGTTTTCTCAACATGAACGTGCTGATTTGGAATTGTCAAGGAATCGTCAATAGACGAACTCGTCATGCCCTCAAGTTATTAATCTAGAAGTATCGAGCGAATATGGTTTTTCTCAGTGAGACGCACTTCACCAAGGAACAACATCAGTCACTTCTTCGCTCTACTGGTCTCTCTCATATTGCTCACTTTGATCTAGTTGATCGTTCTGGGGGTTTGGCTTTACTTTGGGATGATACTATCTCCGTTACGGTCCGCGATGTGGATCGATATTTTATTGATGCTTTCATCAATGCCCCAAACGAGGCAGAATGGAGGTTCACTGGCTTTTATGGCCATCCTGAAACTGGTCAGCGTCATACATCTTGGGATTTGCTACGGTCTCTTGTTCGAAACCCGGGAGAGCGATGGGTGGTTGCCGGTGATTTCAATGAGATTTTGGAACTGGGTGAGAAATCCGGGGGTAGACTACGCAATGTTAGTCAGATGTAGGCCTTCCGGCAAGCGCTGTCGGATTGTAATTTGAATGATATGGGGGCAGCGGGTGGTCTCTATACATGGTGTGATTCTCACACAAAGGAGAGGCTTGACAGGGGTACTTGTACGCTGGCTTGGAGTTCGGAGTTTGGGTTCTCCAGGATCATCAATTTTCACCCGAGCCGGTCTGATCATACTCCTCTTCTGCTGGAAGTGCAGAAGGAACAAATGCTTCAGGACTTCTACCGGCGACAATTCCGGTTTGAAGAAATGTGGTGTGCTCATGAAGGTTTCTCAGCCAAGGTGGAGGAGGCCTGGGGCACCCCATATGGGGGGGGGGGGGGGCGCCGATGTTGTAGCTTTGCCGAAAGTTTAAAGGGTTGGGAACACAATTCTTGGATTGGGATCGTACTGTCTTTCGGAGCTGAAGGGAAGAAGTGGACGCTGTAAGAGCGCAGTTAGATGCGCTTCTCTAGAAACCTTTTGATCAGAGTGATCAGGCCTCTAAGCTTCAACTCTCACAACGTTTGAATGAATTAATGTCTATTGATGAGACGTATTGGAGACAGCGTTCTAGAGCGATCTGGCTCAAGGATGGAGACCGGAATTCACGATTTTTCCTTAAGAAAGCATCGAACAGGAGATAGATCGAAGAATAGAATTAAGGGTCTATTCGATGTTAATGGGGTATGGCAAGAGTCCAAGGCGGGTATCGAAAGTGTGGTTTTGGAGTATTTTCAGACTATTTTTAGTTCCCACACCCCTGATGTGGAGGCTCAAAATTTGGTTCTCCAAACCATTGAACCCCGAGTTTCTCCTCAGATGAATGAGACGTTACTAGCACCATATTGTTTGGAGGAAGTCCGTATAGCTCTTTTTCAGATGCATCCTTCAAAGGTGCCAGGTCCGGATGGTCTTTCACCTTTCTTTTTCCAGAAATATTGGGACCTCGTTGGCCATGAGGTTAGTAATGCGGTCATTTCGATGTTAACTCATTTGGAACTGCCCCCAGACTTGACTTATACTTATGTTGCTCTTATTCCTAAGGTTAGGGAGGTGGTGAATATGTCGCATTTGCGACCTATTGCGTTATGCAATGTCATTTATAAAATTGCCTCTAAAGTCCTTGCTGATAGACTCAAGAGTTTCTTGCCAGCGATTATCTCTCCTCAACAAAGTGCTTTTGTTCCTGATCGTCTGATCTTTGATAATACTTTGGTAGCTTCGGAGTTAGCTCATTATATGCACAAGTTGAGGCGGGGACAGGAGGGCTTTTTAGCCCTTAAGCTGGACATTAGCAAAGCCTATGATCGACTTGAGTGGGGCTTTTTACAGAGAATCATGTTGAAGATGGGTTTTGCTGAGCAATGGGTGCAACTGATAATGTCTTGCTTATCTACAGTGCGTTATTCTTTTATTATTATTGGTACTCCCCGAGGGTTTGTCACTCCACAACGTGGGTTGCGGCAAGGTGACCCATTGTCACTTTATCTTTTCTTGCTATGTGCTGAAGGTTGATCTGCATTGATTACGCATTCGGTCTCGTCTGGTCATTGGCAGGGGCTGCGTATTTGTGATGGGGTACCTTTTGCTGACGATAGTATGCTCTACTCTAGTGCTACCTCTCAGGATTGTACCTTGATTCGGAATTTATTAAATGTTTATGAACGAGCTTCTGGGCAACAGGTGCAGAAGAGTAATGTGGTTTTCAGTGGGAGTGTCCTTCCCCACATGAGGGTTTCTATGGCACAGGAGTGCAAGTGGTGGATAAGCATGAGAAATATCTGGGCATTCCAACTCTTGTTGGCAGATCCAAGTCTGATACTTTTGCTTACATTAAAGATAATTTGTCCAAAAAACTAACTGGTTGGAGGTCTAAATTACTTAGTGCAGCAGGAAGGGAGATTTTAATTAAGGTGGTGGCGCAGGCTATGCCGTTGTACACAATGAATTGTTACCTGCTCCCCCAGACCCTTATTCAGGAACTTCATCAGTTATGTGCCCAATTCTGGTGGGGGAGTACGGATGAGAAAAAGGGGATGCATTGGCGGGCATGGGATGATTTGTGTAAACCTAAAAGTGTGGGAGGCATGGGATTTCGACATTTATTTGCTTTCAACTTGGCTATGCTAGCCAAGCAGGGCTGGAGATTAATCCAAAGCCCTGATTCTTTTATTGGTCAATTGTTCAAAGCTCTTTATTTTCCAACTAGCAATTTTTGGGAAGCTACATTGGGGACACAACCTTCATATGCTTGGAGAATTATTTTGCATGGGAGAGAGATACTTCGAGCTGGTATTCAGCGTCATATTGGGAATGGTTTGTCTACTAACATTTGGTCAGACCCGTGGTTATGTGGGGAGGAGTTGGGTGTTTATCTTTTAGATCGTGTTACATATGTAGCTGACCTCTTTCTGTCCCCAGGTGTGTGGAATTCTACTTTGCTTTTAGAACTTTTTCCTGCTCATATTGTTCAAAAGATCCTTGATCTTCTGCTTAGTCCCCGGAATCATGAGGATAGATGGATTTGGGGTGGCGACAAAAAAGGCTGGTTTACAGTGAAGTCAGCCTATCATGTGGCTCAACACAGAGTTCTTGCTGATCATTCTTCCGCACTCAATCCAAGTGCGGATCTGTGGAATCAATTGTGGAAAGCATCTGTGCCCAATACTGTGAAAATTTGTGCATGGAAAGCAGCGGCTAAATTTCTTCCTACTCAGAGTCGGCTAAGTGAACGTGGTATTGATCTTGATACCGAATGCCCACTTTGTGACGAAGACGTTGAGACACATATCCATGCGGTTCGTGACTGTCCTCACGCTGCTAGCCTGATTGAAGGTGCCAATTTACCCTTGGTTTCGGCCCTTACAACCGTTGCTGACTGGTTGGTTACTGTCCATAATTTGACTCCTCAAAACTTTGCCCCTTCCTTGATGATCTTGTGGGCTACTTGGAGAAATAGGAACGCCAAAGTTTGGGATGGAGATTTCAAGCAAGCCTCTGAGGTGGTACCCATGACTTTGGGATGGTGGAAGGATTACAAAGCAGCTCATGTTGCTACTCAGTCCATGTCGGGGATCCGGGTCATGCCAAAGTGGACTAAGCCTCCAGTTGGCTATGTGAAGTTGAATGTTGATGTAGCGTTTGATCAGATCTCTAGGTGTACAGGGTTAGGAGGAGTGTTTTGTGATCATACTGGGCTGTTTCTGCATGGGTTTCGGCATTCGGTCATGACAGCAAACTCAGCCAAACATGCTGAGCTGTTGGCCCTGCTTCTTGGGGTGTAGACAGCTCTTGAGAATCATCTCACACCTCTAATTGTGGAAACTGATTGCCTGGAGTTGGTGACGGCTCTATCATCTTCTTCTTTAGACCATTCAGATTTGGGTTTTCTGTTAGCAGACCTACGGGAGCTATTGCATGAAGCTTTGGATGCTTGTGTTCTTAAGGTAGGAAGACAAGCCAATGGAGCGGCTCATATCTTGGCGCAAGATGCTAAGAATGCCGATTTTCAGTTGGAATTTTTTTCGACTATTCCTCTCTGTCTGTGGAGGCAATTTTAATCTCTGATTGTAATGATGTTTCATCAATGAATTAGTCTTTCATTCCCCTCAAAAAAAAAAAAAACACTATAATAAGAATGGAAAATAAATTTCATAATTTAATTTTCAATAATGTTTCAAACACCCCACATAGAAATACCAAAACATATTTCATTTCATATCGAAAAGGAAAATAAATCATTTTCCTATTTTGACATTCCTGCCGACGAGACGGGCTTAAAGTAGAAAAAAAAAACAAAAACTTTCTCGTGGGGTGGTCAAAACAAGGGAAAAGAAAAAGAGTTTACCACCGTTTTTAACTGTCTGTCGGTACTTGGGGCAGGCCTGATGATGTCTTCGACCTCGATCTTTGTATTGTTTTCTCTCTATTTCTCAGACACTCTGTGATAGAGAAAGAAAAAGAAAAAAGTTCTCTCTCAGTCTCAGAGACAAACAACTTCAAATTTCCGCCATCACCGCTCTCGTCAACCCACGTGTCTCTCCGTCTCTGTCTCCTAAATGGATGCTCTCTTTCCCCATTTCCCCTTCATATCCTCGTCATTTCATTTCAACTCAAACTCACAGCTATTACTTGCTGCTCCACTCTCACTCTAATAACGCCGTTAGAGAGAGACCCAGAACCCGAAAACTACTTCTTTTTAATCAGAGACAGTGTTAGAGATCGAAAGGTTTATGCTTTTGCAACCCCAACCCAAAAATGTTAAATTTCTTAGGGAGGAAAGATGTCAGGAAGATTCTCAAACGCAAGGATAGTGATGCTGGTGAAAGAGGTAATCTTCAGTTTCCCTATTCTTAATTCCAATAATATTTTTCTTTTTCTTTTGAATTTTTTGTTTAATTTAAAGGCTTAATTTTTTTTTTTCATGATTAGACATAGCTATGAAGGGTCTCTTAGTTTGGTTGATCTGGGTGACTGATGCAATTAGTGGCCGGCGTTTCTGGGGCTCTTAGTTTTTTGGTTTAATCAAATAGCTATTGGTAGATTTTAACACCTGTTTACTTATGACTACATTGGCCCATTTGCATGAGATTTTTGTTGAAAATGTTAACCACTTTGTTTTAGAATCTATTTGATATGAATCTTTTTCTTCCCTTTTATTAAATAATTATTCTCCCTATTTGTTACGGCAATTTATTTGAACTTGTAACATCTCGATTTTTTTTTTTGTAAGAAGATTTGCTTTTGTTCATGAAAATCCCCGACCTTGAGTATGTTATAAGGTGTGATTGCTTATGACGTGGTTCCCGAGTGTGATTCTCCACCTTGATATTGTATATGTTCTTTATAAGTTGAATGCTTCTTCTTAAAAAGAGTTTAGACTACTCTTGTTTTGTGTTTTGACTTTTGAGTACCCAATGGAGGGTAACAATGGTTTCTTTAGCTGATGTAGAGGCCAATATGTTTGTGGTTTAAGTGATTGCATTTATGCATTTTATTTATGTTCCGAAAGCTCTTGGTTCCTCACTGTCTGTGATTTAAGTGATTGTTTGAAAGCAAAATTAATCATACAATAAGCAAACCATTTAGAGTATGACAGTAGTCATGGATATGTATTATGTTAGACAATGATATAATTCTTCTCATCCAACTCTATTTTTCATTAACTCAGGAAAAGCTCTTGAAGACTTGCGGTCTTCTCTATTCAATGTGTTTCGCTCACCTGAAGGTGCAAAGCGTCAACAGCAACAACTATGTGGCCCTGCAACTGCTCTTACATTCAATTTTATAGTTGCTGTTGGTATAATTTTCATGAACAAATTGGTTCGTATGCTAAACTTTCTACCATGTTGAATCGATCTGTAAATTGCCTGATTGGATCTTAAAGTTACAGCAGTTCAGTTGGTAACTTCCTTTGTCTTCTTCAGGTGCTCAAAGTTGTTGGGTTCCAGTTTCCTATATTTCTCACTTTTATCCACTACGTTGTAAGCTGGTTATTGATGGCCATTCTGAAATCTCTGTCTATCCTCCCTGCATCTCCCTCAAAATCGGCTCGCTTATCTACGTTATTTACTCTTGGCTTTGTTATGGCTCTATCCACCGGCCTTGCTAATGTTAGCTTAAAGTACAATAGGTGAGATATTTCATAACTTTTTTCCTAATTAATATAGTTTTTGAACATTGAATTTAATATCTCTTTCTTCAGTGTGGGTTTTTATCAGATGTCTAAGATTGCGGTTACCCCATCAATTGTTCTCGCAGAATTTTTACTCTACAATAAGAGAGTGTCTTTTTCCAAGGTAACAGTTTTCTCTTGGGCGTCTTGAGTATCAATTATGCAAGTAAACTGTAGCAGACCAAAAAATTTGGGATGATCCATGTCTGGTTTTACTCGTCACAAAAAAGAAAACAAAGGTGATTGATGTATAGCTTTGTGTGTTTGGGGAAAAGTGGATACTATATTGTTTTCGCTATCCTCATTATTTTCATCTTCTTTTGATGGACGAAGAAATCAGGAGTATGTGAACCTTATATTCCCTGTGGTCTGCATAGTACCAACAAATTTATTCGGGCGAATATATATTACAACAGGGAAAAAATAAGCTGCTATATGGAAAAGTGTATTTGATTGTAAAACCTGGCATTGGTGACTGCATACCAATCATAAATAAAACATAAAATTTTTATAATATATGTAGAGACATCGATAGAATATTTTGGAGTTGATTTGTCCACCATGAGTTTTATGCGTCCGGCACCATTTCAGCCATGTGTACAATATTAAAATTTTACTTCAAATATGTGGAGACATCCTGGACATTTTACATATCCAAATGAATCACCTAATCCTGCCTTCTTTCTCTCTCTGAAGTGCTGCCATGCTACTTTTCTGGTTTACATCTCTTGAACTGGTGTTACTATTCTTTTGGTCTATGATACTTTTGTATTTAGGATGCTTGTATCAGTCTGGCTACCTGGGAATTGATTAACCTCTCTCTTTCCGAATTCTGCTCCAACATTTATTACTTTATTTTTCAATCATTGTTACAGCCAAGCAAAATGTAACAAGTTCTCATTTCTGTCCTGACTCAATCTTTCAGGTCCTAACACTTGCAGTAGTATCTTTTGGTGTTGCTGTGGCTACTGTAACGGATCTGCAATTCCATCTCTTTGGTGCTTGTATAGCATTAGCATGGATAATACCTAGTGCAATTAATAAGATTCTTTGGTCTAGTCTGCAACAGCAGGAGAACTGGACAGCATTGGCGTAAGTTATGCTGCATTTGTAATTCTTGAATTTTTATTGGAATGTCCTTTATTTTGACATCTACACGAAAGAATCTCCATTTGCATCTTAACCAAAATGCAACTCATTGAACAGGTTAATGTGGAAGACAACACCAGTTACTTTATTTTTTCTGGTCGCACTGATACCCTGGTTGGATCCACCTGGTGCTCTCTCCTTTAATTGGAGTTTTAATAACACCTCAGCAATTCTCATGTCAGCTATTCTCGGCTTCTTACTTCAGTGGTCTGGTGCTCTAGCTCTTGGGTATGTATGTTCTATATAGGCCCCTATATAATATCTGTTTCTTCTCTGTGGCCACTACATAATGACCTGTGCGGTTCTGTTTCGAATTATAAAAATCTTTGCCTCGCTGGTGTCTGGTTTATGTTATACCCAAGTAGCCAAACATGTGAAGTTTCAGTTGTAAAAAATGAACAAAGTTGTCTATGGGGTACAATATTATAATTCAACTTGCATATGTCATAGATTCAGCGTTAGTAATGATCTTTTAGCTTAGCTGTTAGATTAGATATGGACTATATGGATCGCTGAGGTTCTTTGAAGCATTTTATCTACTTTGCATCTGAAGTTTCCATATATCATATTATGGCTAGGAAACAGGTCTGTTTTTAAGGATACATGATGTCTATATATAATGGCTAGGACAATGGTCTATTTTTAACGATACATAATGTCTATGTATAAAGTGTCTAGCTCTTCAATTCAACAGTTCCTGCCTTTCACATCCATTTAACCTCTATCTGTGTCTTTACTTCTTTGTTGGAGAGATAGATAACTACTGGCAAATCTTCTACTGGATATGAGAATTGGTTACATTCCGAATTGATGAGAGAAATCTAAATTGTTTTGAGGTGTATCTTCACCATTTCATTTTACTTGGACACTTAATTCTACATTTTCTTACAACCTATTTATCGCAGAAAATCTTCCAGAACAATAACAGTTTTTCAAAAGTAAATATGTGATAGTGAAGAGTTCTTGATAACTAGTGGGTATTTTGTTTTATTCTTGCATAGCTTTTATCATTTGCACTAATCGCGTTGTCAAATAATTTACTGTTTCATTGTGTATTATCATCCGCATTGCGTTAGTAATTCATTACATCATGGATCAATTTCTTCACTTGATTTTTTGTTCACCTGGCACGTAATGGCTCTCAAACAAGCCAAGATAGAATCTCGTTAGCAACATTATAGCCGTGGACTCACAACGTCATTAACAATTCTAGAGTATAGCTGATAGGAGGCAATGACTGAAGGAGGTTAGTTGTATCCATGGTAGGCCATAACCAATAACTTACGACCATGTGGGAGGATTGAACAACACTTGCTAGACTGAACAACATATTGCCCCAATATCTAGAATTACCTGCAGGTAGACCGTAGACAACTGACCAAAAAGACACCAGGCCAAGTTTTACAGATGACCATTATGATAAATACTAGAAACTCCCTTTCTCATGATAAGTACTTCAACTGTAGTCTTGTAAGATTAGATAATGGATTCATTTCCTGCATTTTGTATAGTGTATATTAGGGACAATTATATTTTCATTCATCACTATTTCTTTTACTTTTTGAGCTATGCACACTAAATTTTATTTTAGCTGGTTGTTTTGGTTCTCATCCTCATTTTTTATCTTTCTGTTAAATGACAGGGCTACATCTGCTGTTACACATGTTGTTCTTGGTCAATTCAAAACATGTGTCATTCTTCTTGGAAACTACTACCTGTTTAGTTCCAATCCAGGCAAGACCAGTATTTGTGGGGCCTTCACAGCAATTGCCGGAATGTCCATTTACACTTACCTAAATTTGAGGCAGCAATCAAGCAGAACATCCCCACGACAAGTCTCTACATTACCAAAATCTAAACTGAGTAAAGAAAATGGCAACCATGATGGAAATTACGGGGCCGAATCTGTCTAACACAATTCATCAGGTTAGGTACATGTGAAGATCTAACTCATCACTAACTCGGCATTGTTTCAGTTGTTTACTGTTAGACTAAAATTATTCAATTCTGATTTCAAAGTTAAACCGCGTTTGGTGTTAGGTTGTTAGTCTGATGGACTATCATATGACTTACCTGCTACAGGACACTTTTTTGTAGATTCTGCTGGGTTCTTCAGTACTATCTTGGGTGCAAACTGAACATTGTATATATATTTAATGAATTGGGGGTTAGAGGTCTCTTTACTGGATAGAACTTGATCATGCTTATCATTTTAGCATTTTTGGTCAGAGATTTGATTGCTCTAACGGTCACACTTCTAGCCGTAGTCTTTTTTTTTTTTTAATCTCTTGTTCTCTAACCTTCTGTGAGTTTGTTTGAGTTGGTTCACCCAAATCTGAAACAAAGCTGTGCATTAGTATTGAACGCCAGAACCAAAGAAATGAACCGCACTCTTGGACTTTTTCCTGGATGCAATTGCATTCTTGTAATTCAAGATCACTCGTCTCATTTGTCAAAAAAAAAAAAAATAAAGACCACTTGTCTGTTGGCAAGCTAGCTGAACTTATTATTTTTTCATCAATGGCATGAAAGATTTGGGCTTTGGCTGCTGCGTAATTGGGCTCAAATGCATTTGATTTATAGGTTTCTTCAAAAGACTTGTGGTTTGAGCATCTCTTTCTGGCATTTTGTAAAGAGGGGTTGTTCTAATATGGGTTCTATTTCAGACCTCTCCTATTTGTAAAATATGATGATCCTCCCTTATAACAAAATGAAAAAAAAAAAAAAAAAAAAAGAGGCACCACATTTGTTTTCTCCTCCCTTCTGGATTCCCGGCTTGGTTGGCAGTACGACGGTAGTCATTTGTGATGGTTCTTTTTAGGCAAATTTATTGTGTATGTATTTGGAGTTGAAGGAAGGAACACAAACTGGTGTTTGTGCTGAAATAATGGACGTTTAATTGTTCCTCTACAATCAAAATCGTGAACCACATTGTATTGTATCTTGTACAATGTTGTTCCTCTATATCTTTAGAAATTCTGAGAATCAATCGCAAATATAATCCAAGTCACATATGTTTATAAGTCCAACTTATAACACATAGTAAATGGAAGTTGGCTAGAAGAGTGAGCGCTTCGTGGAAGCTCACCTCTTGGACAGTATTGATATATAAATAAATATATTAATCCGTCAAAAGATGAGCATTGGAAGGAAAAATGGAAATACATTTTTTTCATTTTGACAGTTTGAGTTTTCAGGTAATAAGGAGTTGCAACTGCACTTAAAACAGTCGTAAACGATCTTTATATAAGTATGGCCGGAAGCCAACATGAAAATCACTACAATTCCATCTTCCATCTTTTTTTTTTTTTTTTTTTTCCGTAAGAGAAACATCAAGTTAGCTAGGGTTATAGTATGTGTCCAATTGGTAGTTGTATATTGCTAGATAGAGGTTGAAGAACTAGTGCGTAAGTGCAAGATTGCTACTGCAAGCCTCTATCATCCAAACAACTCAGTGATTTCCAATTCATTAGTTTTGTACCAATTCAATTTTGTATTCTTATTTATTTGTCGAATTAGTGTTAATTGGCATATAAGTTGATCGGATATAGTGTAGGTAATACACACTGGTTTAGATATAATTATCAAACTCATGGTTTCTAGGCCCAGAGATTAATCCGCTGAGGGTTCAGACAGCCAACAGGGCATTGTAGCCCCTCCCATGGCCACGTTTATATTTCAGTAGATAACTTGACGTGGGCAAACGCAGGATATGGGGGTTCCACACCACTGAACCACTTTTTGTGGTTATTTTTCCAATACAAGTTAGTACATCATCCGAGATATTTCATTTTTATGTTGTATTTTAAATTTAAATGGATTAGAGTTTAAGCTTTTATTACAGCTCGCTGAAATCTCTAATCTTCATTAAAGTTATTTAATACTAAAGATCTTTGAACATGGATTTGATCAAGTTTCATATGATAGTCATGTAATTAAAGTTGATTTGCCGATCTCGTCATATGACTTTATTTTGTTTATTTTTTATTTTTATTTTTTTCAGTATTTTCAACTTTCAAGCTCAACTTCACTCTGCAGGAATTAGCTGGTTGGCATCACCGGAGCTGATGAGTGACATCGTCGGATGTGGCTAACGTGAATGTGAAGATGGATGGTAGATGGAGGGGGATAGAATGAGAGGTGTAAAATGTAAAATAAAAATAATGGAAATAGGTAGTTTGATGAAGAAAAGAATGAAGTGATGTTCAAATACCAAATTTGGTAGTGCTTTCTTGAAGCTCTTATTAAGGGTATAGGTACATGGTTAGTAACTTTCTAAGAAAATTATATTATGCTCAATCACCATTGAATTTATATCTAGTGGTGGGAGAATTAATATTAGGTTTAAGTTATTTTGTTTTCCACCATTGAATTAAGATATACATGTAGTGTAGTATTCTTCACTTGGTGAACAGTACTCCTACTAGTAAGTATACGAAATGCTTTTGGATAAATTTTTATTTAAAGCAATTTTTATTGATAATTACAATTTCTCTCCCAATTCAGAAGAGGTGTAATTTATTGTTTGTTATATGTAGTTAGTTTTTTTTTGAAAAGAAGAGGTCAACTTTTATTAAGAATAATAAGAATTACATATGGTCTTGCTCAGCTGCAATAACAGCAAGCAGAAAGGGAGGAGGAGAAAAATAAAAACATTCTCGAGATAACGAACTAACAGATGCAGCCATTAGATGAGCTGCTTTATTAGCACCTCTTCTGGTATAAACGACCTTCAAATTAGAGTGAGCTCTCAAAATGGAGCCCAAATCATCATAAAGCCGCCCAAGATGTGAGAAATTACTCCCCCCAGACCTGCACAATTGCTGCTGCACAAGCTGAGAGTCAGTCTCCACTATGGCCGGTACCAAAACCTGATCCAAGACAAAGTGAAAAGCTAGTTTACATGCCAATGCTTCTGCATGTTCAGCTGAAAGCAACCCACACAGCGGTTTCCCTCCTCCTGCTATCATGGTGCCATTGCAATCATGCACCACAAAACCAGCGCTACCATTTCTTGAAACATGATCAAAACTGCCATCCACATTAATTTTATAGATCCCCACTGATGGAGCCCGCCACCGAGCCAATCTTGAGTTGCTAGGCTCCCTCAATGTCGGCCTAGTATTATGAAAACGAAAATCCTGTAATCTTGTAGTAGCCTTAAGTAGAACATCCCAAGGTTGACCTTTCTTATCATCCCATACTCTACTATTTCTTTCCTTCCACACACTCCACAAAAGAAACAGAAGATCCCCCAAATCCTTTAACGATAAAGCCTGAACACAGATGCTCAACCACCCTAGCAAGTCACAATTCAAAGCTTGTGGACTGAAACAAGTGTGAACCAACACACCATTACCTTGTAAAACCTATTTTGTAAAAGGACAATCACGACAAATGTGCAAAGATGTCTCAGTTGCACTTTCACAAAGAACACAAACCTGTGTTTCCAAAGGCACTCTTCTAGACAGTAACCTTTCCTTTGAAGGGAGAATGTTATGACAAACCCTCCAAATATGAATCTTCGCTGAACTAGGCATCACAACCTTCCATAATTTCTTCCAAAAATCGACACCAACAAAGAGTTCAAATGGACTTCTAGAATTAGAATGAGAAAGAGAGAATCGATAAGCAGTTTTTACCGAATACTTACCATCCCTCTCTAACTTCCATACCAATCTATCTTCTACATTCCTTGAGCTTAGTGGTATGCTCAATATCGCTTCTGCTTCCTCCACAGAAAAAAGCCTATTAATTAGCTCAACATTCCAACTTCCAGTAGTGGAGATCAGATCTTGTACCCCGGCCACCTTCTCCAAGGCCGTTGCATTCACATTGGGTTTCCCACTTAGTAAACTAGGCACCCACGAGTCCGACCAAATGTTTACCTGCGTCCCATTACCAATTTGCCAATAAACACTTTCTTGTAAAAGTTCCCTTGTAGAGAAGATACTTCTCCATGAATAAGAAGGAGAGGTATGTAATTCTGCTGTCCAAAAGGACTCTGTAGGGTAGTACTTTGCTTTATAAAGACGAGCAATAAGAGAATTGGGGTTAGAAATCACCCTCCATGCCTGCTTAGCAAGCATTGCTGAATTGAAGTTCGAAAGGCTACGAAAGCCAAGACCCCCCTCTTCCTTCGGATTACACAATGCATTCCATGTTTTCCAATGTATTTTCCTCTTGTCACAATGTAGTTAGTTGTTATTAGTCATACCGTAAGTGTAAAAAGGGTGTTGTTATTTTATATTTACAATACGTACTAGTCTAAATAGAAAATAGTGAGTTGTTGTTCGTAGATCAATGGAATGAGAGATTCCTTGAGTTATTTCTTCATGGGGTTCATCTATGGTATATCAATGTATAGATACATCAAGTAGACTGGTCCGATTGAGAGTTAGAGTGACTCTATATATTGGTAGATCAGTATGCGGCTACCCTACCTCTATATCAAATTATTCTATCTTTGGCTCTAACTAAATTTACTTAATGTATCGCTAATTTTTTTTTTTTTTTGGTTACAATGTATCGCTAATTTGATGTATTGTTGAACTCCTATTTCTTCATGTTGCAAAATTTGCAAAGGATAAGGAGATTAAGTGGTTTTCGGTGGTGGCTTGGTAATAGGCACATTGTTTTATAAAAGGAGGATGTGGGTCCTTATGGAGTGAGTTACTGATGTGCAACAATGGCAATAACCAAAATCTGGTTTTGTAGGTTGAATTTTGACAGAGCAAATCAATCCCAAAGCGGATTTCATAATAGTAAATCAATATTATGAATACCTTTTAACTTTCAATTTAGCTGAAAATTTACAAAGATGATTGATTCATGGAGACTAACAACTAAAATGTTGATTTGTTGAAATGTAATTGAAAATGAATATCACAAGAAATTCATTAAATTACATAAAGAAAAGAATCTCGTAGTAAATAGACATTATATGACTATATTATATATAGATATACTATTAATCTTTGCTGTAATTTTATTTCATCCTACAAAGATATGCTATATGATGTGGTCAAGAAATACTATGCTTGGCATTACTCGAATGAATCTACCCAAATCCAAGGGCACTAATCTAACTCATGAAAATAGAATTGAAACGAAAGTCATAAGCAATAAGTGTCAAAGCTAGCAACTTTGATTTGATGGGATATATAATAGCGAGATTATTTTAGTTAGCTCAAGGTTCGACATCAAGTCACATCCTAGTTACCTTTCATTTTAGATGCGTATGTACATCTTATTATCCTTTATTGTTTTTTCTTTATTATAGATGCTTTTGTGCATCTCGTTATGCTTTATTGTTGTCTTTCGATGCTTTTGCATCGCTCCATGTAACCCTTTGTTATCACTTAATATAGTTTGTCGTCTTTCCTTTCAAAAAAAAGGGTTTTCCAATTTTATTTTTGGTTTAGCAATTAACTTTTGTAACTCATTAACCATGCATTGAGTTAGCTCAAGATCTCCAAGGTACGATAATTTCAGGTTTAAATATTTTTCAATTCTTTGATGATTGTGCTCTTATTGCGCGTGAGTTGCAATTTTAGCACCAAATCATCTTGTACTAAGTTATTCCTTTATATTATTAGAAATTGTGGGAATCAATCGTAAATATAATCCAAGTTGCATATGTTTATAAGAGCAAATTTGTAACACATAGTAGATGAAAATTGGCTAGAAGAGTGGGCGCTTTCATAGAAGCTGACATCTTGGCCAATATTGATATATAATATAAATACATTAATCTGTCAAAAATGAACCTCAGAGGAAAAACAAAAATACATTAATTTTTGTTTTGACAATTTGAGTTTTCAGATAATAAGGAGTTGCAATTAGACTCAAACAGTTGCAAACGATCTTTATATATGTTTGCCCAGAGGCTAGTATGAAAATCACTCCAATTCCATCCATCTTCCATCTCTTCTTTTTCTTTCATAAGAGATACATCAATTTTGCTAAGGTTCAAGTCTGTGTCCAATCCATAGTTGTTTCTTGCAAGATAGATGTTGAAGGACTAGTGCATAAGTGTAAGATAGAGGTGGCAAAGAGGCCATGTTGCTGGGATTGTGTTTCTGGTGTTGGGATCAGGGTTATATGTGGCATTTAGTGTTTTGTTTGGTTTCAAAGGATTTGGGCTTGGGCTTTTGCGGTTCTTTGCTTGTTGGGGTTGACTTTATCCCTCTTATCAAAGGGATATTGGGCTTGAATTGTGCTATCTCTCTTCTTCACCTTGCCCATGTTGAGAATTGGGCTGCTGGCTTGAATTTTAGTCCCAAGTCCAAAATTATCAGTATGCCTAAAACTCGCAATGGACATCATACTTTTCTGTAACCTTCCACACCACACCCATTCTTGTAAGCCCCAAGTGCGTGAATGTGGCTTGGGTCTACGTGCGTGGCGTGATGGTTGCAGGTGTAATTCGCCTTGAAATATGAATTGGGCTTAAAGCATGAATTGGGCTTGAGGGCTGGATTTTTGGGTGTCAACAGGTTTCAAGGGGATGCTGCTCTTAAACGGCAGAGGCTATTTTGGTGTAGGCTTGCCGGCGAGACAGGGGCTCATTTGGTTAGCAAATGATCATGGAAGAGGTTGTCTTCTCCGACCGGATCGTCAGGATCCATCACTGTTGCTGCCAGATTGTGGGTTCATGCTGTGTGACTTTCGCAGAGGAATTGATGATCTCCGATGCCGTCGTAATACGGATGGTGGTGCTTGTTTCAGGCCATCGACCTTGCTGGATCAGCGATGTAGGATGATAAGCCGTATGGTGGTCAGGTGGTGCGTTGCAGGCGGCAGGAGTGCAGACCGAGATGAACTGGTTGCCATCAAGCTCCGATTTTGGCAAGGACTGCGTAGACGGATCCAGATCTGGGATCCGGGTGGGCTTTGCCACTGGATTCGGATCTGGGATCCAGGTGAGCTTTGGGATTGGACTGCGACCCACTATTTTTGTTGGGTTGCTTGTTATTTGCTAGAATGGCTTGGGACCCCTAGGCGCTACTAGTATTGGATTCAGGACCCAAGTCTTTGGTATCTGTTCATGAAAGATCGTCTGCCAACATGGCCATGTTATGACAACCTTGGCCGGCTTCGATCATTAGGTGGAAGATTGCCCTTAGTTCTGCGCCGAATTGACTTTTGTTAGTTTGCGCATTAGATTTGCATGGGTAGTCAAACCACAGACTACCCAATTCACTACACGGCTGCAATCCGTAGTGTAAAATCAGCTATGCGTTTCAACGTTGCTGCTATTGCTTTATTAATATTTTCTTGCATTTTAGATATAACTTTTGAATCTTTTCCGTTCGTATTGTTTATTTTCGTTGTTGATGCATTTTTGCATCATATTGTTGTAAAATTTCAATTTCAATAAAGGGCTGACCTCATTTTACTAAAAAAAAAAAAAGAGGTGCAATTCATTATTTGTTATATGTAGTTAATTATTATTATATACAACCGAAATTATAAAAAGGCTGTTGTTATTTTACATTTACAATACAGACTAGTCTAAAGAGCATGTAGTGAGTTGTTATTTGTATATCAATTAATGGAAGAAGAGATTTTCTTGAGTTATTTCTTCATGTGGTCAGTTTATGGTATATCAATGTAACGATAATTGAAATGTAGAGTGGCTCTATATATTGGTAGATTAGTATGTGGCTACACTACCTCTGTATCAAATTAGTCTACCTTTATCTCTAACTAAATCTACTTAGGCACGTTTACTTACTTGGAATGGAAAATAATCATGAATCGGAGACAAGTGGAATGGGAGAAGAAAGGAATCGGTATTGATTCCGGAGGAATGATTCCTAAACCCATCTCCCCCCTTCGTAATCGAATTCCTCAGTATTCATGAATTGATTCCTGATAAGGAGGTGGGATCTACATCCATTCCGATTCCTTCATGTGTTAGTAAACGCAGGAATTCTTTTACCCGGAATCATTCCGATTCATTTATGTGTTAGTAAACGCAGAAATGTTTTTACCCCGTAATCATTCCCTTTCCTTCCAAGTAAGTAAACGTGCCCTTAATGTATTGCTAAATTGATGTCCCATTAAACTCCTATTTTTTCATGTTGCAAAATCCACAAAGGTAAGGAACTTAAGTGGTTTTCAGTGTAATGGGCCCAATGTTTCATAAGATGATGATGTGGGTCCTCATGGAGTGTAAATTACTGATATGCGCAACATAGTTGAACATTGATAGAGCAAATAAATCTCAAATAGAGTTCTTGGCACATGTGTGGTAGCAAGAAGAGATGATGGTTCTCTTGTTGGTGCTTTGATAGTTCCTTATGTAGGCCATCTGAGTCCGAAAAATTGTAACTACATCGTTTGTGCAATTTTTCAGTCAAATTGATAATTATAAAGGTATCGAATTATAAGGCTGGATTCGGTTGAATACCAACCCCAAAATCATTCAACTGGCTACCGACCGACGTTGGTCGGTATTCTAGAATTTATAACCTTTACCGTACCTCTACCGTCAGTTACCGATAGATCGGTATACCGAGATATCTGCACGATTCGGCTTGAATTGCAGTATTAACGATGTCAGCGAGAAATTGAAGGAAATCACCCAGATTTGGAAAAATCGAAGGAAATCAGCAGATCCAATGATTGAGATGCAGATGTGATGATGGAGTTTTTCATATCTATTGATGGAGAATTGGAGATGATGTAGATTTGATGTCTTGATGTTGCAGATGATGGAGAACTGAAATGGAATGAGAGAAATGTAAAAGAAGAAAGAAGTGGTTGATGAAAGAATTGAATGAAAAGGAGGAGGAGGATAGAAACTGAGTGAAAGGGAGAGTCTTTCGAATTCAATCTAATAGAAAGTTGGAAACAATGAAATAGTTTTTTTTGACTTCTATAGCTATTGAGCCCATAAAGAAGAAGAAGAGAAAGTCTAGGCCAAGCTTCTATCAGTAAAAAAAAAAAAAAGACGAAGAACAAAACACTAGAACAGAGAGGAAAGAGAAAAGACAAAGGCTGTTGTTGTCATGAGCCTCTTTTATTAATTGTTTTATGTTAGAGAAGTATTAAATATAAATTTTGTACAATATACACTGAGAAAAGCTTGTGATCTAGTGGTTGAGAGCAAACCCTCTTTCTAAAAGGTCAGCAGTTTGAGTCATCCCTCTTACATTTATCTATTTTTGGAATTATTCGATACGTTGGAGGTGAAGAAGTAATAAATACAAACTTTGTACATTATATACTAAAGACAACTCATGCTCCAGTGGTTGAGAGCAAAACTTTCTTGTAAGGGGCTAGGGGTTCGAACCTTGCCTCTTACAACATTTTGGGAAATATTACTCGTATCGTAGCCGAGCCAAAGCTGATTATCGGTACGGCTCAGCCAAGTCGATAATTCGGCCCAATTCGGTACGTACAGGCAGGTTAAAAAATCGGCTGGTTCGACCTAAAATGCCAGTCCTACCGAATTATATCAAATTAATAGATGAACCAAATTTATCCAACCTGAACCGATAATGTTCATAATAATATATCAAAATTATAAATATCTTACAACATTTAGTTAGGTTGGAAGTTTGCTAAGATGATAACTAAACGATGGATTTGTTGAAATGTAATTAAAAAGTGAATTTCACAAGCAGTTTATTACAATATCCAAAAAAAAAAAAAAATATCCTCGGTTAAAAGACATTATGCGAATATATGATATTTCATTTGATATGATGTAATTTTATTTCATTGTCACATGATATCGTCAAGAAATACTATGCTTGGCATTACTCGAATTAATCTACCCAAATTCAAGGGCACTAATCCAACTCATGAAAACAGAATTACCTATACTAAAGCGTTATCTCCCCGTGAACAGTACCGGCCGTATTGATTTACTCTTTTACCCCTTTGTGTTTCTTAATTACGACACTGCCATTCAACAGTCTGAGGGTGACAGAGAGACTGGGAGAGGTGTCTTCTGGGTCTTTTACGAGAGAAAGAGGTCTTCTGCGAGAGACATGCACAGAAAGAAGAAGAGGGAAATTCACATCGCCAGACTGATCGGAGAGAGAAGGAGAAGAGGGGGACGAGAAGAAGAAGAAGAGGAATCTGGGTAATTGGATAATGATCTGAAGTACCTGGTTTTTTTGTGTTTTAATTCGTGTTTTTCTTCTGGGTTTTGTGGTTTGATGCTTGGTTGCATGGTTTTTGTGGTTTTGGGTTTTCGAATTACTTTCCTTTCAAATCTTTTGAAATTGCTTTGGATTTTTGTAATCGGATTTTACTTTCAGATTGCCCGACTGCGCCGATTAGGTCCTCCACAAGCGGAAGGAGTTTCTGGGTCTTTTACTTTTCCACTTCTACCAGAAGCTTGTACGATTATTTATGTCTTCTTCGATGATGATTACTTTAAATTCTCGGCGTGACATCATTGAGGTAAATCAGACATTGTATTGGTAGAGAAGTAAATTTTAGATTTTGTTTCTTTTCATGGAATTTGATGGTTTTTGGGTTTGATTCGATGGCTATCTCTCTGCCTTTGCTACTTTCAGTTTTAGTTTGATATGTTCAGCCAAGACATTAACATTGATTTGGGTAATTGGTCAAGTTTTGATTGCTTTGTTGTCTTTTTTATGTTGGTTAGCAAAGCTTTTTCATCTTTGGGTTTCTCTGTGCTAGTCTCAGTTTCTGAAAACAAGTTGGATGACTATGTTACAGATTATAATAGTTTTTAATCCCTTTTATCATAAGTTTTCTGT
Organism: Rosa chinensis; assembly: GCF_002994745.2. Taxonomy (NCBI): domain Eukaryota; kingdom Viridiplantae; phylum Streptophyta; class Magnoliopsida; order Rosales; family Rosaceae; genus Rosa; species Rosa chinensis. Next base: position 15,516,423 of record NC_037091.1, on the reverse strand, counting down.
AAATGATTACCCTACTTCTTTTTTTTGCTCTAGCTTCGTTGCTAATCTTTTTCTTTGCATCTTTCAGTTGACGCTAACTTTATGTTCTTTGGGGACCTTGAAGAGAATAGAATTTTAGCAGGGTAAAGGGAACCCAATCATAGCAAGTGTTTATTTCTTCGGTTAGTAAGTTTACTGATGGTACTGCTACATATGAAATAGATTGACATAACTAATATCCTGGTGACTTCACTGATTTGTTCCAACTCACCTCCACAAAGTATTTCAATGACGTAGCTTTGCAAAATCCGAGCCAAGCTTACATTTTTATCGATTATGGAACTTGGGTTTGTATTTCATTTTTAATTGTTTCATGGAAATTGCAGAAAGATTTGTTAGAAATCCTTATATGATTTCTCAGTTTAAGAAATATAGTTTAAGTTCTGTAATTTATTGCTCAGTTGCAATTCTGCAATCTAAAATATTTGCTAGCTTGAAATCAAGATTTGCAATATAAACTAGATAAGCCCCTTTCATGTTAAAGCTAGGTTCTGTTTTTCTTTTGTCTAATTTCTGTTTGGTATGGTTTTGTTGCAGTTAGCTACCATTTGATTGGATTACTATTTGATAGAAAACGCAAGGATTCCTCCGCTGGTAAATTTTTTCCATCAACAATGTTTGATTTTTCAGAGACCTAGCCTTTTAGGTTCGATTAGGTAAAGATTTGATTTAAAAACTACTTATCTGTTCCCAACAGTCTGATTTGTAAAGGAGGCATTCCATTTTAGCAGCTGGGTTGCCATAAAGTTATATAGGCATTGCAATAATTATTTTCATTGGTATATATAGCACCAAGTACAGCAAATTTCAGCATCCTTCTCTTTACGGAAATGCATGTTCGATGATTAGAACTGGGCTATGGGCATAAATGGCCTGCCAAATACTCCTTCCTTTGTTTGATGACCAATTTAGAAATGTGTTATTACTTCAAACATAATTAACAGAATAAAGAATGATTAAAAAATAGAGAATTGAATAGACCTAGAGATTGAATAGAAGCACACGGACAACAGCAAGTTAGAGATTTTAAAAAGCATAATGAAGAAAGTGAAAACAGCCCCAAATATGAAGAGCCAAAGGTAAGATCCTGAAATTAAGGCCTCTTTAGAAGGCTATGTTAGTTTGGTTTTGATTACTTTAAATTTTATGGCACAGTACTTGCTTTGAACCACCTATCATTCTCTCTCTCTTTTTTTATTTTTTTTGGGTTAGTGAGAATGTTTCTGACTTTGTGGTGCTAACTGCTATTTTCTGTGTTCAAATTTGTTTTTTTCTCATGAAAATTTAGTATGAGAATTAATTTTTCTTCAATTTGCAGCAGACCAGTGATTGAGCAAAGGAGAAAAGAACGGCTTTGGGTCTGAGTTTCTGATTGAAATTATATGCTTGTTAATTCAGAGATTGAATCGACCAGTACCTCGACTTGATGTGAGCGTCAAAGTGTTCATCATTAGTAAGCAAACAAACTCGCGGCTGTATTGATTTACTCTTTTACCCCTTTTTGTTTCTTAATTACGTCGCTGCCATTCGACTTTCAGAAAGTGATTGCGAGAGAGAGAGAGAGAGAGAGAGAGAGAGAGAGAGAGAGAGAGATAGGTTTTCTGTGTCTTCTGGGTTTTCTCACTATTCTACGAGAGAGAGAATGAGGGAGTGAAGGCTGATCCGAAAGAGAGGAAGAACAGGAACGGGAACGGGAAGAGGAAGAAGAATTTGACACACCAAGTTGTGGTAATGACTTTTTGCCTGAAATTTCAGTTCTTGATTGAAGGTTTGGTTTGCCATGTATGCTGGGTATATGCGAGAATTGGATTTCAGAATTTGTTTTTTCTTTTTCTCTGTTTGAGTTGAAAGCTCTGTGGATTTTGAAGTAGCGGGTAGCTGAGATTTAAGAGCAAATAATTGAACTCAATCAAACATGATTCGATTTGTGTGATCCGAAATTGAAAAACCCAATCAAAAATTCAACTTGGTGCATTGAGTTCAATTTGATTTGATGGTCTTGGTGCATTTAGTTCAATAAAAAATTCAACTTGGTGCATTTAGTTCGATTCATAATGCATAGGTGAACACCTGTTCTGTGAAGAACACTTCAAGTTCAATGTTCACTGGGAACTATAAATTGCATGGGAGAAAATATAAAATAACTGAAAACACATGGAATTCCAATTAGTGACTGTCATCATTTGGCCATGTTGAGGAGGAATACCAGCTGCAATATCAAATTGAAATCCAACTTAGGCTATTTTAGTAGAATTACTGCAGTGTTGTGTTGATGCGAAGAGCAAAATTGCCTTTTGTTGAAATTTTACGAACTTGATAGTGTCAGATGAGAATTTAGATGCATATGAGGTCGAGTTTTTGGTTGAAATTTGGAGTCGTGGAAAGCAGAGAATTGTAATATGTGCTGAGATATCGAATATGGGAGAACTATGATACTATTTCTATGGTTGTATTTGTGAATGTTCAGTGAGAAAAATGTGTATCGATTCAATATGCATTACTAAATCCGTTACAGTCTCGATATGTTGTGTTTTGGGGGATTCAAGTTTTGTTTTGTATTTTTGTGTTGACTGTGGAGTCAATGATATAGTACACTGCTTTAATAAGTGGGAAGCAATTAGAGTTGACTGTTTTCTGTGCTTTATTCAGGCCTCACTATCTGGTCTTAAAGATCTGGGGTTAAGGTCATCTTATGAATCTTACAATATGCATAACACTGGATAAAACAATTTCAAATTTGGGGATGGAATTAGGAGCTGCAAAGGCTGCTCAGGAATCTATACTTAACGGATCACTAATTGCAAAAGCCAATATGAGGAGATTCAAAACTGAGCATATTCCAATATTCTATAGTGCAGTTGTTGTATAGTAGTAGTGAAAGTATGATATGTAAGTACATATATATATTGAAGTGATACAATGAAGTTCAAGGGACTCAAGTCACTCAACTATGACATACAAATTTGAGACAGAAAACCCGCAGCATCGCGCGGGAGGAATTGTCTAGTCGAAACGAAAGTCATAACTCATAAGCAATAAATGTTGAAGCTAGCAACTATGATTTGACGGAATATATAATAGTGAGATTGTTTTAGTGAACTCCGTTTGACTTGGTCTTCTTGCAAACTATCCAGACATTTGATTTGCTGAAGCCTGAACCTTGGAACTTGGAACTCATTAGAAAACAATTATCACACCACACAGAGAGATAAGCCACGTGGACCACCAATATAGCTGCACTGATGAATGGTGTCTTCCCTAGGGTTTACAGCAGCTGTTCAAACCTGTTTGTTTATTGCAGACATCAGAGATGTCTGAGAACACCTTCATGTGCTCGTCTAATTCTATTTATTTAGACAGTCTCTTGGCTGCCCACGTGAGAAAGAGTTGCGAAATAATGCCAATAACAATAGATATAATTTCCAAATAATATTCTTAGTCCAACTTAACGTATATCAATTCCGTTTTTTAGTTCGTTTTCCATAGAATCTAGACCTAAATCCCAATGCTTATTGTTTGTCCATGAGTGCTGGCAGGGTCACCTTGATCTGATGCCAAAACACCCCAACACATGTACTGTTTTTATCTAATATATTGGCCGTGACATTTTCATTCTACAAATATCGTGGCCAATATATAAGAAAAATATTCTTGGCTTAAAAGGTCATTGACTAATTGAAAGTGAAACAATGGCATTGAAACATTGTCACAAGTCAAAACGAAACAATACCATTATCCAAAGGGGAGGCCCCCTCTTCTCTACCACCCAATGATCAAGCTTCAAGCTAGAGTCGAAGGCAAACTTCATAACCAGTGAATCCAACAGCAATCTTGCTTTTATGTACTCTATAGCATAAATTCAAATCCGATATGCGGGGTTTTGTACTACCTATGTAGTGTTGAGAATATATACATTCCACATGAGAAAAATGGGACATTGCTTATGGGTTTATAAGGGTTTGGGCCACTCCATCCATTGCCAATCGGTTTTGGATGTGAATCCCAGATTACTTTATCATGGTATCAGAGCGGGTTACCCACGTGTGCATGCATCATGGCCACACGGGCTCCACGTCACCCAAAGTTGTCCACGTGTATGGCTTGAAAATTCGCCACACGTGCGGGGGCGTGTTGAGAATATATACATTCCACATGAGAAAAAATGGGACCTTGCCTATGAATTTATAAGGGTTTGGGCCACTCCATCCATTGCCAATTGGTTTTGGATGTGAACTCCAGATTACTTTATCATGTAGAAGTTTGGTGGAATAATTCATAATTATTCCTAGCAGACCTTGGGTTAAAAACTTAAAATAATCAGATTGATTCATATAATGATCGTACAGTTTTAAGGGACTGTGAGGGACAAATGCATATTCACCACATGCATTAAATATAAAAGTAGAAATTATAATAACTTAAAACTGTTCATTTATTTTCAGCCTTCAGATTCACTTGTCCCTCACAGTTCCTTAGGTGAGCAGGCATTTTAATAATAGATTAAAACTAAAAAAAAGTTCAAACATAATGAATCAATGATCTGGATTCAAATTCTGAGAATTTCTTACATCATGAAGAATATTGAAAGCAAATTGAGGGAGAAGTATTTTATTACTTTTTGCCATAAACTCTGCATTTTGAGACCTCCAATTACTTAAAAGAAACATGTATAGCAATATCATCTTTGGATATAAGAATGAATAGCAAACATGAATTGGTCCAATTTATCTTATAGTTCTTTTATTACTACATAATTAACAACTTATTTTTCTTCAGCTAATCTCAAACCTTTCATTTATGAAAAAGAAACTAATATCACTAAACTAAAATTAGGTCCAAAAATTTCAACTACTGAAATATATTCTAGATTTGAAACCTTTATTTATTGTCTTTTAAAATTTAGCCAGTAGTCACACCTTCCCCGCCTCTTCTTTCAGTATATATATGTTTCAATATTTATTGGCCACTGATCCCAAATATATAATAGTCAGCAGCACATGTTAGGACCTCAATAATAAGTCGATGATATTTCACACAAAGATCAATTAGATCGCTTCAATTTGCTAGCTGATCCAAACCCCAAAAAACAAGAATAGAGATGTATTTAAACAAATGAAGTTAGATCAAAGTATATTACCTGGATTTAGGGTCAAACTTAAGCAAAGGGCTACATTGATATTGGTGTACCAAATATTTAAAACACATAAAATTTGCACCCCAAGAACAAAAAAGGAAATTTTTAACCTTCCCTGGCTTCTAAGGTCTAGCTCTAGTTATTACTTAATTTCTATCTAAGCCAGTACACAAAACTTAATAATATCATACGTAGTAACAGTAACATGGAGCAAAGCCAGTGAAGTAAATGGCATATCAAGACCCCCAATTGTCACTTGATGCAGAGAATCATATGATATGATTTTTTTCTTTCTTTCTTTTCTTTGCTCAACACTGAATCCAATGGCATGCATGCATGCATATGATTTTCTGTTCAAGAGATTTCATCATTCACTCATCCACCTCAGCCTGACTTGGATATACAGCTATTATATTGCTTTCTTCTGCCTTCAATTTTGCCGGAAACTAGAGCCCGAGAAGAATATAGTAGAGTATTGTTATAGGCAAGGCAATCAGCATTCCAAAAATGACCCTGCAATAATTGCAACACCAAAATACAAGTTAGGTTTTTTGGTCACTATTTACCATCATTCATGAATCATTTTATTGGTTTTTCTTCAGAAATGTAGCTACTTACGCAGTGCTAAGTATGTCTGCGTGCACATTGTATTCTTTGGCAAACACAAAAGGAACAATCCCTTGAGGAAGAGCAGCCTGTGAAAAATGGATAATTCTATTTGCGATAAGCTTTTAATTGAGAAAAACTAAATGGGGAAACATAATAAACTTGTATGGTATTGTCTTAAATTGTCAATTAACTAACTTAGATTTCCCGAGTGGGTATAGTTTGAAGATTGAGTTGGTTAACCTGAACTATTGCAACATGCAAAAGAACTCCACGAAGACCAACAGCTATGGAGCATGCAGCAATAACTGCTGGGCCTGTCAAGAACCTAACAGCCATTGCAAATGTTGCTACTGATTTTCCACAAGCTATGATCTTTGGTTGTAAAGCCATGAATAAACCTGAAACAAAGAAAACAAGATAATTATAGATGGACACAAGTTTGAATTTTATAATTTACAATATTTAGGTGGTCAATGAGTCAATAGAAGATGCAAACCTAGACTGAACATAGCCATCCCCAAGCCAGCGTCAGATAATATTGATATGGATCCACTTATAATTGTGGGCATTTTGATGTGCCACCTGTTAATTAAAAATATTAATTAGTTTGAGTTGATGTGGTTGAGGTAAAGCTCAGTGTACAAGATATTTTTATTCAACTATTTGTATCATATTTATTAATAATATCATGCCTTTCACGGAAGTAAGGAGACTTCTTCCGACTGTGGTTTGGAACTATAGGAGATAAAAAAGCAGGAAGAGAGACGTACTTGTATGATACGAGAGACCATGCGACACCAAGGAGACTGGAGTAGGTGTTGGGATTTCTAATGAGCTTCCTCCACACCATGATGAGTATAAGCCTAGTCATGACACTTGCAGGAGGCATTTGTTGCTTCTTTGCCACACCTCCGTCTTCCATGTCCATCTTCTTCTGACAGCTACTGTATGGAGATGCACTTGCCGGAAACTTTGTTCCTTCTTCTATTTCAAGCTCCTCATCTCCACTCATTTTCCTACCAGGACTCATATTCTGAATCAATTCATGCATCCCTGCACATTTCAGGACACATTTAATTATAGTACTAGTAATGATTTTGGATATAATTGATCATTAAAACATATGCATAGTGACGCAATTGTGAACTAATTTGATTGAATTCCTGATCCTAGAATTATTAATGCAATATGTTAAAGAAAAGCACAAACAAACAGATCGATCCCGAGAAAATTGATTACTTCTTAAAAAACTGAAATCTGCTGTCTAGTTGATTGACCTGTCAATTAAACTTGAAATTGTATGTTGGTGTCAGAACTTTGTTAGCAATTTTCTAAATAACAGATATGGTTTGGGGGTGAGATCACACCGGACATTATTTGCTCACCTTTTGAACCAGCAATTGGATGTTCATGTTGAGCAGCCTTGGAAGGATCAATGCCTCCAAAATCAGTAGAGGCAGCTCGGTTAACTGCATGTTTCAGATTCCCCTCGGAAGCCGGCGAAGCACTCGAACTCCAAACAAACATATGAAGTTCCTTATTAGGCACTGCACCACCACTACCACCACCGGCGCCGCCGCTTTCCTTCTTTTTCGGTCCGCCACTAGTAGACCCCGAAAACATGGGATTCGGAGGCGGATACGAGGACACGGTCCCGGCATTGAACAGCTCACCGCTCATGCTCCTGGCCCCTCTCTTCTTGTTGCTTATCTTCATCATCTCCTCATCAAAATTCGAAGTCCTCGGGGTCACGCCTTTCGACGACTGGACCGAGTAAACATCGCCAAACCCGCCCTGGAAGCTGTTGGTGTAGCCGTGTTTAGGGCTTGGCGCCTTGCTGGCATTGAACATGGCGTAGAAGTCAGTCTGGTTGAAGCTGGACGCCCTCGGTGTCGGCTCACGAGACGACTGAACCGAGTAAATCTCAACGCCGGTCAGGTTCGAAGCCCGAGGAGTCATGCCGGAATTCAAAGAGTTCAACCCGTGCGACTTGAACGACGACACCATCGACGCCGCCGCCGATCTTCTCACCACCACGTGTAACTTTCCATCCTCTCCGATCTCGGCATCGGTCTGCAAAGGCTCGCGTCCGTTAAGCGAAACGACGTCGGAGTCCACTCGAAACGAGGTAATGGACCCGGCGGTTTCCGGGAACTGCTCTGAGATCAAGAGTTTGGCTCCTCTGTACTCGAACATGAAGAGCATGAGAGTGTACCAGATGACGCTCTGCAGCACCACGATTTGAACCATGAGAGCGCCTGAAAAGTCGCCGTACATGGCTTTCAAGAGAGGAATCCCCATGACGAGAGTGTTGGGGAGAGTGGAGAGGGAGAAGAGCGTGATCATCCACTCGAGGTTGCCGCGCTTGGAGAAGGTCTGCCACAGGAATAGAGCCACAAGAATCACCACTTTCTGCAACGAGTCCGCCGCGATGAACTGGTAGTCCATGGCGTAGGGATCGTTGGAAGAAATGAAGTGAAATGAAAGCAAAGGAACTGCAAAAACAGCCACGAAGCGGTTGATGCCGGAGCACTGGTCCGGGGTGAAGATCTTCCACCACCGGACCGAGCCGTAGGCCAAGATCATGGCCACGTAAAGCGGCACAATACTTGCAAGGACCTCGTAAATGTCCTTTCCGCTGATCATGGTTCAGTGCCTTCAGTATTTTGACGAGGAGAAACAAGAGAGAGGTGGAGAGGAAGAGTAAAAGGTTTGTTTGTCTTCTCTTATAGAGAACTCTCTGTGATTTTGGGGATTAAACAACTCGACAACAAACAAAGAGCAAATGATTATTTAAGTGAGAACCTGTCGAGTGTTTGTGAAATGTAGAAAAAACGGTGGGAGTGGCAGTTTATTCTGACCCAAACAGGAATAGTTTTACATGTAAGTTTGTGTACTGCAAATCTGTGCTAGCTGCTATTGTTTATATATTAATTCATCAAACTCTTAATGCTAAGTTAATTAAAAACAACAATGAGGATTAAATTTTAGGCTAAATGTGAATGGATGGGTTGGATTCTAGAGGGATTTGGGTATGTTGAAGAAGAGATGAGATGAGGCTTGGAAAGCGCCATTGTAGTCGTTGAGGCACATGCTTTGAGCAATTTACAGTGATCCGCGGTAGCAGCCAGGATCCTGTTCCCGGTCATTTATCATTTTTGCACTTCCAACCATATAAAGTACGGTTGGGCAAAAACTACCGAAAATTCAATTACAGTCTAAATTGGACCGAAATAAGCGGTTCGGTAACCAGACTGAATGCAAAACAACATCGTTTTGTGATTTAACTGAACTGACCCGCACCATTATATTTAGAATTGAGTCTGAGCCAAAAATCGCTCAAATTAAAATCGACTGAGACGATTATTTATTTAAATTCATTTTTGAATTATTTTATTATTTGTTGAGTTTTGATCGGTTACATACCAAGATTACAAACTCAACTGCACCCAATCCGAAACTAGTAACCTTAGGGGGTGTATTGTATTTGGATTTGTGCAGACTTTTTTTAAATGACAGACTTTTTGAAAAGTCCACAGACTCTTTAAAAAGTTGATAGACTGTTATGGATTTCTTAAAACCATTGATTTTAGCAACAGACTTTTATTGATTCATGAAAATCTATATACTTTATTATGAATGACTTCTACAAATTTCCTAAGATGTACAAAATATTAAAAAAAAAACAAAAACAAAAAACAAGAAAAATAAAACAAATGTAGCCCAAACACAAAACAAAATAATAACTTGTTGTCTCTTCAATGCTCCAGTATCTTCTAATAGAAATTGACTCAAATAAATGATTGTTAGTCTGTCTAGCGAGTTTGTTCTCATTCCTAATCTCCCAACAACATAAATATACAATATAAATCACTTGATGCTTATGGTTAATTTTTTTCGCCGATTAACATATATTGTAGCAATATTGGTCAATGTCTTGATCTATAATCAATCAATTGAAATTCAATTGTTCAACCTTTTTTTGAACCATAATATAAATTCAAATTAATGAGAATAATTAATTAATAAGATAAAATTTAGTATGGTTCAAGGTCTTAGGGTTAGACCACAATATTTGAGTTTTAGGGTTTCATAAATCATTTTTATTGCTATTAGGGTTCGAAGTATTACAATTGAAAAAAAAAAAACAAAACAAAACAAAAATCGCATTCAACAACTACAATGAACATGTTGAGTATCAAAAAAGGTTGATATTATAAAAGATTAGAGAAAAGACAAAAAATTAAGAAAGAGAGATGATGATGGACAAACTTCTTCATGGGTAGAGAGAAGAACTTTGATAGACCTTTTTTTTTTTTTTTTTTTTTTTTGAAGAGGAAACTTTGATAGACTTTCTGAAATCTTTGGTCTGGAGGCTGGAAAATTATTGGAGTTTGGTATGTGTAGTTAACACTACAAAATCCATGATTATCCATAATTTTCTAATTCCATAAGTATGAATGATATTTTGAATACCTCTGTACTTTTATTCATTTTTAAAAGTCCTAATTGAATACCCCTAGATTTTGGTGGAATTCATGAAGTCTTTAAAAATCCTAATTGAATACCTCAAGACTTTCATGGACTGTTAAAAGTCTATATTGAATACACCCAGACTTATAAATTCCATAGATTTCTTTAAAAGTTCCACTAATTCCATATACAATACACCCCTCTAATCTCTAACTCAGCCGCACGACCTTATTTTTTCATCTCTCTTCTCTGTACTTCTCAAAATGCTGCCCGGCCAAATTTCCGACAAAATCCCTTATTCTCTCTCAAAATCTCAAGCCACCCTTCTACTCCCATTGAAACCCAGACATTTTCATTCTTCTATTCTTAGTCGTCAACCCGTGAGGGTAAGAGTGATGTTTTCTTCTCTTCTCTTCTTGATTTGTATCTGCTTTTTCAAATTCATTCTTCATCTCTCTCTGGTTTTTCAGAGTGTCAGAAAGGGATTTGCATTTTGCATATTTTTTTTTTCACTTGTTCTTCTCAAATACTGTTTGGGGCTTCTCACTTTCAAAATCAAATCAGGGTTTTAAAAACCATTTGGGGCTTTTGTTAAAATTCAGGTTTTGATGTTCAAACTCTTGTTTTGGGTTTGTGAATTGATGATTGATACTCGGATTTTTAAACCTCATTCGGAATTAGGGTTATTAATTTGGGGCTTTCTAAATTCATTCAATTAGGGTTTCGAAATTTCAAATTGGAGCTTTTATTCAAGGTTAAGGGTTCCAATAATTGTCGATTTGAATTGGGGTTGTAAACCACAATTGAAATTAGGGTTTTGAATTTTAATTTGTTGCCTTCTGATTTCATTCAAATTAATCTATGGTTTTGTATTTGCAGATTATGGAAGAGATATCTCCGACTCCAACTCCTAAACCAACTCCAATTGTAGATTCAAGCACTGGAACCACCCCTACACCGATAGTTGATGTTGTCAAATTTTAAATAAACTTTTCAAGTGCACGAATCGGTTGTAGTATATCTTGTGCAAGTACGAGGTCGTTCCAACTGGGGATTGATAACCAACTTCTAATTCTAACTAATCGACCAAATTACACTCATGATTAACAAAGAAAAGCAAGAAGATATTTTTGTGATTTTGTAAACAATCAAGAGATAGAACAAGTTACTATAGGCAAATCGAGAATATTAGGCAAGATAATTCAAAGGATTTAATGAGTTTTAAAACAATGATGGACAAACACTAGGGCTTCCAACTTCACCGTCACAATCCTATTCAAGTTTCTAGTCTTCCAATTACTAATTTTAAACTGGTGTTGAACATTCCGTCATATAAGCCTTATGGTAGAGTACTTATATGCATAAGTTCTCCAAAGTATGAATACTACCTAATGGCAGAGTATAGTATTCGAATTATTCTTAGAAATATGGCATCTACTCCAAAAATCAATGAAGTTCAATGAGAACAAATGCATTTACACAAACCAAATAAAACATGGCATCTATTATATCAATTTGTGGTTTTAATCACAGGAAGCTTTCAAGATTCAACATGGCATCTAACCACTCTTGCATTAGATAGCTTAAAACAAAACTCTAGAGGTTGCAACTCAATAGTATTTTGAAATAAGCAACAATGTTTATAGAGATTGAAAAATCTTGCAACACCAATCCAACAATCAAATAATTATCCAACTAAAAACATTGAATAGTCATGCTAAGGATCCATCATGGCCCTAACAAAGGTATTAGCTACGTATTAGCTACTTATAGTCATAACAAAAGTGATGATCATAATAAAAAACATAAAATAAACTTAAGAAGGGAAAAAGGAATGAAAGTATGTTGAAGATGGAAGCTTCCAACTCCACGGGACTCCAAAAATCCCCCTTATGCTTGCCTTAGCTTTTCTTTTAATTATATGACTAAATTTCCAATTTGAATAGGCATTCCTGATCCTCCTTTGACTTGAATCTTCAACCATGATGATGTGGCACTCTAAAAATTCACAAAAATATATATTGGGCCTTCAAGACATCTATGATACTATCAGAATTTTCTCTAAATTTTCTGTGCACATTTAAGCTTCAAAACATGAGCTTGTAGAAAGACGTTGCAAATTCTTGTCCAACTTGAACTGCCTTAACTTGAACTGCTATATCTTTCTCTAGAAATATCGAAATCATGAACCGTAAAATTCTCCAGAAACTAGACATTTAGTGCTTTCCATGCATATTAGACTCATTATCGATTCTTCCTAGATCAGTATAGTTTACACTTCAAAGTTGACTGTTCTGCAGAGGCTGCTTTAGAGTTCTAAGACTGCTAAGCCTCTTTCAATCCTTTCTGCTTCTATTGCTTATATTTTCTCTTTGAACCTACAAAACAACAAACTAAGTAAAATCGAACTAAATTGCTTGAAAATACAATAAAAATCCAAGGTTTAAAGATATAAAAACTATAGGAAATAACAGTTACATTTGTTGATTAAGCTATTGGTTTAGTGCTACCAATTCCAGCACTGATAGGAGCACAAAGTGTGACGTTTTTAATATGTATTTTCCCTCATTTGGCTAAGTTATTCTCTTAAAATTACTAATTATAACATAGTTTCTGTTTTTAGGTACTTCAAGGATGGAAATGGAGAAAAGAGGTGGAAAAGAGCATAAATGAGTGTAAATGAAGAATAAGTCATTTTAGAAACTTTCCTCTTTCATTTTAGGAAATATTTCCTATTTTGTTTTAGGGAACTTTCTTCCTTTGAACTTTCCGATTTCTGATTTTCTTGTTTTAAAGAGAGAATTTAGGAGTTCATCCCATTGAAAACTCTTGAGTGATGAAATCAAGGAAACTTGAAGGATAAGAAGACTTACATAAATAAGGAGGAATTCAAGGATTTTTCATTCACTTAATGTGACGACCTAGAGTTTAAATAGGATATGTTATCGAATTATTTCTTTGTCCTTCTCTTTTGTGTGTTTTGTTTTCTGACTAGGATTTGGTTTTATTTCAGATTTTTATCTCTATAGTTGGTTATTTAATGTATTTTGTTTTAGATTTATCTGTTTGGGTATAGGTTTATCTAGTCATAATCTAGATCGAGAACAAGTGCTATTTACTCGTTACTTTTGTGCCTTTCTCCTTCTCAACCATCAACGTCTTCCACCGCTTCTTTTGCCTTGCCTCAAAGATAGACACCCATTCACTCACCCAAAGGTCAAAACAAATCGGCACTTTTGCAATAGCTTCAGAGAGATTGCTGTGAACCCACTGACTTCGAATTGAAATCCCTTGGTTACTTGTAGCTATCTCCAGTAAGTTCAAACTTTTCTACCTCTTCTTATGATTTTGTCAAAAATTTTGGTTTAGATGGTTGGAATTGCTGATTATAGAGTGGGTGTTAGCTTTTGATTTTGGGTTGCCGCTTGTAGCAGTGGATTGGGGTTTTATTAGCCGCTGAACTGAGGCTTGAGGTAGGGAAGACAAAACTTTCTTATAGCTTAGTTTCTATTCTGGTGTGTACGTAGTGAGTGTGATTTCTTTGGACTATTTTCTTTACGAATTGGTATGATTATTGTTTTGGGTAGTAATTGATTGTAAGTGGAAATCTTGTTTGATAGGGAATGCTTTCCCTTCGTGTAACTTCGATTTCTTTGTTTTGGCATGAATTAATGATGCGTTGTTTCTTATGATATTTTCTTTTCAAAACAATCCATAACGACTCGGTGTGATGATAACCAGTCCATGCCGAGAATGATGTCAAATCCGACATGTCAAGTAACAATAGATCAAAAGATAATTGGAGGCCATCAATTTTCAACACACAATTTCTACAAACTCTATTAACCACAGATGCTCATCTCAAGGGAGATTTTACCTTAAGAGGCTTATCTATCATGTTGAATTCCAAACCCAAAGAAGATGCAAATGAGACAGCAATGCAAGAGTGTGAAGCACCACTATCAAACAAAACATTGGCCCACGAATTAAATATAGGGAGTGTACCTTGTACCATGGTGTGATCAGATGATTCCCTTGACTGTGGTAAAATTGCGTACACCCTCCCCTGAGTTTTCTGCTCTTGACTCCTTTGTCCCAGTCCTTTATTCTGAATTTGTCATTGTTGTGACCCAATTGAAGCTTGAGACGATGGTTGAGTTCATTGGAAACTTCCTTTAGAACCTGATGATTGTTGAGGCTGATTGTGTGGTTGTACCAAGGCAGAACGAGTGAACTTCAGTGGTCCTATGACACTCAGGGATCCCTCCCCTTGGGGGCAGTCTCTTTTAAAGTGTCCAGGTTGTCCCCACTTGAAACAAACCCCCAATCTTGAACGCATTTGCTGCTGTGGCTGTGGAACACTGAAGCTTTAAGATGATGACGACGATGTCCTTTGCTTCTTATTAGGATTTCCTGAATGCTGACCCATTCTTTGTCGAGTCTTCTCACGTACTTTCTTAAACTCCTCACAGTCTGCTTCAACAATCAAGGCTCTTTCAAGTACTTCAGCATAAGTTGGCAGCCTTAAAACTGACACTTTTAATCTAATGTTTGGTCGAAGCCCATGTTCAAACTTACGAGCTTTCTTAGCTTCTGTTGACACAAGTTCAGGAGCATACCTAGACAATTCTGTGAACCGTGCATCATATTCCATTGCTGACATCTTCCCTTGATACAACTTATTGAATTTTTCTACTTTAGCTTCTTGTAGCACAGGGGGAAAGAACTTATCAAGAAATGTTTTGCAGAACTGATCCCAAGACATAGTCTCCACATTACAAGATCGCTTAACCATCTTCCACCATTTGGCAGCTTCTCCAGTAAACTGGTAAGCAGCATGAGTAATTCTAGAGTTGCTTTCCCGAATTCTAAGGGCATCTAGTATCTTGTTGATTTCATCTAACCATTGTTCAGCTACAACCGGGTCTGGTTCACCCTTAAAAGCTGGTGGTTTTTGGTGCTTAAATTCACACAAGGCCACCATTGCTTTTGTATCCCCATCAGTAGCTATTGGGGGTGGTTGCTGTTGAGCGCGAATGGTTTGTTGTAATGCTTGAGCCATCTCTCTTAGTGCACTAATTAGATCTGCCCGTCTCTCTTCCACATCATCAGCGGAAGAGCCTCTAGACTCACTCCCTTCTTCATCTGCCATCTACTATAAGAAGAATAGAATTCTAAAGATTAAGGTTCACCTAGTCACTCTTTCACAAAAATGCAAGGCAAGCATCAAATAACACCAACAAAAAAAAAAAACAAACATATCGATCACTTCCAAGCAAGCAAAACAATATCATAACAAGATTAGGCCAACTTCAATCATTCCACAAAATGATCTAACTAAAACAAAACAGTCATAATATGACACAAACCAAGTAACAACAATGACGAACCGACAAACTAATGGTCCGAGGTGTTAACCTGTCGCTCTGATACCATTTTGTCATAGCCCAACCTTGAGTCATGACTCAAGTGGAGGTTAAAAACTGAAATCAGAGTAAGGCTTTTTTTTTTTTTTTTTGAAGTAAGAACAAATCTGTGATCACAACAGAAACAAAAGGAAACTGGAAGTTTTCAACTCTAGCTTAAAAGCATGTTTCTAATCCTTCACTGAACAAGACTTTTTACCAAAAAAAAATTCCAAAGAAACACTTCTCATAAAGCCTTCCTAAAATCTGAGAGTAAAGTAATTCCTTTTATAAGCTCAAAAGAGCAACTTGCTTTCAACATTAAGCCACTACAAAAGAATGCTCCAGGGTAACACTTAAGTCATTTACAACAAATGTACATTGCAAAAACAAAAAGAGCAAAATTCTGGAATGTTGAACATCCAGCACCAAGGAGCAATCATTTAAACAAGGAAAGCAAAGTCCAGCACACACTTCACAAGCAAAACAAAGCTCCAACATTTTCTGCTCAAGACAGTTCTGGTATCTCACTAACATGCCCACTCATGGACGTCTTTTCTGAAAATCACAACAAGAACATAGGGAATGAGCTTCACAAGCTCAGTAGGTACAACAAAAGATTAGTATAGCAAAGATTCTAATTTAGAATGCACTTAGAAAGTGAGAAGCAAATGGAATTACACCTTAAAAGTTGCTGCTGAAAATCTTTGGAAAGAAAACAATGACACAATTGATATAAGTTATAACATAAGGCTCATCTTTATAACAAAGACACAAATTAGCTTAAAATAGTTCAATAAACAACTGAACCAGAAGAGAAGAGTAAACATAAAGCCAAAACTGTCCTGGTAAACATTCAAATATGTTGGGACAAGTAAAACTCGTCTTAAATCCCAACGAAATCCTTGAAAATCCATCCTTTTCCAGTTAGAGCCCATTGCTCGTATTAAGGCCACTGAGCACACCCCGTACAAGCGGATCCTGATCAGGTTTTGGGTCTTTCACCCTAGGGAGGCACAATCCCTACTTAACTTTTCCCGGGCCTAACCAAATAAAACGATTTAAAATCTAAAACTTTCCATAAACCTTTTGTCTCTCAAACCAAACTGAATAATCAAAGGAATTCCGATAAGAACTTAAAATCTCTTTTCTTTTCCAAAATTCCAAAGAGTTCTACTAAGATAAGCGTTATAACTTAACCCTCAGATAAAATGAGAGAATAGTCAAAGAATGGAACCTTGTTTCTGAGTAAACTCATAAATGGATAGTAGTCTCAAAACTTAATAGCAAGCATGTAAAAATCCAGTTCCTGTACAGAACTTAATAGCTTTTGCCAAACAAAACAAATTTGAATTCAGTCCAAAACAACCATCTTTTGAATAAAATCCCTTACTTATTGTAAACATAATTGAAAAGAACAAATCTCTTTTTCAAACAATAATTTCAGTTAAAAGAGAAGGTGATTAAGCATAAAGTATAGACAAAGCTCTAATGGAAAATTGCTGTTTGGGTTAAACAGATTGTAAGTAAGGAAGGAGTTGATCCAAAACCTTAGTAAAAACATATTTGTTAACAATAAGCTTTTAATAGGTACACTTGGACCTGCAACAGCTATATGCTTATGTATAAATCCTTAGCTACATAGCGTTAAAAGAAGAGAACAACATACAAAAAAAAAAATAGTTCTTGTGTGAACTTTGAAGAATTCTAGCAATTATAGCACAAAAGCTAGTTCCATGTTGACGTCCAAAAGCCAAGAATATAGATAAAAAAAAAAACACAACTGCTCCTTTATTCAAATCAGTGACTCATCAACATGAGAAAATTGGGAGAGAGAGAGAGAGAGAGAGAGAGAGAGAGAGAGAGAGAGAGAGAGAGAGAGAGAGAGAGAGATGCTTCCAAATATCATTGTCAAAACTTTTGCTCAAAGCCTATTTCAGATAAAACTAGTAGAGTCCTTGAGTAGACTATATGTTCACGAAATTGTCAGACTTTATGGTGTTCCTGTATCTATTGTCTCTGATCGTGACTATTTTGGCAGAGTCTGCAAGAAGCATTAGGAACCCAATTATGTTTCAGCACTGCTTTCCACCCACAAACGGATGGCCAATCTGAAAGAACCATTCAGATCCTTGAAGATATGCTCCGTGCTTCTATTTTTGAGTTTAAAGGTAATTGGGAGGATCACCTGCCATTAGCTGAATTCATGTATAATAATAGTTAATTACCAATCTAGTATTCATACGGCTCCTTATGAAGCGTTATACGGTCGACCATGTACATCTCCATTGTGCTGGGCAGAAGTCGGAGAAAAAGTATTGTTAGGACCTGAGTTGGTGCAAGAGACTACTGATCAAATCCAGCTGATTCGACAACGACTTCTTATTGCTCAAAGTCGTCAGAAAAGCTATGCTGATATAAGAAGAACATCGTTAAATTTTGAAATAGGTGACAATGTTTTTCTTAAAGTTTCACCACGTCAAGGTGTTAGGAGGTTTGGTCACAAGGGAAAGTTGTCACCTCGTTACATAGGGCCATTTCAGATCTTGGAAAAGATTGGTGAAGTGGCATATCGACTAGCACTTCCTCCACCACTTGTTGGAATTCATAATGTTTTTCACATTTCAATGCTTAGGAGATATATACCAGATCCGTCAAATGTACTGAACAGAGAGCATGTCGACCTTGATGAAAAGGTAACATTCGATGAAGGACCTATACGCATTCTGGACACCAAAGACCAAGTATTACCCAGAAAAACCATTCCTCTTGTCAAAGTGCTATGGAGACATCATGGAGTGGAGGAAGCGACCTGGGAAACAGAAGCTGCAATGAGAAATACATATAGTCTACTCAAGGATCTATTAGTTTTATCTGAAATAGGCTTTTGACAATGATATTTGGAAGCATCTCTCTCTCTCTCTCTCCCCCAATTTTCTCATGTTGATGAGTCACTGATTTGAATAAAGGAGTAGTTGTGTTTTTTTTTTTTATCTATATTCTTGGCTTTTGGATGTCAACATGGAACTAGCTTTTGTGCCATAATTGCTGGAATTCTGCAAAGTTCACACAACAACTATTTTTTTTTTTGTATGTTGTTCTCTTCTTTTAACACTATGTAGCTAAGGATTTATACATAAACATATAGCTGTTGCAGGTCCAAGTGTACCTATTAAAAGCTGATTGTTAACAAATATGTTTTTACTAAGGTTTTGGATCAACTCCTTCCTTACTTACAATCTGTTTAACCCAAACAGCAATTTTCCATTAGAGCTTTGTCTATACTTTATGCTTAATCACCTTCTCTTTTAACTGAAATTATTGTTTGAAAAAGAGATTTGTTCTTTTCAATTATGTTTACAATAAGTAAGGGATTTTATTCAAAAGATGGTTGTTTTGGACTGAATTCGAATTTGTTTTGTCTGGCAAAAGCTATTAAATTCTGTACAGGAACTGGATTTTTACATGCTTGCTATTAAGTTTTGAGACTACTATCCATTTATGAGTTTACTCAGAAACAAGGTTCCATTCTTTGACTATTCTCTCATTTTATCTGAGGGTTAAGTTATAACCCTTATCTTAGCAGAACTCTTTGGAATTTTGGAAAAGAAAAGAGATTTTAAGTTCTTATCGGAATTCCTTTGATTGTTCAGTTTGGTTTGAGAGACAAAAGGTTTATGGAAAGTTTTGGATTTAAAATCGTTTTATTTGGTTAGGCCCGGGAAAAGTTAAGTAGGAATTGTGCCTCCCTAGGGTGAAAGACCCAAAACCTGATCAGGATCCGCTTGTACGGGGTGTGCTCGGTGGCCTTAATACGAGCAATGGGCTCTAACTGGAAAAAGATGGATTTTCAAGGATTTCGTTGGGATTTAAGACGAGTTTTACTTGTCCCAACATATTTGAATGTTTACTAGGACAGTTTTGGCTTTATGTTTACTCTTCTCTTCTGGTTCAGTTGTTTATTGAACTATTTTAAGCTAGTTTGTGTCTTTGTTATAAAGATGAGCCTTGTGTTATAACTTATATCAATTGTGTCATTGTTTTCTTTCCAAAGATTTTCAGCAGCAACTTTTAAGATTTAATTCCATTTGCTTCTCACTTTCTAAGTGCATTCTAAATTAAAATCTTTGCTATACTAATCTTTTGTTGTACCTACTGAGCTTGTGAAGCTCATTCCCTATGTTCTTGTTGTGATTTTCAGAAAAGACGCCCATGAGTGGACATGTTAGTGTACCTACATGTGCCAGAACGAGCATAATTAGCTATAATGAGCCACGCTCATTGTTCCGCCAGAGGTACTGACTCCCACCAAAGGGATGACCTGCGAAGGCACGGCCAGGTAGGCTACCGCTTAAGCCCTGGACAGCCCCCAGATCACCGCTGACGCGCCGCCACGCGCCGCGTCAAGATAGCATCAGAAGCTCCAGACGCTGGGAATCGAAGCACATCAGTCCCACATCAGAAACAAGAGGAAGATCAACCTCTTCCTCAACTATAAAAGGTTCTCTCCTCTCTCCTCATTAATTACGCAATTACTACTCATTTATTGTTATGCTGTCCATATACAGTGACTGACTTAGGCATCAGAGCAGTGAAGACCGCTCAGCGCGGTCTCCCTCTGACGCCCTGTCTATCGTGTTGCAGCAAACAGGAGTCACCTAATCCTAGGAGTAGCGGTCCGCCCACCGGACCCGCGTTAAACAAGGAATCGGCTACCGCCGGACTTGAGCATTAACATTGGCGTCGTCTGTGGGAACCCTTGAACAAAAGGTCATCCCGCCACAATCACCATGACAAACGACAGCGGGGGGAACGCTGAAGAGCAGGCAGATCAATCTGCTATTCCCCAACCCACCAACCCAGCGGTAGGCATCAACCGCACGTTATTCACCACCCCGGTCAACCCCGGCGGTGAGACAAACCCAAGTAGCAGCCGCCCGCCAGGCTAAGACCTCGCCTCTCTATATGAGCTGGCACTGGCGGATCTTCACAAAGCGAACAGGGAGCGTGAACAAGAACGCAAGGAAAAGGCCGAGGCCCAGAGGCAGGTGGCCACACTTGTGTCCTGCTTCGACGTGCTAAAGAAAACGCTGGAGGCAACCGCCAACCCGGCACGAAGTGAGCAGTCACGAAGCACCAGGCATAGCAGACCCGGCACGGGAGCATTGGTACCAGCACCGGTCGTACACATGCAAGTCCCGCTGCGCCCACCAGAGCTAGCGGGAATGGGACCACTCCTGCACCCCAGCTAATGTTGGAACAGGAGGCGGAATCATCACTGCACACCCACCGCTCGAGACCTCGGACGAGAACAGAGGGAAACCCACCCGCTCCCAGGCGAGGATCAGTTCAGCGGAGTACCTGGCTGGACCCCGCCGGCGATGCAACCGCTCAAATACTGGAAAGGATGCAGCAGTTGGAACAACGGTTAATCCGGGCCGAATCAGGCACCCCTGCACCAGCTTCAAACCCACTTTTCGCGTCCAGGCCAGGACCAGTTACCGCTGCAATTTTACTGGCCGTCAGACCGGCTTATGCAAAGACTCCAAAAATGTCGCATTACAGCGGTAAGACTGATCCCTTCGTCCATATGGACACCTTCAAGAAAGTCACCAACAACAAGGGATTCGATGACGCCACCCTGTGCCACTTGTTCAGCGAAACGCTGGACAATGAGGCAATGAATTGGTTCTTCGAATGCCCGCTGGGATCCATTGACTCATTCCAGGAATTGTCACACGCTTTCCTTTCCCGGTTCATCCTACTGTCCGCCGGGCACCACAACACAAGTCAACTGTTCAACGTCAAGCAGGGTACGGAGGAGACACTGAAGGCATTCGTCACAAGGTGGCGAGCGGCAGCATCTCAATGCCGTGATCTCGATAAAACAATGGCTTCGGCGGCTTTTAAGCAGGGACTCCTCAAAGGGCCATTTCTCTATCACCTCAACTACAATCATCCAAATGCGGTATACGACCACCTCATGAGTGAGGCGGTCATTCATGCCCAAGAAGAATTCATCACATATGGAGAGACCCCACCGCCACCAGCGGCATTGGCAAAGTCGACACAACCCTCCTCCAGTCAGCAGGGGACCGCTAATAAAACCTCCATACCGCCAACCGACAAGAAGAGGGAGTGGCAGCAGGGTCAGTACCAAAACAAGCGGCAAAAGGATCAGCACTACAAGGGAAACCGCACATCCCATAGGGACAACCGCAACAAACATACGGAGTCTTCCTAGCGGTATGCAGTATTTACAGTCCTCATAGCTTCGTATGAAGAAATATACAATCAATGCAAGGATCAGATCCCACCGCCGCCCCCGGGAAAATACCCAAAAACAGGAAAGCCAAGAAACACCGGCAGGTGGTGCAAATACCACGAGGACAGCGGTCATAATACCAACAGCTGCAACGCCCTCAAAATGGCCATTGAAACCTTGTATCGTGACGGCAAACTTGAGCAGTTCAGGGTGCGCCCACCGCCACTTGTGATCGCCGACATCGAGCCCATGGGCCGCATCAACACAATCGACGGTGGTGCTCCAATCACCAACATGTCTCACAGAGCCAGAAAGCGTTATGCACGAGCTAATCACCCAAAGGAAGTCTGTAACATCCGCTACGAAAGGTCCACCAAGCTCCCAAGGTCTGGCTGGGAGCCTATTACCTTCTCAGAGGAGGAGGAATGTGGGGTACATCTGCCCCACGACGATCCTTTCTTGATCGACGCTATTATCGGCAAGATGTCGGTGGGAAGAATCCTGGTTGATAGCGGCTCCGCTGTCAACATTATATTCAGTGGTTGTTACAACAATCTTAAGCGGAACAGAAAATTGCTCCAAGATCATGAACCACTGCTCAGCTTCTCCGGTGACATCACGCAACCGTTGGGCTCTGACTATATGCAGCTAGTTATCGGTACCAGTCCATGTATGGCTGAAATACATACGGAGTTCATAGTTGTCGATTGTTTCATCTCATACAACGCCATCATTGGTCGGCCAGCGCTCAAAAAACTCAAGTGCATCATCGCCGGGTACATGCTGCTCATGAAGTTCCCCACCCCCAACGGCACAGGATGTGTCAGGGGAAGTCAACAATTGGCACGCGAGTGTTATTCTACTACCATAGCACAATCAGCCCGCCGCCACGAGATCCTAGCGGTAGGCAGTCAGGCATCGCCACCAAACATTTTTGAGGACCTCAGGGAGGACGAAAAGAAGTACGTAAGGAAGGAGCCGATCAACCCAGAAACATCACTAAGGGTTGTCAGCATCTCGGAAGAGCACCCTGAGCGGACGGTCCGCATAGGCGCTCAATTGGACCCGGAGCTGGCGGCGGAGCTCACTCAGTTCCTACGTGACAACGCTACGGTCTTTGCCTGGTCATATGCAGACATGCCAGGTATCTCCCCTGAAATCATCTCACACAAGTTGAGCATCAAACCATCCTTCTACCCTATCAAACAGAAACGCAGAGCCTTCGACGAGGAGAAGTACCGTGCTATAAGGGAGGAGGTTGACAAGCTCCGGGGCATTGGGTTCATACGCCAGGTCATCTATCCCCAGTGGATTTCCAACCTGGTTATGGTCAAAAAGGCTAGCGGCAAGTGGAGGATGTGCGTCGACTTCAAAAACCTTAACAAGGCATGCCCGAAAGATAGTTTCTCACTACCCCGCATCAATCAACTCGTCGATGCAACCGCTGGACACGAGCTTCTCAGCATGATGGATGCCTTTTCTGGTTATAACCAGATCAGGATGCATCCCGACTACCAGGAATGCACCACCTTCACCACCGACAAAGGCCTGTATTGTTATAATGTGATGCCTTTCGGTTTGAAGAACGCGGGGGCAACTTATCAGCGGCTGATGAACGCCATGTTCGCGGAACATCTGGGCAAGATAATCGAGGTCTACTTAGACGACATGTTGGTCAAGAGTATAAAGGCCAGCGGACATGTGGCAAATCTGAAAATCATAATAACCATCCTCTTGGCCTACGGCATGCGCCTCAACCCGGAGAAATGATTCTTTGGCGTCACCGCCAGCAAATTTCTGGGATATATTGTTAGTGAACGGGGCATCGAGGCCAACCCTGACAAGGTACAGGCCGTCCTCAACCTGAAGGACCCAGAATGGAAGGTGCACGTCCAATGCCTCCAGGGCAAGCTAACCGCCCTGTCTCGATTCATCTCCAGACTGACGGACAGGTGTGCCCCATTTTTCAAAGTCCTTAAAACAACCCACAAGAAGGTCATCGATTGGAACCCAGAGTGCCAGGCGGCGTTCCAAGGCCTGAAGAAATACCTGGCGGCAGTTCCACTCCTCTCCATTCCTGTCCAAGGAGAAACATTGTACATTTATCTAGCGGTGTCTCAGTCAGCGGTGAGTTACGCTATCGTCCGGCGGGAGGGCCAGGACGAGCTCCCAGTTTTCTACGCCGGTAGGGGCATGAACGGAGCAGAAACACGGTATCCTCCGTTGGAGCAGCTTGCTCTCGCACTCATCGTTGCCGCCAGACGCCTCCACCAGTACTTCCAAGCCCATACAATCAATGTGTTAACCAATCAACCACTGAGACAAGTAATGCAGAACCCTGAACATTCGGGGCGCCTCAGCAAGTGGGCCATTGAACTCAGCGAGTTTGACATAGATTACAAACCACGAACCGCCATGAAAGGCCAGGCGGTTGCAGACTTCATCGCTGAGCTCACCGAGCGTCAGCCTGAAACCAAGATCGATGTACCGACCGGAACGGAAATAGTTACGGCTGTGGAGCCGGCTCCCCAACAATCAGATTGGAACCTACACGTGGACGGTTTCGCTTCCGCCAAGGCCAGCGGTGCCGGAATCATCTTAACAGGACCAGGGGGCTTAGCGTCGAATACGCATTGAAATTCAACTTCAAGGCTTCTAACAACATGGCGCAATATGAGGCACTCATTGCCGGCCTACTCCTCGTCATTGATTCAGGGGCCGACAGTGTCAACATCTTCAGCGACGCTCAGTTAGTTGTTAACCAGGTCAACGACAGCTTTCAGGCCAAGGACCAACAGTTAGCGGTGTACTTAGGATACGCCAAGACGCTGCTCAAAAAATTCAAGTTCCACACCATCACACAAATCCCCAGGGAAAAGAACGCCAAGGCTGATTCACTGGCAAGACTGGCAACCGCCCAACCACACCAGAGTCCAACGGACACAAGGGTGGAGTCTCTGGACAGGCCAAGTATCACAAAAACCCTGGCGGAGATCTTCAACATTGGGGCCAATCCTAGCTGGATGGACGAAATTATTAAATACAAGCGCGACGGGATATTGCCAGAGGACAAGATCAAGGCGCGACAGCTCCAGCGGAGAGCAACCCGTTACAATATGCAGAGCGGCAAACTTTACCGCCAAGGATCCACTCATCCCAACCTCCGCTGTCTAACCCCAGAGGAGGGAAAGGTCGTGCTGGCAACAATACATGGCGGGGAATGCGGAAATCATTCAGGCGCCAGATCCTTGGCTAATCGCACAATGCGACAAGGCTACTTTTGGCCTACGCTCGGTGATGACGCCAGGCGAATAGCAAAATCTTGTCACAAATGCCAACAATATGCTGATCTACCACATGCCCCGGCGGAACCTCTGTCGGTTATCGTCAGTCCCTGGATTTACTCAACGTGGGGCCTGGACCTGATGGGAAAATTCCAAACCGCCAAAGGGCAGTTCAAATACATCATTGTCGCCATCGACTACAACAGCAAGTGGATAGAGGCGGAACCTTTGACGACAATAACTACAGCCAAGGTAATTCACTTCCTCTGGAAGAACATCTACTGCCGCTACGGTGTCCCGCACGCAATCATCACAGACAATGGCACACAGTTCAACAATAAGGAACTCATCTCTTTTACCGCCAACCTGGGCACCAAGATGCGTTTCGCATTCGTCGCTCACCCCCAAACAAACGGCCAGGTCGAAGCGGCAAACAAGATAATCAAGAAACTGTTACAGAAGAAGCTCGATGAAGCAAAGGGTTTGTGGGCGGAGAAGCTCCCGGAGGTTCTATGGGCCATCAGAACAACCCCAACCTCCGCCACAGGTGAAACCCCCTTTTGTATGATGTTCGGAACTGAGGCTGTCCTACCTATCGAGGTAACCCAACCAACCGCTAGGGTCGAAGGGTACTGCCCCGAGACCAACAGCGACGGCGTTAACCTCGACAGGGATCTACTAGAGGAAAAGCGAGACGCAGCCCATTTGCGCAATCTCCAGAATAAGCGGCGGATATCACGTTTCTACAACGCCAGGGTCAAGGCCCGCAACCTCCAACTGGGGGACTGGGTAATGAAAGAAGTCATATACCCGCCAACAAAACTCCGCCCAACTTGGGAAGGTCCACACAAAATTGTAGAGGTCGTTAGCCCAGGCACCTTCTACTTAATGGACAAGGATGGCGTCACAACGACCCACCCTTGGAATACCGAACACCTTCGGTATTACTACAAATAGTCATACCGCTACCCAAGAGCATCTTGACTTAGCTAAATTTTTGTTCAATATTTAGCTAAGGGAAGCTACCCAACGGGTACGACCCCGCTTTTGTAAACGCTGTTCAGACAGCTATCAATGAAACGAGGAATTATTCAAACCATTGTTACCAAGTCTAGCACTGAGGGCAACTAGCAATGCCAGTCAGCAGACTACGTCTGCTACATTGTGCACTTGGACCAATTTTAATTCCTTTAGTGTTTCATTCATGACCAAAAGCAAGTGTCAAGACATCTAGTGGCACACACATTATCACAAAGAAAAACAAGTGTAGAAGCTTGGGTTCTAAAATTTCATTCATATCCAAACTAAATATACATAATGTAGTTATGCCTCAGCGGCTACAAAAACTTTTTCTACTCCTATTCAGGGGTTGGTGGGGTTGGCAAGGTCGGCTCCGCTACCTTCGGCATTTCCGCTGGCGGCCTGCGGCGGATGGGAGCGGCTCGTCTGGTCGGACCCTCGGGCTGTGGGACTGGGGGTCTCTATTGTGCCATCCGCCTAGGTGTGGACCGCCAGGAACCCGGCGCGGGACACCTCCGACGGCGTAGGCGTCCGCTGGGAGTCGCCCTCTGGAAGCCTGCCGCTCTCCCCGCTACCCGAGCAGACTCTAACATGACCAGGGGCGGCAGTAGGAGCGGTACTTGTTGTCGGCGGAGCTTCCTTACTTGGCTGCACGACCGGCATCGCCGCTTTCGCCCAGTCGATGGCACCATTCTGCCGCAGCATCTCCACATTGGCCAGGGCACCAGCCTTGGCTGCTTCGTTCAGCGCCTTCTTGTACTCTGTCGACTGCTTGTATGATTCAACAGCGGCAGCCGCAGCACGGCCTCCCTCAGCCTCCAAGCGAGCGACTTCACCCTCTAGTCGCTTGATCTGCGCTTGTTTGGCGGCGGACTCCCGCTAAAGGATCTCAACTTTTTTCTCCTTCGCGGTCACCCGGTCCCGCAGCAGGGACGTGTCCTGCTCCAACTTGGCAAACCGCTCATTCTGCTCCAGGTGCCGCTCAATGGCAACGTTCAGCTTGCCCCTGGCATCTGCCGCATCGCAGTCGGCCTTTGTCAAACGTCGCTCGACGTCAGCCAGCTTTTCTTGGGCCTTCCCTAAATCCCTCTGAAGGCCCGCCACTTCCTCCCTCAGCTCCCGCTCAACCAGGGGTTGCTTGGACGCCGCCTGGAACATCTCATGGAGCCCAACGGCGACGTGCTCAAAGGCTGTGCTGAAGGGCGACTCGCTGACGGCGGTCGACCGAACAATCCCTTCCAAGCCGCCGAACCCCAGCCGCTCGCACAGGTGATACAGGAAGTCCCGCTCACCGTCGTTGAGGAACTCGGCGTAAATGGCAAATGAATCCAAGCCGCTCGTACCTGCCGCTGTAGCCACGTCAGCGGGAGCCTCGGGCGGAGCCTGCCTTGACTTCTTCGGCTGCTCGCGGGCCCCGGTGACCTCCACCTCCTCCTCTTCCCTGCTGGAGTCGGGTTGACGGCGTTTTCGCTGAAGGGTCCGCGTACCTCCGGCAGCGACAGCCCTCACACCCCCCCTCGGCGGCTCCAACCCCGCTATGGTTACTCCCTCCGTTGGGCGCACCGTTTTCTTTGGCACCCTGCGCCTTATCGCCGACGCTCTTTCCTTCCGCGGCGCCGCCTCGCTCGCCGCGCCGGTCCCCGCCTGAACAACGGGCAGCCCGTCACCACCAAGATGAGAGTGGTGCGACATTGGCAGCACCACAGGAACCTCTGATGGGCTCAGCGCCAGCGTATCAGGGTCCACCGCCGTGTTCTGCGCTGCCAGCTCGGAAGCATACATGGCCTCCAGGAAGTTATCTATTTCAGCACGGTCCATCGCTTTCTTGAAGGCGTCACGGCTGGCCTTGTTTCCCGGAGGAGTCTCTACAAAAGTACATAATGGCAAGCCGGTCAATATGAGGCAACGTCACAAAACATGCAGTTCAGCGGAGAGTACTTACCAACAGCGCGCGTCAGTTGTTGCGCTACCAGCAGCTCCCACCCGGTCAGGAGACGGAAGTCCAGTAAGTTGCGATTCCGCCAATAATCCTTGATGCGTGCTACGCGGCACTCTTCTTCACGAGTCAGGTTGTACCACAACCCCGCTGCACAAAAAGGTCATTGTCAGTATAAAAAAAAAGGGAAAGAACAGAAACAAAGATGGTCGTGTTCAGCGGAAACGACAAACAACCTCGGATGGGCTGAAACTCTGACTTAATTCTAAACGACGGCTCCCCCTCGTTAGACCCCGCTTGGTACTCCCACCCCGCTGTGGCAATGCAGAACGAACCCCGCCAGTACGACATTGAGTCTCGTAGGTTCTCGATCAGCTTGGGCGCTCCTTGGCGACGACTGAGGTTTACCTGCCCTCTACAACCCTGGCGCTTCACGTACACCAGTTCGTAGAAGTATAGTACCTCCGCCACGGTCGGCCCTTCGCAACCAGACAACCGCCACAGCGAGTTCAATGCCAGCAACAACCGCCACATGTTAGGGCACACTTGCCCAAAGGCGATGCCGAACTCACACACCAGGATCTGTAGGTTGGGCACCAGCGACAGGGTCACTCCCTCGCGGAATATAGCCTCGTGCACCGCGGCATGGCCCGCTGGAAGAATCGAAGCTTTCTCCTCTACCGTCGGCGGACGCAGCTTCACCACGCCGGGTAACCGGAACACCCGCTTCAGCTGGTTGACGGCAACCGCGGTCATCCTACCTCCCGCCTCGTCAACGGGGGTGCTGTCCTCGAACACCCACTCCGACTCGGTATCCTCTCCCGCTACACCCCCTCCGCCAGCGGAACCGCTGGCGGCACTATTACTTTCTAGCCGCTCTTCATGCAGTGTGTGTGCAGCGGCAGCCTCCCCCGCCCTAGAACTCTCCGGACGCGATGAACGATCCATATCCACGTCCCACGGAATGGTCTGTAGCGGCTCGACCTCTAGCGGTTCTGGCAGTGAGGTTCCTGCACGGGCAGACGGACGTAAGGAGTCAATAAAATTTCTATCCGCCGCGCTGAACGACACTTTAGATCCGGAATCCTCACTGCTCGAAATCTTTATGACGTCGGCCATCCCAAAACCCTAAAACCCAAATCAGTTAGCTCACACAAAGATCTAACCTACCCCTATATCAGCCAGTGCCCAAGAACATCAAGAACACTCAAACCCAGAAAAGGCCAAAACAACAACAAACGCACTCAAACCCAGATTCGACCATCTAGAAAAGCCCTAACAACCCCAATTCTGTCAATGACAACCACCCTTCCCCAAACCCACTCTCACACCCTCACAGTACGTCGACAAATAGCATATCACAGAAACACCCAAAACCCAGAAATTAACCGAGGCAGACACCCAATGAAACAGGGAAATAGGCCAGAATACCAACCTTAACAGTGGAGCCTCTGACAGCAGTGTGTACACTAGTCTTCGAAGCCGGAGATCGTTGATTCTCCCACGCACGAAAACTCGCCAATATCACCCTTCTTCTCCCTTCTCAAACACAGAACACTTGAAGACGACGAAGGCACAGTTCAAAGTTTAGAGCAGTGCCAAATATCCTGCCTTCCCCCCCTTTTATGTCAACGTCAAACAGTCCCACGCCGTCCGCTTAAAAAAACGACATCAAATGTCAGCCGTACACGTGTCCCACAACTGCAGTTACTCTCCGGATTAACCGAGGCGTCACCTCGGTTACGAAATCCATCATTACTCGACATTAATGGCGAGGAGACGGCTCGGCGAAGGAGGCACGCCCCCGCACGCTAACCCTTTAGGGGTTCGCCACGTGTCCACCACCATCAGGCGAAGCGTCTAGTAGAGGCCACAACTTTTGGAAGGAGCCAAGTATCGAAGTCCGCTGAGCGTAACCCCGCTAGTGGAACTTCTCACTTGTCATCCCCCTACTGTCGAAGTCCGCTGAGCGAAACCCCGCTAGCGGAACTTCTCACTTGTCATCTGCCAAGTATCGAAGTCCGCTGAGTGAAACCCCGCTAGCGGAACTTCTCACTTGTCATCCCCTTACTGTCGAAGTCCGCTGAGCGAAACCCCGCTAGCGGAACTTCTCACTTGTCATCTTCCAAGTACCGAAGTCCGCTGAGCGAAACCCCGCTAGCGGAACTTCTCACTTGCCACTTTCCAAGTACCGAAGTCCACTGAGTGAAACCCCGCTAGCGGAACTTCTCACTTGTCACTTTCCAAGTATCGAAGTCCGCTGAGCGAATTCCCGCTAGAGACTTCCACTTGACAATTTGTAAGGGGCAGCCTCGGCTATACGTGGCACCGCCGGCATAACCCCCTCCATCCTGCAAACCCCGTGCGTTGCTGAGTGCAGTTCCGCTCAGTAACCACCGCCGAACACGTCTACCCGACGCTGTTTCCTACTACATCCAGTGGGGGGTATCCGCCAGCAGCGAATCCCCAAGCTACGCCTCATTCTGACAACGACCGCCACGCGGCCTTACGGTCAGATCGTCTCTACGGGACACGGGGACTTGTCAACAGTCTACGACGACCCTGATCAGGTACGTTGACCCCCGTCACTTGGGTACTAAGATTGGGCTTGCTACCCAACACCTTTTGCTCCGCGCAGCTTCCCCTCAACAAACAATTTGCCGACCATCCGGAGGTCCTTCTTGGCTAGGGAGTGGGGGACTCCCTGGCGGGCCTGGCAGGGGCCCACCCGAAAGGGTATAAAGCGTTTTGCTCAGTAAATCCATGGTTGACAACGCACTGACGCTAATTATGCTGTTGCAAGTCTAGCGGAAGTAACGCTTCACACCACCGATCAACTCCCCACCCAAGATTGCCCTCCTTGACTGGGGACTTGGGGGACTTGTACCTACATGTGCCAGAACGAGCATAATTAGCTATAATGAGCCACGCTCATTGTACCGCCAGAGGTACCGACTCCCACCAAAGGGATGACCTGCGAAGGCACGGCCAGGCAGGCTACCGCTTAAGCCCTGGACCGCCCCCAGATCACCGCTGACGCACCGCCACGCGCCGCGTCAAGATAGCATCAGAAGCTCCAGACGCTGGGAATCGAAGCACATCAGTCCCACATCGAAAACAAGAGGAAGATCAACCTCTTCCTCAACTATAAAAGGTTCTCCCCTCTCTCCTCATTAATTACGCAATTACTACTCATTTATTGTTATGTTGTCCATATACAGTGACTGACTTAGGCATCAGAGCAGTGAAGACCGCCCAACGCGGTCTCCCTCTGACGCCCTGTCTATCGTGTTGCAGCAAACATGAGTCACCTAATCCTAGGAGTAGCGGTCCGCCCACCGGACCAGCGTTAAACAAGGAATCGGCTACCGCCGGACTTGAGCATTAACAGTTAGTGAGATACCAGAACTGTCTTGAGCAGAAAATGTTGGAGCTTTGTTTTGCTTGTGAAGTGTGTGCTGGAGTTTGCTTTCCTTGTTTAAATGATTGCTCCTTGGTGCTGGATGTTCAACATTCCATAATTTTGCTCTTTTTGTTTTTGCAATGTACATTTGTTGTAAATGACTGAAGTGTTACCCTGGAGCATTCTTTTGTAGTGGCTTAACATTGAAAGCAACTTGCTCTTTTGAGCTTATAAAAGGAATTACTTTACTCTCAGATTTTAGGAAGGCTTTATGAGAAGTGTTCCTTTGGAATTTTTTTGGGTAAAAAATCTTGTTCAGTGAAGGATTAGAAACATGCTTTTAAGCTAGAGTTGAAAACTTCCAGTTTCCTTTTGTTTTTGTTGTGATCACAGATTTGTTCTTACTTCAAAAAAAAAAAAATGCCTTACTCTGATTTCAGTTTTTAACCTCCACTTTAGTCATGACTCAAGGTTAGGTTGTGACACTGAAATTCTTCTTATTTCATGGAGATAAAAGGGGAGTGTTTATAGTCATTATTTATTCGTAATTATCTTATTTCTTATTGATTATAGACTCTAATTAATTTCTGATTTTTTTTTAAATATAGGAGTTCGTTGTGTGCACAACTCTTGGAAGAAGAAATTAGTGCAATTCAAATGAGAGGAATAAGGGATGTATTTGGTCATTATTCAAGGGAAAGAGAAGGAGCATTGCATGATTAACTCTAGAGATACCCAAGGAATATACCGTCAGTTATTAAGGGGAAAAGAGATAAGGAAAATCAAGACTTTGTCATGAGAAAATCAAGGAAATTTGGAGGAGAAATCACCTCTAGATGAATTGTCATGATTGCATCACAAGATAAGAGGATTCCTCTATAAATAGTAGCCATTCTTCACTCCAAAACCATCACTTCTTCACGCAAAATTCAGTTCATTAGCCTAGCTCTCTTCTCTCCAAAATTCAGAAAAAGCCTATTGTTGTGAAGAGCTTTATTAGGACTTCTCGAAGGCTGTTCGTGTTCTTGAAGGCCTAGCTATGTGTTCTCTTGACGTTCTTCAAGCTTCCTTGAAGATCAAAAAGTGTAATCCATGGCCCTTATTTCTATTTTCGTACTCTTTAGTATTGAATTTCAGATTTTGATTATGAACTTTGTTATTGGAGTTGGATTTTTGTTAAGAACGAGTTTATGTTAGTAATTTTCAGATTCATTTCTTTATGTTCTTGAGTTGTTTATGATATCTCTACAATCTGATTTTGTGCCATCCTTTTATTTCTTTAAGTATATGATTTTGGTTGAACAATGATATTAATCTGCAGGTTAATAAAGTCAAATTTGTGTTCTAATTCACCTAATTATTTTAGGGCAGAAATTAAAGTGGTAAAGATTATGCACAATGGTCGAGATTATATGCTACATGTTTTGTGCGTTTGTAACTTCTTATGGATGCATACATGTTTGGATTCAGAATTCTAATTGCAATTAATGATTCATATTTAACGTTGACGAATGCTCTTCAGTATTAACGTAATGTTTTATATGAAATATTTTAAGTTATGGACTTTTCCTAACTTAGGAGATTAAAAAGAAGAATTAAAGTAGTACTCGATCTCTTCAGACTTGTACTTCGAATTCATTTATGATATTTAGTGTTGGCACAATTTTAGGTTGTATTGATTGAAACAATTCATTGCATGTTGACATGGTTTGA
This sequence comes from Rosa chinensis, assembly GCF_002994745.2. Taxonomy (NCBI): domain Eukaryota; kingdom Viridiplantae; phylum Streptophyta; class Magnoliopsida; order Rosales; family Rosaceae; genus Rosa; species Rosa chinensis. Next base: position 15,483,142 of record NC_037091.1, on the reverse strand, counting down.
AAATTCTGATTTGAGTGTGAAGAAGTCGATCATTATAGATAGTTTTATTTGTTTCGTTTTTATTTTAAGTAGATTAGGAACCAAATTTCAAAACTCCCATTTTATTCATTTATTTGTTAATTGAAATCTTTGTGCAGGTGTACCCTACAATCTCCGGACTGAACGATCTTTGCTTATTCTATACTAACAACTACATTTTACAGGGTTAAATTATGAGGCTATTTCAGCCGTACCAAGCACATGCACCAATTCTTGAAGAACCTGAAGGATCCACAAAGATCAAGAGAAAGAACACTTCACTAGTCTGCTAACATTTCGATAAGGTGAAGAATCCAGATGGGAGTTTGATGAAGCCTGCTCATTCGATGCAAATACTGCTCCGAAACCTACTCCAGCAACTCCAGATCAAATGGTATATTTGTAATAAGGACACATTTTCTCTATCAGTGCAGGAAGTCTCCGATTTACATCTCGAAGAAGAGCTTGAGGTACCTGACTTTTGAATTGGCTAAAATTGGAGGTAATTTGATTGCTATAGGTTATGATAAGGGGGTTTCTAGCTAGCTTGTGTAAAAAATGGTAGTTAGTGATGAACTGCCAAGTACTTTTGTTGAGAAGCAAGGGTTTATAGACTTCATGAAGTTGACTTAGCCACTTTTTAGGCCACCTTCAAGGAGAAAAATAGCTAAGGATGTTTGGAAACTTAATCAATTGAGAGGGAGAGGATTTTGGGGTTTCTGTTTGTTAATCAACGTCAGAGTTGTCACCTACAATGGATAGTTGGACAAGTATCCAAAATATCAATTACATGGTGTTGACATCTCACTTTGTAAGTTGATCTAGTTGGAAGTTGCATAGGAGGACTTTAAACTTCTGTTTAATTCCAAATCACAAGGGTAAAACAATAGGAAAGCAAGTTGAATCTTGTTTGATTAAGTGGGAGATTGATAGCATTTTTATGATAGTTGGATAATACATGTCCGTCAAGTGGCTTTAGATTACATGAATGAGAAGATAGGAAACTGAAATCATCTGGTGTTGGGAGGTAGTTTTCTGCATTTGAGATGTTGCTGCCATATTCTGAACCTCATTGTGAAGAATGGAAGGGAGGAGCTAGACTCCTCTATTGATGACATTAGAAATTTTGTGAAGCACATTAGGTTATCACGAACAAGGATATAGAAGTTTAGGAAGTGTGTAGCTCAAGTAAAGATTGAGCATAAGGGAGGATTTGTCTTTTTAGATGTCTGCACACGATGGAATTCAACATACTTTATGTTGGATATTTCGTGTAAGTACATAAGGCATTTATGAGGCTTGAGGATAAAGATCAGTAGTTTGAGAGCTATTTCGAAGAGAAAGTTAGTGGAAACAAGAAAGAATGACCATCTAGAGCTGCAGATTGGGATAATGTAGCAAGATTCGATCGTCAAATTTCTCAAGATTTTCTATGAAACCACCTTGACGTTTAGTCCACTAAGTTTGTTACTGTCAATGAGCCTCTGCTTTGGATATGCATAGTTGTTGGTGAGCTGGACAAGTGCATAAGTAGTGAGGATTCTCTTCTTGTTAACATTGGTACCTCGATTAAAAAAATGTTTGATATGTATTGGCTGAAGCTTGAAGATTTAAACAAGATTTGCTCATTGTTGTGGTTCTAGTTCCAAGATACAAGTTGTTGTATCTTTAGTTCTTCTTCCCAAAGTTCAAGCAGACTAGACTTTAGTTACTGTGACGATTGAGGAAGTGACGAAAACATTGAGCAAGCTGTTTGATGAATGTGCAAGTAACTTCTTTATTGTTTTTCACTTTATTTCATATTATAACTTAGTTTCTGGTAATTATACACTAATTGCATTAATTTTCTTTGAATTTCAAAGTTTGATCCAGTGGCTGCTATAGCTTCAAGGAATGTGACAATGCCAAGGCTTGAGTCTGCATCTGTGCAAGTTAATGAGGCTAGTCATGCAGCAAGCCTGCATAAGTTCAAGCTGTTGAGGTAGGAGAAAGATGTTGTGGTGATTAAGAATGAGATGGCCAAGTATCTACTGGAAGCTTTAGAAGACCCTTCCAACCGAAAATTTCAAATTTTGGAATGGTGGAAGGAGAATCCTCCAAGACACAAATAGCCAAGGATGTGTTTGATGTACCTACTTCAACAGTGGCTTCAGAAACTGCCAGCTTTGGAAAGAGAGTGGTGGACCCTTCTAAAGCTTTACTCATCCCTAAGATGGTTGAGGGGTTGGTTTGTTTGAGTGATTGGCTAAGAGGAGTAGAATTTGATGCATACAAAGAACCAACCAAATATGAGATGGAGCTATATAATGAGTTGGAAAAACTTGAAAGTGGTAAGTGTTCAGGGTTTTCCTCATTTTGTTTAAGTTTTCGACAAGTTTGTTAACTTTGTTTCAGATTCTAACCCTTCATTTTATTTTTTTCAACATGATGGGACTGTGATTGGATAGATCCAATGGATGCTATGTCTGACACTGAGGAATGAAGGCTGAAGTAGGTTCAAGTTTGAATGGGGAAGGTTGAATATGTTTTTTTTTTTTTTTAGATTTGTTGGACTATTGCTTGTTAAGTTTGGTCTGTATTAATTTGAGACTTTGATAGTTTGTAAACTGGTATTTGCTAGCATTGCTATTGGTTTGAATGTTTGATGTAACAATGAAATTGTTGGTTTTTTCAGTCTATGATAATTAAGAACTTGTGTTATGTTTGCAGTTTGCTACTTTGCTAGGTTTGCTTGATATCTGGATTAAGTGTTAACATTTGCTTAGTAGTTGAAAGTTGGAATAGCTTAAATTTTTCTGCCTTGTTGTATACCTTGAATCAGTTCAATATAGCAATTTGACAAATTGGGTAAAATTAGGCCAGACCATTAGGGCCTCCCTTTCTGGTTAAAACAAGTAAACTGGGGTCTCAAAGCTGTCAGCTTTTCTAAACTCAACCTTTCGAGCTCTAAGAGAGAGAAAATAGATTTGAGAACTCCTCTGCCTCCCCCTCCTCTCTTGCCTAGATCTTGATCCATCCAGATCTAGATCGACGGCTTGAGAGTTGGGGGCGGATCTCTTGTTCAGGCTTTATCATAGGTTCCTTCAATCTCCATTCCTCAAAATTTTCCAGATCCCTTCTCACCCTTGTGGTGATATTTTCTACCCTTTGTGGTTATTTTATGGCTATGTCCAGATGATCAGGAGGACCTTGTTCGAATTTTCTTTTCCTTTTTTCTCATTGTCGATTAACTTCATATGTTTCCAGATCTAAGATCACTCAACCCCATAACAGGTCATCTCTCTACACCTTAAACCTCTAAGATAGGAATTTCTAGAGTTTTTAGCTTTCGGTTTATAAATTGTGAGAATCCGACCGTTGGATCAACGTAATTTTCAGTAGATTGATTGAATTATCGAGTCAACGTGACCTATAAAGTTTGAACTCGTTCCAACGTAAATTCGAGCTTTGAAAGAATTATTGTTTTAGGGTTTCAATCTTGTTATCGTCAATTTAATATTGATTCAAGAAAACAGTTATTCATGATCATCATTTTGTTCAAGAAGACATGTAGATCGAGCTCAAGGAGGAATTTGTTGAACGCCTTCATAGCCATAATTCAGTGAGTGGACATTTGCCTCTTTAAATTAAATGTACATCCAGTATTATATTTTTGAGTATTAAATTCTCATATCTATTTAAGTTGATAATGGTTGAGATTTGATATTGATTTTACGATTTACTTATGATTTATCGGAATTTATGTTTTCGACGACATGATGATTATTTTCGATGTTGATTAAAGTTTGACATTGATTTCTTTTCGTAATGTTAATAGGGGTTGTCTAGAGTACTTGGATGTTTATCATACACTCATTTACATCTAATTGAACTAAAATTACAATTTAGTTGAACCAAATTTACAACATTGACAACAAAGCTATCACATTTGTTTTACACATTTACATATAATTAAACCAAGTTACCACATCGACAACAATTTGTTCATAAACTTGTAAAAATATCGTAGGTGAAGTAAATTACCTTTAAGAGAACTAAAATTACCCAAAAAAATAACTCTATTTACCACAATGACAACAAAATTGTCGTCAAATATGTAAATGAGTGTATCACATACATGCATGTACTGTAGAAATTGACTTTGAGTTTATTTTGAGTTATGAGCATACATAGAGTCCTTGCCAATACTTCATTTATCGAGAGTGTTCAGCTTTTTGGAAACTTGATGAGTTATTGAGATTTTTATGATGATGTTTGAGTATGGATAATTGATGGAGATTTCATAAATCATGTTTTCAACGACTTGTTGATATTTACGAAATTGAAATTGAATTTCTTTTTCGAAAGCTTTTATCATAAATCGAGTTATTTGAATATATTGAGATTTTCTTTCGGAAAGATGATGAGTTAAATCTTATGAGAGTTAACAAGTTTGGATTTATGAATTTGAGGAGGTAAATTATGAAAAATGATGATGTTAGTGCATGCATGCATTACCTGGTCGACAATATTCTCCAGGTAATAGTCTGGTCGGCAATATCCTCTACACAATAGTCTAGTCGACAATACCCTCCAAAATATATATCTGGTTGATATTACCCTCCTATGCATCATCTGGTTAGTATTACCCTCCAGATGACATGAGATGGTTAGTTGGTAGTACCCTTTAGCCATCACCTCTTAGTATTCTGGTCGGTAGTACTTTCTAATGCCTCATCTTTTCGGCAGTACTTTCCAAATGGCATGAGATTGTTAGTCACCAGTACCCTCCGATACATCATCTGGTCAGCGATACCCTCTAAATGGAATGAAATGGTTAGTCGGTAGTACCCTCCACATGGCATGAGATGACTAGTCGGCAGTACCCTTTACTCATTGTCTATTTTATTAAGTGGTGATTTGAAATGATTTTTGAGATATCAGTATGTTTTGAGACATTTTAGCATGTGAGGATTTGAAATGTTTTTTAGATGCTCGTATTTTGATTAGATGATTTACAATATATTTTGCTATATTAGTACCATAGACTGGTTAAGTGTATTTTATGAAATCTTATTGTATGCCTTGCTTTTAAGTGAAAAGAAATTTTGGGAAAGCACTAAATTTTATTTTATTTCTTTGAAATTATTTATTTTTCGTCCACTCACTCTAACAGTTTTTTAAATGCTTTTTCCTGGGCTTTTCAATTTTTCGTGCCCATTCTGCAGATTAATTGAGGTCGGGAGTGCATAGGAGTTGAAGCATAATGTCCACCACTTCCGACTTTGTTGTAGATTATATGTTTAACCTACTTTCACTTTATTCCAATTATTTGTCTAGTTGCTCTGAGTACCAAATTTTAGTTGTATTAATATTTGAGATATGAGACTGATGTTTAAACTTTTCTTGTTATTTACTTTGTGGGAGTTGAATTGTGGAGGAGAGCATGTAGGCTCTTAGGAGTTTGACTGGTTGTTGATAATATTAGAAGCGTTGAGTTGAATTGTAGGGTTGGGTATTCCACTTTTACGGTAGATTCTGCCAAATTTTTTTATAGGATATTCCTTAAAGTGGGCCCCACATGGCCACTTCAGATTTCAGGAAATTCGGAGCAGGCACATATGGCACCTATTCATAATTTTGATGATTCCAAGAAAATGATCTAGACGCAAACGAAGACTGTCTCGTCGTACTACCTTTCAAAGTTATCCCACCCATCCATTCGCAATGATATAGGAATAATGCACATTGAACAAATTGAGAACTATGTTATCACAATAATAAGCAATTTCAATTTACAAACCTCAAAATTCCTACCAGATCAGAAAAACAAATCTCACAGGGATTCAAATCATGAACATGCATATTATTTCAGTCCAAACAAACATTATGGGATCACATTGTTCATTTGTTTGAGCCCAAAAGTATTTTTGGCAAGATCCCTTAGGGGATTTAGCACAGTGGGCCGATACATGCGGCCCAAAAATAAGCCTACTTGGGTTTGAGTTATAGCTTCACCCATTCCGTGATCCATAAGGAAAATGAGTCCTTATTGGAGTCAGGTAGCGGAGATTGAATAGGAAACTTCAATCAATAATCCTTCTATGGCAAGGAACAGTCGAAACCCTAAGTATAAATACTAGGTTTCAAGGACAAATTAGACACAACTCTTCAATCAACTAATCATACAGATTATCAAAACCTTTCCGGAGCAAACCTACCCACAACCCAGTTGCAACCCAGCGAAGCAAGGGTAACGCCCTCGCAACCCAGTGAAGCTAAAGATACGCTTTAGCAAACCCATGCTTTCTCCAAACTTCCTAGTGATTGCTCTGCTCAACCTACAACGTTGAGTATCGATTCGGTGACGCGAAGAGATCACAACCAAAGCCCGTACCCGTAAGGCAAAAAGTCCTTTTCCGGAAGGCAGAGAAAAGAACCTTGTGACGAGGTTAGTGCTCTCCTCGTCTACATCGTTTGATCAAGAAGTTAGGTCAAGGGATTCTCTGACGACTGCACCCCATGGTGCTGGCACGCCTGCTCACACGCTCAAAAGAGACAGTTTGCACCAATACTGGTTTTGGACCCAAACATTTTGGCACGCCCAGTGGGACCTAATAGCGTTTCTTTGTGATCGCAACCATTGGGAAATCAAGCACAAACCCTTACCAAAAGGTTTACGTTAACTGCCCAAACCACAAGACCTCCAGTTATAGGCCACACTCACGTGCTGATAGTCGTGGTCTTTCCGACGAGTAGGTAATACAAAAGTTCTCACGCAACCCACCATCACCAAACATGTCAACAGAACAAGGTGGAACTCCATAGCCCGCTACTGAGGGCAACAAAAATCCTCCTGTCCAGCCTAATGAGGCTGGCGGCGAGGCCAACACTGCCCAAGTGGCCGCGAGTGAAGGGACAATTGATTCCTTGGTGCCCATTATCGCCCCTGTGAATGCAAGCATTGAGGAACGGCTTGTTATCTTTCAACAGAATAATGCTGCATATAATGAAAGGATGGAGAAAGCCCTCGCAGAAGAGCGCTGAAGGCTTGATGAGGTTTCAATCTCACTGCGAAATCTTGAAGTGAGTTCGCGAAAAACGCAGAGACATTGGCAAGATATGTACAAGAAAAGTTAGGAAAACCATAAGGAGCTTGTGGATATGATGACCGGTCAGGCCGCTCAGAGCAAGCGTATCTCTGCTGACATCGCTAACCAAGCCAAGCACACTGCGTCAGAATTGGCAGTGCTTCGCAATGAGGGATCCAATCTTGCGACCTAAGTTGCCATGTAGAGAGCTGAGTTGGACCAGGCTAAAGACGTTCTGAATAAAGCTTTGGGGGATCCTAACGCCATTCTTGGCTCACTTGGACAACCTTCAGGCACTGGCAAATACTTACCTCCTAATGCTCAGGAGAAGACTAGCGGCAACACCATTACACCAGCTGCAGCCGCCTCTGCCTCAACAACTAAAAGCAAGGACAAAGCCCTGGTAATTTGTGGTAATAAGGCTATTCCAAGTCCCTCGCAAAAGAGTAGGACTCTGAAGACCGGTGAAGGTAGTCCTGTTGATCTTGTTGTGTTTACTCAATACGACAGTGACGGGGTGGAGAATGTCTATGAAGAACTTCCAGGGTGTACATACATGTGCATTTGCAAGCATAATTAGCTATAATGAGCCACGCTCATTGTACCGCCAGGGGTTCCAACGCCCACCATATAAGTGACTGGCGTAAAGACAGCTAGCCAGGTTACCGCCTGAGCCCCGGAGCAACCCCAAAGCACCGCAGACGCGCCGCCACGCGCCGTGTCAAGTTAGCATCAGAAGCTACTGAAACTGGGAACTGAAGCACATCAGTCCCACATCGAAAACAAGGAGAAGATCATCCTCTTCCTCACCTATAAAAGGTCCTCTCCTCTCTCCTCATTTATTACGCATTCAATACTTGCTTACTGTTACTTTGTCAACATAAATACATCGACTAACTTAGGCATCGGAGAGCTGAAGACCGCCCAGCGCGGTCTCCCTCTGACGCCCCTTTGTATTTCACTTGACAGGTAACGGGAACTACAACAACACAAGTAACGATCCGCCCATCGGATCAGCGTTAGCTAAAGTCCTGCTACCGCTAGACTTTTAGACATTAACATTGGCGCCGTCTGTGGGAATCCTTGAACAGAAGGTCATCCCATCACAATTACCATGACTAACGGTAACGGGGGAAATGTCGAAGAGCAGGCAGACCAGTCCGCCGTTCCCCAACCCGCCCACCCAGCGATAAACATCAACCGCGCACTATTCAACACCCCGGTCAACCCAGGCGGTGAAACAAATCCAAGCAGCAGCCGTCCCCCAGGTCAGGACCTCACCGCCTTGTATGAACTGGCGCTCGCGGACCTCCACAAAGCAAACAGGGAACGCGAGCAGGAACGCAAGGAGAAGGCGGAAGCCCAACACCAGGTGGCCACACTAATGACACGTTTCGACGAGCTAAGGCGGACGCTGGACGCAAACGCCAACCCCGCACGAAGTGAGCATTCACACAGCACCAGACACAGCCGGCCTACCGCTGGTATAGGACCCATCGTGCAAATGCAGGTACCGCCAAACCCACCTGAGCTGGCGGGAATGGGACCACCCCCTGTCCCACAACTGTTGGAGCAGGAGGCGGAGTCATCGCTGCGCACCCACCGCTCGAGGACTAGAGCAAGGACTGAGGGCAATCTACCCATTCCCGGGCGGGGGTTAGTTCCGCGGAGCGCCCGAGCGGGCCCCGCCGGCGACGCAACCACCCAAATTTTGGAGAGGATGCAGCAATTAGAACGGAGACTAATCCTGGCAGAGGCAGGCACCCCGGCGCCAGCCCCAAACCCACTCTTCGCGTCCAGGCCAGGCCCATTCACCGCTACAATTTTGCAAGCCGTCAGACCAGCGTTTGCAAAGACCCAAAAATGTCACATTATAGCGGTAAGACCGATCCCTTCGTCCACATGGACACGTTCAAGAAGGTCACCAACAACAAGGGGTTCGATGACGCCACCCTGTGCCACTTGTTCAGCGAAACGCTGGATAGTGAGGCAATGAGTTGGTTTTTTGAGTGTCCGCCAGGGTCCATCGACTCATTCCACGCATTATCTCATGCTTTCCTCTCTCGATTCATCTTATTGTCCGCCGGTCATCACAACACGAGCCAGTTGTTTGGCGTCAGGCAGGGAGGGGACGAATCGTTGAAGGCATTCGTCACAAGATGGTGAGCGGCAGCATCTCAGTGCCGCGATCTCGACAAAACGATGGCTTCGGCGGCTTTCAGGCAGGGACTCCTCAAGGGACCATTCCTCTATCACCTCAACTACAATCATCCCAATGCGGCGTATGATCACCTTATGAGTGAGGCGGTCATTCATGCCCAGGCGGAATTTATCACATATGGAGAAACCCCACCGCCACCAGCAACACCAACAAAGTCATCTCAACCCTCCTCCAGCCATCAGGAGACCGCCAGCAAAGCCCCCACTGCACCGCCAGCTGACAAGAAGAGGGAATGGCAGCAGGGCAGTTATCAAAGCAAGAGGCAGAAAGACAACCACTACAAGGGCAACCGCCCATCCCATGGGGACAATCGCAACAAGCAGACGGAATCCTCTCAGCGGTATGCAGTATTCACCGTCCTCACAGCCTCGTACGAGGAAATTTACAATCAATGTAAGGATCAGATACCACCGCCACCCTCACCGAAATTCCCCAAAAAGGGTAAGCCAAAAAACACCGGCATGTGGTGCAAATACCACGAGGACAGCGGTCACAATACCAACAGTTGCAACGCTCTCAAAACGGCCATTGAGACCATGTACCGTGACGGCAAGATGGATCAGTTTAAGGTGCGCCAACCGCCACCTGTGATTGCCAACATTGAGCCACTGGGCCGCATCAACACCATCGATGGCGGGGCTCCAATCACCAACATGTCTCACAGGGCAAGAAAGCGGTATGCACGCGCAAGTCACCCAAAGGAAGTCTGCAACATCCACTACGAGAGATCTGCCAAACTCCCAAAGTCTGGTTGGGAGCCCATCACCTTCTCAGAGGAGGAGGAGCGCGGAGTACATCTACCCCATGACGACCCATTTCTGATCGATGCCATTCTCGACAGATGGTCAGTGGGAAGAATCCTGGTGGACAGCGGATCTGCTGTCAATGTCATATTCAGCGGTTGTTACAACAACCTTAGGCGGAACAAGAAACTACTACAAGACCATGAGCCATTGCTTAGCTTCTCCGGCGATATCACTCAACCGCTAGGTTCTGATTACATGCGGTTAACCGTCGGTTCTAGTCCATGTATGGCACAGGTGCATACTGAATTTATAGTTGTGGATTGTTTCAGTTCGTATAATGCCATCATAGGACGGCCGGCACTCAACAAGCTCAAATGCATCATCGCCGGATACATGCTTCTCATGAAGTTCCCCACACCCAACGGCACGGGCTGTGTCAAGGGAAGTCAGCAATTAGCACGAGAGTGCTACTCAACCACCATTGCGCGGTCAACCCGCCGCCACGAAATCCTAACGGTAGGAAATCGGGCACCGCCACCAGATATCTTCGAGGATCCTAGGGATGAGGAGGAGAAATATGTAAGGAAGGAACCGGTCAATCCGGAAACATCGTTGAAGGTCATCAGCATCTCTGACGAGCACCCAGAGCGGACAGTCCGCATAGGAGCTTAGCTAGACCCAGAGGTGGCCGCAGAACTCACTCAATTCCTGCGGGACAACGCCGCCGTTTTCGCATGGTCATATGCGGACATGCCAGGTATCTCTCCCGAAATCATCACACACAAACTAACCATCAAGCCATCGTTCCATCCCATCAAGCAGAGGCGAAGGGCCTTCGACGAGGAGAAATACCGCGCCATAGGAGAAGAGGTCGCCAAACTCCAGGGCATTGGATTCATCCGCCAGGTAGTCTATCCCCAGTGGATCTCCAACCTGGTCATGGTCAAGAAGCCTAGCGGCAAGTGGCGGATGTGTGTCGACTTCAAAATCTCAACAAGGCATGTCCAAAGGACAGTTTCCCTCTGCCACGCATTGACCAGCTGGTCGACGCGACCGCCGGGCATGAACTCCTCAGCATGATGGACGCCTTCTCCGGCTACAATCAGATCAAGATGCATCCCAGCGATCAGGAGTGTACCACCTTCACCACCGACAAAGGGCTGTACTGCTACAATGTCATGCCTTTCGGTCTGAAGAACGCCGGTGCAACTTATCAGCGGCTGATGAATGCTATGTTCGCTGAACATTTGGGCAAGATAATCGAGGTCTACGTGGACGACATGTTAGTCAAAAGTATAAAGGCCAGCGGACATGTGGCAAATCTCAAGATCATAGTTACCATCCTCCTGGCCTATGGCATGCGCCTCAACCCAGAAAAATGCTTCTTTGGCGTCACCGCCAGCAAATTTCTGGGTTATATTGTCAGTGAACGAGGAATCGAGGCTAACCCGGACAAGGTACAGGCCATACTCGACCTGGCGGACCCTGAGTATAAGATACACGTCCAGTGCCTCCAGGGCAAGTTAACCGCCCTTTCTCGATTCATCTCCAGACTCTCTGACAGGTGTGCCCCATTTTTCAAGCTCCTCAAAACGACTCACAAGAAAGTCATCAACTGGAACCCAGAGTGTCAGACGGCGTTTCAGGGCTTGAAGGATTACCTAGTGGCAGTCCCACTACTCTCTATCCCTGTGCAAGGAGAGACACTGTTCATATACCTAGCGGTATCGGTATCAGCGGTGAGTTGCGCCATTGTCCGGCGGGAGGGACAGGACGAGCTCCCAGTTTTCTACGCCGGCAGAGGCATGAACGGGGCAGAAACAAGGTATCCACCCTTAGAACAGCTAGCTCTTGCACTCATCGTTGCCGCCAGACGCCTTCGCCAGTATTTTCAAGCGCACACAATCCACGTGCTGACCAATCAACCACTAAGACAGGTGATGCAGAACCCTGAACATTCAGGGCGCCTCAGCAAGTGGGCCATCGAGCTCAGTGAATTTGACATAGATTACAAGCCAAGAACCGCCATGAAGGGCCAGGCGGTAGCGGACTTCATCGCCGAGCTCACTGAGCGTCAGCCCAATTCCAGCACGGAGAATGAGCCCGGGACGGAAATGGTCACCGCTAAGGAGCCAGCTCCCCTACAATCAGATTGGAACCTGCATGTGGACGGCTCCGCCAGCGCCAAGGCCAGCGGCGTCGGAGTCATCCTCACAGGACCTGGGGGGCTGAATGTGGAATACGCGCTAAAATTCAACTTCAAAGCCTCCAACAATATGGCGGAGTACGAAGCACTCATTGCCGGCTTACTCCTTGCCATCGATTCAGGGGCTGACAGTGTCAACATCTTCAGTGATTCCCAGTTGGTCGTTAACCAGGTCAATGACAGCTTCCAGGCCAAGGACCAACAGTTAGTGGCATACTTGGGGTACGTTAAGACACTCCTCAAGAAATTCAAATTTCATAACATCACACAAATCCCCAAGGAAAAGAACACCAAGGCTGATTCACTGGCAAGACTGGCAACCGCCCAGCCACATCAGAGTCCAGCGGACACAAGAGTGGAGTGTCTTGACAAGCCAAGTATCACAAAAACCCTGGCGGAGATCTTCAACATTGAGGTCAATACCAGCTGGATGGACGAAGTCATTAAGTACAAGCGCAACGGCACATTGCCGGAAGACAAAGTTAAGGCGCGACAACTCCAGCGGAGGGCAACCCGCTACAACATCCAGAACGGCAAGCTGTACCGCCAGGGATTCACCCATCCCAACCTCCGCTGCCTAACCCCAGAGGAGGGAAAGGTCGTTCTGGCAGCAATTCATAGCGGAGAATGCGGAAACCACTCAGGCGCCAGATCCTTAGCCAATCGCACAATGCGACAAGGCTATTTTTGGCCTACTCTCGGCGACGATGCCCGCCAGGTATCAAGATCATGCCACAAGTGCCAACAATTTGCTGACATCCCGCATGCACCGGCGGAGCCACTATCAGTCATCGTCGCTCCATGGATCCACTCAACTTGGGGCCTGGATCTGATGGGAAAATTTCAAACCGCCAAGGGCCAGTTCAAGTACATCATAGTGGCTATCGACTACGACAGCAAGTGGATAGAGGCGGAACCACTAACAGCAATAACTACCGCCAAGGTAATTCACTTCCTCTGGAAGAACATCTACTGCCGTTACGGTGTCCCACACACGATAATCACCGACAATGGCACACAATTCAACAACAAAGAGCTCATCTCTTTCACCGCCAACTTGGGTACTAAGATGAGTTTTGCATCTGTCGCCCACCCCCAGACCAACGGTCAGGTCGAAGCAGCAAACAAGATAATCAAAAAGCTGCTGAAGAAAAACTCGACAAAGCAAAGGGTCTATGGGCGGAGAAACTCCCGGAAGTTCTATGGGCCATCAGAACAACCCCAACTTCCGCAACTGGTGAAACTCCTTTTTGCATGATGTTCGGAACGGAGGCTGTCCTGCCTATCGAGGTCTCTCAACCTACCGCCAGAGTCGAGGGCTACCGCCCAGAGACCAACACTGACGGCATCAACCTGGACAAGGACCTCCTGGAGGAAAAGCGACACAAGGCCCACCTATGCAACCTGCAAAACAAGCAGCGGGTATCGCGTTTCTACAACGCCAGAGTCAAGGCCCGGAACCTCCAACTGGGGGACTGGGTAATGAAGGAAGTCATTCCACCGCCAACAAAGCTTCGCCCAACTTGGGAAGGTCCATACAAAATTGTGGAAGTCGTTAGCCCAGGCACCTTCTACTTAATGGACAAGGATGGCGTCACAACGACCCACCCTTGGAATACCGAACACCTTCGGTATTATTACAAATAGTCATGCCGCTACCCAAGAGCATCTTGACTTAGCTAAATTTTTGTTCAATATTTAGCTAAGGGAAGCTACCCAACGGGTACTACCCCTCTTTTGTAAACGCTGATCAGTCAGCTATCAATGAAACGAGGAATTATTCAAACCATTGTTACCAAGTCTAGCACTGAGGGCAACTGGCAACGCCAGGAATCGTCAGCGGACCACGTCCGCTACGTGGTGCACTTGGACCAATTTTAATTCCTTTAATGTTTCATTGCTTGGCAAAAGAAAAATCTCTACGTCAAAACTCTAGCGGTACAAGCACATCATGACAAACGTCAAACTCTGAAATTTCATTTCAGGGCTGGGACTCCCCACCCAAAGTAGTTCATTATTACAAAGTGTCAAAAAAAAAAAAAAAAAAAAAAAAAAAAAAAAACTATGGAAGTCTCAGCTAGCTTCAGCGGTTGTCTTCAGCTTCTACGGCTTCAACAGGCGGCGGCACGACCGATCGGCTCGCCTGATCGGACCCTCGAGCTGTCAGACTGGGAGTCTCTATAGTACCATCCGCCCGGGTGTGTGCCTCCAGAAATCCGGCACGTAACACCTCCGACGGGGTCTGCTGGGGAGTCTGCCGGGACCTTTCCGGCGGATGGGAGCCACTTTCCCCGCTGCCCCAATGAGTACCCGCCGCAGGGTCAGGCACGACTTCTGTCTCCGGCGGGACACTCTCGACCACCGGCACGTCGGGCTGTGACGCCTTTGCAAAGTCAATGACGCCCTTCCGCGTCAACATATCTATATTGGCCCGGGCCCCAGACTTCGCCGCTTCGGTCAATGTCTTTTTATACTCCGCCGACAGCTTGAACGCTTCAACGGCGGCGGCCGCAGAGGAACTCTGTTCATTTTTCAGGCGGTTAACCTCCCCGTCCAGCCGCTGCACCTCATCCAGTCTGGCGGCAGACTCCCGCTGCACAATAATGAGCTTCTTATCTTTAGCGGCTATCCGCTCCTGCAGCAGCGCGATCTCCTGCTCCAACTTGGAGACGAGCTCATTCCTCTCCAGATCCCGCCGGATGGCCGCATTAAGCTTGCCACGAGCGTCCGCATAATCACACTCCGCCTTGACCAGTCCCCGCTCGACCTCCGCCAGTCTTTCCTTGACCTCCGCCAACTCCCTCTGGAGACCTCCGATTTCTCCCCTGAGCTCTTCCTCAATCCGGGGCTGCTTAGACGCCGCCTCGAACATACCATGTAATCCCGCAGATATTTGACCAAACGCCGAGCTGAAGGGCGATTGGTCAATTGCCGTCGGGCGCGATAGGCCCGCCAGACCCCCGAACCCCAGCCGCTCGCACAAATGGAAAAGGAACGCCCGCTCCCCTTCTGTCATGAATGGCGCATACTCGGCGAAGGAGTCCAGATCACTGGCGGCTGCCGCCTCTCCCTCCGCCACTGCAACCTTCGACGCAGCTTGCCGGGCCTTCTTTTGTTGGCGGACTCCGATCACCACCCCTTCTTCCTCTTCCTCGACGGGGGAGTCAGGCTTCCGGCGTTTTTTCTCCAGCGCCCTTTGTGTCCCAGCAGCAGTCCTCGTCACCCGCACCGGCGGCTCACCCCTGGACTCGGTGGCAGTCTCCGTCGGCTGCACCGTCTTCTTTTGAGGACCGCGCCGGGTGGTAGGCATCCGCTCCCGCGGCCCGGTAGCAACAATCCCCCTATCCCCGCCGCCCGCTTGAGTATCCGCCTGTACTACCGGCAGACCATCCTCACCCAGATGGGAGTGGTGCGGCATCGGCAGCTCCACCGCAACCTCGGACTGGCTCAGCACCAGCGTCTCCGGGTTCACCACCGTCTGCTGGGCCGCCAGCCCCTCGGCATACATAGCCTCCAGAAAATTTTCTATCTCGGCACGGTCCATTGCTTTTTCGAAAGCGTCGCGACTAGATTTGTTACCGGGCGGGGTTTCTGCAAAGAAAAACACAAACACCCGTCAGTCCGGATCACTTACAAAAAAAAGAGAGAGGTGTGGCTGAAATGTTCTCACCAATAGAACGAGTTAGCCGCAGGTCGACCAGCAATTCCCAACCGGTCAGAAGACGGAAGTCAAGCAAATTGCGGTTCCGCCAGCAGCCACGGATCCTCGCCACGCGACACTCCTCTTCGCGCGTCAAAATGTACCTCAGTCCCGCTGCACAAACACAATAGTCATTAACAAAAAGCGCAGGTTTGCAAAAGTTTGAACCCGCCAGTTATTTTTAGCGGAAACCAGTTGCCAACCTCGGATAGGCTGGAATTCCGACTTAGTCTTAAACGTCGGCCCCTCCACATTCGACCTGGTGTGGTATTCCCAGCCATCTGTGGCGACGCAGAAGGTCCCCCGCCAGTAGGACATTGAGTCCCTTAGATTCTCAATCAACTTGGGCGCTCCCTGGCGGCGGCTCAGGTTCACACACCCTCTGCAACCTCGGCGCTTCACATACACTAGCTCGTAGAAATGAAGCACTTCCGCCACGGTAGGCCCCTCACACCCCGACAAGCGCCACAAGGAGTTCATCGCCAACATCAACCGCCACATGTTGGGACAGATCTGACCAAAGGCAAGGCCAAACTCGCACACAAGAATTTGGAGATTGGGCACCAGCGGGAATGTCACTCCTTGGCGGAATATGGCCTCGTGCACGGCAGCACATCCCGCTGAGAGCATCGAGGCCTTCTCATCCGCTGTCGGCGGGCGCAGCTTCACCGAGCCCGGCAACCGGAACGTCCGCTTCATCCGGTTAACAGCGGCGGCATCCATCCGCCCACCTGCCTCGTCGACGGCGGTGCCGTCTGAGAGGTACCACGCCGACTCGACATTTTGGCCCGGCACTTCCCCTTCGCCAGCGGAGCCGCTAGCAGCACTATTGCTCGCCAAACGCTCATCGCGCCCAGCAACCTCACCCGCCCTAGAGCTCTCTGGACGCGAACCACGATCCATAGCTACTTCCCAGGGGATGGTCTGAAGTGGCTCAACTTCAAGCGGTTCTGGCAGTGAGGTTCCTGCATGGGCAGACGGACGCAACGAGTCAATAAAAGTCATATCCGCCACGCTGAACGACACGTCAGACCCGGAATCCTCACTGCTCGAAATCTCTATGACGTTGGCTATCCCAAACCCTAAAACCCACATCAGTCAGCACAAATACAGATCTAACCTACTCTCACATCAGATATAGCCAAAGATGTCAAGAACAATTACCCACAAAAATACCAAAACAAAAACAACCACACACTCAACCCAGATTGGACCGTCTAGCAAAACCCAAAACCCCAACTTTCTGTCAAACACCGTAACCTCCCTCAAATCTCTCCCTACACCCTCCGAGAATAACACAGAAGCAATATCATACCATTAACAGAAATACCAAAACCCAGAAACCACCATTGCAGATTCAATGAAACAGGAAAAGGATCCGAAATACCAACCTCACGTCGAAGACTTTGGAGTGCAGCTCGTCTTCACTGACAGATTTCGTCCTCTCCAGTCCGACTACTCCACGCAAACCCGGGGATCTCCTTCGCAATTCGCAGACGAACAAGGCTCGAAGGAGGCAACTCAGATTTGAAGATTTTCCAGAAGTGTCGAAACTCGCTCAGTTCCCCCCTTTTTATGTCAACATCAAGTAATCCTGAGCCGTCCGCTACAAAACGACATCACGTAGCAACCGTACACGTGTCCCACGTCTTCACTAACTCCCTGGATTAGCCGAGGCGTCGCCTCGGTTACGAAATCCATCATTACTCACATAATGACGAGAAGACGGCTAGGCTTAGCAGACAAACCTCCACACGCTAACCCTCTAGGAGTTGGCCACGTGTCAACCGTCATCTTCTTCAGCTTCCAAGGGAAGTCACCACTTGAGAAGAAACCCCAAGTGACGGAGTCTCCGCTGAGCGGAACTCCGCCAGCGGACCTTCACTTGCCATTCTCCAAGTGACGGAGTCTCCGCTGAGCGAAACCCCGCCAGCGGACCTTCACTTGCCATTCTCCAAGTGACGGAGTCTCCGCTGAGCGAAACCCCGCCAGCAGACCTTCACTCGCCATTCTCCAAGTGACGGAGTCTCCGCTGAGCGAAACCCCGCCAGCGGACCTTCACTCGCCATTCTCCAAGTGACGGAGTCTCCGCTGAGCGAAACCCCGCCAGCGGACCTTCACTTGCCATTCTCCAAGTGACGGAGTCTCCGCCGAGCGAAACCCCGCCAGCGGACCTTCACTTGCCATTCTCCAAGTGACGGAGTCTCCGCCGAGCGAAACCCCGCCAGCGGACCTTCACTTGCCATTCTCCAAGTGACGGAGTCTCCGCTGAGCGAAACCCCGCTAGAGGATTTTCTCACTTGTCATCTCAGGTGACAGTCCACTGAGCGACACCCCGCCAGCGGAACTTTTCTTGTCACCATCGAAGTCTCCACCGGAACTTCCTTCGTCATTCGGTAAACGGGGCGTCCTCCGCTACACAGCACACCGCTAGCGGACCCCCTTTCTCATCTGACAAGCTGCGTACTTTATTCAGCGCAATACCGCTCAATAAAATACCACCAAGCACGTCTACTTGACGCTGCTTCCTGCTACATCTAGCAGGGGGACTTCCGCCAGCGGCGGATCCCGAGGCCACGCCTCTCTGACAACGCCGCCACGCGGAGTTACGGTCAGAATGTCCCTACGGGACACGGGGACTAGTCAACAGTCTACGACAGCCCTGATCAGGTACGTTGACCCCCGTCACTTGGGTGCTAAGATTGGGCTCGCAACCCAACACCCTCTGCTCCGTGCAGCGCTGCTCCATGCAGCTCCCCCTCAACAAACAATAATAACGACCATCCGGAGGTCCATCTTAGCCGGGGAGTGGGGGACTCCCTGGGGGGCCTAGCAGGGGCCCACCCGAAAGGGCACAAAGCGTTTGCTCAGTAAATCCATGGTTGACGACGCACTGACGCTAATTATGCTTCTGCAAAGTCTAGCGGGAGAAACGATTCAAACCGCCGATCAACTCCCCAACCAAGATTGCCCTCCTTGACTGGGGATTTGGGGGACTTGTACATACATGTGCATTTGCAAGCATAATTAGCTATAATGAGCCACGCTCATTGTACCGCCAGGGGTACCAACGCCCACCATATAAGTGACTGGCGTAAAGACAGCTAGCCAGGTTACCGCCTGAGCCCCGGAGCAACCCCAAAGCACCGCAGACGCGCCGCCACACGCCGTGTCAAGTTAGCATCAGAAGCTACTGAAACTGGGAACTGAAGCACATCAGTCCCACATCGAAAACAAGGAGAAGATCATCCTCTTCCTCACCTATAAAAGGTCCTCTCCTCTCTCCTCATTTATTACGCATTCAATACTTGCTTACTGTTACTTTGTCAACATAAATACATCGACTAACTTAGGCATCGGAGAGCTGAAGACCGCCCAGCGCGGTCTCCCTCTGACGCCCCTTTGTATTTCACTTGACAGGTAACGGGAACTACAACAACACAAGTAACGATCCGCCCATCGGATCAGCGTTAGCTAAAGTCCTGCTACCGCTAGACTTTTAGACATTAACACAGGGAATTATTATGGCATTGACTAGGCTGGCACTCTGATCAAGATAACGGCCCTGGTCAAAGATGTGACCACACCAGCTATGACACTGCAGCCATCCACTATTCCTCGGACAATTCGCCTAGGGGAAGGTACAGTAGCCGCTAGCCAGGCTACACCTCTACAGAATGCTCCCCAGAACGTGGCGATACCTCCTCCTCCTGGTCCGGGCTATGTGAGACGTGAAGAGGTTGAGGAGATGATCAGGCTAGCGAACCCTAGGGCCCACCTAGATGGGGTTTATGAGGGACCTTTCCCGCCGCATATAATGCTCGTGCCTTTTTCCAGAGGCTACTTTTTCAGGAGAGGATACTGATGACGTGACAACCCATCTGGCTAGGTTTAAGGTGCAGTGCGACCAATACCAGAATGATGACATCCTCAAGTGCAGGATCTTTGGCACTTCTCTATCTGGTGCGGCTTTTACCCAGATGGCCCAACAGCCCACCGAGTCTGCTGTTGCTTATCTTCAACGCTTCCAGATATAGAAGGCTAAATTAAGCATGATTTTGCCTGAAAGAGAGTTAGTTAAATTAGCAATCGAAGGATTGGAGCCACACCAGCGAAAAAAGCAACATGGCAGCATGATCCAGTCAATGGGAGAGCTTATCACAGAGGTAGAAAGCTTTGAGCATCTCCTTCAAGAGACTGATGCTAGGAAAAATGCATCCAAAGGGACATATGTACCCGGAAGCATTATACAGTGGCCGCGTTGCACTTCCAGCCGACTTCCTATGATCCTTACTATCATCATCAAGGGGAAGAAGTTTGCTAGGAAGAAGATGATGAAGAGGAGAATGATGTCTCCGCGTTTGAGCTGACAGGGAGGAAGAGCTCAATCCTTAAGAAATTGAAAATATCTAAGGAACCTGTCAAACTCAAGTTTGTAGCCTTCACCAAACCTGAGTTCGCGACGTATACATATGATGCCCACAAGGCACATGAGATTTTAGATGAAATGATCGCCGCGAAGATGGTGAAGACAGACTTCAGACCTTTCCCTCGACCAGATCAACTGAAAGGAAAGAAGTACTGCAAATTCCACAACTTGTGGAACCATAACACGGCTGACTGTGTGAAGCTAAAGGACCAAATTCAGGTATGGCTCAATAATGGGAGTTTGCAGGTGGAAGCTCCGACGACCGCAGCAGCACTAGTAGACCTGAACCCTTTCCCAGACACCGAGGTCAATATGGTTGATGTGAACTAGACCAAGAAGAACCAGAGAAAGTCAACCTTAGATTGGACTACAAGGGGCCGAGAAGAGAGGACAGAAGGGGACGAGGCCCCTGCAAAGGAGAGAGCTAAACCAGTCAGCGAAGCCTCACCAGTAGTCCTTTGCTCACGATGCAAGGAAGAATATGGCATCCAAGTGTCACATGAAGAAGTCGAGCAAACATTTCGTTTCGGTTCTTTCCCGCCAATCAAGTGGGCCTCACCGTCGCAAAACTATCAACCGTCGAGTCTAAGAGCAAGAGACAAGATAGGATCACCGTCATCCCCAAGGGACTCCAACTTGTTCAAGAAACTGAAAGCGGCTGTAGCTGAACAGAAACAAGATGGAAGGGCTCGGAAGGAGCACAAAGATATCCTGACCAAGCTGTACATTCCACCTTCTTCAACGTCCTCCATCAAGGAAGGCAAGTGGTATACCAGGAAGAAAGGGAAAGCGGTGGAGATTAGCCCTTCCAAGAAAAGAAAGCTGTAGCGGAGGTTCGGAGAGGCCAAGCGAACACTAGAGGCTCTGGATCAGGGCCTGATTAAGCCTTCACAATTGGTCAAATCACCTAAGCAATATCAGAAGGAGATGGAGGCGCTAGTCGCTAAGCCATTGGTGGCCCCCAGCAATTTTCAGAAGCAAGCACGCTCGGAGTCGGGGGCTTCTAAGCCTAGTGTTTTCTGCAGGATCACGAAAGAAAGAACACCTCCACCAGCTAGGAAGGAAAGCTCACCCACTAGGCGGCCCCATATCAGGCGCAGGTTATTTCGCGAGGAGCCAGAAACCAAACCCTCAGTTTTGGGAGACTGGGGGGCAAGGACAACCCTACAAATGCCTTACAGTGGAGACCAAAAGGGTTCAAAGTCTGGTAGTCGCTTCCCCAAAAGAGAACCCAACAGAGGCACAAAGGTCGGACTCACCAAAGTAGGTTGCCGCTGTACAGGAGCATAAGCATTGCCAGGTAAAAGGCCTAATAGAAGAGTCGTTAGTGGCTTCGTTGGCTAAACAATTCAACACTGACATACCAGTTGATGAGCCCAAGCTCGACCTGGATGAGGAGATGGACGAGACATAAGTGTTAGACACCTCCTGCAACATGGTTTATGTACTTCCTGTGAGGTATGCACTACCGGTCGCCACGCAGGAGTGTGTGGAACCTGAAGGAGGCAGCGAACAACCTTTATAGATTACCTCAGCAGCCGCGACACCTGTAGAAGAGGCTGTGTTCTTAGAAACACGGGATGCCAACAGCAGAGAGTCCTTCATGAGCTTTACAAAGCCAACACCTGCTATGGTTCAACACATGAGACCTCTATATATCACAGCGGAAATTGGCGGCACCAAAGTCAGCAAGATCATGGTTGACACTGGAGCGGCAGTTAATGTCATTACTACACGGACTATGCACTTGCTTGGGATTAAGAAAGAGAGGATTCAGTTTACATCTCTCATGCTTTAGAACTTCGCGGGGATGGTAATGAAGACATTGGGCCTGTTATTCTTGCGTATCAAGGGTGGCCCCGCAGAAGGGGTTTATGCTTTCTTTATGACAGACTACTACGTGGCATATAGCGCCATTCAAGGCAGAGACTGGATCCACCGGAGTTATTGTGTTCCGTCAACTCTTCATCAAGAATTGATTATGTGGATTACGACCTTTAAATAATTCATGGATTATGACCTTTAAATAATTCATGGATTACGACCTTCCAGAGGAAGGGATAGAGGCCTTCCACTCTTTATACAAGAGATTATCCTCGTATCTGGTGGAAAAAGAGGCCTATGATCTAGTCGCGACCTTGGAAATAGTTAACGAGGAGCACTGTAACCATGAAAAGGAAGAGGAAGACATTCAGCTCGCCCCAACAACATTGGATGACACACCTCCTAAGGTCAGGGACCCTAATGAGAAGCTCAATCTAGGAACTAATGACGAGCCCATGGAAGTGGCTATCAGTGCGTACTTAGAGCCTAACGAGAAGGAGAGGCTCATCGACTTATTGCTGGAATTCAGGGACTGCTTTGCGGAAAAATATGAAGACATGCCAGGCCTATCACCGGACTTGGTATGCCATCAGCTGCCAACACTCCCTAACAAGAGGCATGTGAAGCAAGAGCCACGAAGAATGAATTCGGAGACCTAGGTTCTAGTTAAAGAAGAAGTCGAGAAAATGCATAAATCAGGCATCATTAGGGTGGCCAAGTACAATCAGTGGCTATCTAACATAGTGCATGTTCGCAAGAAGAATGGCAAGATGCGAGTCTGTGTGGATTACAGAGACCTTAATGTGGCTACACCTAAAGATGTTTATCCCATGCCAATTGCGGATATGTTGGTAGACGCAGTAGCGGGACATGAATTGTTATCCTTCATGGATGGAACTGCAGGATACCACCAGATTTCGGTCTCGGAAGAAGATAGACATAAGACCGCGTTTCGCTGCCCAGGCTTCGCGGGAGTTTTCAAATATGTGGTCATGCCTTTTGGTCCGAAGAATGTTGGTGCTATGTATCAGAGGGCCATCAACCTGATCTTCCACGACATACTTGGGAAGATTTTAGAGGTTTACATTGATGACGTGGTCGTGAAGTCTAAGAAGCGAGCGGGACCATATCGTAGATCTCAGAAAGGTTTTCAAGCGCATACAGCTACACAAGCTCAAGATGAATCTCGGCAAATGTATTTTCGGAGTTCAAGCAGGTGACATTCTAGGGTTCATGGTCCATCAGAGAGGAATCGAGGTCCCGGAAGATAAGGCAAACGCGGTCATCAATGCATCTCCCCCGCAAACAAAGAAGGAGCTATAGCGACTGTTGGGTAAGATCAATTTTTTGCGACGATTCATCTCTAATTCTGGAGGTAAAGTCCAGCCTTTTTCCTCGCTGCTGAAGTTGCAGGGACAGAACAAGTTTGCATGGGAACTTCAACATCAAGAGGCTTTTGACAAGATCAAGCCGTATTTGGCAAGTCCACCAGTACTAGTTCCCCCCAGGCCTAGTTTTCCATTAAAATTATATATTTCAACAGCGGAGGCTTCCATTGGCAGCCTCCTTGCTCAGGATGATGAAGCTGGCGTCAAACATGCTATCTCTTACCTCAGTCGGACACTCACAGATTGCGAAACAAGGTACACTCCAATGGAAAAGTTGTGCCTCACTCTATACTTCTCCGCCTGCAAGCTGCGACATTACATGTTATCCTTTACTACTTGCATTATCGCTCAGACCGATCTGATTAAATATATGCTGTCGTGACCTACCCTAAGGGGGCGCATTGGCAAATGGGTGCTTGTTTTGTTAGAATTTTCGCTACAATATGTCCCTCAGAAAGCAGTGAAAGGACAAGCCATCGCAGACTTTCTAGCGTAGCACCCCATGCTAGACGTTCCTACGGTATGAGACTTAGAAGTCGCTACTGAAACTGTAGATTGCCCGGATCTGGCATGCTTACCTGAGTACGCCATGTTATATCAAGCCACAGTTTCACTCCAACCGTGGGTGTTATATTTTGATGGCTCGAGAACGGAGACACAGCTAGCTGGAGCAGGAGTCGTCTTGGAAAATTCAGCTGGCGATCGTTTCTCATATTCCTTCCAGTTAGAGTTCCGGTGCACCAACAACCAAGCCGAATATGAGGCCCTCATTATTGGCCTAGAGGTGTTGCTAGAACTGGGAGTCAGAGATATCCAGGTATGCGGTGATTCTTTACTCGTGATCAATCAGCTTCGCAAGAAGTAGGGCTGGCCTCAGTCGGTTCTGCAGTTTCTAGTACTAAACCCAGAACTAGAATCGACTATTGCTTATTAGTTCGGGTTGGCTGTTTTTGGGATTAAGAACCGAGGTAGAACCGAACCAACCATGCTCGGGTCGGTTCCTCGATTCATAATCTATCTGAAAAACTAGAATAATTGCTATGAACAAGGAGGAGGACAGAAGAAGAAGAAGAAGAAGAAGGAAGATGACAGAAGGAGGAGGAGGACAGAAGAAGAAGAATAGTTGTGGCAAAGAAGTGAAGAAGAAGAAGAAGAAGAGAAGAATGGTTGCGGTGATAAGAGGGAAGAGATGGGGGAGAATGATTAAAAAGAAATAAAGGATAGAGAAACTAAGAGAGAAAAGGAGGTAGTGAGGGAAGAGATGGGGGAGAATGATTAAAAAGAAATAAAGGATAGAGAAACTAAGAGAGAAAAGGAGGTAGTGAGGGAAGAGATGGGGGAGAATGATTAAAAAGAAATAAAGGACAGAGAAAGAGAAGAAAAAGGGAGGTAGTGAGTGGCTGGCCGACAGTGACAACTTACAAATCGGAGAAAGAGAAAAAGAAAGGGGGTGAGGGCCGACAGAGACAAATGGGAGAAAGAGGAAAAGAAAGAGAGAGACAAAAAGGATGAGTTTAATATACAATAATATGGGAGAGATGGGAGAGAGCCCCACTTGCTGACATCAAACAAGGTAAAAATATACAATAATATAATAAAAGCACCTCGGTTCGGGTAAAGGCAAAAACTGAATATAGGAACTGAAACCGAACCGTTACTATCACACAAGAACCGAACCAAAAAAAAAATGACTAATTTAAGAGAGAAAACCGAACCGAACCAACCCATTCGGGTCGGTTTGGACCGGTTCCTCGGTTTTTCGAGTCTAAAATCCCAGCCCTAGCGAGAAGTACATATGCTCCAGCTACTTGCTTGCACCATATTTGAGTCGCGCTCTTGAACTTCTGGCCCAATTTGAAGACATGGACTTGGAGTATATTCCTCGCGAGCGCAACTTCGCGGCTAATGAACTTGCTCAGTTAGCTACAGGCGTTACTTTGAAATATGGGGTTCGCGAGCAAATTCTCAAGGTTGAGCGACGCACGCTGCCTTCATGGCTTGCACGACCTGATCTGCCAAAAGAGCACACAGTGGCGGCTCTTGATCCTATTGATGTGGATTGGCGTATCCCGTTAATCGCCTACCTCACGCAGCCAAATCCCAATGCAGACAGGAAAACCCATTTTCTGGCACTAAATTACTTCCTCAGAGGCGATGAGCTACGTCGATGTGGCGAAGATGGCATCGATTTTAGGTGTGTCTATGGCCGCAAAGCAAAACGATTAATGCTAGAAGTGCATGAAGGCTTGTGTGGAGCTTATCAAGTGGGTCTGAAGATGCGCTGGCTCATCAGGAGGCATGGGTACTATTGGCCCAACATTTTGAAGGATTATATCGCATTCGCGAAAGGATGCCAAAATTGCCAGGCTCATGGACCAGTCCAGCACATTCCTAATATTCCCATGCAACCTATCATTAAACCTTGGCCTGCACGAGGCTGGGCTTTAGATTTGATCGGAATAATTCACCCGCACTCTTCACTCCAGCACAAGTTCATCATCGTCGCTACTGATTTCTTCACTAAGTGAGTGGAAGCTGAGCCTTTGAAGGAGGCCTCCGGTGCCACCATTCACCAATTCATCTTCGCAATATTATCTGCAGGTTTGGCATCCCAGAGGTTTTGGTATCTGACAGGGGGGCAGCGTTCATGGGTGGTGATGTAGGGAAGCTCGTCAGTGATTATGGCATCCAGTTTGTCCATAGCACTCCCTATTATCCTCAATCCAATGGTCAAGCAGAGGCCAGTAACAAGATCATCATTACTCTATTGAAAAAGTTGCTTGTGGAGAACCCTCGCCAGTGGCACGACACATTGTATGAGACATTATGGGCTTATCGCACTTCTAAGCGGAACCCTACTGCCACTACCCCCTATGCGTTAATGTTTGGCCACGATGCGGTTCTCCCTTTGTAAGTGAATGTTCAATCCCTGGGTGTCCAAGATCAGCATCACTTGATCAGTGAAGATTATGTCCAGGCTATGTGGCAGGAGCATGAAGACCTTAGCGATAAGAGCTTAGAGGCTTTGGACAACTTAGAGATGGAAAAGCAACGCATCGCTCGTGCCTACGATAAGCGGACGCACAGCCGCAGTTACAAAGAGGGTGAACTGGTTTGGAAGGGGATTTTGCCATTGGGTGAGAAGTTGACTTGCCGCGGCAAGTGGACTCCGCATTGGGAAGGACCCTTTGTTGTTCATAGAATTTTGGAGCGCGGGGCGTTTCACCTAAAAGATTTTGATGGTGACCTCCACCGCAACCCCATCAATGGCAGGTTCTTGAAGAAGTATGATCCCAGTGTTTGGGAATTTGAAAATCCACCAACTCTGCCTGTTTCTGGGGGACAAGAGGGGCAACCATAGTCTTCTTTGGTTTGCGTCCTCCCTTCCATTTCGGCCTTTTCTGTGGCCTCATTCTCCTATCTTCGCTTCACCTACTAAGACTAGGGGGCAACACTCTATGCATTAAGGCTTGTTGTAGCAGTCTTATGTATCCCTTTTCTTCGTTGTAATTTTTTACAAGGATTTACTTTTTACATTTTTCTTTTGACAATAAGTGTTAGAAGCATGTAATAGGGCCTATACCAGAGGCCATATTATATAGACAGATATTGAAAATAAAGGAAGAAATATGATTGGATTCATAAAGTGGCTTTGCGGCCAACAGCAATACAAATACATGTACAAATTACAAAACCAACAGTGGCTGAAAATCAACACTGTTTCAGATCTTCTGAAATTTCTGGATTTCTGAGTTTTTTATCTTCAGAGGGGTCAGTGAAAGAATCGCTCTTCCTCTTTCTCTCTTCACCCTCCTCTGATCGTCGCCGCTGCTACCATTGGTACTTCAAGGACAAGGAAGGAAATAATCCATCGCAACCCTTCCAATGAGTTATCCTCGAGGATGGAGATGGTCATCAGAGCAGCGCGCAGCCCAGCTGCCTTAACGCCCTCAAGGGGAAAAATAGAAGTCTGTCCTTCAAACCCTTGAGGTAGGGTGCCGAAGAAGAGCGTAGGGCCTCAAGTGGCCTTCCACCCTTCTTCTTTTTGATCCACATGAGCGAACCTAAGGAGAGAGACTCCCTAGAATGTGGTACCACGCGTTAGGAGTGCCGCATGTTCTTCAGCCCAACTAGAACCGGTGAATCCCGTCCAGACTTTCTGAGGCCAAAGACATGTGGCTGGACCTAAAATTAGGCCGTAAGGCCTACCCAAGAAATGAGATTAAGCCATAAAGCCAAGGATATAGAGGCTAAAAGCGAAAAGAGGAGATGATTTTAGGAATAGGAGGAAGAGGAGTAGGGTTTGCAAGACATTTGTTTGATGAATCATGTTTGCATTTGTTCGCACTCTTACGAATATAGGTATTTATAGGGGCCAACTTTAGTGGCCTCAGCCCTTTGGTCTTGGCAGTTGAAGTAGATTCAATGCCATCAATGGGGTCATCAAGGGAATTCAATGCTATGATCTCGGAAATGAACAAAACTGAATACGCGTGGACAACAGAGCAGTCTCTAAGGAGAAATTTGGGCTAGCAAAGTGGGCTAAATAGATAATATTAATATTGTTCATACAAAATAATGGGCCTAATACTAGAGGCCTAAAGTTTCCGACCTGCATAAGTTAGGCGGAGAAAATGTTCGTCCAGGCGAAAACTCGCATTAGCAGCAGCTTGGGCGGCCTGTTGGGCTGCTACATGGGCTTGGGCCACTTCCCTTGAAAGTTCCTCGGAAGCGGCTAGGGGTTGTTCCAGTTGAGGTTCCTCAAGGGCAAGCCTGGCCATCACAGTAGTTAATTGGGCCTGAAGATCCTGAATCTGGGACTGGAGGTGGTTCCTCGCGAGCGTCAATTCCCTGATGAGATTGGCCTGATCACCCAAAGAGTTGCGTGAATTGTCCATCTGATGTGTAAGGGCTTGATAGTGTGCCTGGGTCTGCCCGGCCTGCGCGGTCGCGACCACCTTCTCATTGAGCCATTGGGGAGATCCTGCAGTAGCGGGTCAATATCAACAAATTGAGCTTCAATGATGGCTCCCTCGCGGAAAAGTACCCTCAGGTACTCCAAGACTCTCATGGGTGAGCCAGGAGTCAGAATGTCAGGGCCCAGGAGGCGACGGAGGCCTTCTCTAGCATCATCTACAACTCCAGGTAGGACCACTTCAAGCACGCGTGCCAGCCTCTCTAGCCTTGAAGGAGGCACAGGTAGTAGGTTGGGATCCACAGGGACAGGAGCCTCAGGAGGCTCCGCGACAGGAACTGCCTCCGGCACAGGTTCATGAGGTACCTCTACCTCTGCTTCAAGCACTTGGGGGGCAAGTTCCTGGTTAGCCACGTCTCCACCATCTAGTTTGGTGGGGTTCTCGATAGCAATTTCCATGGCAGCCACTGCCACTTCCTCATTAGGGGCGACATGCTGATCCTGGAAAGAGGTGTTAGGATATGAACAGAGTAAGGTGGGAGGCAGAGTGGAAATGCTTACAAAGAAACATACCTCTTCAGCAGGTGACTCGCTGGGAGCATCAGTTGTCGCTTGTTCTTGGGCAATCTCGAGAGGGTTGGCCGAAACAGGCGATATCTGCTCCAGGATGAGGTTTGCAGGTGGTTGCTCGTGAGAGGTTTTTGTTGGTGGTGCTCTTTCTTCAGCCTCAGGTGAGCTGTCGTCCAGAATCTGCACTGGCACCAGGGGCAGTTGCGAATCACTCGCAGTATTTATTAAAGGTGGATGATTTGTCGAATCAGGCCGTGGTTGAGTCTGAGATAAGGGTGCTCCGTCGCCAGCGCTAGATGATCCTTCACCAGTTGGTCTTAAGGGCCTACGATGGACCTGCAAGCAAGGAGCGTTATAGGCTCGGACATAACGATGGAATGAAAATTTTAGCGCTCGCGTTAAGTATGAAGTACTAGTCGAGATGCGAGTGGTTCATCTTCTACCCATGGGTCGGTCCAGGGGTCAACGCGACTACGTTTGCTGGCCAAAGAGGTGGCAAGCTGATGGGATCAAAAATGAATTAACTTGACTGTGGAGAAAATGTTGCAATATTAGATTCTAAGAGGAATTCCTTACAGTTTGTGGGTCGTCATCATCGGAAGAAGAGTCTTCAACTTCAGGCTCCGTGGCTACAACTTTTTGTTTAGCAGCTTGACCGGTGGCCGGAGGAGCATCCACTACGTGGCTGCCGGAAGGCGGAACACATCCTTGCTGTATTAAAATTTAAGTAAGGGGAAAAGAGTGGAGTTAAAAGCGAAAGAAGAAAATGAAAACATTCAAAGGGCAAGTTACCTCTTGCAAGGGCTCGCGGATGACAATGCCAACTTGAGCAAGACGTGGGGCTCGCGCGGGTCATGGAGCCGGCTCGGGTAGTGGAGATCGCGCCTCATCTTCAGGGAAGTGAGCAAGCAGTTCAGTATCAGCATTATAGGGATACCGCAGATCTTGGAAGATGGTCGCGAAGAGTTCATCATCCCTTTGTCTTCAACAGTTGATAGAGACTTCTTTCCACCATTGATCATAATCTTCGACGGTCTCATCAACGGGAGCGAGTTCGTTGGCCCAGTGAGGGAGATTGACCAATGCAAGCATGCTTTGGGCTGGCGAAGGCCCAGTTGGGGGACCAATTCTGCACCAGGAGGTGTTGTAGTTCCAGGCGTCAAAGAGGGGGAATGGCACTAACTAAATCAGCCCGAGTTGGCGAGTAAAGTGATTGGGCGAATAAAGCTCATAACTGAGTTCTTCCCAGCGAGCCTAATGTCTGAACAGGAGATCGCACGGCGAAAAGCCAAGCGCGCGCGATCGCTATAGTTAATATCCCCAGGAAGGAACCCATGTTCAAGTAGAGGCGGGAATCTCCTATTGATCACTAAGTTGAGGTGCGGCATTTCGTGCAGGAGGTACAAGTATGTAAAACACTCGGAATAGGGTGGGGATGTGTACCTTGCCTCGCGGCAGAGCCATCGGCCAAGAAGAGTGTCAGTTGGTGGTAGCGGCGGAATGTCGTCGCGATGGAAGAATGGAAAGTAAATTTGAATCCAGAAATCAAGAATCCAAAAGGGGCCTGAGATGTTAGGTTCGAAAAGATGCATGGTGGCCTGGTATAGAGTGTGGTAGAGGGCGCCCAAAACCGGCTGTTCGAGCCCTACGCGGTGGCTGTTGTAGAGAGCCGTCGTGAGAGAAGTCCAAGGTCCGGTGGGCTTGTTGGCGGAGGTGCAGAAGATGAAATTGCACAGCCAATACTCCAGGAAGGCAATTCCTCTTGTCGCTTTGTGTTCTCTGCGGCAATGGTACAGCCATCGCTGGTAGGAACTGCTATGAGAGCTGTGGCCGGTTTGAGCCATTGTCAAAGTGAATGTGACAGAGTCAAATTGGCCATGTACATAGGGCTCGCCGTTAATGGGTAACCCAGTAATAGTGAGGATGTCTAGCAGAGTGATGCTCATTTGGCCGAATCAAAAGTCAAAAGTGTTGGTGGCAGTGTTCCAGAAACAAAGAAAGGCAGCCAGCGGTGAACGATTGCCACCACGAGGAAGGCAAAAGCAGAGATCAATAGTCTGAGTAATACCTGCCGCGTCCTAGCAAGCCAGATCTCGCGCTCGCGCTTCGCGATACCATGAGAGTTCTGCTGCATTGATGGTGGTAGGCCAATGCCCTATTTTGGCTCTGTGCAAATGCGCATCCCAGCTAGTGAAATCTCCGGGTGTTCTTCTAAGGACCAAAAAAAAGATAATAGACAGTTACAAAGCATAGAGCACGGGGTGGGGTGTTGCCGTGTGACCACCACTCAACGCGTTTGAACTTGAGCAGTAACCTCTGTTATTAAGCAACTAATTAGCTAGATTGGAGGGCCCCTAACTGTTATCAAATTGAGAAGGGAATCCACAACCACAGGCCGGCTCATCACCACACTGGAAGAATTCTCTATTTTGAGGCTCACCCTCTCGTAATGTAATGTTCATATGAACAATGTTTTTTTTTATTTTTATGAGTAGTGTCCTTATGTTTTTAACCTCATTGTTGGATTCAGTGCATTTTCGCATTCGCCCTCAATTACACTTTTGTCTCTTCCATCGCTTCATAAATCCTTACACATGTAGAACACTCAGCTCTCTTAAAAGCTGCCAAAATCCACCGCTTCCCTGCTTCATTAGTATAAGCTTCTCAATCAGAATCAGTGTAGGCTTCTCATCAAGAATATGATAACCACTTTCACCAATTCTTCTATCTGTTCTAAACATCATAAGCTGAATTAATGCAAATATCAGATACTTGAACCTGTGCAAGAAAATTATGGTTTGAGACTCATCTCGCTGACAAAGGTACTATTTCTTCGTCTTTCTTATCTGGGTATTGTTTGCTCTGAGTTAGTAAACTAATTATTTCTCTTCGTGTTTTCTTGGTTTGCTACAGTAATATATAGCTTTGTACTTTGCTAACCAGAAAATTAAAGTTTATATAGTCTAATAACATCTAATGCATCAGTGCATTATGTCTAGTTGTAAAAAATCAAAGCTTTTGATATCTCGGTTAGCTTGAAGAAAACATCTTCACTAACGTCATCAACCCAAACCACTATCTAGCTAGCTTTATTATACTCATACAAAAATCACATCCTGGCTAATTGGATTCCAATCTGTTTTTGTAATACTTGAAATTAAAGTAGTCCTCTTATTAGATGGGTTTGCTCTATATTATTCAGCATTTAATTTCAATTAAGTTGGCCTGTGTACTCATAAAGTTTGTAATTTACTGCTGTTACAGTTATAGAAGTAACAAAAAAAGTCTAGAGATGAAGAAGGGATGCTCTTGGTGGATTAGGTATTTCAGTAGCGTTGAAAGGTTTTTTTTTTTTTTTTTTTCCTCAATCGGCTTATGATCATTCAAGGCTGCAAAGTATGCCTTTCTGAAGTTTGAATTTTGTTTTTTATTTCATGTTTGTTTGCAAAAATGTTGAGCTAGTAGTGACAATGGGGAGCTAGGCACTAAATAATATGGTGACTGAATCCCCCTCTTATATTTGATTTGATTTTTTTTTTTAAATCTTTTTGGTTATTGGTTTCTGGGATGTCATAATTTCCCGTTTTTGCCGATCAACATTGGGATTTGTTTGTTGTCTTACAAGATTTGGTGCTTTTGGAGCTGAAATTCTTACCTTTTTCAAGTTTTGCTATCATGGTCTTCTGATTTCATTTCTTCACCCTTTCAAATTTGTAGGGTGTAGTTCATAAACATTGATACTATGATCGAGGTTATTGAACTTATTGGATTATATCTGCAACTGTTTCACAAATGCCTCTTAAGAGAGAGGTTAAGTGGGACAAAGACATCAGAAGAGGAAGGGAATTCTATATTGAGAATGGGATATAGATGATTGATTTATTTTTTGAAAGGGGGCTGGTGCGGCTGCCCTCATGTCTTGATTAATGAAATTGCATAATACAAGAGAGGGGGGGGGGGGGAACGTAGAGCCCGAACCCCAATTTATAATAAGCAAAAAGAGAAGATCCTGAAATAATACCAAGACTCTTCACAAAATCTATGTATTATTCTAGCAAGCATCAATTAGCAAAGAGTGCACGAATTGCTACTCCATTTGATTTGATATAACGGTGACGTACCAGAAAGTTAACTCTAATCGATGATTGATTTAGAACTAATATATCTATACGAAAATTTGTGCTATTGTGCATTAAATTCAATATCTTGCCTTATTATTTGAAGGGGTATTAAAAGTAGACTTAAAATGAAAGGACAATATATAACTAAAGATATATATAACATTCTCTCATAGCACATATTACAATTCTAATTTATTTTCCAGCTCTTGAATAGATGTAATTAAAGATTGGCTGTGAAGTTTTAGTTTGAAATGCCACTTTTTATAGTTATGAATGATGCTAAAAGTTGCAACTTTATATTCATAAATTTGTTCAGTTAACTGACTTGGAAGCAGAATCATGGCATCATTTGCAATATGACATTCCATCAAAGTACGACACATTTTCATAAGATAGTTCCATTTAAAGATATATTAAACTAGCCCCATATTGAACTACCTCCAGGTTGTTTAATTCATATATATGTGCAACTTTATTAACGAGAATATAAAACCAAAGATTAAGGATAGTACTTTATTGAACTACCTCCAGGTTGTTTAATTCATATATATGTGCAACTTTATTAACGAGAATATAAAACCAAAGATTAAGGATAGTACTTTGTTGACATGATTCGTTTAGTTAGTTGATTTTAGTAATGTGTGTTTGGCTCCAAAATCAGTATGGGTGTAAACTGTCTCTTTTGAGCGTGTGCGCAGGTGTGCCAGCACCGTGGGGTGCAGTCATCGGAGAATCCCTTGACTTGACTTCTTGATCAAACAATGTAGACGAGGAGAGCACCAACGTCGTCACAAGGTTCTTTTCTCTGCCTTCCGGAAAAGGACTTCTTGCCTTACGGGTAAGGGCTTTGGTTGTGATCTCTTCACGTCACCGAATTGATACTCAACGTTGTAGGTTGAGCAGAGCAATCACTGGGAAGTTTGGAGAAAGCACGGGTTTGCTAAAGCGTATCTTTAGCTTCGCTGGGTTGCGAGGGCGTTACCCTTACTTCGCTGGGTTGTAACTGGGTTGCGGGTAGGTTTGCTCCGGAGAGGTTTTGATAATATGTATGATTAGTTGATTGAAGAGTTGTGTCTAATTTGTCCTTGAAACCTGGTATTTATACCTAGGGTTTTGACTGGTCCTTGCCATAGAATGATTATTGATTGAAGTTTCCTATTCGATCTCCGTTACCTGACTCCAATAAGGACTCGTTTTCCTTATGGATCACGGAATGGGTGAAGCTATAACCCAAACCCAAGTAGGCTTATTTTTGGGCCGCAGGTATCGACCCGCTGTGCTAAATCCCCTAAGGGGTCTTGCCAAAAATACTTTTGGGCTCAAACATTGCCCCCCCCCAGGCCCCGAAATCAGGCCCGCAAGAAGTAACTGATTGAAGGGGACTTAAAACGACACGCATAATGACCGAAATGAGGCCATTAATGAAGGTCGCGTCCATTCGCTTTGCAAAATGTCTTTTCGTCGTATTGTTTCCCTCACAAAATCTCTTATTTAAATCGCACAGCCACTTCAGACTTGTCACATCAGAAACTCTTCCAGTCTCCTAAACCCATAAAACTCCTTGCTCCATACACCTCCTTACAGAAACCTAGAAATGGCTCCCCCAAAGAAAATGATCATCGATCAGGAAGAGGAACTTAACGAGAAAGCCGCCCACACTTGGGGAACCAGCGTAGGTGCCCGTTATTTCATCCATACCATTGTCCAAAGGCCTCTGCTTCTCAGACTCCCAAACAAACATGCCAGATTGGGCCCTTCACCGCGAGATTGCCTCCCAGGCGATGGGCTCGCTCTCTATGGCCTGCCCATCCGACAACTTGAAACAATTAGGAAACATCATTTGATTACTGTTGGGCAGCAGATGGTGCTGTGATCATTTGCTTCACTTCTGGTATGAACTCTCTACTTTTTCTTTCTGTTTGTGAGTGAATGTGTGATCTTGCTTTATTTGGAAAGTTATTATTGTAGCTGAGCTGAGTTCTAATTTATAATTAATATGGTTGATAGTGATTGTTTTATGAGGCAAGCAATAACATCATGTACATCTTGGCTCTTTTTCTCTTTCAGGTGGACGAGTATTCATGTACCAACGTTCCTAGTATATGGGCTGTTGGTGATGTCACAAACCGGGCTAACCTTACCCCTGTTGCTCTAATGGAGGGAACATGCTTTGCAGTATGTATTTTTCTTTGTAATGTTTGCATTAATGTATGCTGTGTAATTGTTTTTCCTTGAACATTTGGTTCCTAACAAGGAGATGGCTTCAAACTATTAATTTGTTTACTTTATGTTCCCTACAGAAAACAGTTTTTAGTGGGCAACCTAGCAAACCGGATTACAGAGATATACCTTGTGCAGTTTTTAGGTAATAGTTTTTTCTTTTAAAAAATTGTGTCCTTCTGTTTTTAAATGATAACTATTTTCTATGGTGGAGCCACAGTTAACAGTAAATTGTATGTCCAAGGGCTTTAGAATCATCATCGAAAAGTATTCTATGTTTACCGGTTCCTACAAGGTTAAGCTTAATGTTCATAATGCCAGCTGATATTATGTAACTTGGACTTATACTGCTTCTGTGTTCTGTACGTAGAGCATATACTATAGTACTCTCCATTTCCTTCCAGTTTGACCATCTTTTTGTTCAGAAAATCACATTATTTTAGGTTTCTTACGCAGGGCATTGCTATTGCTTTTGGCCTTCAAAATGTAAACTGCTTACACGATGGTTCACTTCTTCTTTAGATTGGATCATGCATTTGATGTGATACTTAGTTTGCATTGTTTGTTTGGCTAGTGTTAGCAACTAAAACAATTAGGAAACATCATTTGATTACTGTTGGGCAGCTGATGGTGCTGTGATGTTTTGCTTCACTTCTGGTATGAACTCTCTACTTTTTCTTTCTGTTTGTGAGTGAATGTGTGATCTTGCTTTATCTGGAAAGTTGTTATTGTAGCTCAGCTGAGTTCTAATTTACAATTAATATGGTTGAATTCGTTATCTGATTTACATTTTTCAACTTTCTCAGGGAAATGATATCCTGGAAATCAACCATCCCGAAAGTTCTTTCGGCACAAAGACCAGAGTGATATGAAATTTTAGTAAATTTAGATTCTGTATAAAATTTAAGAAAATCAAACAGAAACTGCCAACATCGCATGGGCAAGCTGCCTAGTTTTAGCTTAGGTTTAAATATTAGTGCATTTGTGTATCTGTATAATTATACCTCAAATATTATCTATCCAAGCTTGTATTTCAAATTTAATTATCATTTGAGACTTTGTTGGCTCTGTACTTATAGATTATCTTATTTGCATAATTAAGTAATTGAACAGAATTTCAATTGTATGCGTTTTGTTGAAAAAGAAAAGTTTTTATTTATTTATTAATAATTCATATTTTGCGACGGCATTGTTTTCCGTCGCAAAAATTCTGTTGCAGTAGGTGGCGTCGCTATTGACCTTTGCGATGGCGTAGTTGCCGTCGTCAAACTTGAAGCTACGGCGTAATTGCCGTCGCAAATAGCAATGGCGACGCCCTCAACGACAACGACAAAATTGCCGTCGCCTAGCCGTCTCTATTGGTCTTTTACGACGGCAATTTGACTTTCCATAACGGCATTGTGCCCCCTTGTGGCGGCTCAAGTTCACCTGCTCACTGCAACCTTGGCGCCTCACGTACACCAACTCGTAGAATTGCAGCACCTCCGCCATAGTTGGACCCTCGCAGCCAGACAAGAGCCCTAACGAGTTGAGCGCCATCAACAAACGCCACATATTGGGGCAAACCTGCCCAAAGGCGACGCCGAACTCACATAACAGGATCTGGAGGTTGGGGAGTAGCGGCCAGCTGACACCTTGGCGGAAACTGGCCTCATGCACTGCCGCATAACCCGCCGGCAAAATGGAAGTTTTTTCCTCGGCGGTCGGCCGACGCAGCTTCACCACTCCGGGCAGGCGGAAGACCTGCTTCATACGTTGGACGGCGGCCACAGTCATGGGCCCTCCTAGTTCATCCAAAATGGTACCGTTGCTAAAAACCCAAGCGGACTCTATTTCGCCACCACCAGTCTCTCCCTCGTCAGCTGAACTGCTAGCGGCGCTATTACTCGCTAACCTCTCCTCGCGCCTATTTTGAGCGGCGGTCTCCTCCCTCGCCCTAGAACTCTCTGGACGACCGGTACAACCCATGGCAACTTCCCAAGTGGCTCGATCTTTAGCAGTTCGAACAGTGAGGTTCCTGTAGGGGCAGATGGACGCAACGAATCAATAAACACCCTATCCGCCACGCTGAGCGGCACATCAGACTCGGAAGCCTCACTGCTCGAGATTTCTATGACGCTAGCCATCACAAACCCTAAAACCTAGGTAAGTTAGCTCCAAACCGATCTACACTAATCCCATAGCAGTTTTCAGTCAAGAACACCAATAACATTTACCCAGAAAATGCCAAAACAAGAACAAAATACATCCACACTCAAAACCCAGATCCGACCATCCAGCTAATAGATGAATCCCAAACTCGATCAAACACATACACCCGCCCCCCCCCCCTAAAAAACCCAGTCTAGACCCTCAAACACAACAGGGACTGCTACAACTCAATACAAATAGCAAACACAGAAACTGACAAACAAAAAACCCAATAAAACAGGGATAGGTTCAGAATACCAACCTCGAAGACGAAAATTGTAGTACGCTCGAGGACACTCGTCTTCGCTGCAGGAGGTCTTCGTCCTCCGGAGATCGACAACTTCACAGAATTGCAAAATCTTCTTCTCGGATAACAGAGGGTAGCTTGAAGACAACGATATCAGTTCAAAGTGCAGAGTGTTGAACCACTCGGTTTCCCTCTCTTTTATGTCAACATCAAACAAATCTCCACCGTCCGCTGAAAAACGACATCACACGACAACCGTACAGGTGGCCCACGATCGCACTTACTCTCCGGATTAACTGAGGCGTCGCCTCGGTTACAAAATCCATGATCACTCACATTAATGGCGAGGAGACAGGCATGCTGCAGAGACGTTATTCCACATGCTAGCCCAATACATGTTGGCCACGTATCGGGCACCGTCAGACGAAGTGTCTAGCCAAAGCAACAATCAAAAAGGCAGGTAAAAAATCGTGAAAAGCGAGACAGTCTCCGCTAAGAGTAACATCGCTAGCGGAACTTCTCCATTTTCATCTTGCAAGCGAGACAGTCTCCGCTAAGCGCAACACCGCTAGCGGAACTTCTCCATTTTCGTCTTACAAGCGAGACAGTCTCCTCTAAGCGCAACACCACTAGCGGAATTTCTCCTTTTCATCTTGCAAGCGAGACAGTCTCCGCTAAGCGCAACACCACTAGCGGAACTTCTCCCTTTTCATCTTGCAAGCGAGACAGTCTCCGCTAAGCGCAACGCCACTAGAGAAACTTCTCCCTTTTCATCTTGCAAGCGAGACAGTCTCCGCTAAGAGCAACGCCACTAGCGAAACTTCTCCCTTTTCATCTTGCAAGAGAGACAGTCTCCGCTAAGCGCAACACCGCTAGCGGAACTTCTCCCTTTTCATCTTCCAAGCGAGACAGTCTCCGCTAAGTGCAACACCGCTAGGGAACTTCTCCCTGTCGTCCATCATGCAGAATACTCTCCGCTGACCTCAACACCGCTCGTCGGGTTCACAAAGATCCCCGTGACGCTTCTAACAGCTCTCAATCGGCGGAGGGATGTCCGCCAACGGCACTTCCCAAGGCAAGACCTCACTCTGACAATGACCGCCACGCAGCGTTGCAGTCAAGCAATGTCACTCCGGGACAAGTAAGGGGACATGTCAACAGTTTTCGACAGCCCTGAAAAGGCACGTTGACCCTGATACTAGGATACCAAAGATTGGGCTCGCTACCCAACACCCTCTGCTCAGCGCAGCTTCCCCTCAACAAACAATGTACCAGCCAAAATGAAGGTCTATCTTAGCCGGGGAGTAGGGAACTCCCTGGGGGGCCTAGCAGGGGCCCACCCAAAGGGGTATAAAGCGTTTGTCAGTAAATCCATAGTTGACAATGCACTAACGCTAATTATGCTTTTGCAAGTCTAGCTGAAGTAACTCTTCAACCACTAGGCAACTCCCTAACCAAGATTGCCCTCCTTGACTGGGGACTTGGAGGACTTGTACTTACACGTACTTACATGAGCATTTGCCAAGCATAATTAGCTATAATAAGCCACGCTCATGCTATCGCCAGCGGTACTAATTCCCACCGGCGGGGTGACCTATGGAAACACAACCAAGCAGGCTACCGCCTGAGCCCCGGCTCACTCCCAGATAACCGCCGACGCGCCGCCACGTGCCTCATCAAGATGGCATCAGAAGCTCCAGAACTGGGAACTAAAGCACATCAGTCCCACATCGAAAACATGGAAGAGATCAACCTCCTTCCCATCTATAAAAGGTTTTCTTCTCTCTCCTCATTAATTACGCATTTACTACTCACCTATTATTACTCTATCAATATAAATACATTAACTAACTTAGGCATCGGAGAAGAGAAGACTGCCCAACGCGGTCTCCCTCTGACGCCCTTTGTATTTCACTTAACAGGTAGCGGAAGTCATCACATCATTTGAGTAGCGGTCCACCCATCGGACCAGCGTTAATAAACATTAGGCTACCGCCCAATCTTAAACATTAACTAAATGTAAATTACCTTTACCTTAAGATCAGTGAGTGTTGATATCTGCTTTTTGATTCGATCTTTCAATCTTCGAGGACTACCGCAAAAGAAGGAGAGAGAGTTACTCTCCTAAACATTTTGAACCTTAACTCTCCTAGTAGCCTTGGGAAAGTGTGTGTTGAATGTAAATCACCCAATATACTTACAAGTGGCTACCGCTAGAGTCAAAAGCCAATGACTCCCGCCGGCAACGCAAGCTCCAGTGCATCACAACTCCAAGTTCAGCCTCTGCATTTCTTTCCCTTCACGCACGCATCTCTTTTGATACCTGCTGTTTGTCGGCCCGTCAGCTTTAGCTACAACATCCAGCCTTGACCATCGAGCATATGATGATTGAAAAATATCAATCAATCCTTATAAGCATTGTGGTCTTCATCAGACTACTATCGGTCCTTGTTTACGGATCTTCGTTATCCAAGGAGCTCACTTTAGGTACCTTGAAAATTGATCAGGACACCTACCCACTTCATCTGGGCATCTAGCGAGCAAACTTACTACTGGATGTCTGCAGTGACGTTTCCAGTTCTAGTAGTGCAGAATCCTCTCTTAGGAGAACAAAGACATGAAGAAAGATAAGCTTATCTCATTTAAACACTTATGGATACAAACAAAACATGCCTCTGTTTTAAAACTTGAGCTATCATAAGTTGAAGATAGCATGACTCTTAGTTTGATGCCACCTCTCAATAGCCTGATACACTCGTCAATACATATATATGTTCTTGGACTTCTGCTATTAACATTAAGCATGTTTAATTCATGTCTATTGATCGCGTGTCCCAACTAAGTATAACATGATTCATATATATGCTACTATGATACCATAATAGTGCACTGAGCCCAGTGCATATATATGATTCATAATAGTGCAAGTCGATGCATACATACATACATATATATATATATACATATATATATATATATATATCCTATCCAGAGCGAGGCCTCGCTCTGAAATTAAAATGTGAGATTAGAGTTTAAGGTCACTTTTCGGTCGCATATCCACATCTCGACCGTTCAGTTTTTAGGTACTAATGTATAGATCATCTTTGCAAAATTTCAGCTAAATTGATGGTCGTTAAGGCATTGATAACTGCCTTAAAGCTAGTACGGTTCAGGTTTGACAGATTCAGTTCGTCCATTGGTTTAAGCGAGTTAGATACCTTAAAGATCATCAATTTGGCTGAAATTTTGCAGAGATGATCTATACATTAGTAGCTAAAAACTGAATGGTCGAGATGTGGATATGTAACCATAAAC
Organism: Rosa chinensis; assembly: GCF_002994745.2. NCBI lineage: Eukaryota > Viridiplantae > Streptophyta > Magnoliopsida > Rosales > Rosaceae > Rosa > Rosa chinensis. The sequence goes on along the minus strand of NC_037091.1, from coordinate 15,441,962 downwards.
TCCAACCTCGCACTTTAATTTTAGAGCGAGGCTTCGCTCTAGATATGATATATATATATATATATAGGTCACAAATACGCTACTTTAATATTCAATATCATGTACAGCTCAATGCATATAACGCATGATCATCTTAGTCCATCTAATTGTATATTGGTAGCTTCCTTCCACCTAAAAGTGACAATATATGTATTCTCTTGTGTTTAACAGAGCATACCAATATGTCAAGCATCCTCACCGTGTCTCTATATTGAACAAATGATTAGTTCATTTACACACAAGCATGTATCGGTGAAATCAACTATCAAAACCAACTATTTAGATATCCAGCCAAGTCTTATATGAGCTGCTACATCACAGATATCACATAAACGCACACTGAATCTGTGCTGCTATGCCATTTATATGCAATATGCTCATCATTGATCAATAAGTTTGTCTCAAAAGCTTAGATGAACAGTCACCCTCTTCAAGGACTGGTATCTCACATGCATGCTCCTACGACCATATCTCATTATCCAATAGATATGCAAAGTTGACATGTTAAACTCCATAAAAAATTCTTCTCTAAATTTCATTGCCAATAAATTCATGTTAGAAGCATACAATAAAACATGTCATCAACTACTATATCGCTTATACACTTTGCTTAATATCTCATCAACGTACATCTGCAAGATACTAGTGTTGATTTTACATACTCATGTACTAATCACCTATTTTGTTTCAAGGAGACATAATCACCGATCACCTCTCCAATTAACGAAATCATCATCCTTCTACTAAGGTGCTTCGCCGGGGCAATGAAGTGTCATGCTTGGACAACTCCAACATGATTTGGGTACTTATATTGATTCCAACTCCAACCCACTCTAAAGCGGCATAGGATAAGTAAAATGCCAAATCTCAATACACGTTCTTGCAATTAGAGCCATTGTCACGCCTTTACATGCTTTTACTACTTTTAAGCATGCCCATAATATAGCACACGTGATATGTCTTTACATGCTTCCATGACTTTAAGCATGCCTACACTATGTATCAATGTTACTAGTACACCTACTATGCTAAACAAATATGTTATGCTTCAAATATCGATCTCAATGATCCCTAAGCATGTTCACAAAATACAAAATGTTATTAACAACTTCACTACAAGTACATGCTATACACATGCCATGCTTAAATTAATTTAATGTGACACTCACACAAGAAAACTATGCCATGCTTCATACTATCCACCGAGAGCTACTCCCAAATTTTATATGGACACCCATTACACTTGCCGGCCATTATCTATTGTGCATGTTACATGGCTATAAGATCCATATAATATTACTTGTTATGCTTATTTGTCATTGTTCATACAATTAGCAAGATTTATATGTACTCTATATTTAAATATTGGGCTAATTACTGTTTAGTACCCTGTGGTATGGGTCGAACATCAATTCAGTCTCTCAACTTTCAATTTCATCAAAAACACCCCCACACTATCATTTCTCGTCCAATAGGTCCATCCGTTATGATTCCGTCAATTTCAGCCGTTTAGCTGAAGACATGGCGTTCCAAGTCAGCACAAGTGGGGCCCACACGGAAGTGAAATTTCCAAATTGACCCTGGCCAACCAAATATGGAAAAATCCAAAATAAATTCCAAACTTTGAGGTTGGGGAGACTCTAACCTACACCAACATATATGCAAATAAAAACCCCAACCACCAGACCACTTGCATGGTATTGCAATATTACAAACACTTTGTCATCCTCCTTCTTCACCCACCTCTCTCCTCCTCTCCTCTTCTTCTTCCTCTGTGCCTTCCCAGTTCGTCACGATTCACGACCTCAAAGAATTGCAGCTTCGTCAGCTTCCTCTTGCAGGAGCCGGCAGCTTTTCTTGGCTTTCTGGGCCCCGGCGGGCTGGTGACTACTGCCGGGATTTTGGTGGCTTCCGATTTCGGGGTGCGGCAGCACTCGTCTTTGAGGACGGCATCGTTTGTGGCTTCTTGTTGTTGTGGTTGAGGTTTGGGGGTTTGGTTTTTGATGGAGGGGAGTGATCGCATGAGGGATGGAAGGTCTTGGCACAAGTCTAGACCAGTGGTGGCCATGGTGATATGTATGTATGGGTGTGTGTGTGTGGATTGTAGAAGAAATAAGATATGGATGGAGATGATGGACAGATCGATATATGATGGTGTGGAATATTATGGAGGTGTCGATAGTTATATATAATATGCGGTAAAGGGTCTAAATTCTCTCTATCTCAAGCTAATCTGGGCAACGTGTTAAAGAGTGGGAAGGCACAGAGGAAGAAGAAGAGGAGATGAGGAGAGAGGTGGGTGGAGAAGGAGGATGACAGAGTGTTTTTTTAAACTATTATACATATGTTATTTTTGTTTGTAATATTGCAATACCATGCAAGTGGTCTGGTGGTTGGGGTTTTCATTTGCATATATGTTGGTGTGGGTTCTAGTCTCCCCAACCTCAAAGTTTGGAATTTATTTTGGATTTTTCCATATTTGGTTGGCCAGGGTCAGTTTGGGAATTTCACTTCTGTGTGGGCCCCACCTGTACTGACTTGGAAAGCCACGTCATCAGCTAAACGGCTGAAATTAACGGAATCATAACCGATGGACCTATTGGACGATAAATGATAGTGTGGGGGTGTTTTTGATGAAATTGAAAGTTAAGGGACTGAATTGATGTTCGACCCATACCACAGGGTACTAAACAGTAATTAGCCCTTAAATATTTTTTGGCTAGCCCATTGGCTACCATACTTTGTCAAACTCTCCCCACGGAAAAAAGACCTAAAACGAGTCTCGACTCTCGACTCTACAAGTCTATGGTCCACGACCACAGCCAAGTGGTAAGGCAACACCTTATAATGACAATGACTGCTACCCGGCATTATAGTCAAGCATTTCTCCTATCAGAAAGAATAAAGGGATCGATTAACGCAACCCATGGCAGCCATTAGTCCAATAGTTAAGCCCCGACACTTGGGTTTCAAAGATTAGGTTCGCTACCTAACGATCACTGATAAAATGCAACTCCCCTCATCAAACAATTTTTCGACAATACGGACGTCTATAGCCAGGAGCGGTGGACTCCTTGGAGGCCCTAGCAGAGGCCCACCCGAAAGGGCATAAGCGTTCGCTCTAACAAAATTCTAGATGGACGACGCACTTGCACTAATTATGCTTGATATACGGCACAAAGCTACACTTTAATATCAACCCTGCAAGAAAAACCTCCTTGACTGGGGACTTCGGGGACTTGTACATACAGCCTAACATAATTAGCAACAATTATGCTCATGCCTCAAGGCATCACCTTCGAGCTACCCGTTGATGCCTTATGGCAACCCCGAACTTCACACTCTTACCTTCCTGGCATCCCAAGCTCTAATGCTCATGCCTTCTTGGCATCTACGAGCTTTCACGCTCTTGCCTTCCCAACAACCCCGAGCTAGGGGTCATCATGAGCCGGGCTAGGGACGGCCCTACCCTAAATTTTAGGGCTTAGGGTCGGGTCTGGTCAAAGTCAACAAAATTTAGGGCCGGGTAGGGTCGGGCCGAGGCTTAAATATGCTAACCCTTACCCGCCCGAAAGGCCTGAGCCACTAGGGCCGAAAGGGCCGGGTCAAGCCGGCCTTCCGAATAGGGCCGAAATGGGCCTTAATTTGTTTAACAAAAAGAAATATATTATTTTTATTTTTTATCTCAAAATGTAGCTCAATGTTTATATAGGTAATACAAGACTCAATATTTTTTGGTGATCATATTATATATATATATATATATATTGAAATTAACTTATAAGTTATAACATTTATAAATATTAGTTATGATGGTTATATTCAATTAACTATCTCTCTAAATCTCTCAAAATTAATTGTTGTTTAACAAAGGAAACAAAAATTAAAGAAAATAAAGCTTAAGAAATCAATTACAAAAAAGAGACAAGTTGTATGTTATAGACTAAAGAGAAACATATTTAAAAAATAGAAAAAATAGAAAATTATTAGGGTTTAATTGGGCGGGCTTAAAGGGCCGTGCCAGGCCGTAAGGTAGGGTCGGGCTTTATTTGCATGACCCTTACCCTACTCTATTTGAGAAAGGGTAGGGTCGGCCCGCCCTAATGTAAGGGCCGAGTCGGGCAGGCTTAGGGCCGAAGGCCTAAATGATGAGGCCTACCCCGATCTTCACGCTCTTGCCTTCCTAGCATCCCCGAGCTTTCACGCTCTTGCCTTCCCGGCAACTCCGAGCTTCACGCTCATGACTTCCCGGTATCCTTGAGCTTCAATGCTCTTGCCTTCCCAACACCCCTGAGCTTTCACGCTATTGCCTTCCCGACAACCCCGAGCTTTACAATCATGTCTCCTTGACATAATACACGTTAATGGAACATTGAATTCATCTACCATTTTTCGTTTGCAACAATCAAATTCTTTTCACTTCATATGCTCATTCGTCGTATGCTCACACAACCATGTGCATTCTCGAGCTTATAATCAATTGTACTCGGTGCCATTCACATATATACGTCATCGTGTATCATACGCCTCGTACATTCATACAAGCTAACGCATATCGATGCAACTCTCATACATTGCCCAATACGACAAGCATTCTACATGCATGTGCTTCTATCTTAGTTTTGCAGGTTAAAAAGTCCCTTCTTACTTACGGTGTTCTGGGACTTACAGGGGATGTGCGCCGCCCGAACGTTACTTATGCTTGATGACATCATGTTTTTAACTTCTGAACCAAAAAGCGATCCTCTTACTTGGGGACTTGTAGATACCTCCACTAGTATGGAGAAATAACTATGCCATCAAGCATGTGTAGTCAAAAGCGACCAAGAGCTCACTGGGAAGCCAATTTTCCTTCCTCACCAATATGTCTTCACAACAAGCTTTCTAGACTAAAGAGGGACTTTGTGTCCCACATTGAAAACCATGTAAAGGAAGGAGCCTCCCTTCCCTATAAAAGGAGACTCCTTCTCACTTATTCCACATCCTATTACATTCACATGTAATCCTCTTGGGACGCAAGGCCCAACACACATAGTTAAACATTTCAAGTGGAAGTAGTCCCTCACCTTAGCAGGTGGCGAACCACTATTCTTATTGTAAACACTTACTCTCTCTCTCTCTTTTTCTCTAACATTAACTAGACCCCTCAGTCACTAATGAACAAATTGCAGACTATTTAAATTTGAGAGAGCCACATGGCATCATCTGCTTCAGAGCTTAGGAAGCTTAGGTAAAAAAGAAGCTCCAGAGAGGATCCTCTCCCTACACTTTTACATTGATAGAACTAAACATGTCATTACACACATAAAAATATATAGTAATGTCCGCGCGTAGTGTGCCAGAACCAAACTCCTTTTTATTTATGACGGTAATGAGTTAATTTCAAACAAATTTTTTTTTCATTTTTGGACAAAAAAGTTGTCAGCTGTTGAACAAGATCGATCATATGTCTTGATAGGGGCTGTTACACGGACCACCAAGTTCGTTTTATATCTCTTAAGTCCCCAGAGAAAAGGTTCCTCAGAGATTCTTATGGATATAAACCCTCCTCCTTAAAAGGAGCAGGCAAGTCATCAATTGCAAAATTGAGTGGATTGGAGAATCATCAAAGAGAACAGCCATGTAGCAAGCTTTCAGAGTTTCAAGACTGGCTGCCATTAAGGTCAGCGCCCAGAAAAGGGTTTCTGTTTAGGGTTTCTATTTCTGTTTATGGTAGTAATTGAAAGCCACAATCTAGGAATCGATATAAGGTAAGTAATCTTATGTAATCTCATAAGCAATCTATGTAATCTACTAATTCAATTATAATCAATGTTTTGAAACACTAAGGCATACCCCGAGGCGTCTTCGGGAGAGACTCACCAGATCTAAGCCTCAAAGCATTAGGCGTAATCCTTAAAATAGAAAATATATATATATATATATATATATATATATATATAGAAAAAATTAAGGGTGCGGCTATTGCCACCCTATTATTTTTTTTTTTCACAATACTTGCTCATTACACCCTACATTTTAATTTTAATTATTAAAATTACTTATCTAACACATTTCTCTTTCCAAGAGTATCCTTATATGATATATCCAATTAGAAAATATTTTTTTTACCAATAAAAACGCTAAAATATATTCAAGTTTTCTAATTTTTTTTTTTTTGTTTCGATGTTCGTCTATTTTAACCCATGTCAAAAGGTTAGTAAGTTAACAACTATGAGCAATGAAAAAAAGATTGATTTTTTTTCGTGTTGTAAATTTTATTTTCGCTGGTCACAAAGAGTATTGCAAAGATTTTTATGAAGATAACATTAATAGTTTTGTGAATTAAATAACGAATTAACGATGAGGATGCAACAAAAAGACAAAAAAAAGTAATAAATTCAAATTTGGGTGGAGAATATGAAGATTATTGTTATCCAATAAGAAATTAAGTAGTTTTTGTATTTAATTAATTTGTTATTGTTTTAGGGAATCAGAAATTGAGAGATAATCGCTGTGTCTCCTCATTGATAATAGGAGCCTCTTTATATAGAGGATTACAATGCATAGAGTTAGAATCATATAAGGAAAAATAATCTCTAGATTCTTTTAATTAAACCCTATTACCACTAGGTCAAGTAACCTAGAGTTTGGGCCAAACACAAATAGAGATATCCTTAAACACTCCCCCTTGTGTTGTCCAAACGCGGTGCTTCTCTCGTTGCCTCGTTAATAATCTTGCCGAGTAACAAAAACCCAGTGGGACAAAAATAACCTCGGTCGAAGGGGAAAAAGAGCACAACACACCCTTCAGGTTTCGAGGTGAACATGTAGACATCTCCCCCTGATGTCTGCGCCTCCCCCTGATGACTACGATCATGGGAGTTCAGATAATTTCCGCAAGCCAATTCTTGCCACATGTTTCTCAATCGTGGATTTGGGCAATGACTTAGTAAACAAGTCTGCCTCACTGTCCTCAGATTGAACCTAGTTCACTTTGATCTCGAGGAGAGTCTGTTGTTGCTGATTATGCTTGGTGTTATCGCTTTTGATGTAGCCTAGCCTTATTTGTTCAAAACAAGCAGCATTATCCTAAATGCTCGTAGGCTCATCTGTGGTAGACTTCAAACCACAATTGTTTGAACATGCGTAATTATGGATCCAATCCATATATACTCACGAACCACTTCGTGAAGAGCAATGATCTCTGCATTGTTTGAAGATATAGCGACTAGGGTCTATTCTGTAGACCTCCAAGATGTCATGGTCTTTTCCCATGTTGAACACTTACCCGGATTGGGAATGACCTTTGTGTGGGTCAGAGAGATACCCAATATCAGCAAAACCTTCCAAAACACTTATGCCGTTTTGCGATGGGGATAGTGGACGCAGGCCAGTGTTGGCGGCGTACCTGGTGTGTGACGGGTCCAAATCCATCATCTCTTTGTAGGGATAGAATAAGCCCATATCAATCATACATCTCAAGTCTCGAAAGATATCTTTTACACCAATCCAATGGCGTCGCGTTGGCGCAGAGCTATATCTAGCTAACAAGTTCATTGTAAACGAGATGTCCGGTCTTGTGCAGTTAGCTAAGTACAATAATGCGCCTATTGTACTCAAGCAAGACACTTCTGCCTCTAGCACATCTTCATTATCATCCTTCGAATGAAGAGGATCCTTTTCAGGATCAGGACTACGAACGATCAGGGGGGTGCTTGAAGGTTTGACCTTGTCAAATGCCTAAGCATCTATCAACACGGTGCTCAAGTTCCAAACCGAGACATAATCGTGTTCTCCAAAAATCCTTCATCTCAAACTCAGACTTCAAGTGTTTAGCGGTTTCCCTTAACTCTTTAAGGGCTCCTAATAAAGATCATGTCCAACATGAACCGCGATAGAATCCGAAACTTGTTATAGAAACGCGTGGGCATATCCCTTCCCAATCAAGTAGTCACTTTAGTGAGCGTTTCAATCTTATTGTAAACACGCCCCGTGGTCTAGAGCCTCCTGACTTGGGTAAATGAAGTTCACTATGAACCTTCATGTATATTCCGTATCTAGATCCCCATAGAGATACGTAGTGACCACATTTGTAAGCTGCATGTTCAGTTATTCGGAAACTACCAAACTGAGAAGGTAGTGGAGTGCAATCACATCCATTACGAGAGAATATGTCTCATCGTAGTCGATTCCAGGGCGTTTTGTGAGAAGCCTTGCGCCATAAGGCGAGATTGCCATCTCTTTTTCTCATCACGCTTTCTAACGAAGACCCATTAGTCAATAGGTTTTATGTCAGGAGGTGTTGGCATTACTGGCTCAGAAAACCTTCCTCTTCGTTAGAGAATCCATCTTAACCTGGATCGCATCTTTCCATTTAGGCCAAATTTCTCTACGTTGGCATTCATTCATCAACAGAGCGTCGTTCGATATCATTAGACTCAATAAACTCATGCGCAATGAAATGCGCAACTACATCATCTATTATGATGGAGTTTCTATCCCACGTCTCATGTACACTAGTGTAAGTTTCATAGAGCTCTATATTCTCAGGAATAGGTTTTGACGTTGAGGCGTCCCCCAACGATAACCATAACCTGGAAGATTCTCATGAGACGGATTTTGAGTGTCGATGATTCAAGGATTGGTTTGTGCCAATGTATCCTTCGAACCCACGGGCCTCCCATGCATCATAGCTGGGGCCATGGCCTATAAAGCCAGAGTGCCACTCTCTTTGGCGTTGGCGCCATGCCTACCTCCGTGTAGGGTGGCGATACGTCCTCTCGTAGGGACGTCCTTCCTTGCAGGCATGTTTGCAGCATATTTGTGTGATCTCGTCACTTTAATAGGGATCAAGATGAGACATAGTGGGGACAGACCACGACAATTCTTATCATTCCTATTGAACATCTGTGTTCTTATCTCCCCCGAACGACGGGAAGACTGTTTCATCATAGTGACATCCGCAAGTCTAGCGGTAAGGAGATCGCCTTGCAAGGGCATTAAGTGGCGGACGATTGTGGGAGTCTCAAATCCAACTGAGTTGCCCATTCGTCTATAATGACCTATCATAGTGCGCTGTGGCGGCGCTATGGGCACATAAATGGCTCACTCTAATGTGCGTAAGTACAAAATACTTGTACCCAGTCACTAGCTGTAACACATAGGTACATTGAGTGGCGGTAGGTCATAGACGAATTAGCATAGCTACATGCAATATTGCAGCACCCCAAGCGGATATAAGGAGATTGGTGCGCATTACCAATGTCCGGATTACCATCGTAGTCGTTTCCGCAAGATCATTTGGGTATGGACATGGGAATATGATGTCCAACATCAGTCCCAATGCAATAACCATCGAGAGTCTTCGATGTAAACTCACTAGCATAGTCAAATCCAATTGACTGAATATGATGATTAAGGGAGTGAGCCCGTTGTCATATGATATGTGCTAGGAGTGTAGCATAAGTAGCATGGCAAGTGGACAATGGCACAACACGTGACCTGCGTGTTTGCGTGTCAACCAACATCATGAGATATTTAAACATCCGCAAGTTGGTTGAATCAGTCCATATAATCCCTATGGATTAGATGTAAGAACAGAATGAGTATTTCCATATCCTTTGCGTAGAACGGTCTCAGTCCTAATTTCTTGAAGGAACTGGCTTTGCAAAATGAGCGAGAGGCCTTAGAAGCAACCAATGAGGATTTTGGTTGGGCCTGAGCATCTGTAGCGCTATTAGAAGTAAAATGTGTGACTACATCTCCCATCATGGCGTTGGAGCCATGGAAATTAGCATGTATGGCGTCATGGCCACTAGGAGGAACAACCATGGCGTTATGCTCATGGTTGGCGCCTTTTATGGCGTCATCAGATTCTTGCTTTGTTTGCTCAAAAGGATGGATGTCCGTGTGAAGCCTTTAGTAGACGGATCATCATGTCATGACTAGGATGATCTATCCTGTCGTGACAAAGCCAATATGTGTCTAAATCCAAGAGATCTTCTCTCATAGCTTTATTGGATTTAATAGCTCGAATAGTGACATAGAGTCCACTAGAGAGACACATAAACTTCTCTAAGATGCGCCTTTGCTCGCAATCGTTAGAGGTTTTGCAAAGGAACTCATCTCCTTTCTCTACATGCATTTTCGCATGGAATCCGTTGGCTATTCATAGGGCAATTTGCCTTAAGAGCGTAAAGAGTTTCTGTGACAGTAATCAAGGTGCCATTTGGCAATGGGAACTTGGGCTATTCCATGTCCTCGAATTAATATTGATGGCCTAGCCATCGTAGTCACAAAGTAATATGCTCAGAATCAAAATTGAGTCATAATGAAAAGAACTCGAAATTTTATTCATAAGCCAACGGAGTACATCATTGTCTCTTAACCATTAGGGGAATCTAATCCAATGGCATTTACTACAAAGTATATGGCAATTGCCTATTACATCTCTTGGAAAAATAAAGACTTAAACAGAATTGGCGATCTATCGATCCCAGCCAGATTTGTAGTCTTCAACCCTTCATTCTAGATCATCTTCTTGATCTTCTTGTTCTACATAGTGAGCTTCTCTTGCTTCACAATATGCTTTGTAGGCGATGATAATTTCTTCACGAGCTCTACAAATGTGTGCCCAATGATCAGACACTCCACATCGAGAACATACATCTCTTTGCTCAAACTCCATTGATTGAGGCGCTTTGAAAGCGTCATTTGGATGGCTCTTAGTGTTGGTGGCGCGGCCAGAGGCGTTGCCTCCCTCTCTCTTTCCACGTTGACCTCTTTGGTTCCGTGTTCGCCTATTTTGGCGATTACCTTCCCAAATAGAGCGATTATATGAACCAGAATGTCCAGAAGTATCCCTAAGATTAGGGTTTCGCTCTTGGCGCCCTCTCTTAGAGGTGCGACTATAATTGGATTCCGGAATATGCTCTGTTTCCACGGATCTCGAATTATAGTTCTTCACAAGGATATTGTCATGCTTTTCAGCGACATTCATAGCTCTAATGAGCTCATGAAACCTTGTGATCCGTCTTGCATTAACATCGATTAGATAGTTCTTAGTAACCATCAATGCAGAGACGGGGAAGGTAGAGGGAGTCTTCTCAATCAACATCGCACGTGTGATCTCTTTACCACAGAATTCCATTAAGGATTTAATGCGAAGTGCTTCCGAGTTATAGTCAGAACTAACTTGAAATCACAGAAGCGGAGGCTATGCCATCTCACTTCTAGGTCAAGAAGCAGGGAGTCACGGACGTTGCCAAATCTATCTTCGAGTGAGACCCACAGCCTTCTGGGGTCTTCTTCATTCATACACTCGTACTGGAGCGAATCATCCATATGACGAGTCATTAGGATGATGGCTTTCGCCTTATTTTCCTCTAAGGCTGCTCTATTTGCTTCCAAAGCTTGAGCTTGCTCAATAGTTAGCACGTCTTGGCTAGGCTCGAGAATAGTATTCAAGATTCCATCGGCCTTGAGATGCTGGCGGATATCACGAACCCACCTGTGATATTCAGAGCCAGTTGTTCCCAATTGAGCAAAGTCCAATTTGTTCAGGTTACTCATCCTGAAAGAGAACAAGAAAAGGGTTAGTTTCGGAGAGGAAAAAGCTACCACGAAAACATATAAAATTTCTGAGCGTAGTTGCTTCCAAGAAATTAGGAATTTCCGAGCGTAGTCGCTTCCAAGAAATTCGATTCCAAGAGGGATTGGATTAGATCGAAACAATGATGCAAGTGGTCGATCATAAATTCTCTACAAACTCTAAGTTTGGAGATCTCAACAAGCTCCAAGCTTGGAGTGAGCACGAACCCCTACAGTTCGGCTTAATTATGTCTCCCCTATGAAGAAGAAAGGGGGGTAGAAGAAGGGAGGTTGCAAGTCCCCGAAAAAGAAGAGAAATTGAATTTAAAAACTCTAAAAACGGGAACGTTTAATAAAAAAATACCTCGAAATAGGTCGCCGGAAAATGTGTCCGGAAAATGTCCGAAAAAGTCTCCGGCGGCAGCCGGAATAGTGAAACGGTCAACCGGCGTTGACCTGATTTGACCAGTGCTGACGTGGCGCTGGTTCGGGGCTGACGTGGCGCTGGGTCCGCTGCCTACGTGGATGATGACGTGTCAGGTTCTGCTGGGCTAACGTCAGTGGGCTGCTGTGCTGGCGTCATCGGGCTTCTGGGCTTGGGTACTTTCTTCTTCTGGGCTGAAAGCTTTTGGGCTCGGTGGATGGGCTGCAGTCTCTCCCCTCCTTTTTTTTTCTTTTCTTCTCTTTTCTGCCGGTTTTCTGCAGAATTTTCAGTTGGCCTGTTCACACACTTTTAGGAAGGTTTTCAGGTAATTTCTTCCGGTTCTGGATTTCTGGGTTTGATATGCTACTGCTGGAAAAATTTGGTAGCAATTGGAAGTCCAGAAGGTGGTGAACCGGTGAAATATTTACTGCGGGTTGTATGGAACTTCCGGTGGCCGGTTCGGTAGATTTCCGGCCGGTTCTTGGGGTGTGGTCACCGGTTCTGGACTCCTGGGATCGAGTTCTTCAAGGTGTGAGGTGGAGGCAGAAAATGCTTCAAGGTTTTGTATTCGGATTCAAGGTTTTTAGCTTCTTGAATCAGGGTTTGGCTATTTGTTTCAGGGTTAGGGCTTCGTGCTGATAACATGTTTTAGGGAATCAGAAATTGAGAGATAATCGCTGTGTCTCCTCATTGATAATAGGAGCCTCTTTATATAGAGGATTACAATGCATACAGTTAGAATCATATAAGGAAAGATAATCTCTAAATTCTTCTAATTAAACCCTATTACCACTAGGTCAAGTAACCTAGAGTTTGGGCCAAACACAAATAAAGATATCCTTAAACAGTTATCTGTTTATTTATTTTTACAGGTTTGAATTTTAGAAAATTAGTGTACTTATTAGTCATTTTGTATTTGGATAATATAGTCTTTCTATAATTCAAATGTTCGTAGAGTGAACTAAGAAAATAGTATGGTGGCAATAGCCACACCCAAAATTAACTATATAGGGTTAATAATTTAGGAATTAGTTAAGCCTATCCTTTTTTTCTCAGTTGTTGATAACTCCTAATTAATTCATCTACGACTTAACCTCATCATTTGGAAATCTTTCATATAATCTCTATCCTTAACTCCTAAAACACATATTCACGCAAAGCTCAGACTAAAGTACAGAAAGAAGTTTCCGATACCAAAGACGAACTTTGGAAAACAGCCAGCAAAGTGAGGGGTTTTCATCTGTTTCACTCTTCAAACCCTCATCATTTGGAATTTATCTTTCATCTGTTTTACTCTCAACCCCTCAGAGAAAGAAGTTCTCAGCCTCCGATTTGCAGCAGCACCAGTCGACGCGTACACCTACCTCATGGTTTTACGCTTTTTGAAAAAAAAAAAAAAGAACTGTATGTTTTTGACGCCTTTGCCCCTAGTCATGAAACACAGCGTTTTGACGGCCAAAACCCACCTTCCACACCTTAAGGCGCTGCTGAGGCGTGTTTTTTAATACATTGATATCATAATAATGATACATAATACTTTCCTACAATTTTCTGTTCAAGACATTTGATCATTCACTCTTCCTCCTAAGCCTTGGATATATTTCTTCTGCCTTCAATTTTGCCAGAAACTAGAGTCCGATGAGAATATAGTAGACTATTGTCACAGGCAAGGCAAGCAACATTCCAAAAATGACCCTGCAATAATTGGAATACCGTAATACAAGTTAGAGTTTTTTCATTACTATTTACCATCATTCATGAATCATTTTATGGGTTTTTTTTTTCAGAAATGTAAATACTTACGCAGTGCTAAGTATGTCTGCGTGAACATTGTATTCTTTGGCAAATACAAAAGGAACAATCCCTTGAGGAAGAGCAGCCTGTGAAAAAGGGATAAATATTCTATTTGTGGTTAGCTTTTAATTCAGAAAAAAAAAAAAAAAAAAAAAGAAGAAGAGGGAAACATAGTAAACTTATATGGTATTATCTTAAATTGTCAATTAACTAATGAGATTTCCCGAGTGGATAGTTTGAAGATTGAGTTGGTTAACCTGAAGTATTGCAACACGCAAAAGAACTCCACGAAGACCAACAGCTACGGAGCATGCAGCAATCACTGCTGGGCCTATCAAGAACCTAACAGCCATTCCGAATGTTGCTACTGCTTTTCCACAAGCTATGATCTTTGGTTGCAAAGCCATGAATAAACCTGAAACCAGGGAAGAAAAAAAAGGGGGTTATTTTGGATGGATACAAGATTTGCATTGTATTAGTTACCATATTTAGGTGGTCAATCAGTCAATAGAAGATGCATACCTAGACTGAACATAGCCATCCCTAAGCCAGTATCAGATAATATTGATATGGATCCACTTACAATTTTGGGCATTTTGATGTGCCACCTGGCAATTAAAAATGTTGATGTGGTTGAGGTAACGCTGAGGGTTCAAGATATTCTTATTCAACTATTCGTATAATATTTATTAATAATATCATGCCTTTCATGCAAGTAGGAATACTTCTTTTGACCGACTTGTGTGAAAGGCGTGGTTTGGAAAAATAAAGAAAAGGAAGAGAGGTGTACTTGTATGATACGAGAGACCATGCGAGACCAAGGAGACTGGCGTAGCTGTTGGGATTTCTAATGAGCTTTCTCCACACCATGATCAGTATAAGCCTAGTCATGACACTTGCAGGAGGCATCTGTTGCTTCTTTGTCACACCTCCGTCTTCCATGTCCATCTTCTTATGGCGACTACTATATGAGGTTGCACTTGCTGGAAACTTTGTTCCTTCTTCTATTTCGAGCTCGACATCTCCACTCATTTTCCTTCCAGAACTCATATTCTGACTCAATTCATGCATCCCTGCACATCTCAGGACACATTTGTTATAATATAAGTAATGATTTTGGATATATATTGATCATTAAAACATATGCACTAAGTATAGTGACTCAGTTATTTAGTGAACGAATTTGATCGATTCGGGATCTTGGAATTATTAATGCAATATTTTTGAAAAAAAAAAAAAACACAACAAATAGATAGATCCCGAGAAAATTGATCATTTGTTTTCTCTTGTCATGTAAAAAGGAAATCAGTTGTCTGGTTGATTTGAGTGTCGGTTTGAACTTGAAATTGTTGGTGTTAGAATTTGCTAGCAATTTACTATATAACAAATATGGTTTGGAGGTGAGATCACACGGATATTATTTGCTCACCTCTTGAACCAGCAATTGGATGATCATGTTGAGCAGCCCTAGAAGAATCAATGCCCCCAAATTCAGTCGAGGCAGCTCGGTTAACTGCATGTTTCTGACTCCCTTCGGAAACCGACGAAGCACTCGAGCTCCAAACAAACATATGAAGCTCCTTATTAGACACTGCACCACCACTGACAACGGCACCAGCACCGGCGCCGCCGCTTTCCTTCTTCTCCGGTCCGCCACTGGTAGACCTCGAAAACATGGGATTTGGAGGCGGGTACGAAGGCACCGTCCCGGCATTGAAAAGCTCACCGCTCATGCTCCTTGCCCCTCTCTTCATATCCTCATGAAAATTTGAAGTCCTCGGAGCTACGCCTTTCGATGACTGGAGCGAGTAAACATCGCCAAACCCGCCCTTGAAGCTGTTGGTGCAACCGTGTTTAGGGCTCTGCGCCTCTCTGGAATTGAACATGGTGTAGAAGTCAGCCTGGTTGAAGCTGGATGCCCTCGGCGTCTGTTCACGAGACGACTGAACGGAATAAATCTCAACGCCGGTCAGGTTCGAAGCTCGAGGAGTCATGCCGGAATTCAAGGAGTTGAACCCGTGCGACTTGATAGACGACACCATCGACGACGCCGCCGATCTTCTCACCACCACATGTAACTTCCCATCCTCTCCAATCTCGGCATCCGTCTCCAAAGGTTCTCGTCCGTTAAGCGAAACGACGTCGGAGTCCACCCGAAACGAGGTGATGGACCCAGCGGTTTCCGGGAACTGCTCTGAGATCAAGAGTTTGGCTCCTCTGTACTCGAACATGAAGAGCATGAGAGTGTACCAGATGACGCTCTGCAGCACCACGATTTGAACCATGAGAGTGGCCGAAAAGTCGCCGTACATGGCCTTCAACAGAGGAATGCCCATGACGAGAGTGTTGGGGAGAGTCGAGAGGGAGAAGAGCGAGATCATCCACTCGAGGTTGCCGCGCTTGGAGAAGATCTGCCAGAGGAATAGAGCCACCAGAATCACCACTTTCTGCAACGAGTCCGCCGCTATGAACCGGTAGTTCATGACGTACGGATCATTGGAAGAAATTAAGTGAAAGGAAAGCAAAGGAACGGCAAAAACCGCCACGAATCGGTTGATGCCGGAGCATTGGTCCGGGGTGAAGATCTTCCACCACCGGACCGAGCCATAGGCCAAGATCATGGCTACGTAAAGCGGCACAAGGCTCGCAAGGACCTCGTAAATGTCCTTTCCGCTGATCATGGTTCAGTTCTTCAGTATTTTGATGATGAGAAAGAAGAGAGAGGTGGAGAGGACGAGTAAAAGTTTTGTTTGTCTTCTCTTATAGAGAGTTTCTTATAGAGAAGTCTGTTTTTGGGGCTTATATTTATTTTCAAAAAAAATAAAATCTACAAAGCACAGAAGAAAAAAAAATCTATAAAGCAAAGGGAAAAAAGTCTAATATCATTAGATACTCAAATTAATTAGGCATGAATTTGAAGAGAAAAAAAATGTGACGTTTGAGGAACCGATTTTACAAACGATGAGATGACAAAAAATTCTTTGTATCCAGAGTTGAGGTTTTAATCTGTAATAGCTTACTCCACCATATTAGAGCATCTTTAGCAATGCTAGCTATGTTTTAGTCAAACTTTATTTAAAATAGCTAAAAAGTTATTTTGGCTAGCCACTTTAGAAATACATCTGCACCAGTGCTTTCTATTTTAACTAGTTTTGAATTTATATTATTTTTTAAATGAAAATTAAATAGTTTAAATATACTTATAAGTTACATAAGATAACTCAAATAGAATGTTTTAAATTATAAAGAGCGAGATAGCTAAAAGTTATAATGGAGAGCCATTTAAGAGTCTGTTGTAGCTGCTAAAATATATAGAAAGCTAAACATGCTCTCCAAAATGGCTAAGGAGTCACAATAGAGAGTCTGTTAAAGATGCTTTTAGCATCTTATTGTATTCACAGTATCTAGGAGGAATGCAAACAAGAAGAAATGGACGGATATCAAATAAAAGGGGAATAAAATTCCACCAATAGATTCTGATTTTCTAGCAAATGAAGCCATAGAGACTAAATTTTTCTTTTTTTTTTTTTTTTTTTTTTTGAATAAGAGACTAAATTTTTTATTTGACTTAAATTTGGTAAAAATGTAAAATAGGGCGTTTGTGGTTAAACTGGGTCAAACACTTGGATTTCATGCCTTAAATGTTACAGCAATATCAATCTTTGAAGATTTGATGTTATTAACCTACAAATGGTCAAGAATGTTTTATAGTATAAAGCATTATTTCCGCATGCAAAATTTATTGGTCTGTGGAAATGTGCGTGTGTTTTTTTTGCTCTTGTTTGTCTTCCTCAGTCAAACCGTCTAAATTTCTGGGTCATGCCGGAACACCGGGAGATATGTCCGTCACTTTCAGCCATAACCTCTCTTCTCGAACTTCTATATATCACTTCTTTCTTTCAGTGTTCTTCATTAAAGTCATCGCTTCCTCCTTGATCAGTTGTGAAACATTTAATTGAGGTTGCTCCCAAATGAGGGGACACTACAGTTACAGATTCAGTGTATGTCTACCAATATTAAGTTGCATGCCTGTAGAAAACAGACTGGGAATTTATGATATGGCCTTGAATGGAAGAGACCATCATGGTAGTGTGTGGATTCGTGTTCTTGATGCAAAGATCCCTAGAAATAGAATTAACCATTAGAACATTGCTCAAAATGGTGTTAAGCTGCTCTTGGTTGGTAATAAGTTTGGATTCAAGTATATAATGAGTACCATTATTGTCTTGCCAGAAATGTCTTTCTGTCAAATAAGCCATGCTGCCAAAGAACCAAAGATAAATAAGTTGAGGTATGTTTGGAGAAGAGGTCGAATTGGATCATCCTGTTGCTGAAGGGCCTAGAACTAGACACTGAACCAAAAGGGCATTAAGCACGTAAAAGAATAAAGCCATTTTCTTGACCCTTTCTAATGGCCCGAAACTCTGTATTCTAAATCCATATTAATATCCTAGATTAGTCCCTTAGACCAGTGTGCTAGATCACTCTGCCTGATTAGTGATAGGTTGATTTTGTGTTTGGCCTTTTGAGTCGCTATAGCGTTCGTCCTTATTTTCCGCAAAACTTCAATTGGTGGATCTCACTCCCCTAGTAAAGGCCCAATTCAAGTTCACTGAATATTACGAACCTTTTATTACTAGTACATTCCAAACCACAAACCACGGAGTAGCTCCCGTTGTAGCTTGTGTCACTTATTCATGAAAATCTTTAAATCATGTGATGAGTTATTGTGGGGATGATTTAGAGCACTGACGTGCATTTACACCAACATGCATGGATGGCTGGATAACATTAAGTTGATTTTTTAGTTATTAAAAAAAATGTTAACTATGAGTACCAAGGATTGAAATCATTTAATAGGTGTTGGGATCACTTGCACTCAAGGATCAAATTTTGGTTTCAGTTTTGATTTCGGTACTTCAAATTTAAATAAATTTTAGAGAAAGTTTCGATTTCGGTGAAAATTTCAATTAAAAATAAAGAAATCACATTAATTGCATTTATAAAATGATATTTTTGAATTAAATTTTTACATAGACTAAACCAACTTATAAAAAATCTATTTACAATGTAACCTCTCTAAAATTATATATGGACGAGTAATTAACCAGTACTGTAATAGGTTGCTAAACTAATGTTTTCATCTATATATAATTATAAATGTGTTATAAACATAGTTAGTAATTTTTCGTATTATATGCGAATAAAATAAGTACTTACGGCTTTTTTAAAATTACTTTTGTACTTCGTATTTTTGAAAGAACTCATTAAATTTCCCGTATTTTTAAAGTCAAAAATATTATATACGTACTATACATGATTTTTACGTTTTTTTTTTCATATCTTACACATTATTGAACAAAAATGAATATAAACTAATATTTTTAATTTAAAAAATAATTATTTAATTAATTAAAAATATTTTGCCAAACTTTATAACAAACTATAAACTATTTGATAAAATGTCCGAATAATACATGTACGTATTTTTAGCTTACTATACACATCCTATTTTTTTTATTAACTATGGCTGTAAATTGATAATGTGAATGTGATATTTAATATGGATGAGTACTTAATTAGTACTTTTCTTTTTTGCTAAACTTGTACTTTTTGTTGTATTCAACTTCATTGCAAATAAAATAAAATTTTCATATTTTCTCTATGACAGTGTAAAATAAAAAAACTCATTGTCGGTGACATACAAAATTTCACATAAATTTGAGAGAAATTTTGAACTGTTCAAGTAAATTCCTATTTTGTGTCTGGCCCAAATCCTAGGTTACTTGACCTAGAGGTAATAGGGTTTAATTAGAAGAATCTAGATATTCCTATTCAATGTATGATTACCTTTCCTTGTATGATTCGGATTCTATGCATTGTAATCCTCTATATAAAGAGACCCCTATTATCAATGAGAATACACAACAATTTTCTCTCAATTCCAATTTCTCTAAAACACGTTATCAGCACGAAGCCCTAACCCTGAAACCCTAAATTCGTAGCCTTCAAACCCTAGCCACCACCACCGCATATATTGAAGCCCTCAATCCCCAGATTCCAGAACCGGCGGAGGTACCACTAGAACCGGCCTGAAAACCACCGAACTGGCCACCGGAAGTATCGAACCAGCCCTCCAAGAAGAAGAAAATGGATCCCTGCACTGGTTCACCACCTTCTGGACCTCCGATTACTACAAAATTTTGCCACCAGCAGCCTCTCGATCCGAAACAGAACTCCAAAAATAGGTTTAAAAGTTGCTGAACCGGCCTGCAAAAAAATCGGCAGAAGAAAGAAAGAAAAAAAAAAGGAAAAAAAGGAAGCCCAGAGGCCCACTGACACGTCACCACTGCCACGTCTTCACCCGGAGGACCCACTGACACGTCATCATAAGGGACTCACTGCCACGTCAGCATCCAGGGACCCATCGCCACGTTAGCACCTGACCCACACTGCCACGTTAGCACAAGACCCCAATACCACGTCAGCACAAGACCCCAGAGCCACGTTAGCACCGGTCAACTCCAATTGACCGACTACTTTTTTCGATCAAATTTTTCAGCGACCTATTTCAGGGTATTTTTTTACTAAAAGTTCCCTTTTTGAAGTTTTTATTTCTTTTCTCTTCTTTTTCTCGGGGATTTGCAAACTCCCTTCCTCTACCCCCCTTTCTTCATCATAGGGGAGACCTAATTAAGCCGAATTGTGGGGGTTCGTGTTCACTCCAAGCTTGGAGCTTGTTGAGATCTCCAAACTTAGAGTTTGTAGAGAATTTATGATTGACCACTTACATCATTGTTTCGATCTAATCCAATACCTCTTGGAATTGAATTTCTTGGAAGCGATTACGCTAAAAAATTCCTAATTTCTTGGAAGCGATTACGCTCAGAAATTTTATATGTCTTCGTGGTGGCCTTTTATGCTCCGAAACTATCCCGTTTTCTTGTTCTTTTTCAAGAAGAGTTCTCTTTCAAGATGTGTAACCTGAACAAATTGGACTTTGCTCCATTCAGAACAACTGACTCTGGATATCACAGGTGGGTTCGTGATGTCCGCCAGCATCTCAAGGCTAATGGAATCCTGGACACGATTCTCGAGCCTAACCAGGACATGCTAACTGTTGAGCAAGCTTAAGCTTTGGAACCAAATAGAGCAGCCTTAGAGGCAAATAAGGCGAAAGCCATCATCCTAATGACTCATCATATGGATGATTCGCTCTAGTACGAGTGTATGAATGAAGAAAACCCCAGAAGGCTGTGAGTCTCACTCGAAGAAAGATTTGGCAACGTCTATGACTCCCTGCTTCCTGACCTAGAAGTGAGAGGGCATAACCTCCGCTTCTGTGATTTCAAGTCAATTCTTGACTACAACTCGGAAGCACTTAGCATTAAATCCTTAATGGAATTCTGCGGTAAAGAGATCACAAATGGGATGTTGATTGAGAAGACTCTCTCTGCCTACCCCATCTCTACATTTATGGTTGCTAAGAACTATCTAATCTATGTTACTGCAGGACGGATCATAAGGTTTCGTGAGCTTGTTGGAGCTATGAATGTCCCTGAAAAGCATGATAACATCCTTGTGAAGAACTATAATTCGAGATCCGTGGAAATAGAGCATATCCCGGAATCCAATTATAATCGCGCCCCTAAGAGAGGGCGCCAAGAGCGAAACCCTAATTTTACGGATACTTCTAGATGTTCTAGTCTATATAATCGCTCCACTTGGGAAGGTAACCGCCAAAATAGGTCACCGTGGAAAGAGAGAGGGAGGTAACGCCTCTGGCCATGTTGGTGGCGCCACTAATACTAAGAACCATCTAAATGACGCTTTCAAAGCGCCTCAATCAATGGAGTCTGAGCAAAGAGATGTATGTTCTCAATGTAGAGTATCCGGTCATTGGGCACACATTTGTAGGCTCGTGAAGAAATTGTCACCGCCTACAAAGCATATTGTGAAGCAAGATGAGCTCACTATATAGAACAAGAAGATCAAGAAGATGATCTAGAATGAAGGGTTAAAGACTACAAATCTGGCTGGGATCAATAGATCGCCAATTCTGTTTAGGCCTTTATTTTTCCAAGAGATGTAAGAGGCAATTGTCATATACTTTGTAGTAAATGCCATTGGTTTAGTTTTTCTTCACATAGGCTCATCCAAAATGAGTGTGATGTCCAGGAAGGTTTTGAGATAAGTGGTACTTAAGTGAGCTTTACTCCACCGACATCTCTCTACTCACCTGGTCATATTTATTTTTGAGTTACCGAAAGAAGTCAAACGACTACATTTGTTTTGCATTAGCTAGCATTTGGATTAGATTCTCCTAATGGTTAAGAGACAATGATGTATTCCGTCGGCTTATGAATAAAATTTCGAGTTCTTTTTATTATGACTCAATTTTGATTCTGAGCATATTACTTTGTGACTACGATGGTTGGGTCATCAGTATTAATTCAAGGACATGGAATAGCCTAAGTTCCCCTTGCCAAAAGGCACCATGATTACTGTCGCAAAAACCCCCTACACTCCTAGGGAAAATCGCATGTAGAGAACGGAAATGAGTTCATTTAATTTGCAATACCTCTAATGATTGCGAACAAAGGCGCATCTTAGATAAGTTTATGTGTCTCTCTAGTGGACTCTATGTCACTATTCGAGCTATTAAATCCAATAAAGTTATGAGAGAAGACCTCTTGGATTTAGACACATATTGGCTTTGTCACGACAAGATAGGTCATTCTAGTCATGATATGATGATCCGTCTACTAAAGACTTCACATGGGCATCCTTTCTCTCGAGCGAAACGAAGCTTGAATCAAAGGTTGATTCCTGGACTAAGTATGACCGCCGCCGCTACTTAGGGCACCCACCGCAGTCCACCACCAGTCTAGGGCTGGCATAGTCCCTATCCATGACGCCATGGATGGCGTCCATCATGGTGATGGCTCCCTAGGTGATGCTGCAATCACCAACTTTGCTTCAAATAACATTCCAGACGCTCAGGCCCAACCAAAATCCTCATTGGTTGCTTCTAAAGCCTCTCACTCGTTTTATAAAGCATGTTCCTTAGGGAAGTTAGGACTGAGATCGTCCTATGCAAAGGATATGAAAATACACATTCTGTGCTTACATAGAATTCATGGGGATTCTGTGGACTAGTTCAACCAACCAGCGGACGTTTAAATATCTCATGATGTTGGTTGACACGTAAACACGCTGGTCACGTGTTGTGCCATTGTCCACTTGTAATGCTACTTATGCTACACTCCTTGCATATATCATATGACAACGGGCTCACTCCCCGAATCATCATATTCAGTCAATTGGATTTGACTATGCTGGAGAGTTTACATCTAAGACTTTCGATAGTTATTGCATTGGGACTGATGTTGGACGTCATATTCCCATGAACACACCCAATTGGTCTCGCGAAAATGACTACGATGGTAGTCCAGACATTGGTAATGTGCACCAATCTCCTTATATTCGCTTGGGGTGATGCAATATCGCATGCAGCTACGTTAATTCGTCTACGACCCACTGCCACTCAATCTACCTCTGCGTTACAGCTAGTGACTGGGTACAAGTATCGTACTTACGAACTTTTATGCACATTTGAGTGAGCCATGTATGTGCCAATTGCGCCGCCACAGCGCACTATGACAGGTCCTTACAGACGAATGGTCAACTACGTTGGATTTGAGACTCCAACAATCGTCCTCCACTAAATGTCATTGCAAGGCGATCTCCTTACAGCTAGATTTGCTGGTTGTCACTTTGATGAGACAGTCTTCCCGTCGTTAGGGGGAGATAAGAACACGGATGTTCAGCAGGAACGATAAGAATTGTCGTGGCCTGTCCCCACTATGTCTCATCTCGATCCCCATTAAAGTGACGATATCACACAAATTTGCTGCAAACATGCCTACAAGGAAGAACTTCTCTACGAGAGGACGTAGCGCCACCCTACACGGAGGTAGGCATGGCGCCAACACCAAGGAGAGTGGCACTCTAGTGTTATAAGTCATGGCCCCAGCTAGGATGTGTGGGAGGCCCGTAGGTTCGAAGGATACTTTGGCATATTCCAATCCTTTGATCATCAAGACTCAAAATCTGTCTCATGAGAATCTTTCGGATTATGGTTATCGTTGGAGGACGCCTCAACGTCAGAACCTATTCCTGAGAATATAGAGCTCTATGAAAATTACACTAGTGTACATGAGACGTGGGATAGAAACTCCATCATAATTGATGATGTAGTTGCGCATTTCGTTGCGCATGAGTTTGTTGAGTCCGATGATATCGAACCACGCTCCGTTGATGAATGAATGCCAACGTAGAGAGATTTGGCCTAAATGGAAAGATGCAATCCAGGTTAAGTTGGATTTTCTAACGAAGAGGAAGGTTTTTGAGCCAGTGATGCCAACACCTCCTAACATAAAACCTATTGACTAATGGGTCTTCGTTAGAAAGTGTGATGAGAAAAAAAGATGGCAATCTCGCCTTATGGCGCAAGGCTTCTCACAAAACGCCCTGGAATCGACTACGATGAGTCATATTCTCTCGTAATGGATGTCATTGCACTCCACTACCCTGTCAATTTGGTAGTTTCCGAATAACTGAACATGCAGCTTACAAATGTGATCACAACGTATCTCTATAGGGATCTAGATACGGAATATACATGAAGGTTCATGGTGAACTTCATTTACCCAAGTCGAGTGGCTCTAGAACACGGAGCGTGTTTACAATAAGATTGAAACGCTTACTAAAGTGACTATTTGATTGGGAAAGGATATGCCCACGCGTTTCCATAACAAGTTTTGGATTCTATCACTGTTCATGTTGGACATGATCTTTATTAGAAGCCCTTAAAGAGTTAAGGGAAACCACTGAACACTTGAAATCCGAGTTTGAGATGAAGGATTTTGGGAGAACACGATTATGTCTGAGTTTGGAGCTTGAGCATTGTGTTGATAGACGCTTAGGCATTTTGACAAAGTCAAGCCTTCAAGCACCCCCATGATCGTCCGTAGTCTTGATCTTGAAAATGATCATCTTCATCCAAAGGATGACAACGAAGATGTGCTAGAGGCAGGAGTGCCTTACTTGTGTACAATAGGCGCATCATTGTACTTAGTTCAATGCACAAGCCGGACATCTCATTTGCCATGAATTTGTTAGCTAGATATAGCTCTGCGCCAACATGACGCCATTGGATTGGTGTAAAAGATATCTTTCAGTACTTGAGATGTACGATTGATATGGGTATGCTTTATCCCTACAGAGAGATGATGGATTCAAATCCATCACACACCAGGGACGCCGCCAACACTGACCTGCGTCTACTATCCCCATCCCAAAACGACATGTGTTTTTGAAGGTTTTGCTGATATGGGGTATCTCTCTAACCCATACAAAGGTCATTCCCAAATTGGTTAAATGTTCACCATGGGTAAAGACCGTGATATCTTGGAGGTCTACAGAACAGACTCTATTCGCTGTATCTTCAAACAATGCAGAGATCATTGCTCTTCATGAAGTGGTCGTGAATGTATATGGATTGGATCCATAATTACGCATGTTCGAACAATTGTGGTTTGAAGTCTACCATGCCTACGAGCATTTAGGATAATGCTGCTTATTTTAAATAAGTGAAGCAAGGCTACATCAAAAGCGACAACTCTAAGAATAATCAGCAACAATAGACTATCCTCAAGATCAAAGTGAACTAGGTTCGATTTCAGGACAGTATGGCAGACTTGCTCACTAATTCATTGCCTAAATTTCACTTTCGAGAAACATGTTGGTAGCATCGTTTGCGGAAGTTATCCGAACTCCCATGACCGTAGTCATCAGGGGGAGATGCAGACATTAGGGGGAGATGTCTACATATATGGTCTCGAAACATGAAGGGTGTGTTGTGCTCTTTTTCTCCTTCGACCGAGGTTATTTTTGTCCCACTGGGTTTTTGTTACTCGGCAAGGTTTTTAGGGAGGCAACAAGAGAAGCACCACGTTTGGGCGACACAAGGGGGAGTGTTCAAGTAAATTCATATTTTGTGTCTGGCCCAAATCTTAGGTTACTTGACCTAGTGATAATAGGGTTTAATTAGAAGAATCTAGATATTCCTATTCAATGTATAATTACCTTTCCTTGTATGATTCGGATTCTATGCATTGTAATCCTCTATATAAAGAGACCCCTATTATCAATGAGAATACATAACAATTTTCTCTCAATTCCAGTTTCTCTAAAACACGAACAAAATTTTGGTGTGAATTTTAAATATATAGTTTGTGCGACTTTGTGTAAATATTTCAGAAATTAAGAATTTCACGGAAATGAATAGAAAATTTCGGTAAATTTTGGGAAACTCTTGACGGAAATTATATAGCATCTGAATTTCATTTCGGTACTTCAAAATTACATAAATTTCGACAGTTTCGGAGAAATTTTAATCCTTGTTTGCACTGTCGGTGCATAGAAGAATTTCAAAAATTATTGAATTTTTTTTTAGAAGAAACAAGAACACTTCATTCATAATAAAGCTGACAATATTACAATGGAACTTGCTATTGTGTGGCCCTTGAAAATAAGTTTTTCACACACAATATTGTACTAAAGTGCTCCTGACTCCCCAAATAAACAAGAAATAAATATAAGAGCTAGTTTGGGCTATCGTGACTTAAAAAAATTATAATAAAAAAAAAAACTGTTTTTGTTGCATTGTGAGAATAATCAATTGTGAATTAAAACAATTTCATTTGGTAAACAATACTTGAAAAAGTGTTCTTAATACATAAAAAACTTTATAACGTGTAGTAAATTCTAAGTAAAAGTGTTGTCCATATGTCTAATGACCACAAAATACATGATTTTGATTTTTTTTTTCACTCTTTAACAGATTAATCATGTCCATTTGTGGTTTTTTTTTCTCTCCAAAAAGTTTACAAAAGAAAATCAATCATCAAACATGCATTTTCTATATCAAATTGTAAATAATTATTTCAACAAATAAAATGAGCGCATGTATTTTCTAAAATGAGTGAAGAGGTTATTGGGATTTTAAAAAATTCATTTAAACCTCCATGTGTTTTTAGCCAAAGCAGCTTTTAGAAGTAACTTTGGGTTTAATTTATTATCTACTCTCAATGACTCATACTTTTCACTTAAAGATGTTTTTTTTTTTTTTTAATTTACCAAGTATTTTAAAGAGTGGTTATATTCATACCTCTTAATTTAATATTTAGACCTCTAATCATAATTTGTTGGCATAAACTTACTATTTTACCCTTTAATCCTCCATTTACACCTCTTTCTCTTTCCATTTTCCATCTCCATAATATGAGCTTTCGTCAAAAATTGCTGGACTCACCAACATGTTTTCCCAATTCTACTCACTCATATATAGAGTAAAGGGGGCCGGGTGAGGTGATGGAGATGAGAAGAGAGAGATGATAGCCATGGCAGTTGAGATGAGCTAGGGTTTACCAAGAACACACAGAAATTGAGAGAGAAGACTAGAGAGAAAGATTAGGAGCTTCTATTCAACTAACCAAGCTTTCATTACAGACAAAAAGGATGAGTCACTGTATTTATACACAACATGAAAAACAAACTAGCTAACCAACTAACAGAACTTGACAGCTGGAAACAGCTGGATGGATCAACGTGTCACACAGTCATTGGAAGCTTCTGAATTCTGTTAAAATGACTAACAGTAAGGTCAACACGATTTTTACATCATGGTCAACACCCTCCTCCATCAAGCTCAGTTAGGGTGACTAGTCTGAGATTGACACAATGAGTTCGAAATATAGGTGAAGCTAACCCCTTTGTTAGTATATCTGCAGTTTGTTCTCTAGTGGAAACATACTCAAGGTGAAGATCATTGTGCTGAACTCGTTCACGGACAAAATGAAAATCATTGTCCAAATGCTTGATCTTAGAATGGAACACTGGATTTGATGCCAATGCTAGAGCAGACAAGTTATCACACTTAAGCAAAGGAGCACAAGGAACTTGAATCTTTAAGTCACACAGAAGATGTCGAATCCAACTAATTTCAGCTGCAGTATTGGCCATACTTCTATACTCTGACTTAGTAGAACTTCTGGAGACAGTACCTTGTTTCTTAGACTGCCAAGACACAGGACACAGACCAAGATATACAACAAAGCCAGTAGTAGATCATTTCTGTATCACCTCTCCAGCCCAATCAGCATCACAAAATGCCTTAATATTCACAGCATCACGCAAAGCACCACAGGAGCTATAAAAGATACCCTTATCAAGTGTTCCCTTCAAGTATCTTAAAATTCTTTTAACAGCAGCATAATGTATATATGTAGGGCTTGTCATGAATTGACATACAGTATTAACTGCATATGCTATGTCTGGACGAGTGAAAGTTAAGTATTGTAAAGCTTCTACTATACTCCTGTACATAGTAGGGTCCTTGAGAGGAGTACCTTGATTTGATGTCATCTGGAGTGAGGAAGACAAGGTGAGCTGCAAGACTTAATAGAGTCCCTTCCTGTTTTGGCCAGTAAATCTCTAGCATACTTAGTTTGACCAAGTAAGATGCCTTGTTGAACTTTGGTGACTTCTAAACCAAGAAAGTATGACAATGGACCAAGATCCTTCATGTCAAACACCATGCTCAACTCAGAGATGACTTCATAATACCAGCAGTATCTGAACCAGTAATAACTATATCATCCACATATAGTAATAATGCAACCAGTCCTTCAGAAGAATGTCTAACAAACAAGCTTGGATCAGAGTGAGAGAATTTAAAACCTAGGCTTGGTAGAAAATTGGTAAACTTCTCATTCCAAGCTCTTGGAGCTTGTTTCAAACCATAAAGTGATTTTCACAGTAAGCAGACATGGTTGGGATATTGAGGATCAATAAAACCTTGTGGCTGAGACATATAGACCTCTTCTTTTAGTTCCCCATGCAGAAAAGCATTCTTGACATCTAACTGCCTTAATTCCCAACCATTCATAGCAGCAAGAGCAAGTAAAACTCTTATACTATGTCTAACCACAGGACTAAAAGTTTCCTCATAATCTAGCCCCTTAGCTTCACTAAATCCTTGAGCTACTAACCTTGCTTTATACTTGGAAATGCTTCCATCAGGATTTTTCTTGATTTTATAGATCCATTTTCTCCCTACAATATTTCTGTTTTGTGGACAGGGAACAAGAGTCCATGTGCCTTGCTTCTGTAAAGCCTCAATCTCTTCCAACATTGCTTGATCCCACTCATTCTTACCAAAAGCTACTCTAAATGACTTTGGTTCAACAATTTCAGTTATATCAGACACAGCAGTAAAGCCACTAAAGAAAGGAAGCTCAGTGTACAATTTTTGTTGAGCAACAGCAGAATAACAGTAAAAGTCCTCAAAACTTTTCTGCTTGACAATGCCATTCTTGGCCCTAGTCATCATGGAATGGTCATTGTAGTTTTGGTGAACAATGAAATCGAGTTCTTGAGGAAGATTATGATCTAGATTTCCACCAAACTGTAAAGCATTCACTTCATTATTATTAAGTGTAGAAATATCATCTGGCACAGGAATTGCTAACTTGACATTGTCAATTATATGATGAGAAACTCCTTCAGAAATACTAGGATTAATCTCAGTATGCTCAACCATTTGACTCACATTGTCAGTACCAGTGAGATTTTTACCTGTACTCTCAGAGACATCAACATTTGAACTACTAGAATTATCAAAACCTACAGAGCCAGCACCAAAATTTTCTTCCACTTCATGAATTCCTGCTACATCTTCAGTGTCATGAATGTCATTATTAGATTCATCAATCCATATATTTTCTGCACAAGTTGTCCTATCAGCATCATCAGTAGCTACATAATCTGTGTTAGCACCATTGCCAGAAAAGGGCATGCCTGCTGTTGAAGTTGGTGCATTGATACTAAGAGTAGTATCTAAATTTTCATTTTGTAAGGCTGAAGTAGATGGGACAGGCATCCAAGAATGAAGAGTAGTGAGTGAGGAAGAGGGTGGAAAGAAAGTAACAGGATCAATGGGAGGTGACTCAGGTGGAGATGAAGAAAGAAACGGAAAAATAGTCTCATCATGAGTGACATGCCTAGACATCCAAAGTTTATTTTGAGAAATACTATAGCAGAAGACTCCTTTATATCCTAGTGCATATCCTAAAAAGACACACTGTGTGGTTCTAGGATCCAACTTGTCATGAGCATAAGGTCTGAGATAAGGATAGTAAGAAGAACCAAAGATTTTCAGCTAAGAGATATCTAGATATTTATGAAATAGAAGCTCATATTTTGAACCAAAACTGTTTAGGGACACTAGCTGTAGACAACAATGATATTGCAGTTTCTACTATATGTCTATTTTTTCTCTCAGCAACTCCATTCTGTTGAGGCGTGTGAGGACAAGTAATTTGATGTAAAATGCCTTTGGATGAGAGAAAATTATGAAAAGCTTTACTATTGA
Organism: Rosa chinensis; assembly: GCF_002994745.2. Classification (NCBI taxonomy): domain Eukaryota; kingdom Viridiplantae; phylum Streptophyta; class Magnoliopsida; order Rosales; family Rosaceae; genus Rosa; species Rosa chinensis. The sequence goes on along the minus strand of NC_037091.1, from coordinate 15,411,636 downwards.
ATTCACCACCTCCATCTGTTTGAAATTGCTTAATTTTAGAACTAAACTGAGTTTTCACAAAGGCACAAAAATGCACAAATTTGGCAAGAACATCAGATTTATTAGTAAGTGGAAAAATCTACACAAACTTGGTACAATCATCTATGAAAGTAACATAGTACCTATATCCCTCAATGGATAGACATGGAGCTGGTCCCCATACATCATAATGCACCTTGATAAAGGGCACATATGTTGTTGTCCCAGAATCACTAAAAGGAAGTCTATGCATCTTGCCTTCTAAACAATAAGAACACAAAGACCTAGAAACTGAATATGTTCTTTTATTTGTGAACTAGACAACATTTTAGACATGACAGGTTGAGAAGGATGACGTAATCTTTGATGCCATACTGGAAATGATGATGATGAGCTGACAAAAGCATATGGAGATGGCTAAGATATAGAAGAGGCTGGTGGAGACTTGAAGAGATATAAGCCTTCCTCACTACTCTTTCCTTGATAGAGAACTATTTTGGATGCCTTGTCCTGCACAACAATATTAGCTTCATCAAGAGTTATAAAACAACCATTGTCTCTACATAGTTTTGTGAAAGATAACAAATTCATAGCTAAGTCTGGAACATGCATAACTTGATTCAATTGTAAGACATGATCAACAGGTTTAATGCAACTATAGCCAATGTGTGCCACATTCAAACCTGTACCATTACCAATGGTTATCTTGTTGTCAGAAGAATATGGTTGAGCAATTGTGAGATTTCTCAGTTCTGAAGTCAAGTGGTGAATTTCTCCAGAGTCTCCTATCCAAATTTCACTATTTGAATGAGTATTTGATGGAGCAGCCAAGCTACTGGATGAAGAAGCACCATTGCTAGGATGAAGAAGCACTAGGAAAACAAGAGCTAGATGATCCATTGAACACCAGACATCCTCCTCCTTGAGTTTGATGAAAAACACCATTAACACTACCTGTTGATTGAGTAGTTAGAGCAGCCAAAGAAGCAGGGGGATCAGAACCTTGATAACCAAAGTTGGTTCTATGAGAACAGTTCAAAGCAACTTGTCCTTTGAGACCACATATTTTTGGCAGGTGGGAATAGACAAAGATGGATGTCCCTCAGGAACATTAGTTCTGTAAAAACAGTTAGCAGCTGTGTGACCTTTCTCAGAACAAATTTGACATTCAGGAGATGGTACATTGCTTGAAGGCCTATATTGTGACTGAGAAGTTTGTTGAGGTTTGTAGTCAGGATTCTGATAGCAAGTACTTGTAAGATGATCATGTTTGCAACATATTTGACATTTATGAACACGAAAGCATGTGTCCACAGTATGTCCTTTTTTACCACATACAGAACACTCAACACCATTTCCATTATATTTGGCATCTTTAGTTTTTCCTCCACCCTTGTTATCCGAACCTCTACTATTTCCATCTCTTTCTCCATTCCTTGTCTCATCTTCTTGAGCTACCATAGCACTCATAGAAGGCAAAAGAGAAAAACTTCCTTCAATTCTTCTTTCTACAGCAAGTAATTGAGACCTCAGGTCTCGAAGAGAAATAGGTGTTTCCCTGCCTTCAACAACAGTTCTAACAGTGGAGTATTCATCAGGGAGACCATTCAAGATGACGATGATAACATCTTCATCTGGAATAGAAACTCCTACATATAAGAGCTTATCTCGAGCATTCTTAACACATTGCAGATACTTCTCAATTGTCTCACTGCCCTTGCAAAGTGTTTGTAACTCAGTTTTAAGCTGCATTATGCTCACTCTTGACACAGCAGAAAAACATTCTTGAAGAGCAATCCAAGCTTGCCTGGAAGTTTTGCAACCTATTATCACATCTACAATATCTTCATCCAAAGTGGCCATGAGTAGGCTACAAAGTGGCCATGAGTAGGCTAAGAAGAGCCATGTCTGTCTGCTTCCATGCTCTATAGGCTGAGGTTTCTTCCTTAGTGACTTCACCTTCAGAAGTAAGCACATATCGAGGAGGGGTAACTTTGAGCCATCCTAAAAATCAAACAATCCATTTCTAGCAAGTGTAGACTAGAACTGAAAACTCCATTTGATGAAGTTTCTTTCTCCAAGTCGCATAGTTATGATACTCAACAAAGAATGAACATTAGAGTGAGAAAGACTAGGAGTAGTTACACCTTGAGGAGCCATATGTTGCCTTTAGGTTTTAATGCAAATAGTTCTTACTGAATAAAGTTATGTTTATAGCAACTTTCAGCAGTACACTTCAAGAACAATATTACTTGAATTAAAAGACACAAAATTACACACAGTAGAGAGAAATCAGCTCAAAAACTACTTTGCTCACTAATTGCTTCAACTTCTACACAAATATCACATAAAGATAGCAGTTTTGCTTTATAATCTTGAAGTATGCAAAGATTTCAGAGAGATTTTGCTCGAGAATTACTCTATAGGCTCCAAACTTACTATGATTTACTCGATATACTCCAAATTTGCTATAAGGCTCAAACACTGTAGGGGTGGATTTGTACAGAGACTGCTAGGATTGCTTGATTAAGTTGCATCTCCTCTGTTTACCCCTTCTAAGTTCCGGTACTAGGTCCAAAGCTTCAGGAAGCTTTGTAGCGTCTTTCCTTATTCCCTGCAATAAGGTTGGCCTACTGTGGTGACATGGTTTTGGTGATGGTGAGGTAGAAACTTCATATAGCTTTGATGGATGAACTAGAAATATACAAAACGGCTTGCAAGAAGGCATGTAGCGTGGGAGCTGGAAGCACATGAGTTGCAGAAGATGAGAGCTTTGCTGTGGTGAAAGGTTTACTACGTATCATCTACTGCAGTGAATGAATGAACGAATTTTTAGGGATGGCTTATGGGTTTAAAGGTCGTGTAAGGCTTTGAATTGGTTTTGGGTTGGAGGTTGAGAATGCTTGAATTGTTGCTTGAGGTTTGCTTGTGGGGTGTATTGCTTGGAGCTTGCATGATCTATTGGTTGGAGATTGTCTGATCCCCCTTTCTTTGCAGTAACCAGAAGCCTTAATTTATAGGCTAGAAGAGGTAAGGTTAAGATCCAGGTTCATCAGATGAAAGTAATGGACTTTGAAAGAGAACTATGATGATAAAGTCATATCTGGAGAACAAGGCAATAACCAAATGACTAAGGGGGAGCTATCTGTTGTACTATTTTGCGTAAAATATGGAATTGGAGTAGCAAACTTCTAGGGAATAGGTGTTGTAGTTATAGTCTAAGTTGAATTAATAAAGAAGTCAGAAAAGGTGATATATCTCATTGGGAAAAGTTGCATGTTACTTCTGGAATAACTTGGAGCAAGCTAGAACTAAGAAGAAATTTGATTGAGGCTTTGTATTTGACGTTAAGGAGGATGAGTTACTGCGGGGTAAAAGAAGTATCGACGTTCATGTTGTTGGAAAGACTATTGGTAGATAATTGTGTTTAGGCTTATGGGTTTGGATTCTCTCATCTTTGCATGTCCATGTAATGATTTAGATTGTCGGGCCTGGATTTTGGTCCCAAGTCCAAAACCGCCGACAATCGAAAATTAAGAATGGGCCTCATGTACTTCCGTTACCTTCCACACCACACCCAATCTTGTAAGCCCCAAGAGCATGATTGTGGCTTGGGTCCACGTGTGTGGCATGACACTTAATAAGGCAGAATCAAGAGTGAATTGCAAGATCAAGAGTTCTTTCTAGCATAATGGGCTTTAAGCTATTAAAGCTCATAGTTTGTAGTTTTGTGCATTTATATTTGTATTTGAGCCTCAAACAACTATTGGGCATGAATATTGATTTTTTGGGTACAACATTAGCCCCCTTGATTATGTAGGCTATGCAATGACTATGAAATAGGCTACATAATCAATAAGAAAGTGGCCCAAGGTAAGCATGATCGAAAACCAAGAGTATAGAAGCATGAAATTTAAATGAGTTAGCCGCATGAGAACTTGAAGTATTCACATGATTTGTTTTAAGGAAGAGTGCATGTGTTTACGAGGACGATGAAGAAAATAAGTAAGCATAAGATAATGAGAATGAGTTAAGTAAAAGTAAAATTGATAATGAATTAGAGTAAAATAAGAGTGAGTTTGAAAGTAAAGCATGTGTGCGGTTGGACGAAGAGTAAGAACAATATGATAAATTCTAGTAGAGTAATTGTGAACACAAGAAAATGATCAAATCTTTAAAGGAAATGAAACATGCGTGAATGGTCAAGTATAGCTTGTGGAAAACAAGTAAGCAATGAGCAAGTGAGGATAATCACGAGATTTAGAAAATAAGTTGTTCTTTTGAAAATGGAAAAAAATATGAATATTAGTAGATGAACGAGCAATAAAGAAGAGTAGAACTATTTTGTCTTCAAAGTTGATGGCAAAGAGCATAACGACAAGAGTATTTGCAAAGTAATCAGCAAACAAAAAGAAAGCTAAAATAAAATACGTAAGTATATGTGTGAAATATGATACGTGATAAGAGTAAAGCAGGGTGTGCAAATTGAAAATAGTGAGCATCTAAAGTATTTTAAAAGATAGAATAGGCATTTGCATTTGGCTTATAGATATGATTGATGGTTTGCATCGCACGATGTGTAAAAAGATGTATTTTCTTTGCTTGGCTTATACATGCTTGATTATGTGTTTGGCATGTGTAGCATGAGGGTTCGTTTTATGGTTGACTTAAATTTGCTTGAGCATGTGGTAACTATGCTTAGGCATGTGTTAGGCATGTGCATTGATCGCTTAAGGTTGCCTTAATCATTTAGCAGACAAAGGGAGAGTGTGTGGACTTTGAAATGTATATGCTTAAGAGAATAAGCTTGGCATGACTCTCACATGGGCTCCGATAGATGCACGACCTTGACAAAGAGGTGCTCGGCATTGTTGATTTGTATGTGCTTGGCATGAGCTTGAATAAGGCTTGGCTTGTCTCTTTTGGTCGTGAATCCGCTTGACGTTGAGTTTAGCTTGGCGCGGGCCCGAAGTATGCTTTGGCTTATTGCATTTATGATTTACCATATGCATTGGTAATATGCATGAATGATGATAAGAGTTCTCTTAAGTATATCACTATATTGAACTAGTAAAATAGAGTACTTTGTGGCCATGGGCTTGTGAAAGAGTTCAGCTTGGCCCATTTTGTTTGGGCTACCTTTCTTATCAAAGCAACAAGACTAACAGGTAGAAAAAAACTTGGCTCGAGTCTTATTGACAAGAAAATGTTCTTTTATCATGTTGATGCAGGGTAAAAGGGGAGGTAAAGCCAAATTCCCCTTTTCTCACCAAATCATAGGTTTAAGACTAAGAGACATTCTAAGGGATATATGCTTTTTCTAATTCAGTACCAAGGCTGACAAATCAGGGGATTTTCTTCTTCATGGGCTGAGCTCTAGGAGGTAAGATGATTACCGCAGTGGCAATTTTTCTCTGGCTTTTGAATGGGTAGGCTTCAAATGTTTGAAAAACTGCATTTAGAGCTTGATATCTAGGATGTTTAGGCTTGATTTATGAACTCATGGCAAGTGAGGGCTTTAATTTTGAGTAATTGCTTGTTGCATTATAGAACCTTGGACAGATTGCTCGCATTTCTGACTTCCATTGCATTTTGTTTTAGGATTGTACACGAATTTACATTCCTAAAGCATGACCCAATCATGAGCATAATTGGGGCTTGAAATTAGTAGAAAAGAATACTTTGATTTTAGGGTTTTCAATAATAATACTATTCATCCCACAAAGGGGTATATATACAAGGACAAGAGGAGTAGTCTAACCCTAATAGGAAACAATCATTCCTATAATTACATGATAACCTAAATAAATAAGAATCATAATTACATAAGATTTACAGCTATTCTACACTCCCCCTCAAGTTGGTGCATAGATATCTATCATGCCCAACTTGTCAACTGAGCTGTCGAATATCTTCCTGGACACTCCTTTAGTAAGAACATCAGCTAACTGGTCTTCTGATTTTACAAATGGAAAACGAATAACCTTTCTGTCAAGATTTTCTTTAATAAAATGACGATCAACCTCCACATGCTTTGTCCTATCATGCTGAACTGGATTATGTGCAATCTCAATTGCAGCTTTATTATCACAATGCAAATCCATAGGTTGTCTAAGCTTGTAACCTAGATCTTTCAGGACATTACGAATCCATAACATTTCACAGACTCCATGTGCCATACCTCGAAATTCAGCTTCTGCACTTGATCTGGCCACAACTTTCTGTTTCTTGCTACGCCAAGTGACAAGGTTCCCTCCTACAAAAGTGAAGTACCCAGATGTAGAATGCCTGTCAGTTTTATCACCAGCCCAATCTGCATCTGTGTATCCCCCAACTTCCAATTCATCCTTTTTCTCAAACAGTAATCCTTTACCTGGTGCCATCTTCAAATACCTCAAAATCCGAAAAACTGCATCCATATGTTCTTCACTAGGACAATGCATAAACTGACTGACAACACTCACAGCATAAGCAATATCAGGTCTAGTATGTGAAAGATAAATCAACCTTCCTACAAGACGTTGATACCTTCCTTTATCAGTTGGAATTTGATCAGGATAAATGGCGAGTCTGTGATTCATCTCAATGGGTGTCTCAATTGGACTACAGTCCAGCATCCCCGTTTCAGTAAGTAAGTCAAGAACATACTTCCTCTGTGACAGTGAAATTCCCTTCTTAGACCTCGCAACTTCAATACCCAGAAAATACTTCAGTTGCCCCAGATCCTTCATTTCAAACTCCTTTGACAGATACTTTTGTAACTCATTCATCTCTTTCGGATCATCCCCTGTAACAATCATGTCATCAACATACACAATAAGAGCTGTAATCTTACCATTCTTGCGCTTGATAAACAAGGTATGGTCAGAATTGCTCTGTCTGTACCCAAAGGCTCTCATGGACTTTGAAAATCTCCCAAACCAGGCTCTTGGAGATTGCTTCAGGCCATACAAAGACTTCTTCAATTTACACACCTTGCCACCAATTGCGTCTGAAGCTTTGCCGTCGCAGAGCCGTCGCCAATGCTCTTTTGCGACGGCAAAAGAGGCTTTTGCCATGGCATGGCGCCATGGCTATTGCAATTTTTTTTTGTAGTGTTCGTTCTACTCATGACTTGATTGTAAGAACCATGCTATTTGCAATAACATTAGTTCCAGCTACAGTGACTTGTAGATTTGTGAATTCTATGGGTGCATAAATGAATTCTTTGAGTATGAAAAAGTTTTTTGCTTGATATCTAGCATATAGATCTTTGCCTGACTAATTTACTACATAAACATTTGGTTCGAAAGCAATGAGCATGAAATATTTGTAATTTTGTTGGTGGTGGTAGTTAACTACAGAAAAGTGGTATAGGATGATAGTTGTGGGAAGCTATGGAAAAAGGATATGAGATAGAGATAAAACTCTTGAATTATGGAGTTTGGACATGGATTTAGGAGAAGTTAAGTTTATGAAGCTGGGTTTTGAGGAATGTGTGTGTGTTCACCACCGCGACAAATGTGGTAAAAAGCTTCGATCCAAGGAAATTACATGTTAATCTGGGTTTAAGTTAATAGAGTTTGCTGCTGAAAATATGATGGGTAAAGGATTGAATTTGTGGATCTTAAATTTTTGTTGCTTGAAGTTGTGACTTCTCCATGGTAGAAGACATAAGTTATCGAAAATGGCAAATGCCATGCACAAACTGGAATATTGGTAAGTGTACTAGCATGACTACAAGGATAAGACTATAGTTAATATAGAATTTGTAATTACTGTAGATGGTGTTTTGCTTGCTGCAGTAGTAAAACTTTGGATATAGTACTAATTACTTTGGTTTGAGAAAGACTTGCAATAATGGTCTTGGTTTGACATCATGCCTGGTTGGGTATAGAGTTGAGTGTTGTGATCAATGTCGGGGCTCAGGTTTTAGAGTAAAATAGTTACTGTAGTGGAAGTTTTGGCTACGACAAGAAGCTTTCTATTGTTGTAGTGAAAGTGTGAAACATGACTGGGAGCTGCGGGGAGAAAGAATAATCCAGAATACAAATCATAGTATTAAGACTAGCATTGGTTCTTTGGCTTGGATAAAGACTATTGGAATAAAAATGTCATTTCAACATTAGAATCACTTAGCCATGGTGGAAAACAATGACTATGGCATATCTATGATTATGGCTGACACAAAGGCTTGGGAGAGATATTGGCTTGTTGATACGCGAGAGAAGGGAATTTTGAAATATATGTGCTTGAACTACAATATATGATGATCACATGAATGTACTGGAGACTAAATTAAAACTTCACAGTAAGCCTGAACAAGATCACCATTAGTTAGCCCCCAGGTGTCATAGCATATTATTCTGAGATACTGGTTGTTTTTTGAGTGTGATGATGGATAATGCATTTTGCTTGGAGTTGACTTGATCGAATAGTGATTGCTTGCTCTAATGCTTTTGGCTTGATTGAGTATTAATTGCTTGTTCTAATGGTTTTAGCTTGATTGAGTATTGCTTGCATATCCTAATGGTTTTGGCTTGACAAAGTATTAGTTGCTTGTTCTAATGGTTTTAGCTTGATTGAGTATTGCTTGCTGCTTGATTGAGTATTTTTTGTCCTAATTGTTTCCTTCGATGTGTACGTGTTTAGTATTTCAAATCATCATGGTTGAGGCAATGAGCTTTGGGAAAGAGCATGAATGGCTTGGCTAGCTCTTTATTTTATAAGTTTGGATTTCTCGTTTTGACTTGAAGGCTTGAATGGATAAACATGTATTGCAGTAAGTCAAGAAAAGTCCACTACAGCTCACAATGCGCTTATGAGAGGTACCAGCTTGATTTGGTGGGTGTGGATATACATGTGAAATGTTGGGTTAAAGTATGGTGTTGGAATTTGTGTGCTTGGCTAAAATTTTGGTTTTAAGCTTCTAGGACAATAAAGCTTAGCATGCTAGGGTAGGTCTGGTTTGCTGAGCAAGTGCCTTTCTACTGTTGCAATATTGACATTTTAGAGTCACGTATATGACTATTGTGTAAAAGAATGCTTGCATATTGTGTAAGAGGCGTGCTTGTACCTTTACTGCAGTGCACTTTTTTTTTTTTTCCAAGAATAATTTTATTCTTCTTCTCCCGCAGCAGTGATCTATGGAGTTGATATCATTTTCATAGATCACAATCCACTTGCAATTTATAGCAGCATAGATTTGGCGGTCTACAACATAAAGATGCAGCTTCTTTGGTTGCCAAAGCATGAAACAGAAATGGGAAGCTCCTGAAAGTAAGAAGGCTCAAGTTGAGTGGTGATGAGGTTATTTATGTGTTCTTTGGTTTGAAGGAAAGAATCGAGGTGAGCTAGCTATTTGTGGATTGAGTTGCTGTCAAAATGTTTGGAATGCTTGAATATAGCTTGAATAATGCTTGGTTTTTTTTTTTTTCCAAGAGTGTTGCTTCTTTTGGTTCAGATATAGAAGAATAGTAGAGTGATGAGGAAAGGTTACACTTTGTTGGATTAAAGATAGCATTAGGTTTAGCATGGAGCATGATTGTTTTTATTGGATTTATCAGCATGAGATTGACACTGTAGCATGAGAATAAAGAAGGGCTTTTTATCATAAGAGATCTGGTATTTTGCTACAGCACTAGTGGAGTGAAATATATGGTCTGAAATTGAATTCTGGTGTTGAGTGGATATCGGATAACAAAACTATATATAGTAGTTTGGCATTGATTTCTGTGGCAAACTTGAAACATGAATTTATCTTGACATAAGGTGATTTGGCTATGGCAGGTGAGGATATGGCTCATTGAAGGTTTTGGCTAATAGAGAAAGCATGTTTTTGTCTTGTTGAGATTTGCTTGAAATTTTTTGAAGCCAAGAACATCAATGGAGTGATGGGTGAGAGGAAATAAGGGATCTAAACCCAGTCCCCAGTGAAGTCGCCATTTATGTAGGGGTGGATTTGTACAGAGACTGCTAGGATTGCTTGATTAGGTTGCATCTCCTCTGTTTACCCCTTCTGAGTTCAGGTACTGGGTCCAAAGCTTCAAGAAACTTTGTAGCGTCTTTCCTTATTCCCCGCAGTAAGGTTGGCCTGCTGTGGTGACATGGTTTTGGTGATGGTGAGGTAGAAACTTCATATAGCTTTGATGGATGAACTAGAAATATACAAAACGACTTGCAAGAAGGCATGTAGCGTGGGAGCTGGAAGCACATGAGTTGCAGAATATGAGAGCTTTGCTGCGGTGAAAGGTTTACTACGTATCATCTACTGCAGTGAATGAAGGAACAAATTTTTAGGGATGGCTTATGGGTTTAAAGGTCGTGTAAGGCTTTGAATTGGTTTTGGGTTGGAGGTTGAGAATGCTTGAATTGTTGCTTGAGGTTTGCTTGTGGGGTGTATTGCTTGGAGCTTGCATGATCTATTGGTTGGAGATTGTCTGATCCCCCTTTCTTTGCAGCAACCAGAAGCCTTAATTTATAGGCTAGAAGAGGTAAGGTTAAGATCCAGGTTCATCGGATGAAAGTAATGGACTTTGAAAGAGAACTATGATGTTAAAGTCATATCTGGAGAACAAGGCAATAACCAAATGACTAAGGGGGAGCTATCTGTTGTACTATTTTGCGTAAAATATGGAATTGGAGTAGCAAACTTCTAGGGAATAGGTGTTGTAGTTATAGTCTAAGTTGAATTAATAAAGAAGTCAGAAAAGGTGATATATCTCATTGGGAAGAGTTGCATGTTACTTCTGGAATAACTTGGAGCAAGCTAGAACTAAGAATAAATAAAAGAAGAAATTTGATTGAGGCTTTGTATTTGACGCTAAGGAGGATGAGTTACTGCGGGGTAAAAGAAATATCGACGTTCATGTTGTTGGAAAGACTATTGGTAGATAATTGTGTTTAGGCTTATGGGTTTGGATTCTCTCATCTTTGGATGTCCATGTAATGATTTAGATTGTCGGGCCTGGATTTTGGTCCCAAGTCCAAAACCGCCGACAATCGAAAATCAAGAATGGGCCTCATGTACTTCCGTTACCTTCCACACCACACCCAATCTTGTAAGCCCCAAGAGCATGATTGTGGCTTGGGTCCACGTGCATGGCATGACACTTAATAAGGCAGAATTGAGAGTGAATTGCAAGATCAAGAGTTCTTTCTAGCATAATGGGCTTTAAGCTATTAAAGCTCATAGTTTGTAGTTTTGCGCATTTATATTTGTATTTGACCCTCAAACAACTATTGGGCATGAATCTTGATTTTTTGGGTATCAACAAACACACAAAGATTTTGCTCAAGAATTACTCTAAATGCTCCAAGTTTACTCCAATTTACTATAAAGCTCAAACTCATAAAGTTCAAAATCCAAGGAACAAGATTGAATCAACTGAGGGGAAGATGAATACAGCATAGCAACTTCTCAACACACTGAGAAGTCCTCAAAACCAAGCTTCGATGAAGATCAAAGCCACAAATCCAAGATCTGAAGAAGATCAAACTTCGACTCGCACCAGAAATGAAGCTAAACATGAGTATACAAATAACCGAGAATCAATTAACCTTGAGTGCGGAAGCATGACTCACAGGTCCAAGAGCTATGAAGCTCTGATACCATGATAGCCATGGCAGTTGAGATGAGCTTAGGGTTTACCAAGAACACATAGAAATTGAGAGAGAAGACTAGAGAGAAACATTAGGAGCTTCTATTCAACTAACCAAGCTTTCATTACAGGCAAAAAGGATGAGTCACTGTATTTATACACAACGTGAAAAACAAACTAGCTAACAAACTAACAGAACTTGACAGCTGGAAATAGATGGATGGATCAACGTGTCACACAGTCATTGGAAGCTTCTGAATTCTATTAAAATGACTAACAGCAAGGTCAACACGATTTTTACATCATGGTAAACAAGAGAAAGGGGATTTATCGTTATCTTTTTTTTCCTAATTCACAAAATAAAAAAGGGATGTTATTGTTGCTGCAATGCAAAATTACTAGAGAGAAGGAAAAAAAAAAAAACAAAAGGAAGTGGACGAGTCTTGACTCTTGAGGTCTGAGAGATACTTGAGAAAGAAGTGAATGAACAGAAATGGTAATTATAGAGAAGAATTAAAGAGAGATGGGAAAGTGAACTGAGAAACCTATGAAATTGAGATGGGTGACTGTGGATTTTGTTTTTGTTTTTGTTTTTGTTTTTTTCTTTCCTGTCTGGAAGGGTATAATGGGGTTTAAAATTGTGCAAAAATTTGAAGAGGTCCAAATCCTAAATTGGGAGGTATGAATAGAACCTCTCCTTAAAACCTAAAATTTTGGTAAGCTGTGCTTTGGTAATTATGCTACATTGTAATCGAGTTACATATCGAGTTATCTTTCTGTTATGTCACTGCTATGTCAAAGCAAATAGAGTAGCCATTGATGCACTCTTTGCTAGTTGGTTCCTGGTTGAATACATTTTTTCGGTAGAGACTACTGATACTATTTCGAGAAGTTCTCTAGATGCTTATTGTAATCAGGAATTTAGGCTCAATGTCCCCCTGTATTCGACAGTTTCATTAATCAAGAGTTGAGGGCAGCCGCACCAGCCCTTTATTCAAAAAAATAATAATAATACTAAAATAAAATAAAATAAAATAAAATTTTAATAAAAAATTGATTTTTGTAAAAGCAAAGCAATCCCAAACTAGCCAAAGGAAAAAATAAAATCAGCTTCATTATGCCCTATACTCTATTCCCTGCATGTGGTGAACCGTTTACATTATTAATATAAAATTAATGGGCTCCCAAGCCCAAGTCCATCACCAAAATGAAACCCTAGGGCGCAAAAAGAAACCTACCCGTCATAGATATCAACTTGAATATACCTCACTAATGGAGTCGTTGCAAGCGCCCAGATAAAAAAACCAAATCATAAAACACTTTGTAGAACGTTCACAAATCACCAAGCCTTGACAGGAGGAAAACAAGCACCCAACAATGATTTGAATTCCACCAAAGCTTCTAGGTGATGGTTCAACTGGGATCTAGCGACTGGCCCTGGGCATAGGCCTATGCTTAGGGCACCCGATTTCATGGGCCCCCAAAAAAATTACTACTTAGTAATTTGACCGAAAGCACCTCAAGTTTTGCAATTTCAAATATATTTGTGGAGGAAAATGGGGGCTGAGAACATCTCTAGTTGGTTAGTAGGATTGATCGGAATGACAAAAGCTACAAGACTCCGATAGTCTTGAATGTGTACAACCTCACCGTTATCAACAATTATTTAGTTTGGTTTAGTCTTGGAATATTCCACTCTAGTACTAACGGTCTGGGCCTATTTCAATATTTGATTTTCTTTTCTTGGTTCTTCATGTTTTGATGATCTGGGTGTGGTTGTGTATTGATATTCTATGTTTGCAATGGTTTTATTGCCTTTTGGGTTTCTGGTTACTGTTAGTAGTGATGAATATGCATTTGTATGTGGTGCTGTGTGTGCTTGCAAGATTGGTACTTTCAAGCTTAATGTATGGAAAACATTTGATTGTGGTAATTTTAAATCTGATATGACTATGTGTGATTCTGATTTATAATGAAATGTATGTTATGTTTGACGAAACGTGCTTTTATTGCGTTGTGATTCCGGATTGCATTGATGCTAGCTTAATATTGCATTAGGCATTGAATATAGAAGCATCTTTTGTACTAGATAATAAGTAGTTCCACCCAAATGTTAAAGAAGTACATAGGGGTCACCATGGGCAGGGCTAGGGCCGGCCCTACCCTAAATTTTAGGGCTTAGGGTCGGGTTGGGCCAGGCCTAGTCAAAGTCAACAAAATTTAGGGTCGGGTAGGGTCGGGCCGGGGCTTAATATGCTAACCCATACCCGCCTGAAATGACCGATTCGTTAGGGCCGGCCTTCTGAATAGAGCCAAAATGGGCCGAAAATGGCCTTATTTTGTATAACCAAAAAAAAAAAAATTTGTATTTTTTCCTCAAAATGTGGCTAGATGATTATATAGGTAATACAAGACTCATTGTTTTTTGTTGATCATATTTAATACACACACACACACACATATAGAAATTAACTTATAACATTTATTAATTTAGTTAAGGTATTATATTCAATTAACTATCTCTCTAAATCTATCAATATTAATTGTTGTGTAACAAGGAAAATAATAGTTAAAGAAAACAAAGCCTATGTAATATAAAATAATAAAAATAATATATAAATTTTAGGGCCTGGCCGGGCTTGGCCCTTAAGGGCTTAATTGGGCCGGGCCGTAGGGTAGGGCCGGGCTTCACTTGCATGACCCTTACCCTACCCTATTTGAGAAAGGGTAGGGCCGGCCCGCCCTAATGTAAGGGCAGGGTCGGGCTTCGGCCCTATGGGCCGGGCGGGTATAGGGCGGGCTTAGGGTTGAAGGGCTAAATGATGAGGCCTAGAAGTACATAGTTCAACTGATGCAACTGTACTTAAGTCATTGAGTACATGAGTATATTTTGTACTAAATAATAAGTACTTCAACCCAAATAGTAAACAAATACAGACTTCAACTGATGCAATTGTACATGAACATGAATGTATTTGAAGATAGGGAGCCCCGTTCTTTTTCTTCTTCTTTTTTCAACTATTGCCCCGATTTTTCGTCGCTTCGGATTGCCAGAGTCGTGATGAGTTTTGACATAACATCATCTAAAATTAGGTCAAAATAGGACATGTCTTTTCATATACAAACACATATAAATAATCGGTTTTTAATGATGCTCATTTTTGAGTCAAATTATTAAATCGAAACAATTGAAAACTATCAAAGTACCAACATAGCCGTGATATCGTGGCATATGAGGAATATAACCCCCCACTGCCGCTTTGATTACTTGACCGGCCAGTTGACCACGCAAAATCTTTGACGCGTCCGGAAATAAAAGGTCCGTCCGGCGCGTTACGTAGTGCGAGCTAATCAATTCCCAGGTCAACTACTAACAGCGCCATGTTGTAGCCGTTTGGGATTAAAAATGTTTAAAATGATTTCCAACCCCACCACCCCACGGTGACGCTTTAATAACACTTCGAAATTCGGTCAACAATTTCACTTCCCCACTTGAAAATGTCAAACCCCAACAAAACGAAAGCCAATTAAGCACCTTCTAGTTTCCTTCTCCATCACGTATCTTCCACCGGTGGGCCCCCACGCCGAGAACCAGCGCATTCATGCCGTTACAGAGTTTGAAACTGAGGATTGTCAATTGTGTGTGGAGGAAGAGGAAAGCTGGAAAGGTCTTATTTAAATTTGGGTCAAAGGCTCGTGAATGGAGAAAGCAAACTAGGCGTTTTCCATATGGAGCTTTTTCTTTGGATTCTAGAGTGGTCGACCACCTAGCCTTTTGACCCCTGAGATATAAACTGCTTTGGGGACCATCTTTAAGTCAAAGTAACTTCCACTGTGTTCACCATCATATGAACAAACATAGAAAGTTCTTGATTTTGGTCTTTAGTTACTCTAGGGTTTTGTAAAAGATCAAGGGACTGCTCTGCCTCCCAAGGTTTTTGACTAATTCCAATATGTTAATGATCGATTAAAGTCATAAAATGGTTGATGAATTTGACTTTCGAGATTTTTAATATATGAATATGAATATATAAATTTAGCGTTGAGGTCCTTTATTTTTATGATAAAACTCACCACGTATATACTATAATTTCAATACTTATTTTGTCGGTTTAAACCTAAAATGTCAAGAAATTGATAGCGGTATAAAAAAAGAGGTAGTAAGTTGACTGGAATTAAAAAATATATATATAACATTAACTAATTTTAAGTAGAGTAATTAATGTGATAATTTTTTTAAATGGCTAACTATGAACTTGTAAAGTGTATTCGAACAGATAGCTATACTACTACACTAATCGATCAGTCGACCTAAGGGCATCTCCAACGGTAGTAGTCAAAAGCCAAAATGGCTTTCTTTTCCGGAACGCATCTCCAACCATTCTCTAAGCTTAGCCATTTTGACGAAGGAAGCTGGAACGAAAGCCATTTTGGCTGAGGAAGGAAGAGGGTGGGCCCTATATAACTGCACGTGGCTGGTGAGAGGAAGATAGAGGCAATGCGCAGCGGGAGTCTGAATGCCATAAACGCGCAAAAGGACAAAATAACGTTCATTCAGCCTGGAATGTGCCTTACACGTGCAGTAAGGTGGCCGACACTGGGCCCCTCCAGGGACAGAAGCCGTTGGGGCTTCCAACGGTCCTCAAACCAACGGACGAGATGCAGCTTTTGTTAAATTTCATTTAAAATGAAAGGCCGAGATTAATTGGTTCTAAAAATGAAAAAGTAAATATATATTTACTGAATATCTAATCTAACCGTTCAAAAAATTGTATGGATTAAAATCAACGGTTAATAATAAAGTAAGTGTGTTTTAAAGCAAAAAAAAAAATGAAAAAATAAAAGAAAATTTTCTAAAAAATCAGAAAAATGTTTTTGGCCCGTTGGAACAGTAAGTTTAACAAATTCTATAAATACTAACCCTCTTCTTCATAATTTTTCACTCCAAAACATCTCCAATCTCCTCCAAACTTCATTCTTTTTCACCATTGTTCTTCATCTAACTAGCTTTCAATTTTTTTTAGAAGATGCCTAACCCAAGACAAGAGTGTTGGAAGGCCGCCGAAGATATAGCATTGTGCGTAGCTATAGTTACCGTTGGTGAAGACGGTTCTAAGGATACTAGTCAAGAGAAAAAAAGATTGTAGGAGCGTGTACATGAAGTATATGAGACTTGCAAGCCTCCCGGAGGCGTGGTTAGATTGGGAGGAGGGTGTGACAGTCGTTGGAAAAAGATTAGACCGGCATGCCAAAGATGGCGTCAAGCTCTTAACAAAGCAGCAATTCTTCGAGGAAGTGGTGATAACGCCAACGACGAGATAATCATCACTATTCTTGACGTTTAATTCTTATTTTTAAAATTAATTTTACCGTTATTTTAGCATGTTATGTTTATTGACTTTCTTATAAATATATATAGTACATGATTAATATCTTCTTATTTATAGGAATTACAAGCTAAGTCAATATATCGTACGTTAGCTAAAGGAGAGGAGTTTACGTTTGAGCATTGTTGGCCAATATTAAAGGATACAAAAAAGTTTAGCAATCCTCCGGGCATGAATGTCGGTAGCTCAAGTTTTCCTACCTCTATCAACTTAGAGGACGACGGCACTCCCGCGAGTGACTCCCCAAGCTATTCAAATGTGCATGCACGCCCCCCAGGTCAAAAAAAACTCAGAAGGCTGCTAAGAAAAAATCCAGGCAAGACGAAACAGGTGAACTCTTATTGCAAATGCAAAGGATTGTAGACCAAGGAGAGCGCGACCTTGAATACAGGCTGCACCTCAGGGAGGAGACAAGATTAGCTGAGCAACACGCGGATGATGCTCGCACAATGACAGTGAATCCGTCAATTTTCACACCCAAAAAAAGGAGTTATTGGGAGAGGAAGCAAGCACGGATTATTGAGAGGGAGGAACAAAGCTTTAGTGCTGGTGCATTTCGTCAACCCTCCTTTTCTCCTGAAGAAAATACACCACATAGTGAAGATGACTCTAACTTGGACCTCTACGTGCCAGTTCAAAAGACTGAATGGATGGGGAGAAATTAGAAATATTTTATTGGTTGTACTTTTTCACTTTTGTTTTTCAATTATGAAAAAAAATTGTTGCTTTATTTTACAATTAACAAATAAAAACAAGTTTTTGTTTTTATCTCACTTTTATTCATAATAATAAAACACATTGCATTACAAAAGCATAAACACACTAACAATAAAATAAAACCACACAATAGCCACATTGCCAATTATTGAAAGCGTGAAAATACAATCTCTTCATCTGGGGTTCAGCTCTGCTTGCAGCATCATGTTCCAGAGGTGATTAACCAAATCTCCTTAAAGGATTCTATGCACAATTGGGCATCTAACCCCCTCATAACGGGTCATGAACTCGTCAAGTTCAGGACAGTTGCGCTCAACCTCATGATCATCCTCATACCTCTCATATATTTGTGCTTTCCTTGGTCTAGTGGGGATATCATCGGGGTCAATAGGCGACTCTTCATCTTCTTCACGCTCATCATCGACAATCATGTTGTGCAAAATAATGCAGGTCATCATGATGTATTGGAGATCCTCTCTATCCCATCCATGGGCGGGTCCTCTTACTATTGCAAAAACGAGCTTGGAGAATTCCAAATGCCCTCTCCACATCTTTTCTGTATGACTCCTACATCTTTATAAAATGAGCTTGCTCTAGCGTAATTGGATTTCTAATTGCTTTCACAAAAGATCCCCATTTAGGGTAGATCCCATCGACTAGGTAGTAGCATTGACCATATTCTCTATCACCTACATGGTACGAAACTCGAGGAGCCTCACCTGTGCATATTTCGTTGAATAATGGAGACATTCCAAGTACATTGATATCATTAAGGGAACCTGGAAGTCCGAAATAGGCGTGCCAAATCCAAGCATCGTATGATGCGACCACTTCCAGAATGATTGTGGGTTTTACCTTATAACCAGTGAAGTGCCCTTGCCATGAGGTTGGGCAGTTTTTCCACTGCCAGTGCATACAGTCGAGACTTCCCACAATTCCGGGGAACCCCTTTTTGTCAGCAACATCGAGCAACCGCTGCAAATCTGGCGGAGTTGGTCGACGAAGGTAATGCTTATGGTACACATTCCAGATTGCTCTAGTTAAGTGCGACAAGATATCCGAAGCTTTAGATTCAGCTACGTCTAGAAACTCATCACACAGGTCAGTCGGAAGCCCGTAAGCAAGCATCCTCATAGCACAAGTCAGCTTTTGTTCGGTAGACAAACCAACTCTGCCGGAGGCATCATCAGTTTGCACGAAATACGGATCGTGGTTGGCGACATCATGCATTATATGGTCAAACACATGAGGTTGCATTCTGTACCTTCTGCGAAATACATCGCCCTGGAACCTGCACGGCGAAGTGAAGTATAGAGCTTTCAATCGTCGATCCATAGCTTCTCGATCTCTTGCGATGTACTGGCGCCCGGGCTGTGAACCATCCCACTTTGATTCTTCCTCTTGGATCCTCAAGATATGAGAGGAAGCTGCCTGCATCACCAGGGCTCTTTGACGATTTCTTGTAATGACATCTTCTTCCTCTTGCATAAGCAATTTCTGGAACCTATTCATTGCAACAAGGAACCAAAAATATAAAATGAAAAGGAAGTTCAAAATTTCTAAGCTTCTGATATGAGAAGAGATGTGTTTGTGAATTGGTGAGCTATGATGGAGTGAATGACTCCGTATTTATGGAGGGTTGGAAAATGATATCTGAAGATAGGATATGACACGTGGCAGATAAAAATTAAAAACGTAATCTAACCAGCCTTTCAACGACTGACACGTGACACTGAAATCGGTAATAAAGTTGAGATATAAAATCTTATCTTATCACGTGGTAAATAAAATCTCAACCGAGATAGAGATAAGATATCGGATTCGAATAGCATTGACACGTGACACAAATATATAGATTCCCAAAAATAAATAAATTTTTTTAATCAATTAATGACGATATATTATATAACATAATTATGTATGATATATAAATTCATATTGTAGTTAATTAATTCTCTAAAATGATTAATTTATTAAATAGTTTTAGCTTTTGACTAAAGATAGTTGGAGATGAAAAAATTGAATGAATAGTGATGACACTAGGGGAGTCAAATTGGCATATAACTTTGGTTTTTGACTAAATGGTTGGAGATGCTCTAATATGATTTGTGTATATGAAAGAGACTAGTTGGGTAGGGACTAAATTAGAAAGTCAAATATTCACCCCAAATAAAACAGAAGGTCAACATTGACAACAGAAACAAGTGGAGAAAGAGCATCGTCCTTGGGCAATAATAAAGCTAAAATTACTGACAGAATAAAGTTAAAACTACTGGTGGAATAATCTTTATTCACGGTGAGCAAGAATCTTTTGCACAAAGCAATCTAACCAAGATCGGACTTTTTCAGCTCTCAATATATTCCCCAAGAAAATCAACCCATTGAAGATATGAATAAATCTCTCCCTCCTCTAAGAGAAAATGTTACAAACAGTACCCGAACTAAGGCTCATTTTTAACTTCATTACCTGACTATGCAAAACTATCACTTTGGTACCCCAAGTTTGAAGTCCGACCCAAGAATGGTACACTCCGTCCATCACGGCGTTAACTAGCTAACCACGTGGCATATTTTGAGGGTCCTCATGGTTTGCCACGTAGCAAAGATTTAACGCTGTGATGGACGGCGTGTACCATTCTTGATCGAGCTTCAAACTTGGGGTACCAAAGTGATAGTTTTGCATAGTCGGGTACTGAAGTTAGGAGTCGGCCTTAATTTGGGTATTGTTTGAAATATTTTCTCCTCCTCTAATTAACTATGAATTTATACCATAACACCCAACATGACTCTAGAAAATATTTACAATAATAATGAAAACACGTTGTTTACTGTATATTAATGAATCAATATATTAAATAAATTACCTTTATGTAGAAGTAGACTAATTCGTTACAAAGATAGAAACTCATTCACTATTGTATAAAATGAGTCTTACGATTCAAAAATTTTCATTAACCAACGACCAGAACGGTACATACAAACGGTCTAAATATGACACCCAGTAACATGCATTATTACATAATACTGTTCAGTATTCAAAAACTTGCAAAAATTAAAGTTAACTAAGACCTCAATATGGAATCTAACGTGCATGATGCATCTTTATATTAATATATTATAAAAATATCATGATAACAAAATATAAATAATCAGTGAATTTGTGTCACAACTCACAATGCACTGCTTTTCTCACATCAAGCATTGACCATTTGTGTTTCCAACATATTCAACTCTCTGAGTGCGTTACAAAGCAGGAGGAGGGAACCCTCTTTTGCCCCATGTGGGACCCATGAACCATCACCCAGCTCCTTTAGACTTTACAGTAATCGCTATTTTATCTTCATGTCATCATGTGCCATGCAAAAACTGTAATAAAGAAACATCAACCAGATCTCCACCGTCCGATCCTTCCTTTGACTTTGCACCCTTCTTTTCGTTTCTTTTATAAACCATGTCCACCCCCACAATCTCAAACCAGCAAAACTCATTTCCTCTTTGACTCCTGAGTCTCTCTCTTTGTTTCCAGACCAAAAGCAAAACCTTCAATGGCAATTGATCTCGTTAGGTTCTCCAAGATCGACGATCGGACGGCCATGGAAGAGGCCGCCTCCGCTGGCTTACAGAGCATGGAGCATCTCATCCGTGTCTTGTCCAGTCAAACCCCGTCTCACAACAACCTCGACTGCGGTGAAATCACCGACTTCACCGTCGCTAAGTTCAAGCAGTTCATCTCCGTCTTGAACCGGACCGGTCACGCCCGCTTCCGCCGCGGACCGGTCAAGCAACCTAGTGACTCTACCACTACTTCTTCTCCTCCTCCTCCACCTCCTCCCAACCCGGTCCCACCAAAGCCTCAGGTTACTTTGTCTTTGGAAACCGGAAATCCCAATACCAATACCAATACGAACACCCATTCCAAGTCCAAAGACTGCCTCACCTTATCTCCTCCCATGTCCACAACGTCATCGTTTCTTTCTTCCATCACCACCGGAGACGGCAGCGTTTCGAACGGCAAAGTTTTCTCCTCAGCTGCCTTTCCCCCGGCTCCGGCCTTTTCCGCCGGTAAACCCCCGCTCTCCCAATCCCACCGGAAACGCTGCCACGACGAGCTCGCAACCAAAACGACATCGTCCGGTCGATGCCATTGTTCTAAAAGAAGGTACTGACTTCGATACACCCCATGTTCATTTTACCATTCTCTTATTAGTATGTATGTTTTCTAAACTAAATAATCTGTTTATTACAGAAAATCCAAGGTGAAGAGGACAGTCCGAGTGCCGGCGATTAGTTCGAAAATCGCCGACATACCTTCCGACGAGTTTTCGTGGAGGAAGTACGGCCAAAAGCCGATCAAGGGCTCCCCATACCCACGGTAATATTCTATTTCTAAATCTGCACCGCAAATCGTGTTGAAAATTTCAAAGTCAAACGTGAATCTCGAGGATTAATTTAATTTTTTTTTTCTCTGCCAAATTATTAATTTTAGTTTTGTCATTTTATTTGCAGAGGCTATTATAAGTGTAGTAGCGTGCGAGGGTGTCCAGCAAGAAAACACGTGGAGCGCGCGCAAGACGACCCCACCATGCTTATCGTTACCTACGAAGCGGAGCACCGTCACCCTCACCCGCAGCAGTCAAACTCTGTCCCGGCGGGTGTTGTCGGACTCGTGTTCCAATCCGCCTGAAGAAGGAACATTTGTTGCAATGATCGCGACCGTTGAAAAGGCGCCGTGACGCTGGAGTTGGGGCATGGCGGGTGATGTTAGAAGCCCACTGACAAAAGTCAAACAAAAATGTCAAAAATATAGGGTGTAATGGAAAATGGGAAGGGGTATGATGTAAATTACGAAAGAAAGAAGGGTGGAATATAATTTTGTGGATCTTGAACATTAAATTAATTCATTTTTCGTATTTGTTGATGATGGGATATTGGATTCGTTTGGTTGAAATCTAGGTCACGCGCGCAAAAAGTCAAAAGGGGAAGTGGGGGGAGCATTAGAAATAGAATAATCTTCTTTTTTATATTCATGTCGTCTAGATGTACACAAAGTCAATGGAGTTATTCTTGGGCGTTGGCCCCACGCCAGCTAGTTGACTGTGAGATCCGGTTTTGGCTAGTTGTGTGTGGTGTGTAATGGGTGGAAAAGATGTAGATGCGAGCAGTGAGCTAACTTGGGTGAAAGTCACACTTTTCAAAGTATTGAAGTCTCGAGTTTGTGACGTCTCTTGCATTAAATTTATACGAGTTTAGCGTCTTACTTTTCCAGAGTTTCTAGCAGAATCATGTTTCGAAATCGATTCTTTTATCTCAAAACCCGTTTTAAAATAAGTAGATGTGTCACTAATTTCACTTTACATTGAACATACCCTAATCTCAGTGATCCCACATCTCATCGTCGGTTGACCCAAACTCGCTTTTCACTTGTTTACCCACAAACATAATTTTTTTCTATTACATGGAAGGTATATATGTATGTTTGAAGACTTAAATTACGAGAGTAAAGGATCATTGAAACTGAATTTGGACCAAAAAAAAGAAAGAAAAGTTTTTCTATTAAAATCTCTTTTCTTTTAACATCTATTTTTTGAATTATCAAATGACATATTAATCCTACAGTGAAATTACTATTATTCCATAAAAGTTATTATGCAAACCTCGAAAACAGAAAATAGAAAAAAAAGAAATCTAATAAATTTAACATAGACCCTAAATTATCATCTTGCTATCATCTATGTTGCACACGATTTCTTTTCCGAAAGAGCAAGAACATTTGTTTAATGGTGAACAAATCAAAACTTAAACTCAGTTTATTTATTTTATGACTAAAAAAGTAAGTATTTTTCAGAATTGGTTGCAAATCAAACAATTTCATGGACAAAAATTGTACACGATACAATAATACGACACGAGCACGAATAAAATTATAAGGACTTGGTTTCATGTATATTGATTCTATTTCATATTGGGTCAACACGATAAGAAAATAATTTTAAATGGGGCCGTGACCACTTACCCAATTTCAGTTTAAAAATTGCTCATTTACTCCACTAAGAGTTTTTTAACCACATTTACTCAATCTAACAACTACTGACAGTTTTGCCCTCATTAATCAAATTGAAACTCATCGTCTCTCTCCTCTCAGAATCTGTCTCCTCCCAGACTCTCTCTCTCTCTCTCTCTCTCTCTCTCTCTCTCTCTCTCTCTCTCTCTCTCTCTCTCTCTCTCTCTCTCTCTCCGGCCGGCCTCCATCCCCGTCGCTACTGGCTCTACCGCCATCGCCGTGGAGCAAGAAGGAATGGGTCCTCCCGGAAATCGACGAAAACGACATCGTCAGCGCCTCCTGGAGATCGAACTCGCTCCTCCGCCCCTTCTCCACAACCGGCAAACGCTGTCTCTGCCAGATCATGGTCGGGGACGAGTTTATTCTGATCAACGATGGATTCAGCGGCCTTGTTCTTCCTTTGGCTCTGAGGCTCGAGAAGGAGAAGACGGAGGAGATGTTGAGGACGATGAGTTGAGCTGGGCTGATGTTGGGCTGATGTCATGAAGATAGTTTCTGGGCTGTTTTTGGGTCTAGAACTTTCATAGTTGCCTAGTTGGTTATGTCTATGTTAGTGAGAGCTATGTGGAAGTGAGTTGACCAGGTAACTCGAAATTGATGGATAACTCGATTTTAAAGTTTTTTTTTTTTTTGGGTAAATTTGGCAGAAGGGTTATAAGGAAAGAAGAAAGAAGAATGAAAAAAAAAGTTTTATTGAGTAGTTATACATGTCTTTTGCGGGGCAATAATATGATTATTAGAGGCAATAATATGATTATTGGGAGGCAATAATATGAGTATTGAGGGGCAATAATATGCATATAAATTGATCAATTGTGCCTGTAGTGTATTCCTTTTGGTTTTGGGAGTTTATGCAATTCACTGGAGGGCAATAATATGATTATTGGAGGGCAATAATATGAGTATTGGGGGGCAATAATATGATTACTGGGGGACAATAATATGGTTATTGGGTATTATTAGGGGTGCAATAAATTCAGACGCCAGAATCCGGTCACCAGTTCGGTAGCCGGATTCCTGTGATCTGTCGCCAGAGTCCCCACCGGAGTCAAGCAAGGTCTCCAATGACTTCTTTCTCTAAGTGACAAAGAAGGAAAGGGTAAAATTGTCCCAAAAATAAATAAAAATGAATTTAAAAAAATACTTAATTGGGTATTAGGGAAATAATTTCTTAGAGTGTTTGGGTAAGTGGGCAATCTCTTAGAGTGTTTGGGTAAGCGGGCAATCTCTTAGAGTGTTTGGGTAAGTGGGCAATTTTTAAGCTAAAATTGGATAAATGATAATTTTCCTGATTTTAAATGGTTTAGTTTACAGGTAATCCGTTAATGCGATAAGACTTATCAACATAAGGGTAGTCTTGTAAGTTTAAATTTCTTCGTCAAATATATATTTAAAACTCTAGTGCATCTCTCTGATTCATCACACTCTTTTTCTCAATTTTCACGACAACCTCAACTCTCAACTTTCATATCTTCCATTAACGACGCTACTCCCAGCTTTGCAGCATCATTGGCGCTAGTCGAAAATCATACTTGCTTGCTAAGCCTCTAATGTTAAACCTTTTTGGATGCCTGACTTGTTGCGTCAATTCCTGTATATATGGGTCCTTGATGATAAATTTAGGCTTCAAGAGCGACCACATAATCGCTTTGTTGTTGATTTCGACCTCAAAAGGGACCGAAACATAGTGTTATAGGGTGGTCCATGGTACTTTAATAAAGCTCATGTGATTCTTTAGGAGTATGATGGTTTAATGGCTCCTTATTTGTCAAAATGGATTCATTGTTCTTCTGGGTCTGAATCAATAACATCCCACCGGCTTTGGAGGTCAAGGACACCATCATCAACGTTTCTTCTGTTGCAGGAAAATTTCTAGACATTGATGCGAACCTATTTGACACCACAGGTAAGAACCCGAGTTCGTGTCTCTCATGAAATCACCAAGCCTTTCTTTCATATAATAATAAAATAAAAAAATAATAAAAAACTCAAAAATTGGCTCTGGGGTTTTTGAGGAAATTTCCTTCTTCTTCGAAAACCTAGTTGGCAAGTGTCGTATTTGTAATCTGATCTATCATAAGGATGGTAGCTGTTAGATGGCTGAGAAGTTTTCAGTGCATCAATCGGAGGCACAGATGGTGGAAAACTGGATTTAGTAGCCTACTTTATTCCAGAGCTTCACAGATGGACACACTTTACACCTTCAGGTTTAAGGGTGTACAGACACTGATCTTACCCCCATCTCTCAAAATCATTTTGGTGTGCTAGAAACACAACCAAATTGCACAAACCTTTAGTTATTAGGCAGGGAGGCTCTAAAAGTATCTAGTACTGAAGATGATACTATGGCACTGGTCTTGGTTGATGTAAATGCAATGGTTCCACTCAAAGATGCACATGAACAAACTCAGGGGAAGGATACCCAGAAACCTTAAAGCGAGGGCGCCTTTCATCACATTTTTCCTCTCCAAAAAAATTGAAACTCTTGGTGAATGTTCTGCTTTAGGGGAAGATATTTAAAAACTGAATGAAGTGGGTAAACACACTGAAAATATTTATTTAAACATAATTACAAACTAATAATTCAGAGCCTCATTCTCAGGTAAACAGCTAAAAACTGTTTAGCTATCCATAAGAATGATTACAGATACTTACTTGTAATGAAAGCACACTCCTTCACACTAGACAGGAAGGAAAGAGCACACTGCTACTATGGCTTTCTTACTTCTTAAGAGAATTTGATTCTTCTCAATTTTCTGATCTAGCACTGATATGGAAATTTTCGAATGCCTACAACTGAAACTAAAAGCTCCTTATATAGGAAGCGGATCTCAAACCGAAATTCAAAACCTAAAAATGTACAGAACAACTCTGTGATTTCCTGCTTTCCTGAGTGCTTCTGCCGGTGGAGGTCGGACGGGGAAAAGCAGATTCCTTTAGGTGAAATGTTTTTTCACCTGTCTTTTTGAAAAGCAAAAGTGACTTTTGGGAAAAGTCCAAAAGTATTTTAGGTGCTTTGTACACCTGCTGCTTCACATGTTCTCGTCTGTTTCTGAGTTGTGACCAAGGACAACTCAGAACAACTCCGTGATTTCCTGCTTTCCTGAGTGCTTCTGCTGGTGGAGGTCGGACGGGGAAATGCAGATTCCTTTAGGTGAAATGTTTTTTCACCTGTCTTTTTGAAAAGCAAAAGTGACTTTTGGGAAAAGTCCAAAAGTATTTTAGGTGCTTTCTACACCTGCTGCTTCACATGTTCTCGTCTGTTTCTGAGTTGTGACCAAGGACAAACGAGTTGTTATCTGCCTGGGCCATGTGAGTAGTTGTTGCATTATCCTCGACATTTGTATCGACATACATCTTGTAGTGGTTGTCAGTTTCAAGCTGTTCAACCCACCGTAAGCATGCCAGTGTCCAATCTATCTCATTTCTTATGAGAGATAGGAAAAGGTCACTACTGACGACGTCAGGGTGATCGTAATTAGTGATAATTGTCTTTTCTCCTGCTGCCAGGAAGGTATTTTTTGTATCTTCAGAGATGATCTTCTTGATATATTCTAGAGACATGGCCTTCATCCATGGAATGCTTGAGTTAGGCTGGCCATTGTATCCAACACAGGTGGGCTGAAGATATCCTCTTTGAATAATTCTCACATAATGATATGGAGAAATCTATTCAACTTCACCATTTGTCTTCTTTATCCATTCCGGTGGAGTAGATCTGAACTTCAGTCTCAGCATACAGTCATTTTTTCTGACATTTTTGACTGTGTTGACAATGATAGGGGGCAGTCTCTTGAGATCATCATTTGTTTTAGTCCAAAGATTATGGACAAAACCATTTTCAACAAGCCAGAGCTTGTGTTCTTGAGGATGTTCACTCTGAACATTGACTAGATATCTTCCAACATAAGGTCCTGCAACAATGAAGAGAGTTGGAGGAATACGTGCCTCAGAATTATGACTTCCTATCAGATTATGGACCTCGAACCAGTCTGATTATGTTAATGCTATGATAGGAACTCTAGCACTTTCTGGATTTTCAAGAAAATGAATTTTTTTATTTCTATCAGCACTATGCTGTGTATGAACTTCTTCAAACTGTGGCCTGCCATTTTCATGGAGCTCTTCTGCTAAACCAAAGAGAGCTGGGAACATTATGCCACTGTTTCTTTCTTGAAAGGCAAATAAGATATTATCTAAAATTGCCTTCTGGTGATAAGCAAGTCTCTTGCCAGTTCTGAACATAGGAGTATCAAACATTTGGAGTTCATAGTTAAAAACGTTTATTACTCCAGTTGGAGTAGGTTTGCTTTTTGGCAAAGCAACAGCCGTCAACGGTCTTGATGAGCCTTTACCGTCTACAGTTTGAGACGGGCTAGCCAATCCTTTACCCTGGGATTGATCAGTTGTGTCTAGTCCTTTTGGACCTAGCAGGAATCTCTTGAGGATTTTTTCTTTAGGATCCTCAGCGGGTTCATGTTCTTTCCCAGGTCTTCTGCTTCTGGGATTACGACCTTCGTCGTCATCTTTTCGACTGAACATGGCCAGTTCTCTGGTGAATGCGTTTGGAAGATAGTTCTTGTTTCCTGCAATTAATTCAACATTATAATCATATTGGTTAAGGAATAATTGCCAATTTGCTAGTCTTCCTCTATCAGCAGCTTTATCAAGTTTAAAATTTTTGAAATTCTTTACTCTAGCACAATCGGTGCGGACAGTAAAGGGTTTTCCAAGAAAAGCTAGAGAATTTAAAATCGTTTTCTTGACAGCCAAAATTTCTTTTTCCTCTATGGGATAATTTAGTTCTGCATGGCTAAACTTGCCACTACAAAATTTACAGATCTTTTCAATGTTAGTTCTAGGCGTTTTTGCCAGAACAACACCGGACCAGTAATTATCACTCGCATCTGTTTGGAGGATAATTTCATCATTTTCCTCTGGTTGTTGTAGAGGAGGGAGGTTTTTGCAGAGATTTTTTTATCTGCTTCACAATTTTTTCATCATCGGTGGTGAAGTTTCATTTTCTCTTAGAACTTGTTTTAGGAGATAACATTGCTGTTAGTCCTAAGATTTTGGGAATGAAATCTCTCCCATAATCTATGACTCCTAAGAATCTCTCTAGACTCTTAGCATCAGGAATCTTATCTAGGAATTTCCAGATCTTCTCAAGGATGTGAGGTTGGAGTTTTATCACTCCATTCTTGATGTTTATTCCTAGGAAATTGACTTCATCCAGGATAAAGAAGATTTTCTTTTCTCCTAGGATAATCCCATGCTGAACTATCAGCTTTACAATCTCGTGGAGGTGTTTCATGTGTTCTTCTCTGTTTTTGGAGAAGACGAGGATGTCATCAATGTAGACGACGCAGAACTCCGCAACATGTTTGAAAATGTTGTCCATTTTTCTTTGGAAGATTGAGGGAGCTTGCTTTAGACCAAAAGACATTACTAACCATTCATAATGGCCTTGTGGTGTTTCGAATGCAGTGAGAGGAACATTCTCAGGACGCATCTTGACTTGCCAAAAACCCGACTTTGCATCGAATTTTGAAAAGACCTTAGCTCATCTGAGCTGGTTGATCAGTACTCTTACTTGAGCAATTTGATAACCGTCTTTGACAGTCTTCTTGTTGACATCTCTGTAGTCAATCACCAATCTGGCTTTGCCTCTGAGGTTTTCTGCATGATTTCTCACGTAAAATACTGGAGCATGATGAGGGCTAGTGGAAGGTTGAATTAATCTCTTGTTCAGGAGATCTTCAATATCTTTTCTGAATTCTTTTTTATCTTCCTCTTTGTATTGAGGAATAGCTTTGACATGACATATGGCATTCATATCATGTAATCTTAATTCACAGACCACTGGGTCTCTTTCCCAAAACTTTTGAGTGTCTACATCGATGTTCTACTCGAGTAGTTTCTTGATTTTATCAAGAGTGAGAATTTTTTGAGACTCAAGCTTATTCTGAAAGTGCTTGAGGTTATGCTCATGGATGAAACTAGTTTCTTGATTTTATCAAGAGTGAGAATTTTTTGAGACTCAAGCTTATTCTGAAAGTGCTTGAGGTTATGCTCATGGATGAAACTAGTTTCTTCATTTGTGCTAGTTGTTTCTTCTTCTTCTTCTTCTTCTTCAGAAGATGATTCTTCAACAAGTAGTTCTTGTTGTTGTTTGATTTGAAGGATAGTTTCAAATTTGGGTTTGTAGGGGGTAAGATCACCACTATTCTGTTGCGATCTCTGATATTGTGTAGTAAATTTTGGACCTACTACACTTATGGCTTGCGTAAGCCTGTCTGCCCAGAACACCCATTCTCCTTTTCTGAAGCCTATCGCTTCTTCATCCTGGATGAATCTTTGTTGGAGAATAAAATCATTTCCCAACAAGAAATCGGATCCTTGGCCTTCAGATTGCCAAACATTATGGATGATAAATGTTCCTCCACCAATGGTGATATGAACATTTTTTGCTACTTCATTCATTGGAAGATGGCTGGAAGATGGCTTCCATCAAACGTAACACCAGTAGCTATTCTTTTTTTATCTTCTTTCCAGAGTTCTTCTGGAATTGCAAATCTCTTTACAACTGTAAACCCTCATCCATTATCCACAAAAGCATGTAGATGATATTTTTTGTGATAAGGGAATTTAAGTCCAATCTCTATGTAGTTGCTGTATCTACTAGTAGAGATGACCTTAGCTTGTTGCAGCTCAGTTTCTTGAGCTTGTTCCTGATGTGAATGGTTTACATTCTTCTGGAACATTTTCTGGTATTTCAACCAGTTCAATGGTTGCATCGAGTTTTTCTTCCTCGATTTTTTCTTCCTTTATTTTTGAGGAAGATGGTTCCATAATTTCTTGGAACTTAGTTTCTAATTTTTTCTCTTTTTTCTCAGAGAAATATTCTTTGTACTCTTGTTCTACCAATTGGCTGACAAGACCATACTTGGTTTTTCTTCTTGCTTCAGCTATGAAGCATTCTTTGTGATAAGTCTTTTTTGACTTTTCACAGAACACAGGAAGTCCATTCTTCTCGTGACATAGGCAGTAGTCACAAACGAATGTACCAGGGTTCACCTGATAAGAAGACATTATTGCCTCCATCTTGCTTTCTTCCCAGTTTTTGACATGCAGAACATTCATCTGTCTTGATTCTAAGTACTCTACTTCAGAATCAGATGATTCTTCTTCGTCAGACCAGGCAGAGTAAACTGACCTGTCATCTTCTTCATCATCAGAATAGGCTATTTCGTAGCCCTTCATGTTTGCTGTTTCTACTATATGCTCATATTCTTCAAATAGAGCTTTAGTAGATCTTTTACCCTTTTCCGCGCATTCATTGGCATAGTGCCCTTCAGCTTTACATAACCAGCATCTGCAAGCTTTCTTGCCTGGTTGAGTATTCTGAGGATTGACTCGGTGATTCTTCTTTTTCTTGAAGAGTTTTTTTTTAGGATCTTTATCCTGTTGTTTCTTGTAATTGGAACTTTTCTTGAATTTCCAATCTTTTTTCTTATTACTCCTTTTGAATTTTTTCGAGTAATATTTTTCTTTTCTTTTTCTGTGGAACTTGGATTCGTGACATCCCCAGTTGGTTAGCATATCCAGTATTCCGTAACAGAAATTCTCAACTCCTTTGAGTTGTTTCTTAGCCATCTTAGCTCTAAGATTGACTTTGCATTGTTCTTTTAGTAATTGCCTGATTCTGTCAGCAATTACTCCAACTGAAAATCTTTCAATTGGTTTTTCAGCTATACTTTCTCTCACAGCTGTTCTCTATGGTTCAGGGAGTTTCTTGTGCAACAGGTTGACTAGATCAGTATTCTCTAGGTCACCAATTGTACAGTAATATTCTTGAAATTCATTCAAGTATTCTTCAAAATATCTCATGTCACAGATTTTGAGAGCATAGATATTTGATTTGGCCGTTTCTTTAGCCTTCTCACTTAGATTTGAGAGATCTCCACAGAACTTATCGTACAGGGGTACTGCAAAATCATAAGGACATTTTGAATTTTTTTATCTCTTCAAGCCAGTCTCTTCCTCTGGCAGTTTCTTTGAAAGAGAAATAATATTTTTTTGCTACTCCGGTGAGAGTAGTTTCATAGTACACCTGAAGATCTGGTGCTTCAAATTTTCCAAGGGTTAGAGCAGAAGCCATCATCAGGCTATCAACCCATTGGTCAAGAGTTTTTCTCTTATCTAGAGCTTTGTCTAGATTTAGCCAAATTCCATGGGTAGAAATTGGTATTCTGGGTATATTGTCCTCTAGGACAAATCTTTGAGAATTTCTTTCTCTATTTTTACCTATAGGGGCTTTCTGTAGAGGGAGTTTTATTTTTCCCTTTTATCTTATGAGGACTGTTTTGGAGTTCTCTCCTTCTTCCATTTCAATATCCTGATAGGGAAGGAGTTTTCTTTCCTTTCCTGGTTTGAAAATTTTCATTTCTTCGATTAGTTTTTCTAATCGTTCAGGATCTTCGTAGGATTCTGCTTCATCATAGAGATTGTAGAGCTTTTGTGCTCTAAGCATATTTACTGGTCTGTTTAGATCAGCTTCTAATTCTTCTTCGGTGATAGGCTCTGTTGGTTCTTTAACAGAGAATTTGGTACCACTAACACTAGCTTCTCTAGTGCTGTAGCTTCTTCTGAGAAGATTGTTGTTTATCCTGCCATTTTCAGGACAAACGTCACTTTTTCTGTGATCGTCAAATTTTAGACTGATATCTCCAGTCTTTCTGCTTTCATATACTGCCGCTTTGGCATTTTCTGCTGGTTTTTTGGGACCAGATAATTTCCATTCAATAGGAAAAGTTACTTCGTTCCAAGTAACCTTGTGAATCTGTTGTGAATGGTCACTATGCCAACAAACCCATCAAACGACAGACATTGACTGTTGTCTGATATGAAGAAAATCTGTCGTCTATTAAGCTGATATCTGATTGACGTTCAGACGACGGGTAAAGCTCGACATTAGAAGTTCACTCAGACGACAGACACCTAAAAAATCTGTCGTCTGAATGTGCTAAAATATGCACAAATTGTAAGTATATGTGGTTAGATATCAAATAGAACGATAGTCAAATGTTGTTGTTGTCAAACTCTAGCAACAGACTTTACAAATAATTTGTTGTTTGTTTTAATCTGAGACGACAATAAAATGTCGTCTGTATGTGTAGAATTTCAATGTTCCTTTGCTAAATTTGTTGTGTGAACTTTATTGAAACAACATCCGCTGTTAGTTATCTATTGTATCTCTTGTTATAAAAAGACAGTTAAATGTCCTTTGAATGTGTAGATGCTTGTAGTGTCTTTGGTCTTTCTGTTGTGTGTACTTGTTTCAAACAACAGTTGTTGGTAACTTTCTATTGTTTAATATTATCAAAAAAGACATATATATAACTTCCAAAGTACTATCATATATCCCAATGATGAAAAAGTCATACTCAAATCATAAAATACAGTCTGTTAACAGCAGTATAAACTAATATACTCCATTGATAAAAATTTCAGCACGGTTGCTCCAACCTCCTCAAAAGGTTCTTCATGAAGGGTGTACTTGTCCCATGAGTAATCAGCAGTGTATCTACTGCCTTGGTCAAAGATATCACAACTTGTTTTCTACTTGCCTTCTGCAGACTAAGGATCATCTCTGCTTCCTGACCATTTCTGCCCTGATAGATCTCTGCTTCCTAAGTGAGGACCATTTTTCTGTGACAACATCAACCAACATTATTTCAGTTACCATTGGACTAAACAAATGAAATACAAGTCAAAAAACTTTTAATACAAGTCAAATTTTATGGTAGCTTCATTCAATGACAGAAGTTGAGTGAAGAGATCTGCTCCAATTGGTGATTCCTGCAGCTTACACATGTTAGAAGCAATGAATTATACTATAATGCTGATGCGAAAGAACATGCACGAATAATGAAACATTATACAATAACAAAGACTCTGATGGTCTGATGTTAAAAGTAACATGGTACTCCAAAAATTTTCCTGTGACAAATCTCAATACCAAACTTGTTTTCCTAGCTCCAATGTCCCAAGAAGCACCTGCGAAATCCATAATATAGTGAATCAACCAACATCTATTCCTCTTGCTGATGTTCAATACTAAATTTTTAAAGCACAAAATGTAACAATACAAAGGGAAGTGCTTTTCCACAGGAAACTAACTTTTGGGCATAGACAAAATTCTGAATTCCTAAATGGTAGTCAAAGAGGTAACTTGAGAACATAATTTGATCATATATCCTCACAGAACTCGATTGCTTTCCCTAAACAAACATATCATGTATATATTAAACAAGAATAGATTGCCAATCAGTATTAGGCCAATTCATGCATACAAATGAATGAAAGAAAAAAAAGGAAGACATACCCATCAGCTTGGCTTGTATATTCTTATTGCCTGTTCTTGCCATAATCGCTTACATAATCAAATTTCACAACCACAGGTTGTAAGGATGGAGAGACTTTTATCAGTTTGAAATTAAGTGAAAACCAAGCAAAGGCACTATAATGAGAATCAATGAGAGAAAAGTTATACCAGGGACATGCTATTGTGGGATCTGTTTTGATGTTTCCAGGGAATGTGAAGCACTTGATTAGCCTTTGAGGCTTTGACTATAGGGGATTAGTTTCTGCAAGAAGCAAAAATGGAGTGGCAATATCATTCCAAAATGACCGGTGGTTTGTTCTTTGACTGGCGCGCAGTTGATTTGCTACATGCCTTTTCTTCAGATTCTGTCATTGAATATATACTGACAAGATCTTAAAATGAAGAATTCCTCTCTGTATTAACTATAATGCAACCATTACACAGTAGCTAGAGTCTCCAGAACTGAAAGTGGAGGTGGATGGTCCACAAAGTCAGCAGCAGTGAAATCGCTATAATGACTAATAACACAAGCAATCACAATTTCTAAACATAATCAGTTATTCACAGAAAATAGTTTAAATTCTTTTCCAAAATAGTCTCATAATTTCTACAAAAACAAAGAAAGACAAGCTCACCAAAATCCCCTTTGATACAGTTGAATGCTGAGTAACAACGAATTCCTAATCCGCTAACTGGCTTTGAGAAGGCAAATTCCCATGCACTGCCGAAAAAGAGGTAATACAAAAGAGAATAAATATCATTAGCGAAACCGAAAGTGAACACATAACAAAGACAAGTGACATTAAGCAAACATATACACAGTACAAAGCTATAGTTCATTAAGTTTCATAGAAGGAAAATCCATAACAATTCAAAAAGAGAAGCCAACACTTTCTCAGGTAGAATAATCCAACATCGACGTTATGAAATTGATAGGTAGCATCATAAGATAAAAGAAATAATATTACTAATTCTAGGTTGCAGCATTGGTACCTACTTCTTTCAATTATACAAAGAGAAACTTTAAACATTATATTTAGGGGTCCTATTGAAACTAGAAGAGAAAAATACACGGTCAATAATGTTAAGCATGAGCATGAGGGTGCATCTCTATAAAAGCATCCTAGTAAGGAGGGGTATCTGGTGTTTTGCCAGTTTTAGTCAAGATAGCTTAACAAGTTTGACAGTCATAAAACACGAAATGAAATTAAGGGTAATAGTCACTATTCAACAATAATTTATGAAACAGCCATGCTTACTTTGTAAAGGTCAGCAGATCCAGAAATACGAGTTGCAAAAGCTTCCTTAATAGTAATAAAGAAAATGTTGCATCAAACCTTGAACTTGACTGCGTCCTTCGTCTTCTTGATTTTCACAGAACGGGCATCCTTCCTTCTTGTAGTCAGGAGGAAATCCTTGATCTCATGGATTTGCTTCGGCTACTGGCAGAGAAACAAAGTAATTAGAAATCATAGACATTACACTCGGTCAATTACGCACTTGAAACCATTAACTATCACAAATTTCACTCTCAAGAATGTCCATTTACACAAAATTACAATTGTGTTTTAAATAGATAATAGCAAAGAGCTATAATTGAGGAAGACAGCAACAGGAGTATTATAAAGACTAGTTTTTCAGATGCGGGTTCTTATCAAAACACTAATCTTATATTTCAATAGTCATGTACATGAAAGAGAGATGACAATATCCCAATAAACCGTGAAAATTGAAAAGCCAAAAGGCAACTTTCGTATTGTAATCTGGTTAAAATAGAGATCATTAAGGTCTGGAGTGTACAATATGAAAGGTTCATAGCAATTACCACATCATGCACAAAGGTTGATAGCAGACCAGAAGGTCCATAGTTTAATGATATAGGGTCTAAAGCAGCAAAGGCATACACAAAATAACATCTTCCTAGATCCATAACTCTATTAGCCCAAACACAATATCACCTACTTGAGCTCCAAAAGACAAGAGTAACACTAACTGAGGCCATCCTTATAATGCAAATGATGAACAGAGGACTAAAACCCATTAACACCATTCTTAGCTATTATTTCAAAATCGCTTTTTCTCCTCTTTCTACATAAATCAAAATCCCACCTTTAAACTGTAATCAAACCAAAAAAAAAATCTCATCCAAAAATCGCTGCAGTGTTTCAGAGTGCTTAACGCAACAGGGTACCTTGTTTAGGTAGCATCAAACTAAAACGAAATCTGAAAGCCACACAAAAATATACCAGCAAAACAATACAAATACAAAGCCATTACACGAAATCTCAAAGTAAGGAAGAACAAGTGCAAAGAACTATGTTCATGAAAGTGGTCTATGAAGGTCTAATTAATAGTAATAAAGAAAAGGTTGCAAAAGAGGAAGAACAAGTGCAAATCTAATACTGCAATTCAAAGTTGATTCTATGCATATTTACTGATATAACACAAGCAATCCTAATTTCTACACAGACGTTTAACACCAAATTCGACTTCAATAAAAAACCCTAACACTTATATCTGCTTTGATAACCTTCCATCCCCAATTCGAATATAACCCAGAAAAAAAAAAATCAAGATTCAAAGGAAATTTCCTATTAAAGCCCTAAATCCCCAAAACCAAAACCCAGAATCTAAGGGCTTACCAGCATAGATAAAGAACTACTAATTGACACCCATGAAATTAGCAATGAGGTTTGGATGATTTCGCGAAGAGGGGTATGAATTGGAGGGTTAGGTTTTGAAACAAAGTCTGGATCAGATGCAGATTAAGGTTTCCTTTCTTTCTCGAAGAGGGGTATGAATCGGAGGGTTAGGTTTTGATTCAGTTGGATTTTTGATTTGGCTGAGAACTTCGATTTGGCGGCACGATTGCATGAACTTGGGTTCAATTTGGGTGAGAGAAGGTAGTGTTGTGTAAGAAGAAGCCAGGAAAGGTTTAGATCGAGTTTGATAAATTTGTCGGGGACAGAGAAATAACTTTAAAATTCTGCATATATCGCTTCACGTTGTGCCCAAAAAAAAAAAGCCAAGACAAAATTCAAGGTCAATTTATCTCCTTTGATGAGACGACAGATAAATGTCGTCAGAACAAAAAATAGAATAAACAGGTACGACATGAGCTGAAATCAAATTTATCTCCTTTGATTAGACGACAGATAAATGTTGTGTCAAGACAAACCTAATTCTCAAAACTAACTTACCATGGTATGTTGCTATATTCAGACAACAGTTTTTTCATTGTCTGTCGTTAAAATATATCAGACGACAGAAATCAACTTGTCTGTCATCTGAGCTCTGTCGTCTGATGAGGTTATTGGCATAGTGGGTTGTTCTGGCTGGTGAGGAAACCAGTAGTAAGACCTGGGATATTTCATATCCTGGTTTTAGATTCTAATGTGGTACTCATCAATTTATAGTATATTCTGTATACTATAGCTAGTTCTTGCATATCTTTTTTCATTGATATGCCATTTGTCTTGACTCTCAGTCTTATGCAGTGAGCTGCATCTTTCAGGCTGGTTGAGAAATTCGGGAAGCAATTGAAATAAGCCATTTGATTGCATAAAGATGCCTCAAGGGTTCCCAACAGACTGGCTTGAAAATCTGTTAGTCTATTGTCTTGGAGGACACATAGAACTGAACAGTTTATGCCTACTTGGACTGCTCCAATATGCATTAATTGATAATTTTTGTTCTTGCTCGAGCAACTTCTGCAGGAGTGATCATCAGTAGATCATTTTCTCCTGTTGTGGAGGGGGTCGTAAATTCCAATAATTTAAAGTGGTGGCTATCCAACACGTCAAACTTTCCTCTTTTGTAGATTTGTTTAAAATCTAGCTTTGGAATTGCGGAGTTTTTTACCTCCTGTTCAATTTCGTTGAATTCGAATTCTTCAGCATTGAGGAGTTGTACTCCTTTCTTTTCCTGAAGATGCACATCATTTTGACATCTCTTGTATTTTTCTGGTTTTCATGCTGAATACTAGTTTGACTAGTAGATGGTCCAAGAAAAATCATGTTTGGAACAAGATTCTTCTCAGGTTTTTCTAATGGTTTAAATCCATTAGCTTTCTTTGGTTTTACTGTAGGCACTTTCTTGTCTTTCAGTATATTTTTCATAGAATCAAGCGTTTTTTGCTGTTCATTGATTTTTCTACTAACACTTGTTAGCTTTTCTTCTTCCTTTTTTGGAAGTTCCTTGATATAATCTATTTTGTTTTCCAATTTTTCTAATTGGTAGATTATAGCATGTAGTTTTTCTAGATGATCTTGACATCTAGATAATTCCTTCAGTAGGATATGATGTTTCTCATAAGAGGATTCAGTAGAGAATTCAACTTCTCTAATATTAAATTAGACATTGTCCTCATTGGGGAATTCCCCTTTTGAGCTATTCTACAAGCTCTGATACCAGTGAACTGCGGATCTAACTAATGCTCAAATAATCAAGCGGTTTTTGTTCCTTTTTGAGAACATATAAAATATTTTCAATATCTTGCTTGACTTTATAAATTCTTGTTTGAATCCTAAAGATAATATCCCAGTAATCGGGAGTTTCTCTTTTAAGATTCTCTCTAAAGGTTTTCAACTTTTCTTTTTCTTTTTTTAATTCTTTGCTAGAACTTCTACAGATAACAACTAACACAACGATCGGAATTATGAATAGTAAAATTTAACTACTTACCTTTGAATACAGAGGATGAATTATAGTTGTATTTATAGTCTAAACAAATATATTCAGGATGGGCCCACCACGTTTCATCAAAAGGAAAATAATAGTAAAGCAAATATTAGAAAGGAATAGTTGGGAGAAAAAGAGAAAACTTTTGTGTAAATGGGGTTGCAAATAAGTTGGTGGAGTGTATGAGGTGTATTTTGGTATTTTGTGGGTAAGTGGTCATTATCCCTTTTGTAAGACCCCGGAAATTCGTTATTAATTTCTATTGATTTCCGGGAATTAACTTAGTGTTCGTTGAGCTATTTCGTGGTTCGAGGGTGGAGCGGAAATGAGTTCGAGCAATAATTCGCTCAGAAAGCTTTGATTCAAGGGTTGACTTTTTATACGTTAGGATTCTGTGAAAACTTCCTTCACGAATATTGTAGAGCGCGTAGATACGAGTTCGTGGACATGTGGAACGCGAAAATCGGAGTTCGTATGAAGTTATGGCCGTCGGAAAAAGTTTCCATTTTGGTATATATGGGATTTTTCTGAAAAATTATCAGAAAAATCAGAGTTTCCATTTTGGGAAACTTTTCTCTCTCTTCGGTCCAGACCCACGTTTCGCCCTCTCCCTTCGCCGACCGATTTCTTCACTGTCCGGCCACATATCGGCGGCTTTCCAAAGGGAATCCTGCTCGCTTCTGATAGGAGCATTTTAATGCGACGTTTTAACGGTTATTTCCTCATATTTACTTAGTTATTTCCTTAAATAAATTCTTCTTGTTTAGGAAAGTTTCCATCCTTAGAAAGTTTCTATTTTTAGTAATTTTAATAAAAATTTCTATTTTCTAGGTACCTTGGAATAAATGGAGCTGAAATGAAGAAATGCAGTTTTCCTGGTCCGACTAGGAATCCCAGTCAACGCAGGAATCTTGATGAGGCAAGGAAACCAGAAGGCACTAGGAGACATCATGGCTTGAAGATGACGTGGGAGATATTATGGGAGATTAAATCTGATTTTTGCATGGGAAAATGATGGAGATAATGTGAAAATCAAGGAGATTACGTTGAGAAAATCTTGGGAGAGTTTCAAGGGATTGTGCAACAAGAAAAAGCTCAAAACAAGTCCAGATTCGTTCCTTAATTCCCTCAAGATATGTTGGCTGAAATTAGAGAATAAAATCTGCAATTTTAATGTGAAAATCAAGAGAAAATCAAGGGGCGACCATTAAGGATAAAGCCATGGAAAGATTTAAGGGAAAAAAGATCCAAAATGCATCCAGATACATTGTCTAGGTTCATGCCTAGATATTTGGCCGAAAATTATGAATAAAATTAGATTAAATCATGGGAAAATCAGCAACAAAATATTAGGGATTGATTTTGGAGCTTTTTGATTGGTTGAGTGACATGGCAGAGCTGACGTGGCGCTACGTGAGTGGTCAAAGCTGTGTGGTGCAACCAGAAAATACTTTGGAAATTAAATTCATGAAGCCTTGACTTCCCCTATATATACCCTCCTTTCTA
The DNA here is from genome assembly GCF_002994745.2 of Rosa chinensis. Lineage (NCBI taxonomy): Eukaryota > Viridiplantae > Streptophyta > Magnoliopsida > Rosales > Rosaceae > Rosa > Rosa chinensis. The sequence continues at coordinate 15,371,301 of NC_037091.1, read as the reverse complement.
GATGCTTTAGATACAACATCATCAACACCACCACAAAACCATCACACCACCACAACACACCTCTCTCCCTCAGTACATAAACATTAGAAAAATTCTCTCCATTCTCTAGTCTTCAGAAGCTCTGCGTCTCAACCAAGGAGGAGAAGAAGTCATGCAATACATTAAGATCCTATCCACCATCCACCCTTGTGTCGTCCCTAGAAGATTGCTTGCTTTCAAGGATCTTCGAGTTCTTCGTCTCAAGGCCATGTCATCCATCTTTCACGGTGTATTTCATACTTTCTTTTGTTTTCCTTTGTTTGATTTGTAGAGTTATGAATTCTAGTTAACATGACGTTAAGGGCAAAGTTAAAGCCCATTTATATGTTTTGAAATAAAGTTGTGATTTCTTAATGTTGATTTATATGTTGCTTATGTGAGATTGCTTGATTGATAGAAAACTTTTATATGTATGTGTTCTTTGGTGGCCAACTTAGGATATATGCATGTAATTGGAGCTAGATTTAAGTAGTAAAGGCTTTGGACAAAAGTCGAAATCAATTAAGGAGAATTGCAAAAAGGTGAACTTATTCATAACTAGGTTGTGCACTTTGGTTGACATCCTTTCTTTGTTCTTCATGCATTGAATGTGTTCTTGAGTAGCTAGCTTTCTAGACTATGATTGCATGTTCAACAGGATTGATTTAGGTGCTTTCACTTAGATTAATTATTCAAGGAAAGTAAAAAATGGGAAATCGTTTGCTTTCTAACGTTTCACATGGTCAATTTCTTTCTCATGACATAGAAAATCAACTATAGGAATTGTGATTGGATTTCTTGCATATGATTGTGGTTTTGATCTTTATTCCTTGCGTTCCACCCGTGTATATATGTTTTTATATTTTCTTTATTTTATTTATTTAATTTTTGATTTAATAATCCTAAAACCCCCTTTTGTGTTCACTTGTATATATTTCTATTCTTTGTTTTATTTTTGTGAACTTTATACTTATTTTAATTCTTTAGTTGTTTTTGCAATTACAGGTGTACCCTCAATCCCTATTTACCATATACTAACGATGACATTTTCAGGGTTAAATTATGCACTTACTTTTAGCGTATCAGCCTCAGTCCCCTCTACACATCTGTGGTGGTGATTCGTTGTGGGAAGCACCGTACACGGAGGTACAAGGCCGAGAAGTGGAGCTGCCGACGTTGGAATCGCCCCAGTGGGTTCTCCCTCCTCCGGCCACCATAGCTCTTGATCCTTGGGGGCTTTTCTAGCCCAGAAGACGTAGATTCTATACCCAAGACGGCTTGCAATGATTCAAAGTGTGGAGGTCGAATTTTGAAGATTGTGATTCTAGGGCTCATCGGTTTTCAAAAATTGTGAGGTAAATTCCGGCCAAATGGCTTTGATTCAGACTTTATGCTAGTTATGAAAGTTTCAATTGGAGTTGAGATGAAGAACTTTCATGTTGTGAGTTTTGTCAAATTCCGACTTTGGCGCCACTGTGGTGGTGTTTTCGACGGTTTCCGGCCACCTCAGGGATGGTTTCTGTTACTGATTTCAATCTACTCGTCGATACAAGCATTTCGATATATAGTTTGTAATTTTTGGAGATCGTATGAGCATGTTAGGGTTTTTGTGATTTCACTAGTTTCAGTTATCGATCCATGAGGATTTGGCCGTCCGATCGACTTGTAGTTTTGATTTATTGATCGTAGAAGTGTTCTGAAGACATTGGATGGTCTTGGATGATGATCCGATTGTAACGTCCCGGACCTAAATTTTACCGTTTACTAGTCATTTGGACGGGAAACGACAATTTCTTTCAACTTTTAGTTGTTTAGATACTTTTAGTGGCCCTAAAAGTTGACTTTTCGTTTGAGTCAAAATTTGAGGAAACTTCCTTCATGAAAATTGTAGAGGACGTTAAACCGAGCGCGTGCATATGTGGTGCGTAAAAATTGGAGTTCGTATGTGAAAGTTATAAGCGAAAGATTAAAGTTACTGTTTACGGTTACTGTTCATGGTAAGTTTCTATAAATAGCGAGTTACTGTGGTAAGTTTCCATTTTTGGAAACCTACCCGGCTATTTCTCTCTCCTCCCCCGACATTTCCTTCCTCTTCAGCCCGATTCTTCCTCCTCCGATTTCTCCCTCCTCCGGCCGACCCACGGCGAAATCCGGCCATCTCCAAGCTCGTCTCCTCCCCCTTGACGCATCTGTGGTGGTATTTTGGGGAGATTTGGCCGGAGGAGCTCGATTTCTTGCTGGGAAGGTTACTGTAGCAACTTGCGGGTTTTGACGATTTCTGGCGATTCCGGCCGTCTCCGGCCACCAAACCAGCTTCGAAGGTTCGGTTTTTGACATAGATCATTTCCCTAAGGTCTTTCATTTCAATTTGCAGTGTAGAGGTCGAATTAACGATTTGAAATTTCTAGGGTTCTTGCAGTTTTCTGGAAAAATTTCACCGGCCGGTTTCGACTGTTTAAAGGTAAAATTGGGTTGTGTTGTAGTTGAGAAAATTGATCAGTGTGTTGAATAGGTGCTACTGTCAAAATATGGTGGCCATCGGAGGTAGTGGCCGCCGACGCGTGGGGCCCACGCGCTGCCACTATTGGCGGCGCGTGGAGGCGTGTGTGGGCAGTGTTTTAATTTCAGTTTTTAGCCCTTTAAATTGTATAAATGTTGTGGAGCTTGTATGTAAAGTTTGGTGAATTTTGGGAGAGTTTGGATATGTTTGTGAATTCCCGAAGTTTGGAAGTTTTGGTTGTCGAATTGTGGGAATCCGACCTTCGGGTTTCCTTTGTTCCGATATGGAATACTTTAATCGACGGAGATAGATTAATGGTGAAGTTTGGATTGAATTTGGAAAGAAATGGTGATGTGGGATTTCGTAGGGTTTTGGGATTCATTATAGAATTGTACTTGTTTATCGAATTATTGTTTACGGAATATAATTGTGTACAAGACGAGGTACCGACCCATCGCTTGACTAGGATCCTTACGCTTGGATACCACGTTAGCCGCATACTGTGAGTGGACGTTTATTTTCAAAGAATGATGCATGCATTTATTTATTTGTTTCTGAGATAATAATATGTTTATCGTATTACTTTCCCGAGCATATGGTTATTTTCAGAAATGGTTTTGGATATTTGATTATTTGAAGATTTTATGGCGTGCGGGGTCACGTCATTGGTTTTGCTTATCTTACCTTATTTATTTATTTCCGATGTGATTTCTGGATTTATACTATTTATATTATATTTATACTCGGCGATTTGAGATTTTTATGAGATTTTTTCGAAATGAGATTTCGATGGAGTAAATCTTTATATTTATTTATCTCCTATTTATTTTGAATTTGAGTTTATCTTGGCGTGTGGGACACGTCATTGGAAATTCTTTTACGAGAGTTGGGGAAATTTTATGGATTTATGAGGTTTTCGGATTTTCTTTTGCCATACTTTGGGTGACTTATCATTGCTAGCTTTGATCTTCCGCCTTTGTGGCGAGGTGATGGGATCACCGAAGCCCTCCGCCTTTGTGGCGCTGATTACTGTCTCTGTGACAGTAATTCTGAAGCCCAGTATCCTATTGCTACACTTAGTGGCGTAAGGGTATATTACGGGAGTAATGGGAGTACTTTAGCCTGGGAGGCTATCACCCGAGCCTGAGTGACTCACTCGTATGGCTATCGTCTTCCCCTACTCATTATACTATTGTCGACTAGCGGGGCTAGTCCGATTTATTTTAGCCAGCGGGGCTGGTTCTATTTCTTTGAGTATCTGAGTTTCAACCTTTTCCTTTATTCGTTTGTGACTAGCGGGGCTAGTCAGCTTTCATGAGCGGAACTCCTCTTATTTTATTTTTGTTAATCATTGCATGCATCGGGAATTTTTAAAGAAATAAATGTGGGAAAGTATAAAATCCCTTTTGTTTGAAATTGTTTATTTTTGTCCACTCATGCTAACGTTTTTATGTACTTTCCCCTGGGCCCTTCGGTTTCAAATGCCCAGTTCGCAGTGTAGCTGTTCGGCTTTAGGAGTTGAGGCTTAGCACCACCGCTGTCATCTATCCCTCGTAGGTTACTTGCTAACCTACTATGTATATCGTTGTTCTTTTGGTTTTAGCCTGCTCTGATAACCTTGAGATTTTGTATTAATATTGTAACCTATGACTTGGTTGTAATTTGAGTTAATTGGATAATTTGATACTCTAAATTGTGGAGTTGTGCGGTTTTGGGAGCAGGGTGGCTCCAGGAGTTTTGGGAAGGTTGTTTAGAAGTGAAATTGAAATTCTACAGGTTTTGGGTTGCCCATTTTTAAGGGAGGTTATGCCGAAATTTTTGGTAAACCTTCTTTAAAGGTGGGTCCCGCGGGGCCACTTCTGATTCCAGGGTGGAATCCGGGGCGGACCCTGTCAATCTGACTGTTGGATCGTCGTATAATTGTGTTTTGTGAATTGTGTGATTTGTGTTGTATTGAATGTGACCTTGATGTGATTAGGTGATTGACGAAATTGTGTGAGTGGAGTATGGATGATTTTGTGCTTGTCTTGGTTTGTGTGAAGACGCAGCAGGATTTGGAGGTGAGTAAATCTCACGGTGTTTCGGTTGATAAAGTAGTTATGTTTTAATTTAGTATATTTAATTGTTAGCATGAAAAATCGTATTTATCGAAACAAATTATTTGTTTTAAAATATATGAACTTGATCGACAACGGTTCATGGGTAGGTTAAACCAATGTTTTGATATAAAATGATTTTCGAGAAGTATAATTTATAAAACTATAGTTGGTATTAGTGGTCATTCCTGCGTGAATGACTACGTATATATATATTTACGTGGAATATATATATTGGATGCCGTGACATTGTGATATGAGTGAATTGTGATTTATTCAAAATATCGTTTTGAACTGTTGCTTATTGTGTTGAATGAGTGGTTGAGTTCAGTGAGGTGTTGAGTCACAAGGTGACAGGTTACGATTCAGTTAGAGCTCTAGTCTGTCTGCCATTGTACTTCTTGGGCAATAACTTTGAGTTATTGTGTACCCTTGAGTACAATATACTTCTTGGGGAATAACTTTAAGTTATTGTGTGCCCTTGGGTATATTTGTTTAAAAGAGAGTTTTGGTGTCCTTTCTTTTATCGTCCATGTGGGACTTGATTTCGAATGAATTGTGGAGGTAACATTGGTTGCTTTAAATTGATTCTGGATTGAAAAAATGATTAAACTGAGATTGTTTGTTTTAATGTAATCTCCTGAACTAAGTTATATGCAGGGATTACTGCCTTTTGAATTGTTGTTTGTTTTAATGTAATTTCCTGAACTAAGCTATATGCAGGAATTGCTATGATTTGAATTGTGTGATTTTAGGTGATCTCCTAAACTAATTCTTTATGTAGGGATTACTAATTTTTTACCTAGTGTGATCGTATGTTTGGTTGTACTTTGTGGAGTTAAATGTTGTTGCTTTAATTTTTCTCACGAGTTGAGAAATTATAAGCATGAGTGACATGAGTCATTTTAATTGAGTTTACTCAAACGAGCTTAAAAAGCTTACCGGGTTTGTTTTGTTCAACCCGGTGCACTATTCTATGGTGTAGGGTTTATTGTGCAGGTTAGAATATCGATTAATCGTCGTTGAAGATGAGGGGTACGTTCGGTAGCGTGGACGTCAAAGGGTAATCTTAGTTTTAAGTCTTCCGCTGTGTAGTGAGTTGTGGTGGGTGTATTTTCTTATTGAATTGTCATTCAGTTTAATTTGTAAACTATATGTAATGTAATATGTGACTCTAAAGAACGAGTCAGTATTGACATTGTGATCTCAGTTTGTTTAGTTGCTTAATTTAAATGAAAAATTTTCTATGTGTTTTTCTTGTACTTGTTAAGTTATCGCGTTTCGGATTCGAATATCTTTATTCAAAATTCGGGGTGTGACACCTTTAGAAATTTAAGAGGGGTTATCAGATATGGGGATGATTGAATGGACACATCAAAAACCAATGCTTAGGTTACTCTCTCTAAGAGGTAGTTGGAAGCTGTGGCCTCCTGGCGGCGGATCTGCAAATTAGGCTGGAGGAGATGGAATCCTTCTCATCTAGCTGAGAGGAGATTGAGCGCGGCAAGGTTCCCTAGCTATCATCGGCTTCTAAAAATTAGGGCCGGTGGTGAGCCTATGTTGTGGTTGGTTTTTCGCAGCGGCGATGATTGATTCGGGTCATTCTAGATCGGGGATGATGAAGCAGAAATTAAACAGGTGACCAGTGATGGTTGCTGGGTCGCGGAGTGGAGCGTCGGGCGGTGGCCTTCTTCGGGCGTTTGGTCTCTGCTTGGCGGTTGGGGTTGACAGCTGTAGTGACTAGTTGTCACACCATGATGATTGCCGTGTCGGGCTAACAGATGTGACACCGATCTCATGATCTGTGTTGGAGCAGGGCTAGCTGTGGCTAGGAGCGGCAACGATAGTAGTGGGCGGTGGTGGAAGACTTACTCGTCCAGCGTGGTCGAATGGAGGTGGTTCGGGGTTTCGTAGTGCTTAGTTTGGGTGTCCATGAGTTTGGGTGGGCTTAGCAAGTTCATTTGGGCTTTGAACCCTTCTGGGAATAGTACTGCTAGGGCTTCCCATTCTTTTGGGCTTCTAACTAGTACATGGGGCAGTTGGGCTACTTGGCTGGATTATTTTAATTTTAATTATGTTTATGTAAGAATTTATTCTCTTATAAGGAATAAATTCGTAAGTTCTCTCTAAGAGTTTTCACCAAAAATACATGGGATGTCTTGATCCCTTGATTTTCTAGGATGTTTTAGGATTGATTTGGCTACGCTTCATGATATTTAAAAATGTAGAACTAAAAGGAGAGGTAGGTCTTCCTCGCTTCAAAGGAGACTGTTCTGAACTGGATACCAACGTAAGTTACTTATTAGCATCCTCAGATGCTTGCAGAGTTGCATGACGAAGGACCAGTGGCTTGCGTAGTTTGGATGATGAACTAGGGCCAAACAAATTACGTGCCACAGAAGAAAGGATAGGGGTTTGAATACCATGAAACCTAAAAGCACCACCAGTAAGGTTGCAAGGTGGGAAACCTGCAAAAGACCAAGGCAGTTCCATTTTGTTTTCAGATAACTGGGGGTCAAGGTTTGATTGCGCACTTTTACTTGCGAACTAGCATGCCCCGTTCTCATGAAAGATGAGACCGCACTCTTTACAACGTCCAATCATATTTTCAAAGAAGAAGGAGATTTCCTCAATAACTCCTGGTGCTAACTTTAGGGTTTTTGTCAGGAAGAATGGTTTGGCTACCTGATGCGCCACATGGACCCTAACGTCTCCAGTTGCTTTGAACAGTTTCACGTCCTACTCCAAAAATCTTCCTGCAATCGAAGACACGTTAACAATTTTGTTTTTTACCTCCAAGGCTGGTGGTATATTACGCAGCTTCACCCAAAAGAACAGTTCATCCATTGGGATTGCAGCGGGAGATGTCAAACGATCATAATCATGGATGATCACTGGTGCACGCTGAAAATACCAAGGACCTCCGCGTAGTAGCTTGTTCCTGTCCTTGCGTAGATCAAAAGATACCACAAAGCGCTTCTGCTCACTTTCTTGAACCTTGAAAGTAGCGTTGAGAACCCAAATTCTCTTGAAATGGCGTTGCAAATCTGGTGCTGTGCATGGTTTTGGCGTAAGGGGTCAGGCGAGGAGGTATGCTTGAGAGCCTCGCCTGGTTTCCTCTCCCGACATCTTGGAGATATCCACCACATCATCGCCTAGGAGGGCCAGCGACGATGTAAAACTTGCTGCAACATCATCGATCGTTGCCATGGTAAGAGTGCTCAAGAAGCAAAACTCAAATTGTTAGGGTTTTGGCGTCAAAGCAGTGCCTAGGGTTTTCTAGTTACAGAGTTACAAGAATAATCCTTGAAATGAGACCTAAAGGATGTATGATTCATATTATTAAATCTCATTGCAAGTTAGCCAAGTGCGACAGGCTATTTAATTAAAAAAAAGAACTATGATTCCCTATCTGGAACAGGACTATATGGTGGTCAGTACTCGGTACTCAGTAGGTTCCATTTGACGTAAGTGCATAGATTTTCATGAATTCACATGCTGTTTGAATAGTGCAGCAAAATAAGGTTTTTCGCATTTAATTGGTTTGTTTTTTCAACCCAAAATAACGTTTGTCTCAGTTGGTTTTTTTTTTTTTTTTCAACCCTGGGGAGTTAGGATGACTCTGAGTCTTTGACCATTTTTCTTCACTTGAAAAGCCGCAGGATTTGACGTCGAGTTTGAATTCCTGGATGAGTTATCGCAACCTTAAAAGAGCTTTCACACCACCAATTTGCATCGCACTTGAGTAATGACAAGAGGCTCATAATATGGAACCACAGCCCGTGTAACCATCACTAGAATGGAACCAAAGACCCGTGTAACCAACACTAGTATGAAGCAACAAGTCAAGGGACTTGTTCTTCTCATTGTTGAAACTCAAATTCGTCGACATGAGTGAATTCCTGCTTAACATGAGGCCAAGAAAGATTTTACAGATTTTACATCTTGGGTATCACGGGTCAGTGTGTACGGCACGACATCATGTTCAACGAAACGGCATATGTATATTAGATGCCCATACACCACCATATATATATTGGTGTAAAACTGTATATCTAAGGACCCCCACTAGAATGGATGCGCTCTTTATCAATTTTCTTTATATATATAGTTTCATTCAACTACATGTGGTCTTTATCTACCTTGAGATCAGACCTGTAAAGAAAACGGGACCTTGGTATGGACGTCACCATACAAGTGAATTCGTGGCTCATGGTAGCCATAAAACTTACTTTGCAGCTGAAAGGGTTGGAAGTCAGAATCCTACTAAGAAGAAGGCAGATGGAGGAAGATATCAATTGGAGCACCATGACGTAAGATAGTGAGGGAATTAATCAGCGAAGCCTGCAACAACAACTGCAATCGCAGCCATGTGGGGAGGTGTGTAGATGTTGCGCAGAAAGAAACCCTAGCCTAGGGTTTGAGAGGTACCACGCTGCAGTTGCTTCCTAAGGCCATCTCCAGTTGTGGGTGGTTAAAATAGCCCTGACTAAATTTTAGCCCTCGATAATCACTATTTTCATGAATAGTAAGGGCTATTGAATTACCATCTCCAACCCTTAGGGCTATAAGTTTAAATATCATGTTATTTTATTGTTTGCCCTTTAATCTCAGCCATTGGTTTTGTTGATCAGAATTTTGGGCCACCAGCGTGGTCCTCACTAGGGGTGCGCAAAACATGGTACAAACCGGCCAAACCTGCCAAAACCGACCGATAAATATGGTTTGGTTAAGATTTTTTAACTTTAAAAATTGAAAATCGGTTCAATACTGAACCAAACCATCTATGAATTGGGTTGGTTTGGTTTCTCTTGTACTTAAACCGCTGAACCCGAACCAACCGGTATGTTTGAAATAAAAGAGAAAAAGTTTTTTTTTTTTTTTTTTGTATATACAAATAATAAATATATATTCATTTGTCCGGTTTGTTCTAAATAAGTTCTAAATCTCCAATTATAACTTTATTCACAAATGATATGCTGTCATATTGAATTCAATGCCCAAAGGCCTAAAACCTTAGTATATAATCTCTACAATTTTTTTGATCCTCTCGCATCACATCTTTGTTCTCTCAATCTCTCATTCTTTGATCTTTAATACTATCATATTAAGCTAGAATTGATGGCTAAGTCGTTAAATAAGTGAATCACTTTGAATTTAATTTAGGTTTTAGTTTTTGACCATATGTTTTGGATTTAATTATTGAATTTTAAATTTAGATAATTTCACCTAATTTCAATTCTTGAGATTGAATTTTAACTATGAATTTTTTCATAAATAGCATGTTAATATTAGGGCTAAATACTAGTTACTACCCTATGGTTTAGGTCTAAAATCAATTCAAGTCATAGACTTCTAATTTCATCAAAAACACCACTGCACTTTCAATTTTGATCTAATAGGTCCAATTCTTTGATATTTTGTTATGGGTTTAAGTTATAATTGGATTATTTGTTGAAAAATTATTTATTTTTAATAGTAGGACTCACTCATAAATTGACTAGAGGTGGCCTGCAGACACCACATCATAAAACATAGGTCATATATGAGCCACATTAACAAGTTAAATAACTCAATTGTCAGAAAACTAACAAATTGGACCTATTAGATCAAAATTGAAAGTGCAGGGGTGTTTTTGATGAAATGAGAAGTACAGGGACTGAATTGATTTCGGACCCAAACTATAGGGTAGTAATCTGTATTTAGCCCTTAATATTATATAGGTGAAAACCGCCTAACCGACCACTCCAAACCATCTTTAATTGGATTGGATTGGGTTGGATTGAGTTTTATTTTATTTTATTTTATTTTTATAGCCGGTTCTCCAAAATGCCTAAACCGCTCACTTTGGCATAGAGACAGTTTGGAGTCAAAACCGATCCAACCCAATCGTGTGTAGCCCTAGTCCTCACGAAGAAGAAGCCCAGGGGATAAACAAAGGGCTATGTTTAGCCCAACCCTTGGCCCTTTTAGCCCCCCAAATCAATTTTTGTTATAGCATAGCCTTGGGTTGGAGATGGAAAATTGTGTTTTTTGGGCTATACCAACCTCTTAGCCCAGGGTTGGAGATGGCCTAACTTGGCCGGCCGGTTTGACTTCTAACTAATATAAAAAAAGAGATCCCTTAATTAGTACTGGTCAGCCCTATATATACGTCTATCATACACACCGGAGGTTTCAAGGCTTTGCAACTTCTTTTGTTCCACTTGCTAAACGTACATAACTTTTTCTTTGTTCTGCTCGATAGCTTCAAGATTCCATTTTGTTTCTCTCTCGTGAAGCAAGGTTTTGAACTTTTGATATATAAGTTGAGTACATATACGTATGCAATTTTTTAAGTATGCAGTTTTTTAAGTCTAGTATTTCCCTGCTAGATTTTTATTTATTATTATTATTTTTTTATGGGTGAGAAAAAGAGATGTTCATTCATGATCTCCATAGCCGAAATGTGACATACAAAATGTCCTAAAATTTGTGCCCTAAAACTGTGACCAAGCAGTACAAAACGAAACAAATGTCCTTCATTACGATGGTTAACTCGACTTCTTTGTAAGTATATTAACCAAAGTCTTACCACTTTGAAAAAAAGAAGATAAATTGTAAAAGTAAATGGGAATTGGTCTACTCATTTCATTTCAGAGTCCCTTTATATAGGGATAGAATTACAACGGAAATATCAACTACAATAATGATGCTAAATGCTGATTGAGCTATAATTGCAATTCCTTAATTCCCTCTTCGTCAGTTGCATTGACGAAAGCACATAATGTGTTTTTCCTTTAACACTCCCCCTTGTGCCAAGTCAAAGACGAAATGGTGCATGAATTGTTGCCTCACTAAAAACCTTGCTAAGTAACAATAAAAACCTTGTGGGACAAAAAATACACCTTGGTGGAAGGAAAAGAGCACAACAGACCTATTACATGTGATATGACATGTGTACATTACACTACACCAAAATTGGTCTTTTACAGCCCACCATGTGCTCTGTAAAAGCTTATTTACGACACACAAAAGCACGCTGTAAAAGCACGCACGGTAAAAGACAACTAACATGTCTTTTACAGCGTACAAAAATGCGTCATAAAAGAACAACTAACATGCCGTAAAAGTGGTTCCACAAATGTCATTTAGGTCATTTACGGCCCACATTGCACGCCGTAAAAGACCTCCTATTAAAGGAGTACACGTCATGCCGTAAAAGAGTAGCTAAACTCTTAGTTAAGGCACACACTTCATGCCGTAAATGAGGTCTGTTCAAACAAAAACAAAAAAACAAAAAAAATTCTTTTTGCTCAAATGTCATACTCATTTACCCTCATTATAATTAATTTCATTTACAAATTAACAATTGAAAATGTATTAGTAGAACTCATTACATCAATCAATTAAACCCATATCCTAAACCCTAAACATATTAGAAGTTACCTAAATACAATAAAGGAATTTAAGGTAGTTCTTAACCACACCATTGAAGACATTCAACACACGAAAAGGTAGTTCATAACCACACCATTGAAGACATTCAAGTAGAGAGATGAAGTGAAGCTGGCAAGAAGTGCATCCTGTAAAGAAAACATGGTGAACAAGTAAATTAGGTTCCATACTGTTTTCCACAACAAAAATGATCAAGATACTGTTACCAAGGATAAAAACCAAGGCCATACAACATAAATCGATTGTCAAGCTTGGAAATGAGTAACCAAAATGTAGTGCAAGTTTAGATTTACCCTTCTTCAATCATATGGACCTATTGAAGCATATAGTCAATCATTGTTCCAAGTGCTCCTGATAATAGGCATCTCTTATTGTCAACAACCTGAAGAATTTCAAACTCAGAGTTTGTAATAAGCAAAACATCTAAAAATAAAAAGTCTGATCCCACATAGACAAAAGCTAAAGCAACCAGCATGCTAAAAATAAAAATGACCATTAGGCAAGTTCAATTCTTCTGCTGGACCTAAACTTCAATTCTTCTGCTGGTTTAGATATTCATGGTTGTATATAATAAATAGCTCAACCGATATTCATTGAAGTAAACCCAGATTTTGATACCCTAAACATATTTCACAGTCACAAGAAGTTGATCCTCAAACCAATTAAGAATCAAGTCTTCAATGCATTACATAAATTAAATTTAATACATAGTAGACTAGTCTATAACTCAATATGCAACCCAGATAAAAGAGACATGCTTGAGATATGCAATGTATATCTGGGTTGCATATCTCAATATACACCTCAAACATATCTCTTATATCTGGGTTGCATATTGAGTTATATTGGGTTGCATATTAAGGTATCCATTAAGAGATATGCAACCCAGATATATCCTTGCACACCTCTATATACATTGCATATAGAGAGATATGCAACCCAGATATACACCAAGCAATGGACCCTTGATCTACCATAAAGAGATATGCAACCCAGATAAAAGAGTACATTCCATTATTCCCAAACATTGAAGTGCAATGTATATAGAGGTGTGCAAGGAATTATAAGTTGTACAATGATACTAACAAGGAGCCTACATGCATGGAAAAAAAAATTCCATCTTGCCATTGTAATAAGAGAAAAGCCTGCCAGGCACAAGATGATGATCTACAGATGGATGCAGAATGCTATAGACATGTGTCACAACACGATTCAGAACCTCTTTTCATGAAATTTACTGACCCTGAGCCAACACATGGAACTCCAAATCTTAATGGATACCTGTTGGAACATATGTGCTAAATAAAAATGGATACCTGTTGGAACAATTGAACAAGAAAGCAATGAGAACCAACAACACTTCTTTTTTCTTTCACATATGAATAAATCCTATAAAGCTATTAAAGAGAGTACATAATTAATGACTAATTTGAAAAGCTTACCTTGCCTTGGTGAGGAACTTCATGAAGTTAAGGGAATGTTTAGTGCTTATAATTTAATAATAACCCTTCACAGGGACACGCCTTGTTCTTTATGTGTCAATGAACTAATCAATGCAAGAGAAAGAAGGAGAAAAGAAAACAAAAATAATCTAATTGATGCCTCATATGACAAGTGACAGGCATCTGAAATTGAAGATGGCAGCCTTGTAACTTGGATGTATTAAGATTGAGAAGTAACTTGTAACTTACAGAAAACGTGACAACTCTTTCAAAATTCATCTCTGAATTTTTTTGGCTATGAGAATGCTTTTCCCTGCACGAATGACTGATTATGGTTACATGACAGCCATAGTACAGCAGAGCATCTTGCAACATATTCGGTTCTATCCGAACAAATAGAGCAACACAAAAGAAGTGTCATAAGAGTCAAACCTGTACGCTGCAATTTGTTAAGAAATTTCCATGCAACAGCTTCCACGGTAATAATGAATCTCCTGCAAACCCAAATGAGAAGAAACATAAATGAGTCCAATGCATTATCAAACTCAACATAATAAATGCATAGCAAGAAGGAAATATAGAAACACTCTATGTCTTACAACTCTACATCTTCAGGAACTCGAACCAAAACTAGAATTATAAGTTCTGTTGCCCAGATATGAAACCAAGTTTGTAAATCACACACATAATCTTGAAATCGAAATGAATACTAGAACCCACCCAAGTTTTTGAAATTTTATTGAACTAAGCTGAAAGAAAAATTGATTTGGGAGATCGAAAATCAAGAAAGAGAAACTAGCTTTTCCTCACCAAAATTCTTCTATAGTAAAGAGAGGATGAAGAGTGTCTCTGCTTCCCGATCTGAAAACCAAAACAAAAAAAAAACTAAAATTAAAATCTGGAAATCCAAACATGGTAGAATGGGGCGAAGAGACCAAATCTAGAGAAGGAGAAAAGGGAATTACCTTCGTGGTGATGTTGCTTAGAATCAAAACTTTGAGCTTCTTCCTTTATGGTTTGCGGGTGAGGGGCGATAAGAGAAGAAAGGGTCAGCTTCTAAGAGATAGGTGGGGAAGATTAAGAGTAGCATGTTTAATGTATAACTGGGAATGGGGAAGAGGCTCTTGGAGGCTAAGAAATTAGGGGAGGATGTGGGTTTGGGTGATGATGTGATGGTGTTTGGGTCGATTGCGCTGTGCTTGGGGTTTTCGAGCAGCTTTCATGAACTCTGAGGACACGAACCAGATGAGGCTGGAAAGGAGAGTGAGACTAATAATGTTAGGGGGAAATTCAACTTTTAGCCAAAAACAAAGGCCGTGTCGTGAAATTCATGGCGTGCTAGAGAGGTGCATCGTAAAAGACCTACGGATGACTTTTATGGCATGCAATATATGTATGCCGTAAAAAACGAAAAACACATGACTTTTACGGCATGCAATACAATTATGGCATGCAAGAGATGTGGGCTGTAAAAAACCAAACAGGCATGACTTTTATAGCGCGCATCAAATCTGCCGCGTAAATGTATATACATTCACGACATGCATAAATTGTACATTGTCAATGTATATCAATTACGGCATGCTTTTTTGTGCGCCATAAATTTTGCGCAGTAAAAGCCTAGTTTTCCTGTAGTGTTAGACTCCCCCTAAAGTCTACTCCTCCCCTTGATCCTTACATTAGTCAAGGGAGCTTGGAAAGTCTTCGCATTCCTATGTTTTTCACATGTCTCTCAAACATGGCCTTAGGCAATGATTTGGTAAACAAATCTGCCACATTCTCCTTATAACTTACTTTATTCACTTGAATCTTGAGGAGAGCCTGTTGTTGCTGATTATAGAAAAACTTTGGCGATATGTGTTTTGTATTATTACCCTTGATATAACCTAGCTTCATCTATTCGATGCAAGCTACATTATCTTCATAAATGCAAGTAGGCTCTTCAGTGCGAGAACTCAAACCACTAGTCCCTTGAATATGTATAATGATATCTCTTAATCATATACACTCACGAACCGTAGAGTAATGATCTCTGAGTGGTTTGAGGAGGTAGCCACAAGGGTCTGCTTGGTTGATCTGCAAGATATCGCCGTGTTCCCAATGGTAAATACATAACCAGTTTGGGAATGACTTTTATGTGGGTCAAAGAGGTAACCAGCATCATCAAAACCAACCAAAACATTATTTGGGGTTTCAATGTAGTGAGTGGCGCTTTAGCCATCAACATTTCCTTTAGGGATTGCAGTTCCATCTGCGGTCGCTCTTGTCAATCTGTAGGGAAAGAACAGTCCCAAGTCAATGGTTTCTTTTAGGTATCGAAAAATGTTCTTGATACCATTCTAGTGACGCTGCGTTGGTGCTGAGCTAAATCTAGCTAACAAGTTCACTGAGAATGCAATGTCTGGTCGAGTGCATTGGGCTAAGTACAATAATGCGCCTAGTGCACTTAGATAGGGAATTTCATCTCCCAACACCTCTTCGTCATCTTCCTTTGGACAAAATGCATATTTCCTTGCATCCAAACTTCGACCAATCATGGGAGTGCTAGCAGGATGCGCTTTATCCATGTTAAATCGTCTGAGCATCTTTTGGACATATGCCGACTGGTGGATTAGTATTCCACAAACTCAATGTTCAAGTTCGAGGCCTAGACAAAATTGAGTTTTCCCAAGATCCTTCATCTCAAATTCAGATTTCAAGTAGCTTGCAATTTCTCTTATTTCATCAAGAGTACCTATTATGTTCATATCATCAACATATACAGCTACAATTGCAAATCCGGAACTTGTTTTCTTTATGAATACGCAGGGACATAAATCATTGTTCTTATATCCCTTCCTAATCAAGTAGTTACTTAGACGGGTATACCACATCCGCTTGGATTGTTTCAATCTGTAAGGTGAGCATTTCAACCTAATTGCAAACGCACTCCATGGTTTAGAGTCACTTGATTTGGGTAATGTAAGGTCATCATATCTCTGAGTCAAGATCCCTATAGAGATATGCAGTAACCACATCCATGAGCTGCATTTCCAGTCATTCAGAAACTACCAAGCTAACTAAGTAGTAGAACATTATAACGTCCATTACGGGAGAGCATGTCTCCTCATAGTCAATTCCAAGGCGTTGTGAGAAATCTTGCGCCACAAGGCGAGCCTTGTACCTCAGGACTTCATTCTTCTCATTACGTTTTCTGACAAAGACCCATTTATGTCCTACAGGTTTTACATTTGGTGGGGTTAGCACTACTGGACCAAATACTTGTCTCTTTGCCAGAGAATCTAGTTTTGCCTGGATTGCTTTTTTCCATTTAGGCTAATCTGCTCTTTGTTGACATTCAGCAACAGAGCGTGGTTCGATATCATCGTGCTCTATGACTTCTTGAGCAACAGTGTATGCAAATACTTCATCAATGTGTATGGAAGATCTTTCCATCAACTCAAACGCTCTCTCATAATCCATTGAGATTTCTTTGTTCTCTGAAACCATTTCAAACATCGGAGCGTATAATCTGTGCTAGGAGTTTTGCAAATGTAGTATTTCTTGTGGACAATAATGCGACATATGACCAACGTGTCGAAGCATCCACCAGAATCATAAAGTACTTGAATGGTCCACATTCTAGATGGTTAGGTCCACAGATATCTCCTTGTATCCTTTTTAAGAAAGGAAAGTTTTGTTTTGTATCTTTAGCATAGGAATGTCTCGATCTTGTTTTTGCTAAAGAACAGGCTTTGCAAAACGAGTGATGTGCCTTTGAAATATTCAATGAGGCATAATGGGAGGGAGGTAGTGTTTCTGGTACTTCAGAAGGCAATGGCTGCATTTGAACAGTACTTGGACCGACACCTTGCAGTGTGGCGGATTTTTTGTCCCATTTTATTTTTCACTCGAAAGAAGGGATGTCCGTGTGAGTTCTTTAAAATATGGATCATCATGTCATGACCAGGGTGCCCTAGGTGGTCATGCCAAAGCCTGTATGAGTCAGTGTCCCACATTTAATTGTTGGTGATAACATAGGATTTAATTATCCGAATAGTAGTGAGGTACAGTCCACTAGATTGACTCATTAGTTTTTCTAAAATGTGTTTCCTTCCACATTCATTAGAGGTAATAGAAAGGTATTCTGTTCCATTCTCACAGTGGGTTTCTACATGATAATCGTTGGCACGAATATCTTTGAAACTTAACAAGGTTAGATTAGCTCTTGGTGCATACAGAGCATCTGTGACTTTAAACGTTGTGCCGTTAGGCGGCAAAAATTTGGCAGTTTCTCTCCCTTTTATTACTTGTGATGATCCAATCATCATAGTCACAGAGGAATTATAGGCTATTATTTCAATGGATAATTGCTTATTCCTTAATATGTTGTGGGTAGTCCCACGATCAACTAAGCACCCAAGTTCTCCTCGACTCATTCATACAAGTAAATGGGAGGTATTATTAATTAATTCGAAATATATCTCATATTCTTTAGAGTATTTCTATTTTAGGTAGAATGATAATTTTTTCATTCTAATAATTTTTTTTCTCTAGATGTATTGCTTTACATCTTTAAAGTGCTATTTGGAACCATGTATATATTTGGAACCATATAGAGAGCTTCTTGATCTTTAGAATCCCTATACCTCTTGTAAGTGGCTGCTACTCTGTTGCTTGCTTGGCAGTTCTTGTACCAATACCCAATGACTCCACACCTATAACATGGTTCATTGCCAACTCTTTCTTGTTTGACTGAAAGGTTCTTAGGTGCCTTTTGCACATTTTTTCCATGACCACTAGGACCAGCACCACCATCTCTGCGCCATACATTGGGAGGGCCTTCATGGCCCATACCACGACCCCCATGTCCCTTTCCACGTGGTGCATTGTTGCCACGTGGGTAGGGATCAGCACGTCCAACTTCCTTTGCATTGGGGTTCTTTCTACATTTTACTTTGCAATAATTGGCCTCAGGAATTTTCTTTGTCCCAACGGGCCTGGCATTGTTGTTCAAAAAAACCTTATTATGCCTCTCAGCCACTTGCAGTAGGTTGATCAGCTTATTGAAGGTTATGATTCTTTTGTTGTCATACTTCAACCTATACTGGTTCGCTAGTATAAGTGCTGAAGTAGGAATGGAAAGAGTCTTCTAGATCATATCATCTTCTATGAGTTCCCTTCCACAGAAATTGAGATGTGCCTTTAGGCGCAACATGTCATTGTTGAAGTTATTGACCCTTTTGTAGTCAAGCAAGCGGATTTTATTCCACTGAATGGTCAGTTCTGGGAGCAAAGTGTCATGAATGTTCCCAAAATGTCTCTTATGGACACCCCACAGTTCTTTGGGTGTCTTCAACTGAAGGTACTCCCAGAGTAGGCTATAGGATCAATATGTAGCCTTCGAAACATTAAGGCACTTGCTTTTACCTTATTAGACAGTACATCGTCTTTGAGGTCGGTAATGGTGGCAGTGTAGTCTTTTGCCACAAACGCGGTTTTCACATCAGAAACCCAACGATGGTACTCAAGTCCTTCTGAGTCCAAAATGTCAAAATCAAGTCAAGTTGGATCAGCCACCTACATAAACAAGAGAGAAGATATATAAATTACGCAGTCATAAAGACATCCACGTGAATTATTTTCCAAGAATATGAATTAGATTTCAAGACCAAGATTCATAATGGTCACTTTTTTTTTCCAATGCTATGTGAAAATGCTTTATCACTGTAAGTATGTATTTATAATGCACATGAATTTTCATTATCATGGCAAAATGAAATTTATATGTAGCATTCTAAAGAAAATAATTATAATATAAAGGTATGCACAGGGGTAATTATATAAGCGTAAATAATAACACAAAACATGCTCAAAATTTCATAAATAATATATAACAAAATATATATGGCATACTCAAAATAAAATATAAACAATAGCATAATATAAAGGCATGCGTAGGCATAATTATATATGTGTAGATATAATTCACAAAACATGCTCAAAAATTTATAATAAAAACATAAACAATAAAATATAAGGCATGCTTAAAAATAGTAAATATAAATAAAATTCACATGTTTTAGATTCCACAAATATATATGACACATATAATAAGATATATGAAGAGTGGAATATAAACAAGGTAGCCAAAAAAATATATATATACTTGGTTTCGAGAAAACAAAACCATCATAGCGCACGTGCGTATTGATGCAGGCGTGTGTAGCGATGTTTTTGGACTTGGGAAAAACTGTGCCGCTTCCTTTCTCTTTTCAGCATTGGACCTTTTTTTTTTTGGGCCGCAGGGTTTGCTTCTTTTCTTTTTGTTTTTTTTTTCTCTGGGCCGCAAGGCCTGTTTTTTCTTTTTCTCTTTGGGCTGTAGGGCCTGTTTCTTTTTTTTTTTTTTTTTTTTTGGGACTGCAGGGCCGGTTTCTTTTTTCTTTGGGTCGGGTCACTCCCTTGTTTTTTCTTTCTTTCTTTTCTCTCTTCTTCGCGTCTTCTTCTTCCTTTCTAGTTTTCATTTTTTTTTTTTTGTTTACAGATAGTGCGGGTTGTTGGGCAGTGTAGGGATCTACGGCTGGTGAAGGGCAGGGACTGGGTCTGGTGTTGCAGGGATCGGTCTTGGGCAAGAGTCCCATGATGGGGAGCAGGTGAGGCCCGTGTGGGTTGGGCTGGAGGCGTGCTGCTGGAGGCTGCAGTGCGTGACCTGATGGGCTGGGAAGGCCGCTAGAGAAGATGGAGGTCGATCTGGACGGGAAGAAGAAGAAGAAGAAGAAAATTTGTTTAGGGTGGCGGCAGAAAGAAGAGAATTTTTTTTTTCCTCCTTGAGGCTAGGGCTAGAGATTCGTACTGATAACGTGTAAAAGTAAATGAGAATACTCATTTCATTTCAGAGTCCCTTTATATAGGAATAGAATTACAACAGAAATATAAATTACAATAATGATACGAAATGCTGATTGAGCTGTAATTTGCAATTCCTTTATTCTCTCTTCATCAATTGTTTTAACAAAAACACATAATGTGTTTTTCCTCTAACATTTGACATTCTAAGTGCCAATGTACTCAATTGTCATACTAAGAAGCTCTTTGATTCAAACTAGACATGACCTTGATGTAATAGACTGAAGAAAAACTACAAAAGTATTAAAACAATTAACCTAAGTTAAGACCAGCCCCAATCCCAAACTCAAACCCCAACTTCTTTGTTGATGAGCCTAGCCCATCCTTAAGATGATAGGACAACAAGGTCCTTTGGTAGCCAGCACCGGTATCACCCAGCCTTGATCAGCTTCCAAACCAGCGGAGCTAGAAAACCTTTGCCCCCAGCCTGGCCTTGTGTAATCATCCGCCAATCAACTTCCACATTGTCATAGCCCAGGATCCCGACCCCAAACCCGGTCGGAACCAGATTAGTGGGGCCAAAACTGAGGGATTGAGTCCCATTGCATAGATGCGACGATATATTGTCGTGATAGATCGACGAAGAGACTCGCCATAGAACTTGCCACACAGTACGCGGCTTTGAAGGAGGACGACGTCGAGGGCAAAGGATGGTGTTGTCAACTGTTGTGGACTCTTAGGAAGAGTAGCCATGTAATAGCAATGGTAAAATTCTGGCCTATGACAGCTAGGGTTAGACGAGAGCGAGACTTTCATGTTTCAGGTATGACTCCTTCCACCCCACTCCCTAGCAGGCTCAGCCCTGAGCCCCTGAGGGGTTCCCACTGAGGCGGCTGCCACAGGCCACCAATTCTCGAAGGCCTTCGATGATTCAATTCTATATAACTATTATGAGCGTATATATAATTCTTTTGTGCAATAAGACAGATAGCCATATGTTAGTCCAACGGTTTGCTCTTTATTTCTTTTTGCGTCAACCATGAATCAAGCTTTGCTTTCCATAAAAAAAAAAAAATGAATCAAGCTTTGCTGCTTGCACCTTAAATCTATCCTTCTTTTCTAATTCTTCTGAGAAGACTTATATACATTAATTTGATATAAATGCTGCTCCAGCAGCTTTTGCTTCTAACTGCGCGCAATCTGCAACTACATTATTAGATTTGGATCTCAAGCAAACTATTCATGATAATTATCATGAACCAAGATGGTTAATCTCGCTTTGCTAATGAATCCGAATAAAAATGGCCGGCTTGTTTTCTTTTATATATCATGAATTTTTCCGTGTTTAATGGGTCACCAAAGGGAATTGCCTAAAAAATGTCAGCAAAGGGAATTTAGAATTTTCTTTTGCTACACTCAAATGAGAGAATGAAGTCATTGTCCTCTTTATAAGACCTAGCCTCAAGCCTTTCCCCTATAAACAGAAATTCAGATAACGCATAACTAATATTGAAGAACAAAATTACAGTTGGTAAACAGTTAATGGGAGAAAAAAAGGGGGGGAAAAATAAAACACTTGTACTTAACGTTTTGGACAAACAACATGAAAGTGAAGTTGGAGTGAACCACAAACATGCCAACATGGTTTAGGCAGAAAAAAGCAAAGAAATAATTAACTGCCTGCATGAAATTCAGAAATTGAAATGAATGATGGGTAAAAATGAAAGGAGCACAGGACAGACCCCTTTATTTAAGCTCAAGCTGTTCTCTCTTCCTTTAAACAAAAAAAAAAAAGGCTCAAGCTGTCCTCGAAATTATACGTATTCATTATCCATCTGACCAAGAAGAGCCAGCCACGCATCATCCATCATCTTACTATTTCTTTGTCTTGCTAACCTTTCCTATACCCTTCCCAACACTTTCGGTTGCTAGCTAGCTAGTCTTCAATTCTTCATCATTTCGCTTTTTTAGTGCTGCTACTGTACCACCATCAGATCAGGTCAGATGATATCTGCCTCTTGTTCAGCACCCTCCATTATGACCTTTTTTATTTCTTTAGCACGCTGACCTCTTTTCTTTTCCTGAAATAGTAAAAAAGTCCTCAATTTATAAACTCTTTCAGAATCGACTCGAGGGAAAAAAATTTCTTCGGAGGCAAAAATGGGTTTCGAAATCCAAGAAGAATTCAGGCCGATTACTCCAATCCGAGTAGTTCCAGTTCAGCATCCAACTGTAAACTCAACAGAAGATGCTCTTGAAGAGTGCCTTACACCCAAGTCACCTGCAGCTCGCATGATCTTGAAGCAGCCGTTGGTGTGTCCACCAGCTCCCAAGAAACCACCCCAACCTAGAAGAAAGTTGAGGTCTCCATCCAAAGAACTTTTTAAGGTTCCAGACGACTTTGCATCGGTGTTGAGGGTGATTAGTACTAGTGCTGCTCCTACCAAGAAGATCAGAGCCAGTTAAGATCAAATACTTGAATTTATTTCAATGAAAATAATGTTTTTAATCAATTGTTTAGTAATTAGGGCTAAAATACGGGTTTCCATGAATACTATTTATTATAATTTCTTTTAATTATTATCAAATATAAATGTGGTTTTTTTGTCTTTTCTCACTTCATTTTTTTAAGTTTTATTATTACTAGTACTATTATTTTGATGGGAAAACGATAATATATAAAGTTGCCATTAAGTTTTCTACCCAAAAACTCAGTTTTGAATTTTTAATGTTGTAGACTTGATGTCAAGGTTCTAAAAGTCGCTTAGCGATAATCAGACAATGGCTTGGGCAGTTTTTATTTTTTAATTTAATTTTTATGTTTATAACATATAGTCATATAAATAAAAATAGAAAAATAGAAAAATTAATTAAAAAAAATTAAAATTATGTGAGAATTTCAATATTTGCATGACGATTTCCAAAAAAAAGTATTCGCATGTGTGGGTGGAATTTTGACCGTATTTTTTTGAGTTTTGACTAATGCTTTAGAGCATGCCATGAGTCCCGCCATGACCATTTCTTGGCCTAGGTTAAGTAATTGATCTCATAAATAAAACAGGTCAAGGCCCAAATATTTTTCTCACAACAAAACTTCTCCAGAAGTTTTTTTTGATTAGAAACTAGGAGAAGTCGCTAGCTGCTTTTTTCATATCGAGAAGACAACCAAACCAATTAAGGTACCGTCTTACTCTCTCTTGGATTTCTACCTCTTATTTCCATTTTGTTAATTGTTGAAGACCCAGTTAGAATCTTAGGTATCATGTTCTGAATTTCCTTTAGCTCTGATCTTTAGGATTCATAAAAATTGCAGTTTCTACTTTTTTTTGGATTTGATTTCAAGAAGAAAGTTTTTGAGTATGTTAAAGTCGTAATGGGTTTTGCAGTGACAATTCTAATCTTTGCAATGGTAGGCGTAATTGCTTCCTTTATGGTCATAATCTAATGGTGGCATGAGCGGTTGACTAAGTGATGACCTGACTCTTCAATGTGCGACGCGAAGAGAATGAGAGATTGGCAAACTCTGTTCGACTAATCGCCTGCCTAGACCACCAGGCCAACTAATCGCCTGCCCAGGTCAACAAACCATCCGCCCAAAACTCAGGCCGACTGCTTCACCGATTTAGTGTTAGTCGAGGCGGACACGCGCAGTCCAACGCCTAGGCGGCCACTCTGGCCAAATTTTAGAACTAAAGAAAAATTTAACCGAGCTTACAACTCGTACGGTTAACAAAATATAATTTAATAATACTAGCCCTTTAACATGTACTCCGCACATATCAATTAGCTTTTATTTTTATTTTTTTAAATTAAAAAAAGTTACAACAATTTCTTTCCTGATTTTGAGGAAGTTTCTAATTTTTTCATGGGAGGTATTGCAATCTTTTGAAATATGATATAGTCAATTGACTATTTTATCCTCATATAGAAATAATTTATTTATTAATATCTATATTATGTGAAGACATATATGATAGTTCAAAAATTTAACCATTTCCTCAAGAATTGGCTTAATTATATAAGATATGTTATAAACTTCATCCCATGGCTGAATCAATATGTTAATTACTACCATATCTCATTGACCTAATATTAGGGTTGTCAATTATGACATGATCTGATAACACGACTTGAAACCCGCATGAACACGATTATAAAGCGGGTTGACTGCTATGACCGATTTAATAAATGGGTCGGCCGCGGGTTAACCCACTAACACGAAATGAACCTGTATAACTCATTGTCGGGTTATATATTATACGTAACCTGCATAGATGACCAATTTAAAAAAGTAATATTATATGTATATATAGGTTGAATAAGTCTTTTTCTCACTTTAAACTAGATTGTTGTGAAATTTTAATTAAAACTCGCAAGCGCACGAATCGTCGTTAGTATAGTGTGCAAGTACGAGGTCGTTCCAACTGAGAATTGATAATCAATTTAAATCCTAACCTAATTAATCCAAACACAAAATCACATAAACAATCAAGCAAAAGAAGATATTGATTTTAAGGTTTTCGACTAAACAAATAATGTGAAAATTAAAGAAACAAACAAATAATGATAAAACCTAGGGTTTCAGAATCAACCACTAACAATCATATTTATGTTTCAATGCAATTAACAGATTCTTTTGTTTCTCTAGATGATAATTCCCGTATCTAAGTCCTTCTCAGGTACTCTAGACCATAGTTTTCCTTAAGTGTATGATGCTCTCCCTCTCGGGTAAAGATCTTATATCCTAACTATGCAGTTTATCCTTCTCAGGTATAAATTTAACATGCAAGACTCATTACGCTTTAGAAAACAAGGGAACCAAGCAAACCATTAGTCTTTCTCAAGTAATAATGTAATTTACCACACTTAATCACAAGAAGCTAATCAAATTATATTGCATCTCTGCTTCAAATTTGTCTTCCAATTACTATATGCAAAGCCCTAAGGTGATCAATCAAAGAACTTAAACATAAAGCATCAATTCAAATAGTAATTAAGCATTCTTCATAAAGAAACTATAAATCCATCAATATAATATCAAAGTACATAAACAATCATGATAGGGCATCATCCTAACCCTAGAAAAAGTTTAACAAAAGATAACTAAGTAAAACATAGGAAAAACATAAAAATAATGGAAGGGAAAAGATGGGGAAGATGGATGAGTCGTCTCTACTCCTTAGGCATCTATATTGTGCTCCTGAGACTCTCCCCTCATGTAAATTCGTGC
The DNA here is from genome assembly GCF_002994745.2 of Rosa chinensis. Lineage (NCBI taxonomy): Eukaryota > Viridiplantae > Streptophyta > Magnoliopsida > Rosales > Rosaceae > Rosa > Rosa chinensis. The sequence goes on along the minus strand of NC_037091.1, from coordinate 15,345,753 downwards.
TCCCTTATATAGGGAAGATTTCTGCTCTCTTTGGCTTTAAGTTTCCTTGTAAGACTTGGATTTGGATTCCTTTCTTCATTTGGAATGGGAAAACCTTGAAATATCTCTTGTAGAAGTAGGAATACATGTATTCTTGAATCCTCATCTGAATTAACTTCCTTGAAACATTAGGATTGACCAACTTGTGTCACGGAACTTGAGTTCTCAACGAATGGTTGTAAATTTCCGAGCAGACTTTGTGTCCGACCTATCTTCACTCAAATAATCATAACTTGCTCTAGAAGTATCGAAAGCGAGATCCGTAAAATTCTACAGAAAGTAGACATCCGTAGCTTTCCAATGATATAAGGCTCATTGTCTGATTCGATCTAGGTAACTCCCAGTAATTCGACGAAGTTGGTGGTTCTGCACAGGCAGATTCCCAGTCTCAGATTGCACATTGTCTTTCAATCCAACTTAGCTCATTTTGGCTTCTTTTCTTCTCTTTATGAGGCAAACCTACAAAAACACTATAACAACATAAATGACTCGAAATAAGGAGGACTAAGCATAAATACTAAGATTAAGAGGTAAAGAAATATAGAAAAATATGAGCACATCAATTTACCACTTCACCATTAATACTATAAATTCTCTAGTGAATTTAATCAATTTATGCATTTATTTAGTTAAATGAGTTGCAATGTTAACCCTTAAATATCAATTATCAAGAACGATAGCTCTTAAGTCGATTCTCTCTCGAAAAAAACCCTATTTCCCACCATAGCCACTTTGGTCTAGGGTTTGCAAATTTTCTTCTTGTCCGGCAGCGCTCATGGGCGGCGGTGGCTTGCCTCGCCTGCTAGAGGCTGCAGAATTGAAATACTAGAGGCTTGAGAGTTGCTTGGAGAGGGGTTTTGACTCTAGCTTTGGATGGGATTTGGCGGCAAGCAGCAGACGCGGGTCAGCGAGCTCGGTGGGAGGAGATGCAACGCAGGTCGCGTCGTCGAAGCATCTCCATGATCGTGGACTTGCTGGTGGGGCGGGACGGTGGTGGCGACATGCTGGATCGGACTGGTTTCTGCGTGGCTCGGTCGGGTTTCGCTGTCGTTTGAGGCAGCAAGGTCTGGAGGTGAATTGAGGTGGCGAGATCTGGCGTTAGGTGGCAGAGGCGAGGACTGGGGTCGGTTTCGCAGCGGCGACTTCTGGCGTCAGTTGCGGTGATCGACCAGTGAGGCTGCAGATGGTCCGTGGGCTTGGGTCAAGTCATTCTTTGTTTGGGCCTGAGTTGGGCTTCTTTCTTAAGGCTGTTGAGATGCTATTTTGGGTTGTAGTTTGTCCTTTTCAATAATTCCCTTTGTTTAGGGAGCTATATTTCCTTTGTTTTTAGGTTACTATAAGTTTTATTTTTAGGCTTGCTTATTTACTATGTTATTTTCATAGTTTGTAGGCTCGCTTAAATAAGTGAGCATGGGTACCGTTAAATGATCGGACCTAATCTATGTATCGCTGTGGTTTTCCACAAACTCTTTATCTACCCAGAGATGGTAGAGGGAGGATATGTAATAGTCCTTTCTGGCCTGAGTATTAATATATATAGACATGATATTCTTCAAAAAAAAAATGTTAACCCTTAAATATATCATTTTTCCAACTCGACACGACCTATTTATTAAATTCGTTAAGTAGGTTGAAAACGGGTAACCCGTTTAATAAATAGGTCAGGTTTGGATTTAAATTTTTGACACTATTATCAAATGGGTTGGATTTAGGTTTGTCTTTTATGGCACGATAAATACCTTACCTGACACAAACCAAATCCGACATGACCTATTGACAGATCTACCCAATACGGACGTTCCATCTTGAGCAGTTCGACTCATTCGTCGATGACCAAATTGACCCAACTCGATAATCATGAACACATACCCTTACCGACAACCTCGATAGGAGGAAAGTCTTAAGGGGACCCACAATACCGAGCCTCGGACCCAGCCATTACGTGCAGGAAGGTACTGACTAGGGTGTTTATACCAGTAACTTGATTAAATATTGAGAGCGTCTGCTGACCACCCGGGTTGGAAATCCAACCGAAGTTTAACAGTTCGTGTCTTACACACTCTGTTAATGTTAAGGTCAGTAAAATTATATTTATTGCAATCACATGCACTGCACGTGCTACCTAACTTAATCAAATTGAATGATGAAACCGTGATTTACCTGTCCTTTTCCTCTTCTTCTCTTCTTCTTTAATTTATGTTATCTCTTTGTCTCCTCCCCTTCTAAAACATCTCAAAACCATCATCCTCTCGAGTATTCTTTGTTTGGTCACTTTCCTTTGTCTGCAGATTCTTTCTGCATGGAGATTATTTATGCCAATTAAATTTCACTATTGAGCGAGATTAATATGGAAATCTATGATATTGATTTGGATTTGGGTTTATTAAGTTTTTAGAAGGTTTAACTGACAGGTGAGGTTTCCTCAATATGCCAAGAATATTTCAAATCTTTCTTTAGAGAATTTTAGTTGTAATTGAGATTTTGGGATAAGACTTCAAACATTTAAGTGAGAGAGAGAGAGAGAGAGATTCACATTAGCTATGGACAACTAAAATATGTTCGTTACTTGTCTCATAGATGGAAGAATCATGGACTCTATAAATGCTAGATGGAAAAAGAAAAGGCAGAGAATATAATGAATTGGTTTCAAAAGAAAAATTAGAGGATAGTCGTCGAAATTTGTAGAAGAAACACCAGAAAAACTCGAAGCTTTCCAACTCTAAATCTCCTCCTCCAGTAGACAGTTGGACAACTGGTGTCAAGCTCTTCTTCGTACTATCAATGCGAGCCAATTTCCGCCGGGCCAACTGCAGGAAGCTACCGGAGGGAGAAATTTTCAGGTCGGGTCCTAGAAACGGGTTGAGACCCGATGCTTCATATTTGTTCTGATTCGATACTTATCCTCCTTCTAACTGAATTTAAATGACTTTGATGAAGTGGAGGAGAGATGGACAACCCCGATCGCACTATTTTAAAATTCTTTTTCATTTAGTAATTTTTATGATTCTAAAACTTCTGAAAATCATAATAAGTAGCTCGAGTTTCCAAAAAATTCTTCAAAAATTTTCAAAGACTCATGGTGGACTAGATGTATCAACCCATGTAAAAATTTTGGGACGTTTATCTCCCCATAATTCAGCTCTCCTTAGGAAAGCATAAGTGTATAATAGGTTGACTCATTTGATTAATATGAAAACGACGGCCGATCAATGCACATTGTGTACATAGATATCAAATCTATCAATTTCCAATTCTGATTATTTGGATAGTAAAAAATCCTTATTTGCCTACTAATGTTGTTTAGCGTGTTTATTGGTTGTAGGGAAAAGTATACATTCCAAAATGAACAAGGTGGAGGAAATAAAATTCAGAAAATTCGACCATTAGATGTGATCAAGGTGCGGATATATGGCTATGATAAAAAAATTACATGTTTTCATCATCGTTTCGGTCTCGATCCGCATGGTCAACCCTAAACCCTAATTACCCATCAAACTAAAATGCTCATAACCACTCTCTCGCAACTTATTTTCTTGATCCGTTAGAGTTCACACTCTCGTGGGGACGAGATGTATCAACTTATGTAAAAGATTCAAAACGTTTATCTCTCCATGATTTAGCTCTCCTTAGAGAAGCATAAGCCTATATTGGGTTGATCCCTTTGATTTATGAGAAAATGAAGACCGACCGGGTTAATTTTTTACACAGTACCTATTAATACACTTTTAATTCATTGGTAGTATCAAATCTATCGATTTTCAATTCTGGGTTTGCCGATCACTAGAAATATCTATGTGTGTACTAGTGTTGTATAACTTTTACATGGACTTTTCAAAAATAACATAGAAGAATTTTTCAAACCAACCGTTGGATGAGATGATTGAAATTATCCAATGTTTGTTGTAAAAAAAATCAATCAATTTCATCATCTTTTTTACTTCAATCCATATGGTCAACCGATAACACCTTAATAACACTATATTTATTAATTACATTCCTCTAAGGCCCCGTTTGTTAGCCAGGAAATCAAATATAGAATGTGAAATAGTTTCCCATTCCATTAAATTGTCGTGTTTGGTTAAGTCATAAGTCTAGAAAGGAAAGTAAAATAAATGAGTTGACCGGAGTTCAATTCCATAAAATTTCATCTAGGGTGTGGTATTTCAATTCCTTCACTCAACGGAATTGAAAATTTACTTGTTTAGCGCCTCATAAAATTTGGTCAATTAATAATTCCTATCTCCACTCATTCATCTTTAATCTTCCATATTTAATTCGATTGGGCATTATTGGAAAATCATTAACAAATTAATTCTCTCAAACCATTTTCTAATCTCTAAGTCTTGAATCCTTCCAAACACCACAAATGGAAATGCTAAATCAATTCCATTCCATCCTTGAAAGGAAAATTAGTACAATTCTTTTTCCCACCGTAACATTCCGGTCAACCAAACGGGACTTAAGGGTAACTCCATCAAGACTTCGGAAAACCGAATGTTGGATGCAATGGTTGAAATATTTTGTGCTCATTTTTAAAATATTATGTATTTTTCGACTTTGTTTCAACAACAATCCACTCGGTCAACCACAATGTCTCATTAACTCTAAACACTAAAACACAATTTGCCAATCCATCATGAATACTATAAGAGCACTTTTCATGACCAATTCTCATATTGTATACCTCTATTACCCATGTACAACAACTGGAGAGATTTAACTTTGACTATTAGTTTTTCTAAACACTTAAAATGTTAAATTATAAATAAAATTTAGGGCTAAATACTGGTTACTACCCTGTACTTTGGGTCCGAAATCAATTCAGTCCTTGTAGTTTCAATTTCATCAAAAATACTCTTGCCGCATCAAATTTTGTCTAATCGATCATTCCGTTAGTCATCTGTCAATTGGCTTCGTTAATCATCCTATGTGGCGTGCCACTTCAGATCATGTGGGACCCACCAATCAAGTAAATTTTCAAAACTGTCCTTGACTCTTATCTGACCCAGAAACCCTATTACAGCCCCCCAAACCCAATTACTCGTCTTGTTTTGCGACTAACCTCCTAAAACTGTCCCAATTCCAGAAATCCTCACTGTCGTGCTTTGAAACTGAAAAAAAAATTGAGAAGGCTGATTGAAGGCTCGAAGAAACAACTGCGTCTGGCTTGATTCGAAGAAGATTCGACATGGCCGGCAATGAGATCACCGTTTGGATACCCAAAAAAATGAAGGGTGGAGATGATATTCCTCATTACGGTGAGTTTGGTGTTTGGGGTTTTGGATTACTATTTGAAATCTACTAAATCGGGATTGGGGTTTTGAAATTTTGAAATTGGGGAAAAAGGGTTTGATGTGTTGGGTTTCAAATCTTCAATATTTGGGTATAGAGTTTGTTTGAGCTACAGGGTTTGAAATTTAGGATTCAAAATTTTGATCTGGGGTTAGGAAGGGGGTTTACGTTTTCTGGGTTTCATATCTTCTGGGGTTAGGACCTGGGTTTGGTTTTAGTGTTTGATATCTTCTATGGTTTAGGACCTGGTTTTAGGGATTTAGGTAGAATAGAAGTTGGGCATACTTGAAGAAGTAGGTCCATATGTAGTGGAAAAATGGTTCAAAGACAAACCTGTGTGGAATAGAAAACAATAGTTTTACCATTTCTAGAAAAAATGCTTGCTTTTTTCATTCAATTTGTCTCATTTGATAGACTTACTAGTTATTCCGATTTTCAGAAACCTTATTATCAATATTGTATAGAATATATTATCAATATTGTTTGTTTGTGTTGGTTGATGGCTGGGAGATTAAATTATGTTGGTGCATGTGAAAGTTGTTGGTATAATGAATGTGAAAGTTGTCTGTTTATGATCTTTTGGATGTGGTCCTAGTACTATATATTGGTTATAGTAATTGTTTATGGCCTTAGGATGATGGATGTTTAGCTGGATATTGCCCTTTATTATTTGGTAGTATCCACTGAGCTCTTTTATAAGTGGTCCACTTTTGAAGGCTAACAAAAAAAAAATCTTCCTTTTTTGTGGTTTCATGCAGAACGCCATGATTACTTTACCATGAAGATTTATCATGGAGGGAACATATTTGGGAACAAGTATGTAGGTGGGAAGATCTCATATTATGATTACGTGGACAAGGATAAGATGTCTTTGACCAAGTTAGACAACATGATAAAGGGGCTGAACCCAGATTATGATGGGAGTAGGATAGATTATTGGTTTAGAATAGGTTCAGAAGATGATGCTTTGACCAAGTTAAATTCAGATTTAGATGTGATGACCATGGTGTGTTGTGTACCAGATGAGAGGGTAGTGATTCTATACCTAGATCACATATATGAAGGTTATGAAGGTGATGAAGGCACTAATGAGGAGGATGAGGTGTACGTGTATCCAGCTGACTTTGGCTTTATGTTTAGTTAGTCTGGATCTACTGGTGTGGTGATTGAAAAGCTCCCTAATGAGCCTAGAAAGAAGCCGACCTGTGTGATTGAGGAGATCTTTGATGAACCCAAGAAGCCTACTAATGCAACTAGGTCCCTAGGAAGCCAAAGAGAAGTACTGGTATAGTTATCAAAGAGGTTGATGATTGCACTCTTACGCAAGGTAGCAAGGTTTCTTATGCAAATCCGAAAGAGAAGGGGAAAGGAAAAATGTTTCCTGAGGCTAGGGCAGATGAGGTTAGTGGTTTAGATGAAGAGGGTTTACATGACATAGACATTCTTGACTACATGCAGTCTTTTAGTTGCATGCCTAGTCAAGAAAAGAGAGTTGAAGATGAGTTTGAGGAGAATGATAGTGAAAATGATGAAAGCTACATACCTGCTTTAGAGGATGAGGATTATGATTATGGGATTGTTGATGATGAAGATGAAGTGCTAGATGAACAGAATATAGGGTTGGAGGTTAATGCAATTGGTGATTGGCTGGGACCAAGCACACATGGAAGTGAAACACATAATGTGGAGTTCGATAGTGGGGCGAATTTCAGGATAATGAAGAGATATTTGGAGTTGCATATTCGGATGAAGAAAGACCTGGACCGGCTTTGAATTCTAATGGTGAAAAGGATGTCATTTTGTCTGAGTTTAATCCCAAGACAGATATGCAGAAAATCCAGTTTTCTGAAAAGGGATGATATTTGGCACATCTGCAATTTTGAGAGAGGCTATAAGAGAGAGAGCTATTAGAGATGGTTGGGAGGTCTACTTCATTAAAAATGACAAGACAAGAGTGAGGGCTATATGTAGGGCAGAAGATTGTCCATTTGAGCTCTATGCATCTAGAATCAGCACGAAAGCTCTCTACAGATCAAGACATATGAGCCTGAACACAAGTGCTCTAGAAAGTTTGAGTCATGCATGTTGAGCGCTAAGTACTTGACCAAGCGCTTCATGTAAAGAATCAAGCTAAACACTGGATGGAAGACAGGTACACTTGATGCTTCGTTTATATTTTTCAAATTTTCTTCTTATTTTGTAGCAAGGATTGTGTTTTCCATTTGATGATGCTCCGATTATACATTCAATTTTTTTCTTCTTATTTTGGCGTACTGTTTTCCATTTCAGGATGCTCCTTTTGGTCGGCTTTTTTTTTTTTCCTTATTTTGTAGCAAGGTTTCTAATTTCCTTTTCATGATGTTGGATTTGGTTTTTAGTTTTTTTCTTCTTCTTTTGGTTTACTGTTTAGTTTTTCATTTCATGATGCTACTTTTTTTTTTGTTTTGCTTCTTATTTGGCAGCAAGGTTTCTAATTTCTCTTTCATGATGCTTAGATTATATTTTTTTGTTTTTCTTCTTATATTGCAGCAAGGTTTCTAATTTCCTTTTCATGATGCTGAGACTATATTTCTAGTTTTTATCATATTTTGGTATACTGTTTATGTTTTCCATTTCATGATGTGTTAATGCATTGGTTTCTGATTTGTTTTCGCAAATCCTTTGGCTCAGACCATGTCTTCGGAAGTTAGAGTAAAGGTCTCCAAGCAGATGGCTTATAGAGTGAAGAAGGCAGCCATTTTGGTGTTGGAGGGAACAATTAAGGAGCAGTATGCAAGACTTAGAGATTATGGGAATGAGCTGCAAAGGGTGGACCCCTCAACAACCATTGATATTAAGTGTGACTTCAACAACTCTAACAAGAATCCGGTGTTCAAGATATTTGTCCAAAATATTAATGGTTTAAAACTCATTTGGACAAATATTTGTGTTAGAGCTTTGAAAAAAGGATTTCAAGCTGGTTGCAAATCTGTGATTTGCTTGGATGGTTGCCATTTGAGGTCTGCTTTTGGTGGCCAACTATTGACAGCTGTGGGAGTAGATGCCAACAACACCACTTGGGTAATTGCCTATGCCATGGTCAAAATGGAGGGCAAAGACAATTGGATTTGGTTTTTAGAGCTTATGTGCAAGGACCTCAGTATAAGGGAGGATGGAGCAGTTTGGACATTCATCAGTGATAAGCAAAAAGGGCTTCTCCCTAGTTTTGAAGAGGTTGTGCCATCTGCCCACATTAGATGGTATGTTAGGCATATGTGGACTAATTTTACCAAGTTATTTCCTGGAAAGGTGTTGAGGGATCAGATGTGGGCTTGTGCAAAGTCAACTACAATTCCTTTGTAAAACAAAGGAATTGGATGAGATGAAGGCACTCGATAATGAAGCATACAAATGGATGATGTGTGAGTTTCTGTTTTAATTTCATTCATGATGCTTCATTTATATTTTCTGTCTTGTGAGCCATTTTGTTGTTTTTTGTTAACATTGAGATAATGGTAGCTTATTCTTGTTGTTTTGCAGACGAGGACAGGCCGACAAAGCATTGGTGTTGAGCACACTTCAACACATGTTCGAAGTGTGACATTATGATCAACAATTTATTTGAGAGCTTCAACAGTTTCATACTTGATGCTAGAGGAAAGCCACCTGTTAGTATGTTTGAGGAAATTAGGGTGAAACTTATGAAGATGATACAGTTGAGAAAGGAAAAGATGCAATAAATGGTGGGAAATATATGCCCCAAGCCGAGAGATATACTAGAAAAGAACAAGGTGAAGGCTGCCACTGATTGTATTCCAAATCTGAATGGTGGTGACATTTGTGTGGTGGAGAATATTGAAGGCTAAAAGAATGTGGTTGACCTCAATGCAAGAACCTGCACATTCAGAAGGTGAGACTTAAGTGGTGTTCCTTGCAAGCATGCAGTCTCGGCTATATACCTCAAAAGGCATAATCCGGAAGACTATGTTGCTGACTGTTACTTGATCAAGACTTACATATCTATCTATGACAATCTAATCCAACCTATTAATGGAATGGAGATGTGGAGTAGAAGTGAAGAGGCATGCATACTTCCTCCACAGTATTCAAGATAGCCTGGAAGGCCAAAAATAGTACAGAGAAGGGATGCATCAGAGAAGTTGGCTGAAAATGGAACAAAGCTTGGAAGAATCCAAAAGTCACTTAAGTGTGGGAACTGTGGAAGAGTTGGCCACAACATGAAAACATGTGATAGGCATCTTCCTCCAAAGGATAAGAATGCTGCAAATAAGAAGAGGAAGATGAACAGTGGAGATGCTTCTTCATCTCAGGTCTTGGTTTACTGTCTATTGCACAGCTTTCTATTTCTGTTTCTATTTCAAAAGTTTTAGTTTCTGTTTTCAGTTTTTGGGAAAGTTGATACCTACTTTTTGGAAATTTTGCAACATAAACCTGGAAAAATGCCACCATTGACTAAAAATATCAAAGGGTATGGAATTTCAATTTTAGTTGGTTAACTTTGTATGTTTTGGTTGCCGAAAAAGCTGTATTGGTATGGATGAGTTTATGAAAAGGTTGTTTGCAAGTTTGGATTAAGGTATTAATGAAAAAGTATGTTGCCGATTTGGATTTTGATTCATGTTTTGTCTTTTAATAGTTTGAAAGTATGGATTATGGTATTGTTGTGTTCATGAAAAAGTAGGTTGCAGATTTTGATTTGAGTGCATATGTGGTTAATAGTTTGAAAGTTTGGACTATGGTATTGATGTGTTCGTGAAATTTGGATTTTGGTGCATATGTGTTGTCATTTAATAGTTTGAAAGTTTGGATTTTGTTACTAAACTATTCATGTAAAAGTAGGTTGAAGGTTTCGATTTGGGTGCATATATGTTGATTTATCAGTAGTCTAATGCAAATATTTTTTGTCATTGTTTATGTGAGTATAGAAGAAGATGGCTGAATTGAAGGCATCAAGGAAACAAGGAGCCAAAGCTACTGCTGCCACAACTACTAAGTCTGCCTAAGCTGCTGCCACAACTACTAAGTCTGCCTAAGCTGCTGCCACATCTAGCTCAACAAGCACAAGGCCTCCAACTTCAACCAAAGCATCAAAGGGCCAAGCTCCAATAGCTTCCAGATCATCTCAGAGGATCAGGGACAATTCCAAACAAGGAAGGAAATAGGAAAGAGAAACTAGAATGTCACATTAGCAAGCCATACCATTTTTTGTCCAACCATGTTTTGTGTAACTTGGTTGGTAGCTCTAATGCCCTTTTTGTTAATATGATTAGAGCTATTTGAAATGCAAACCTATGTTATGTTGCAAACACATTTGGGCTGCTAAGTCTTTTGGAAATTTAAGAAACTTTCATGTTTCGTATGACTGTTGTTTAATTTATGGCCCTTAATTCTAACTTCAAATGTGTTCCCCTACAAGTTGTGAGTTTTACGAAGTTGTCTTCCGAAGACAATACCTTATGTTTGATGCTAAGTCATATTATAATCAAGTACATTTCAATTATGGAGTTTGATTGTTCTTTTTTTTCAAGTGTCCAAGTTTTTTGGCGGGAAAATTTAGGGAAATTTTTTTTTTTTGAAATGGGGACTGTAATAGGGTTTCTAGGTCAAATAAGAGTCAAGGACAGTTTTGGAAATTAACTTGATTGGTGACTCCCACATGATCTGATGTGGCACGCCACATAGGCTGATTACCGAAGCCAATTGACGGATGACTAATGGAATGATCAATTAGACAAAATTTGATACCGCATGGGTGTTTTTGATGAAATTGAAAATACATGGACTGAATTAATTTCGGACCCAAAATACCGTAACCAGTATTTAGCCCTAAAATTTAATCAAGTTAACGTTAATTGGAAAATGTATTTATTTATTTAAAAACATTTCTTTTCATTATATTTTTATTTACTAATGTAGTCGAAACGAGAAACAATATCTAACAAATTCAATTTATTATATTTTGTGAAAAAGAAAAAAGGACAAAAAAAAAATGTAGAAGAGAATGGGGTGTCTCAAACCTGAGCTGCCCTCCCTAATACTATGTGCCTTCAACCATTGCACCGTTGTTAAATGCCATTTATTGTTCTCTGTTTAGTTTAACTGGGCTGGGTATTTTATTATCAAGGAAACCTTGTTCTGGGTTCAACATACAAATCAAGGCCATTGAGTTCCCAAGTGAAGAGGCTGCTGGTCTGCCAAAAGGTTGTGAGAATCTCAACTCATTACCCAGCCGGAATTAGCCAACAAGTTCTTCAAAGCCACACGCTTGCTTCAAGCACCGCTCGAGGAGTTTCTCAAGGAGTTCAGACCGACTTGCCTTGTAGCTAACATGTTCTTTACTTTGCTAATGACGCCGCTGCGAAATTCGGTATTCTGAGGTTGCTTTTTCATGGGACTAGCTTCTCTCTATGTGCTTAAGAGTATTTTTATTCTCAGCTTCTTCGACCTCCTCCATAAACCCCGTGAAATCATTGTCGATATACTACACAGTTGTCCAACTGTTCACCCACCAAATCCGCTCGAAATTTAAGTCTGAAGTCCATATATTCTAAATCAAACACGATTTGGCTTCACCCTCGACTTCTTGGCCGAGTCCTTGCATTGGTACTTCTTGATTTCGGCGACGACAACGAGGAGACGATGGATTGCGAGGGGTATGGATTTGTTACCGGAATCGGATAGGATCTCGGCAGGGTTGGTAATGGTTTGGGCGGAGGAGAGGAGTTGATATGAGATTTGATCTTTGCGAATTGTGAAACTGTTGTTGAAGTCTTTGAACTAGATTTTCATGGTAATAAAATTTTATCAATTGGAGGAGATGAGTTTGCCATCGATAGATAGACCCCTCCATCTGTTTCTACCTCTCAAGTTCGGTCCCACTTTTTGTTTCACAAACTCACACTAACGTTAACGACCAGCTCACAATAACAGAAAATGGAAGGCCATCATTGCTTGGGACCCACTCAACCGGAGATTAACAGTAAATTGCCCCAGGTTGATATCCACCCTAGGCGGATAGTAGAATTTTCCTTCAATATTTCAATCAAACAACTCCCTATGCATGGCCCACCTTGACTCATTGAGTCCAATTTCTAGACTGGGTATCAAGGGCCCTTGATCAACAACTCATACCAACGACCCCTCTAGGAGGCTGGTGATACCCTTATAAGATGCTAATATCAGTAACATGCGTGTTTTAAAGAAGTTGTAATTTGTACAAGGAAAGGGGATCTTTGACAATAAAGCTGAGTAGGGAATTAGTTATATCTAGCAAAGATGAGACACGACCATAGTGACTGGCATGAAGGCATGCGTGATTAAACATAACACACACTCTGCAATCAAACACCAAGTAGCTTAAAGCACACAATTCATGAATCATAACCAATCAAAAGTGATATCTTAACTCCTGGATTCCGGTGATGGTCAACTGTGGCGTCTAGTGCATAGTGAAACCTCCAATGATAGAGAATTTGTATTGCCAGAACCCGATTTGTAGGTTGTTGATGTGATGCCCCGGAAATTCGTATTTATTTTTCGAGGATTTTCCGGAATTAATTTTATGTTTATTGGATGGTTTCGTGGCTCGTGGATGGAGCGGAAGTGTTTCGGACGAATTACTATTCGGAAAGTGTGACTTTAGGGGTGGCGCAAAGGTTGAATTTTTATTCGTTGGGGTTCTCCGAAAACTTCCTTCACGAAAATTGTAGAGTGCGTCGATACGAGTTCGTGGACATGTGGAACATAAGAATCGGAGTTCGTATGAGAAAGTTATGGCCATTGGAAGGAATTTCCATTTTGGTATAAATAGAAGTTTCCCGAAGGAGAAACTTACTATTTTCATAAGTTTCCTTTTCCGGAAAACCAATTCCTTTCTCTCTCTTCTCTCTCGGCTGCACCTTCAGAATCGAAATTATCCGGCTGACCCGACCCGAACCCGGACGATCCGACCCGACTTTTCCTGCAAACTGCGGCGGTCTTCGGCGACGAAACTTTCCAGATCAGTTCGTCTCCTCCGTCTGGTCGTCCCTGTGGTGTCCTCTAGCACCGATTCTCGGTGGTGGCGGCGGTAGAAGGAGGTGCAGGTTGGTGTTTTCGGACCCGGTCGGAAATCCTTGTTCCGACGTCGGCGAGGCTTCAAGTCTTCTTTGTTGAGCTCAAAGCAGCCTCGTTGATCGATCCTTGGTGGTTGTTTGGATCGATTCACGTGAAACTTCGATCAACTCGGATTGGATTACTGTTCACGGCTTGTGAGGTAGTTTTCGACCATTTATGCTTGTTTTCTGACTTCGAGCTAGTTAGGAAAGTTCACAAGCATGCTTAGATGAAGAACTTTGATGTTGGGAGTTTTGTGAAATATTGAGTTTTGGCCAGCGGCGGTGCGCCACCGCCTGTGGCGGCGTTCCGGCGGTGTTCCGGCCACTTAAGGAACTATTTTTGGTATTATATATGTTCTACTCATTGTTGCGAGCGTTTCGATATATAATATGCAAGTTTTGGAATTCGTTTGGAATTGTTATGATTTTTGCAGTTTCATACCGATCGATTTATTCTATCCGTGAGGATTTGAGCGTCCGATCGACTTGTGGTTTGGTCACATCGATCGTGGGCGTATTCCGGAGACTTTGGGAGGTCTCGGATGTGGTTTTGCCTCGATTGGCGCCACTTTGGGGATTTTAGTTCAAAACAGGGGTTTCGGGCTTAAATCGTTTGTGAATTATTACTAAGTGGAAACCGATTGTGATTAGGTACTTGACGAAGTATTTGGACGGCTATTTTGTGGGTTGGCAGCATTGTTCTGTATTGAAGACGCAGCAGGAGTTTCGAGGTGAGTAATCTCACAAAGTTCATTCACGAACGGGTTGACCTTATTGTTTTGAGAGTTATTTAGTTAACTGCAAACTATAGTTGGTATTAGTGGCCTTCCGGAGTGAATGACCACTTATATATATATTTACGTGGAATATGTATATTCTTGTGGGTTGATGAGTGAATTGAAGCAATAGGTATTGATGGGTTTCATTCTATTGTTTTGGGAATTGACTTTTCGGGAAACATTTTGTGGGAATTGGGAATTTCTATTGTTTTGAAAAGTGTTAAGATTTGGTGTGAGTTGCTTTGATGTGATTTGAATGTTTTGATCTAACGACCAAGGGTCGGAAGATCTGAGAGTCACAGATTGTGATTTCTCCTTTTGGTTTGATTTAAGGTTTTGATCTGACGACCGGGGAGGTCTGATGATTGGAGGTCACGGGGTGACATCTCCTTTTGTGTGAGTTGAGTAACTTTTAGGTCATGAGTGACCATTTTTAAAGATTTTGATCTGACGACTGGGGAGGTCTGAGGATTTGGGGTTGCTGGGAGTGACCTCAGGCATATATATCGGGACTTCACACCTTTGGCCGGGTTTGTGGATACGATCAGTTAGAGCTCTAGTCTGTTGCCATAGTACATCATGGAGGGTAGCGGGGAGCTATCTGATGCTCATGAGTACGTGTTTTTAAAAGGGAGTTTCGGGGATTCTTTCTTTTAAATGTCCTGGGAGGACTTGTGTATCATATTTAATTGTCAGAGTTTCAATTATTATGATTTTGTCACGGGGTGACTTGTGTTGATTTGGGAATGTGTTTTTAAAAGGGAGTTTCGGAGATTCTTTCTTTTAAATGTCCTGGGAGGACTTGTGTATCATATTTAATTATCAGAGTTTCAATTATTATGATTTTGTCACGGGGTGACTTGTGTTGATTTGGGAATGTGTTTTTAAAAGGGAGTTTCGGAGATTCTTTCTTTTAATTGTCCTGGGAGGACTTGTGTATCATATTTAATTGTCAGAGTTTTAATTTATATGATTTGGTCACGGTGTGACCTTTATTGTGGTTTTTGGAAAATGCATATTGAATTGTCAGAGTTTTCAATTAATATGGCTTTGTCACGGGATGACTTGTATTCGTTTCTTTTGGGAAAAGAATGTGCTGTTTTGAGAAAACAGGGTGTGTGTTTCTTTTACGAGTTGATGGGTTTCCTCGTTAGGCGAGTTGTGCATGTGTGGTTTTGAGTTACTCATATGGGCTTGCAAAAGCTTACCGGGTTTGTTGTGTGACAACCCGGTACACCATTCAAACAGTGTAGGGATTAATCCTGCAGGTCAGGGTAATCGTGGCTGAAACCGAGGCAACGAGCTAGCAGCTTTATGGTAGGAAGCCAATTTTGTGACTCTACCGTTATTTAGACTTCCATTGTAGTGAGCTCTGAGGAGCATTTACGTTTTATCTTGTTGTTGACAATTTAATTCGTAAGCTTGTGTAATATATAACTCTTTGGGGCGAGTGTATATTAACTTTGAGGGTTCAGGGCATCAATATGTGTGTAAGTTTAAGGGAAAAAAGATTTCAAATATTTTGTATTGATGACTGGACGTTCACGCATATATAATTATGGAATTATATATATCGATTTTTCATGTGTGTAAAATCAGGGGCGTGACAGTTGAAGTCTTTGAACTAGCTTTTCATGGCAGTAACTTGGTCCAAACAGTCTCCTAATTACCTGCTGTACTAGAATGGATTGAGAGACAAGATTTAAGGACCACATACTAAGTTACCAACCAAAAATCGTAAACTATAAAACGTGCAATAAAGTAGTAATTCAGATTTATATTTCTATGTATCAATATATCTAAAGTCCAAACTTGAATCACGCACTAGCACTACCATTTCATCTGAGCACTTCCCTGCATTCACGGCAAACAAAGAAATCCCTGCATGACACTTCTTCCACTTGGTAGCCTCCATGTGCCCTAAGAACAATTCAAAACATATAGGAAGTATTCTTTATCCACCTAAGGCAGTTAAAAGTTTTCTCAGAAACAAAATGCCAGATTTGTATACATCCATCTTTCCAGCATTCTCACCCTGCTCCTGTCCATGTTGTACCATGCATTATCATCTTTTATAGGGAGAAGCAGTTGCATTGAGGTTGTGAGCAGCCTAATCATAGATTCATGATGTAGCTCCCTCACAGGTGCCAAATCTGTGCTTCTGCCATGGCAAGCAAGAACTTGTCAACAAAGAGATTCATTTCATCTGTCACTATCTTACACTCTAGCACATTAAGCATGTCAAGTACTAGATTAAGGTATATGGCTTCAAGATCTGTGGCTCATCCATGCATGACCAACATTATTAACTCATTGACAGCCCCGCAAGCATATTCTTCTTTCAAGTGACTTAACATGTTAAACAGTCCCACCATCATTGCTCTAAAAAGGTCATTAAACCAGTTCCGCCCCTTGAACTCGTAAACCAACCTATCAAACTAACCATAGCACCAAATGTAGTAACCTGAATATCAGCATTGAGGGAATTCAATGCTTGTAAAATTGCCGAGTGTAAAGGTTCAAGGCTTCACAAACAACCAGATGGTACCCTTCTGGCAAGTAAGCCAAGACCCCACAATGCGATTAGAGTTCAACAAATACTCCATGAGCTCTGGCCATTCATTGCCAGCTCTCAAAGCCCAATTCCTAAAATTTTTTTTTTTTTGTTCGATACCTGCTGTAGGATTTGATTTGTTGACTTGATCATGAAACCTCATTCAAGTGCAACATTCACATCCCTAGCTGATTCTACCCATTGCTAGAATCCCTGTGACATATGAGTACTCGGACTGAAACAGAGAAGTTTTTTCTTTTTGACAAGAAATCATCAAACAATAATCCAGTGGAGTCCAATTACAAAAGAACAAAGCTAAAACTCAAAGGACCATCTAACAAAAGCATCATTGAATTATCCAATCTACTATATAAATAGCAGAGAATGAATGCTGCCCCTGAAGCTGCAGCCTATTGGCATCACTGCTAAAAATGTGACCAAAAGATAACAATCTGCAGCAACTTTAAATTTTTATTATTATTATTTTTTTTCCGGTCTGGAACTTTAATTTGTTATATCATGAAAAGTTACCAAGAAATATATACAGGTAAAGGGAGAAAACAAAACATCTCCCAGAAATGCCAAATGTTTGCCCTCAAAACCCACAAACTCAGCCACACATGAAATGAAAGCAAGGCAAATAGTTCGAATCAACCATTGCATACCCGCAAAAAAAATTTGTGAAAGAAATTCTCGAAAACTCATAACCATATTATTTCTGAAAACGGAAATCACAAAAGGGAACAAAATAATGAATAAAATAAAATCCCTCAGGAATGCCTGATTTCCACCCGGACAGCACGAACACAATCAAAAGAAGTTCCTCAACCCCAACAAAATTTATGGCAATCAGCTTTGCATGAGGGAGCACCAATCTTTCAATTGTAATTTCATGCATGTCTCTCAGATTACTAAATTTTTCATCATTGGGATAATGCCTAATGAACATCACATTATCTCTAATCTGTATTAAGCAGAGACAAAGCTGTACGCTGTGATACTCAATTCTCAAATCAAAGGCAGAGTGCTATGTATATAGCTAATTCAGATTATATCACAGAATCAAAAGCAGGACACAAACGACAGACTGAACCCTAGATGTGATAGTGATCCAACATACACTAGAATGAGAAACAAGATGACTTCCATTTCAAAGATCAATACAATCCACTAAACATAACACACACCAATAAGAGCATCAACTAGATTAAACAAAAACAAAATCCAAAGCTGAGAAAGTAAAAAAACCAAATCAACTAAACTTGACCGCTCAGTCATAAAGTAAAAAATCAGTCCAGTAAAAACACGCAGTAAGAAAACTCAAACTCACCACAAGGTTGAGGTAAGCAATAGCATCGTTACCGGTCCTGGCAGCATGAATCTTGGATCCGCGCAGACCGTTGCGGACGTTATCGGCGTCGACGATGAGAAACCTGGCCGTAGTCCACCGCGAATACCAATTTGGCATTTCCAATCCACCTGAGAAATGAATTAAGCGAAGAAAGTAATAAACCCTAGATCTGAAAACGAAAACAATCAAGATCCGACTCAATTCTTTACAGTGCAGTGAGATGAATTAAACGAAAAAGAAAGCGGGAAGCTTAAAAGAAATTTACCTTGTGGGGAAGTGAGGCTAATTTGATCTCTGTGAACTGAGAGAGAAAACGTGGGAATGGAAAGAGGAGGCGAATGGCGATTTTCAAAATTTAGGGTTTTCTGCAATGTCCGTGTAAACGGCTCTTTTAAAGCAATTTCTTTTCTCATTCTCCAAAAAAAAAAAAAAAAAAAAATATCATTGATAAAGATTACATTACCATTTTTTTTAATATATATATATATATACACAGCCCTTCTTGGGTGCAGACGTCCGCACCTTTTGTTTCGGTGCGGATTTCCAGTTTTTCTCCACTGTCGGATCATATTTTTACATTTTAGCCGTTCAGTTTTTAGTTCCTAATGTATAGATCATCCTGCAAAATTTCAGCCAATTTAGTAATCGTTAAGACATCCAAAACTGCAATTTACCATTATAAATACGAACGGTTCCGGTTCGACAGATTCGGTCCGTTCGTGTAAATTGCAGTTTTGGATACCTTAACGATTACCAAATTGGCTGAAATTTTGTAGAGATGATCTATACATTAGAAACTAAAAATTGAACGGTTAAGATGTGAAAATATGATCGAAAAGTGGGAAAAAATGGCAAATCCGTACCTTTTTGCTTTGGTGCGGATATCCGCACCTGAGCAAAGTTATATATATATATATATATATATATATATATATATATAGGAACGCGTTCGAAAGAGGACGTCCGCACTTTCGTTAAAGTGCGGACGGCGCTGCTGCAGCTCGGCTCGGGGTGCGACGGAGCGGCGGAGCTTGCCGGACGGACGCCACGGGTCAGACGGACGGGTCTGCAGTCGGTGGAGTCGCCGGCGACGTGGTTGCAGCCTTGGCCAGAAACCTGCAGTTGCAGGTGAGCTCGCTGCCCAGAAACCTGCAACTCCGACCTCCTCCAACCTCAAACGCTGCCCAGAACCGTCCACCAAGCCTCCGGCCTCCGTCCGCCAAGCCCCGAGCCGCCATCGCAGCCTGGAACGCCGCCGCTGCGTCACCTTCCGCACTTTAGCCAAGTGCGGACGTCCGCTTCAGAACCCGCCCCATATATATATATATATATATATATATATATATTTATTTATTTATTTTTTTTTGTTAAAGGGGTTTGGAACCATGCCTGATTTATTGCAGTAGAATTTAGAACATATCTCGAGGGGGACATAGAGCCTTGACCTCGAGTAAGATTACAATAAGTATGAGGACATCCTGGATAATCATAGGTGCCTCATCTAGCCAAACATTATCTAAACAAATCGAACTAAGCAAGATGTGTTAATCTATGAGCCACACCATTCAAAAGGTGTAGACCTTAAAACCGAGAATTAAAAAATATTAACTCAGAGATCGAAACTTCAATGTCATTTGACTAAAGAATAAATTGTTGATCTTTTTTTTTTTTTTTTTTTGGTGAAATAGGAGGGATAGAGTTACTCGGGCTAAACTGTCACAACGCGGAAAAAAATGTGTATCGACCACCGAAAGTAAAAGCAATTCAACATGGATAGAACTGATGATGCCCAGCAAGCAATCTGGCCTGATCTAATTCTGAGCAAAAACCCGCGAGCAAAAGATAGACGAGCCTAAAAATGTTGGTTTGGAGATGGCCGATATGGATCAGGCATAGAAAATCAAATCAGGGTCACCCTCTACGCCACCGTAACTGCCGTCAGACTTTCCACTTCGACCACCAATTAGTCTCTAACACAAAGAGCCGGAGCCTCTATTAAGAGAGCACTTACCACAGAAACAACAGCCAACCAAAGATGAATCTTTTTACTGGCTTCCTCCAAGTAACACGCTACTGCAAGTCACTTTTTTATACAGATCAAGCTACTGCATATAACATCCTGTGACTAGAACTATCAAATAAATCAAACACCCAGTATAAAGAAACTGTGGTCTTCTCCCTCATGAAAATGTACCATCAATCAAATTCCAACATCATGAGAGAAAATACAAACTACACTTGATAGCAAAACTCTATATTGTTTCACGACAGCTGCAAGTGGTAATTTCAATTACTGCATTGTAGAGAAACAACAAAAAGGCACGTGTTCATGATTACTTATCTATTTTTCCTTTTACCCAATATAGTGTAGCCAACAGCACACATAGTCATAGTCGAGCATTTAGGCTAGTAGAACTTAATGAATCTGGAGTCTGCATAGAGGTGATGGTTTCTTCAGTTTCCAACTTTTTAGAGGCTGCAGTTCCACTCGTTTCATGAAAACAAATGTAAGACAATGACTGCAGCCAAGAAACTAAACTGGGTTTGCGTGTTACATCATCAGATTCTGCCACCTGTGAATATAACTCATTTAGAATCATATTCTGGCCATCTTTGGGTAGTTGGGCGATTAGCTGTGCCAACAACTTCATCAAGTCTGGCAGTACCTGAACAAGTTCTAATGTTCAATAAGTTTGAAAACCAAAGTTGATAGAGAAGGCCTACAATCTTTTATTCCATCAACATTTGCTGATCTATACATGAAATGCTACGGGTGGATTATGAATGATTCCCTCTTGAATATTAGGGATGTCGTAATAATTAATTCTACATCGAGTATTTTGCAAACAAACCAGGGCATTGAAACCAAGGTATCACACGACAAACAAAATGAAGAAATAATTTTTCAGAGGAAA
The DNA here is from genome assembly GCF_002994745.2 of Rosa chinensis. Classification (NCBI taxonomy): domain Eukaryota; kingdom Viridiplantae; phylum Streptophyta; class Magnoliopsida; order Rosales; family Rosaceae; genus Rosa; species Rosa chinensis. The sequence continues at coordinate 15,324,727 of NC_037091.1, read as the reverse complement.
CGAAAGCATATGGAAGTAAAAACTACAAAATTCAGCTTACCTGTATGTCAACCAGAGAAATTAGTCGTAAAAGCAAATCTAGGATTTTCTTGCAAGGCTCCGACTCTCCTTGCCAGTTCTTCCACATATCAGCCTGCTGAGCAAAGTCTTTATTGCACCTATTAGCTTTTTCAACCAGACAATGGATACAATAAAATATAGCTGGGCTTCCAGCAGGAAGATGTCGAACAACAGCTGCAACTCCAGAAGCCATTCCCTCAAAAGGAGTAATCTCAGGATATTCCTGCACTCAAAGAAAAACTTTTACTTTCTGGTAGCTTTTATTGAAGAAGGTCAATTTGACCATTATAGTCCTTATTTGATTTAGATACCATTAGTGATCTCTGTATATAGTAGAAAACAAGCTGCTCCTTTAATGACACCCTTTCATCTTCATCAGAATCCTTGGTAGAAGATATGAATGCTGAAAACATAGAATGTGATGCTCTAGCTACTTTTCCATTAGGATGTCCCATATATCTGATTGAATTTGTAATAAGGAATCAAATTGTTCAATATATGCAATATAAAAGGTCCCCAAAGATTAAGTTATTCAGTATAGGATACAAGAACATAGTTGGAGCAACCACTTTTCCAAATACAGAGCTAGGCAGTCGTCCGATGCAAGTTGGAATGACTCTTAAGTAGAACAATATGCGAGCAGTTTGAACCTCATCACTGGACCACACATATTCCATTTTCCGTAGGAAAGAAAAATCTGATAGACCGCTTTACAAATATTAATCAAATGAAAATATTATAGTAAAGATGAGTTTGAGAAAACCTAAACTTAAGAACTTCATTGCAAAAAAAAGTACAAGGTTAACATGAAGTCTAGAGCTAAACTAGCAACTATATCATACCTGGACCCTGTGTCAAGTCAACATAAGCTGGAATGGATTTTATGAAAGACACACAAGCAGAATCACTTTCCTGAACACTCACAACAGTACCTCGAATAGTATCCATGTATTCTGGTAAACGAATGCGCCGGAAATACTCAACACAAGAAAATGAAATAAGTATTCGAACTGATATATCCAATTGAGTTTCGGGGTTAAATTTTGAATTTAGCTTGTACTTTGTGACTGCCGACGCAAAGAGTACAACCATAAGAAAAGCAGACTCAGCAATTTTCTCCATATCTCCAAGTAATTCATCCTCTTTACCCCGAAGAATCAAAGCAACCTGTCGGTGCTCCATGTATATACATTGACAGTAATCCCATATAAGATTCTCCACTATGTATTGGCTTTTTTCATCTACTGAAACATACAGATTACAGAAAACACCAGCTATGGCTCCTGCTTCCTTAAAAGTCATGCTTTCAAGGTGTTCTTTGACCTCATTGATCCTCAGTACGGCTGAACTGCTATGCATCGATTCCAATACCTTCATGTACAAACGTCTCAAGGGAAATATTTCAGTCAACAATGCAGAAGCAAGGCAGACAAACAAAGGGTCACGAGAAGAGACAACACCACTTCGAGCCAATGCTACTGCAACACACTGCAGCAAAAGACTAACTGTGTGATCATAACTTAAACCCGTAAATCCTCTCGTTCTTGAAATCAACTCTCTTGCTACGGACTCTATCCGATCTTCTGCAGACATCCTCAGTTTGGAAATAGTATCCAGCGCAAGACCTCTCACTACAGATCTATTCAAAGCCCTCAGTACTCCAGCTGCAGTCATGACAACCGCGAATAGAACATAGTTTGGTTTTAAGGTCTCTAAAGCCTCCCTACAAAGAGTATTAATTTTCTCTACAGAACGAAAATTGCTCAAACCAGACAATACCCATTCCATCAAATGCAGAACCATCAGCCCATGAGAAACGGTTCCCTGAGGGCCACTTTCCTTACCCCAAATACTCAACACAAAATCCAAAATTGTAACAAAATGAACACTCTTGGAAGAAGATAAAGCATACCCAATTCCAGCAAGCACTTCTGGAATTAGTCCACTAAATGATCCAAGCACCCGATACTCCTCTCCCAACAGCCTACAGAGCAGCTCTAAGCAGACGGTTTTCGAGTTTTCAGACGCTGAAGGCGCAAAAGAAAAGGACCCCAAAAGGAGAACACCTTCAGAAAAGAGTCCTGGACTCTTCTTTGACTCATATTGGGTTGAAGAAAATAGGTTGGAAAGAACCTCCACAGCTGAATCAACGAGAACCGAAGAGGGTCTGGCAGATTTCCTGACCCATATATAGAGGAGCCTGAGAAAGAGAGTATAGGATTCATGAGGAAGACAAAGGTTTGGAGAGGACAGAATTGAAAGCAGAAGCTTTGCTTGGGGCTCAGCAACATGAAGAGAAGTCTGGGAATTGACAAGAGTCTTTAGAGATTGAAGATGATGGGATTGAAATGATTGGTGTTGGAGGGAGTCTCTAAGCTCAGCCCAAGCTTGAATTATGGCTCTTGCAGATGAGGCTGAGTAGTTTCTAGAGCTGAAGCTATTGCCATAGCCACTCACACTTCTCAGCCAATCTTCAAGAAAAATAGTACTCCCTGCTTTTGCCATTAAACCAATTTCGATTTTCGAATTGCAACACTAAATATCGAACATGCTTTTGTCAGTTCAATCAATCAAGTTTGAGCATATCATAGCCATAATAAACCAGAGAGACCTCCATGAATGAGAGTGCAGTTAGAATAGATTATTGAGAACTCAGATACCCAATTAGTTTCTGATCAAAACAATGGAAACCCACTAGGCCAAGTGAATCGTACCTTCGGAAAGAGTTGTTCATTCGACGCTTGTTTTTCCAAACAGAAGCACAAACTCCAAGTTTACAAGATAAGTTCGGTTTTCATAACTCGAAAAGGTTATGAAGGAAATAAGAGAGCGAGAAACAGCACTAGGTAAACGTAATGTTTGATGGGAAAATTATGTCTTCAGGTCTCTGTGTGATGAAGTCTGGGTTAGAGTTTAGGACCGCCCCAACTAACGGCCCAAGTCCTAAGATTTTCCAGGCCTAACCATTATGCAACGGGAGCAATTTCTCTCGGTGCCGAAATTTCGGTTTAAATTTCTGTAATTTTGAAGTATCGAAATAAAATTTATATTCTATTTCATTTTTATCAGGGGTTTCTCGAAATTTTCCTTATATTTTCACGAAATTCTTAATTTCTGAAGTATTTACACATACAAAATATATTTAAAAATTCACACCAAAATTTCTGTGAAATTTTGTCCGAAATGTCACCAACAATGCATTTTTTACTTCATACTTTCATAGAGAAAATGGTTAATGCTCATACACCCTGATTCTATCAAAATACTTCCCAAAAACCCCAACAAATTATTTTCATTCCTCTTCACCCTACCATCTGTCTCTTTCTTTCTTATCTACACAACTTTCGCTTTTTCATTCCATCAGTACCCTTCTGTTGTTTCTTTACTTTAAGTTTATAATATGTTTTAGATTTCTGTTACATTTGATGAAACGTGGTGGGCCCATTCTTAAAATTATTTGCTTAAACAGAAGTGTGATAGAATTCATCCTCTATTTCAAAGGTAAACAGTACAATTTACTATTCATAATTTCGGTTGTTGACAGACTTGAGTTGATTGATATCTGCAAAATTACTAGCAAAGAATTACAACAAGAGAGAGAAAAATTGAGAAAGTTGAAAACCTATAGAAATAGTCTTAATAGAGAATCTCCCAACTATTGGGATATCATCTATAGACTTCAGACTAGAATCTATAAAATAGAACAAGAAATTGATAATCTCTTATATGTTCTTGAAGAGGAACAAAAACCTTTTGATTATTTGAGCATTGGTTAGATCCGCAAATCACTGGTATCAGAGCTTGTAAAATAGCTCAAGGAGAACCCCTCCTTAATGGAGACAATGTCAGAATTGTTATTAGAGAAAATAAATTCTCTACTGAAATCTTCTGATGAGAAATATCAGAAGATGTTACTAGAAGTATCTAGATGTCAAACTCATCTAGAAAAAATACCTACTATAATCCACCAATTGGAAAGATTGGAAAACAAACTGGATTATATTAAGGAACTTCCAAAAACAGAAGAAGAAAAGCTGACAGTCGTCAGTAGAAAAATCAATGAACAACAAAAAACGTTGGATTCTATGAAAAATATACTGAAGGACAAGAAAGTGCCTACAGTAAAAAAGAAAGCTAATGGATTCAAACCATTAGAAAAACCAGACAAGAATCTTGTTCCAAACATGATTTTTCTGGAACCATCTACTAGTCAGACTAGTATCAGGTATGAAAACCCGGAAAAAAAGAGAAATGAAGATGTTAAGCATCTTTGGAAAAAAGAAAGGAGTACAGCTCCTAAATGCTGAATAGTTTGAATTCAACGAAATTGAACAAGAGGTAAAAAAACTCTTCAATCCCAAAATTAGATTTTAAACAAATCTATAAAAGGGGAAAGTTTGATCTAATGAATAGCCATTATTTTAAACTACTGGAAATTACAACTCCCGCTACAGCAGGAGGAGAGACTGATCTTCTATTGATCACTCCTTCAGAAGTCTCCAGAGCACAAGCAAAAAAATATCAATTTATGCATATTGGAACAGTCCAAGTAGGCATAAATCTGCTTGCTCGTGAAGGCATAAACTGTTCAGTCCTATGTGTTCTACAAGACAACAGGTTAACAAACTTCCAAGCTAGTCTGTTGGGAACACTTGAAGCATCTCTGTGTGACCAAGTAGCATATTTCAACTGCTTCCCCAACTTCACCACCAGCTTGAAAGATGCAGCTCACTGTCTCCGACTGAGAGTCAAGACAGATGGCATATCCATGAAAGAAGATATGCAAGAACTCGCAATAGTATACAGGATATACTATAAATTGATGAGTACCACAGTAGCCCCTAAGACAAGGATAACAAATATCTCAGGTCTTACTACTGGGTTCCTCACTAATCAGAAGAACCATTCACAACAGATTCATAAAGTTACTTGGAATGAAGTGACTTTTCCTCTTGAATGGAAATTATCCAGTCCAAAAAAGCAACTGGAAAGAGCAAAAGCAAATATCTACGAGAGTAGAAGAACTGGAGAAATCAGCCTCAACTTCGACAATCACAGGAGAAGTGATGTCTGTCCTGAGAACCTCAGGATAAACAGCAATCTTCTGAGAAGAAGTTACAGCACTAGAGAAGCTAGTGTCAGTGGTACAAAACCCACTATTGAAGAGCCAATACCAGAAGAGGATCTAGAAGCTGATCTAAACAGACCAGTCCATATGCTCAGAGCTGAGAGGCTCTATGATCTTTATGAAGAAGCTGAGAATTGTGAAAATCCTGAACGATTAGAAAAACTAATCGAAGAAATGAAAGAATTCAAAATCAGAAAGACGAGAAAAGTCTTTCCTTATCAAGATATTGAAATGGAAGAAGGAGAAAGCTCCAGAACTTTCATTAGCAGAGAAAAAAGGGAAACAAAACTCCCATTTCAGAAAGTCCCCACGGGTAAAAAAGGGGAACGAAATTCCCAAAGATTTGTCCCAGAGGACAATCTGCCTAGAGTTCCTATCACGAACTATGGCATCTGGTTAAATCTAGACAAAATTCTAGACAAAAGAAAAACCATTGACCAATGGGTAGATAGCCTGATGATGGCCTCTGCACTTACCCTTGGCAAATTTGAAGCACCAGATTTGCAGGTGTACTATGAAACTACTCTTACTGGAGTAGCAAAAAAGTATTACCTATCTTTCAAAGAAACCGCCAGAGGAAGAGACTGGCTTGAAGAAATAAAAAATTCAAAGTCTCCATATGATTTTGCAGTACCCCTATACGATCAGTTCTGTGGAGATCTTTCAAATCTAAGTGAGAAGGCTAAAGAAATGGAAAAATCGAATATCTATGCTCTCAAAATCTGTGACATGAGATATTTTGAAGAATACTTGAATGAATTTCAAGAATATTACTGTACAATTGGTGAACTAGAGAATATTGATCTAGTTAATCTGTTGCACAGAAAACTCCCTGAACCATGGAGAACAGCTGTGAGAGAAAGCATAGCTGAAAAACCAATTGAAAGATTTTTAGTTGGAGGAATTGCCGACAGAATCCGGCAATTACTGAAAGAGCAATGCAAAGCCAATCTTAGAGCTAAGATGGCCAAGAAGCAACTCAAAGGAGTTGAAAATTTCTGTTACGGAATATTGGATATGCTCACAAATTGGGGATGTCATGATTCCAAGTTCCACAAAAAGAAGAAAGGAAAATATTACTCTAAAAAATTCAAAAAGAGTAATCAGAAAAGAGATTGGAAGTTCAAGAGAAGTTCCAATTACAAGAAACAACAGGATGAAGATCCTAAAAATAAATTCTTCAAGAAAAAGAAGAATATTCATCAGCATAAGCAACCAAGCAAGAAAGCTTGCAGATGTTGGTTATGTAAAGCTGAAGGGCACTATGCCAATGAATGCCCGGAAAAGGGTAAAAGATCTACTAAGGCTCTCTTTGAAGAATATGAGCAAATAGTAGAAGTAGCAAATATGAAAGGCTTCTTATCAGGTGAACCCTGGTACGTTCATTTGTGACTACTGCCTATGTCATGAAAAGAATGGTCTCCCTATGTTTTGTGAAGAGTCTAAGAAGACTTATCACAAAGAATGCTTCATAGCTGAAGCAAGAAGAAAGACCAAGAATGGTCTTGTCAGCCAAATGGTTGAACAAGAATATGAAGAATATTTCTCTTAGAAAAAAGAGAAAGAAGTAGACACTCTGTTCTAAGAAATCATGGAACCATCTTCATCGAAAATAAAGGAAGAAATCATCGATGAAGAAAAAATCGATGAAAATATTGAACTGGTTGAAACACCAGAAATTGTTCCAGAAGAATGTAAACCATTCATTCCAAAGGAACAAGCTCAAGAAAATGAGCTTCAACAATCGAAAGTCGTCTCTACTAGTAGATACAGCAACTACATAGAGATTGGACTAAAATTCCCTAATCACAAAAAATATCATCTACATGCCTTTGTAGATAATGGATCGCGATTTACTATTGCAAAGAGATTTGCAATTCCAAAAGAACTCTGGAAAGAAAATTAAGAAAAAATCCGCTACTGGTGTTACATTTGATGGGAGCCATCTCACCATGAAAAAAGTAGCAAAAAATGTTCATATCACCATTGGTGGAGGAACATTTATCATCCAGAATGTTTGGCAATCTGAAGGCCAAGGATCTGATTCCTTGTTGGGCAATGATTTTATTCTCCAACAAAGATTCATTCAGGATGAAGAAGCAATAGGCTTCAGAAAAAGCGAACGGGTGTTCTGGGCAAACCGACTCACACAAGCAAGAAGTGTCGTTGGTCCTGGTTTCACTACTCAGTATCAAAGATCGCAACAGAATAGTGATGATCTTACCCCCTACAAACCCAAATTTGAGCCTATACTCCAAATCAAGCAACAAGAAGAATTACTTGTTGAAGATTCTTCTGGAGAAGAAGAAGAGGAAACTAGTGAAGATGAAGAAGCTAGTTTCATCCATGAGCATAACCTCAAGCACTTTCAAAACAAGCTTGAGTCTCAGAAAATTCCCACTCTTGAAAAAATCAAGAAATTACTCGAGCAAAATATCGATGTAGATCCTCAGAAGTTTTGGGAAAAAGACTAAGTGGTCTGTGAATTAAGATTACATGACATGAATGCCATCTGTCATGTCAAAGCCATTCCTCAGTACAAAGAGGAAGATCGAAAAGAGTTCAGAAATGATATTGAAGATCTCCTGAACAAGAGATTAATTCAACCTTCCACTAGCCCTCATCATGCTCCAGCATTCTACGTGAGAAATCATGCAGAAAATGTACGAGGAAAAGCTAGAATGGTGATTGACTACAGAGATGTCAACAAAAAGACTGTCAAAGACGGTTATCAAATTGCTCAAGTAAGAGTACTAATCAACCAGCTCAGAGGAGCTAAAGTCTTTTCGAAATTCGATGCAAAGTCGGGTTTCTGGCAGGTCAAGATGCATCCTGAGAGTATTCCTCTCACTGCATTTGGAACACCACAAGGTCATTACGAATGGCTGGTAATGCCTTTTGGTCTAAAGCAAGCTCCCTCAATCTTCCAAAGAAAGATGGACAACATCTTCAAACATGTTGCGGAGTTCTACGTCGTTTATATAGATGACATTCTTGTTTTCTCCAAAAATAGAGAACACATGAAACACCTCCACAAGGTTGTAAAGCTGATAGTTCAGCATGGAATTATCCTAGGTGAAAATAAAATCTTCTTTATCCTCGATGAAGTTGATTTCCTAGGAATAAACATCAAGAATGGAGTGATAAAACTCCAACCTCACATCCTTGAAAAGATTTGGAAATTCCCAGATAGAATTCCTGATGCTAAGAGTCTAGAGAGATTCCTTGGTGTCATAAATTATGGGAGAGATTTCATTCCCAAAATCTCAGGGTTAACAGCAATGTTATCTCCTAAGACAAGTTCCAACAGAAAATGCAACTTCACAGAAGACGATGAAAAAATTGTGAAGCAGATAAAAAATCTCTGCAAAAAACTCCCCCCTCTCCAACAACCAGAAGAGAATGATGGAATTATCCTCCAAACAGATGCGAGTGATAATTACTGGTCCGGTGTAGTCCTGCCAAAAACGCTTGGAACTAACATCGAAAAGATTTGCAAATTTTGTAGTGGCAAGTTCAGCCCTGCAGAACTGAATTATCCCACAGTGGAAAAGGAAATTTTGGCTGTCAAGAAAACGATTTTAAATTCTCCAGCTTTTCTTGGAAAACCCTTTACTGTTCGCACCTATTGTGCTAGAGTAAAGAATTTCAAAAATTTTAAACTTGATAAAGCTGCTAACAGAGGAAGATTAGCTAACTGGCAATTGTTTCTTAACCAGTATGATTATATTGTTGAATTAATTGCAGGAAACAAGAATTATCTTCCAGACGCATTGACCAGGGAAATGGCAATGTTTAGCCAAAAAGATGACGATGAAGGTCATAATCCCAGAAGCAGAAGAACTGGGAAAGAGCATGAACCTGAAGAAGATCCCAAAGAAACCAAAGAAAAAATCCTTAAAAGGTTTCTGCTTAGTCCAAAAGGACTAGCCACAACTGATCAATCCCAGGGTAAAGGATTGGCTAGCCCGTCTCAAACGGTAGACGGTAAAGGCTCATCAAGACCGTTGACGGCTGCTGCTTTGCCAAAAAGCAAACCAACTCCAATTGGAGTTATAAATGTTTTCAATTATGAATTAAGAACTTTTGATACTCCTGTGTTCAGAACTGGCAGGAGACTAGCCTATCACCATAAAGCAATTTTGGATAACCCCCTTTTTGCTTTTCAAGAAAGAAGCAGTGGTCTAATGTTCCCAGCTCTCTTTGCCTTAACTGAAGAACTCTACGAAAATGGTAGGCCACAGTTTGAAGAAATGCATATACAGCAAAGTGCTATAAAGAAAGAAAAAATTCACTTCCTTGAAAGTCCTGAAAGTGCTAAGGTCCCTATCATGGCACTCAATGAATCAGACTGGCATGAATTCCACAGTCTGATATGAAGACATAATTTAGAAGACCTAGTTCTTCCCACTCTCTTTATTGTTTCAGGTCCTTATGTTGGAAGATACTTGGTCAATGTTCAGAGTGAACATCCTCAAGAACACAAGCTCTGGCTTGTTGAAAATGGTTTTGTCCATAATTTGTGGACCAAAACAAATGATGATCTGAAGGGTTTGCCACCGATCATTGTCAACACAGTCAAAAATATCAGGAAAAATGACTGTATGCTTCATCTGAAGTTTAGATCCACTCACCCTGAATGGATCCAAAAGGCAAACGGTGAGGTTGAATATATTCCTCCATATCATTATGTAAGAATTATTCAAAGAAAATATCTTCAACTAGCCTGTGTAGGGTACAATGGCCAACCAAACTCAAGCATCCCGTGGGTGAAGGCAATGGCTCTAGAATACATCAAAAAGATCATCTCTGAAGATATCAGCAATACCTTCCTGGCAACAGGAGAAAAAATTATTATCACTGCATACGATCACCCTGACGTAGTCAGCAGTGACCTATTCCTATCTCTCATAAAAAAAGAGATAGATTCGACTATGGCATGCATGCACTGGGTGGAAAAGCTTGAAACTGACAACCACTACAAAATGTATGTTGATACAGACGTCGAAGATAATGCTACTACTGTTAGAATGGCCCAGGCAGACAACAGCTCCTTTGTCTACCATTCAGAAACAGACGAGAATATGTAGCATCACGGGTGAAGCTACAGGTGAAAGAAGAAAAACACCAATTTAGTAACTGTAGCACTTTTGACCTTTTAAAAGTTAAAGGCTACTTTTGCTTTCAAAAAGAAAAGCACTTCACCTACCTGCTTTTGTTTTTCTCCATCCGATCTCCACTAGCAGGAGCACTCAGAAAAGCAAAAGTTCACGGAGTTGTCCTGTACATTTTTATGTTTTGAATTCTAGTTTGGATTCCGCTCTCTATATAAAGAGTTTTAAGTTTCAATTGTAAGGCATCGGAAAATTGAGTAGAAGAGTCTTCTCTTAAGAAGTAAGAAAGCCATAGTAGCAGTGTGCTTTTTCCTACCTGTCGAGGGTGCAGTAGTGTGCGTTCATTACAAGTAAGTACCTGTTCTCATTCTCATGGAGAGCTAAACAGCCTTTTGCTGTTTACCTAAGGATGAGGCTCTGGATTTCTAGCATGTATTTCTGTTGAATAAATAAAATAAGGATTACCCATCCATGTTTGTCAAAAGTAGCAAAATTAAATATCTTTAACTATCATTATCTATTTTGCATTCTACCTATCACTATCTGATCCATAGTTTTGCACTCTATCCATAACTATCACTATCTGTTTCCTATATGAATTTTGAAGTTTGAAAAGTTTTGCCTACCTGAAAAAACCAGTCTTAAAACTAAGATTAAGACAAGCAGTAGTGATTTCACCTGTTAAATTATTCGCTAGGCAGGGAGCCGTTAGGAGAAAAACTTGGGCATGTTGAAGGCTAGTCTTGTTTTCGTTTTTGTTTTTAATAAAGTTTCTAAGGAAGACAAAAGCTCTAAAGCTCAGGATAGCATAGGAACTACCCCTTTTAGTCTTTTCACAAGAGAATAGTAAGATACATAAGTACGTGTGTACTTGGGCATAATACTTGGGATATCTGGGTAAACGGGAAATAGCCCTAGAGAAAATATGAAATTTTGATTTTTTTTTTTTTTTTTGCAATCAAGTTAAATACAACAAAAAACCTTTTTGCTTTTGTCTTCTACAAAGTTGAATGCTCCAACCATAACAACTTTTTGCTTTGTCTCAAATGTCGTATGCTTCATACAATGAAACACCATATTGGGTAATTCCATAATATCCGATTTATGGATTGAGTGTGGAAAGAGATCAACACACATACAATACCCTTGTGGATGAAATACCAAAATTATTTCCAAAATTCATGTATTTAGGAGCAGTATTGTATGATACTAAATGAAAGCAATTCAACCAGCTAGATCAAACCACATCGTAATAGTTTTTATATTCCCCCTCCCCCCCACTGGGCTCCAGCCATAAAAAAAAAATTAAAAAAAAAAGTAAATCACATTCACATTATCAATATACAGCACATTTATAATTGAACATAGATAAAAACACTTGTTTAGCAACTTACTACAGTACTAGTTAATTATCGTCCATATTAAATATCACATTCTATTATAATATATAATTTTAGAGATGTTGCATTGTAAATAGGTTTATTATAGATTACTTTATTCTATGTAAAAGTTTCATTCAAAAATATCATTTTATAAATACAATTAATGTGATTTCTTTATTTTTAACAAAAATTTCCGCCGAAATCGAAATTTTCTTAAATTTAAAGTACCGAAACCGAAACCAAAATTTAAATCCTTGAACGGGAGTGTCTTTTTTTTTTTTTTTTTAATAGAAAAGAAAAGAAAATTATAACACAACGCGTCTATTTAACAAGTCGAACTTAAAGGTTGAGGAGATCTCATTAGGCACACTTGAGAGCCAAATCTTCGGAGAAGGTAGGTTATAGCCAACCGAAGTCACTGCATCTACCAGGAAATTAGCTTCACGAGGAACATGCGAAAAGGATATAGAATCAAATTGAGTAGCAATACTCTGGATATCTTAGATCAAGGATTTAAGCCTCCAAGGAACTTCACAGGTATTGTTGATACAATTTATAACAAGGGCCGAGTCTCCTTCAACCAAAACATTTTGTTGGTTGAATCTTTTGGCAGCCATAAGACCATCCTTGAGAGCTGAACATTCAGCAAGAGGCACATTTGAAGAGTTCAAACCGTGCACCAGCAATAAGGGGAGAGGATCAATGATTACGAATAACAAATCCCGAAGCAGCACTAAAGGAGAAAATATAAGTTTTAGTAATTCCGCTTTACTCTATAAGCTATGGGTTCTTTTTACACCAAGTTAGTGAATCTCCTACAGTACCACAATTGAGTGCATTGACAATAAGAGATTCAAGGCAGTTTTCTTTGCGTATGATGAATTTTCAATAATTGTGTAGGCTCTTGAATAATTGACCAACAAAGTATTAGTGAATGGTAACCTATTTCCCTTGCCTGCTTGACTATTGATTTAGGGTACAAACATATGAGGACCATTTGTATGTGTCGTTTTGATTTTGGATTAAATAAAATCTCTATGAGTCTATCACAAAAAAAAACCTTTTATGTTTCTAGGTAATTATTGTATACAGATCTGCTAACCTAAGGGACAGTTTTAAGGGATTGTGAGGGACAAATGCATCTCAACCACATGTATTAAATATAAAAGCATGTTAAAGTAAAATGACAATTGGAATTGGTCTACTCATTTCATTTCATAGTCCCTTTATATAGGGATAGAATTACAACAGAAATATCGATTACATTAATGATACTAAATGTTGATTGATCCGTAATTGCGTTGATTGATGGTAATCACTGATTCCTTGATTCCCTCTCTGTCATTTGCTTTGACGAAGGCACACAATATGTTTTTCCTTTAACACTCCCCCTTGTGCCAAGTCAAAGACTAAATGGTGCATGAGTTGTTACCTCACTAAAAACCTTGCCAAGTAACAATAAAAACCCTGTGGGACAAAAATACACTTTGGTCGAAGGAAAAGAGCACAACGCACTTTTTACATTTGAGTATGACATGTGTGTGTTAGACTCCCCCTGACGTCTACACCTCCCCCTGATACTTACATTAATCAGGGGAGCTTGGAAAGTCTTCGTATTCCTATAGTTTTCACATGTTTCTCAAATATGGCCTTGGGCAATAATTTGGTGAACAAATCTGCCACATTCTCCTCAGATCTTACTTGATTCACTTGAATCTTGAGGAGAGCCTGTTGTTGCTGATTGTAGAACAACTTTGGTGATATGTGTTTTGTGTTATCACCCTTAATATAACCTAGCTTCATCTGTTCGATGCAAGCTGCATTGTCTTCTTAAATGCAAGTAGGCTTTTCAGTGGTAGAACTCAAACCACTAGTCCCTCGAATATGTGTAATGATAGTTCTTAACCATACACACTTACGAACAGCCTCATGTAGAGCAATGAACTCTGAGTGGTTCGAGGAGGTAGCCACAAGGGTTTGCTTGGTTGATCTCCAAGATATCGCCTTGTTCCCAATGGTAAATACATAACCAGTTTGGAAACGACCTTTATGTGGGTCAGAGAGGTACCCAGAATCAGCAAAACCAACCAAAATGTCATTTGGCGTTTCAGTGTAGTGAGTGGCGCTTTTGCCATCAACATTTCCTTTAGGGATTGCAATTCCATCTGCTGTCCCTCTTGTCTCTCTGTAGGGAAAGAACAGTCCTAAGTCAATGGTTCCTTTTAGGTATCGAAAATGTTCTTGATACCATTCCAGTGACGCTGCGTTGGCGCTGAGCTAAATCTAGCTAACAAGTTCATTGAGAATGTAATGTCTGGTCAAGTACATTGGGCTAAGTACAATAATGCACCTATTCCACTTAGATAGAGAATTTCAGCTCCCAACACCTCTTCGTCATCTTCCTTTGGACGAAATGGATATTTCCTTATATCCAAGCTTCGACCGATCATGGGAGTGTTAGCAGGATGCGCTTTGTCCATGTTAAATTGCCTGACTTTTGGACATACGCAGACTAGTGGATTAGTATTCCACAAACTCGGTGTTCTAGTTCAGGGCCCATTATCTAGTTTTCCCAAGATCCTTCATCTCAAATTCGGATTTCAAGTAGCTCACAGTTTCTCTTATTTCATCAAGAGTACCTATTATGTTCATATCATCAACATATACAGCTACAATTACAAATCTGAAACTTGTTTTCTTTATGAATATGCAGGGGCATAATTCATCGTTCTTATATCCCTTCCCAATCAAGTAGTCACTTAGACAGGTATACCACATCCGCCCGGATTGTTTCAATCCGTAAAGTGAGTGTTTCAACCTAATTGCAAACGCACTCCGTGGTTTAGAGTCATTTGACCTGGGTAATGTAAGGCCATCAGGCACTTTCATATATATCTCTAAATCTAGATCCCCATAGGGATATGTAGTAACCACATCCATGAGCTGCATTTCCAGTCCTTTAGAAACTACTAAGCTAACTAAGTAACGGAACGTTATAACGTCCATTACGGGAGAGTATGTCTCCTCATAGTCAATTCCAGGGCGTTGTGAGAAACTTTGCGCCACAAGGCGAGCCTTGTACCTCAGGACTTCATTCTTCTCATTACGCTTTTTGACAAAGACTCATTTATGTCCTACAGGCTTTACACTTGGTGGGGTTAGCACTACCTGACCAAATACCTGTCTCTTTGTCAAAGAATCTAATTCTGCCTGGATTGTTTCTTTCCATTTAGGCCAATCTGCTCTTTGTTGACATTTTGCAACAGAGTGTGGTTCGATATCATCGTGCTCTATGATTCCGTGAGCAACAGTATATATCATCAATGTGTATGGAAGATCTTTCTATCAACTCATACGCACTCTCATAATCCTTTGAGATTTCTTTATTCTCTGAAATCATTTTAAACATCGGAGCGTCCTCCAGTATTGATTCATGGACATAACTATAATCAGAGACAATCTCATGAGAGGGATTCTATACATTGATGATTGGTTTGTGCCTTACTCGCCCTCTTCTTCCTTGGGTGAGTGTCAATCGAACCAAGTGACCTCCCCCTCTTCCTTGGGGAGCCACGTCCTCAACCACACCTCCACTAAGTGCGGTTGCAGTGCCTCTATCTGCGGCACCGTGCCCTTTGTTGGGGACTTCCAACCTTGCAGGCACATTTGCAGCTGGTATATGTGATCTCGATTATTCTTTTGCAATATCATAAACGCATCAGGCATTGAATCTGCTACGTTCTGAAGATCGATTATTCTTTTCACTTCACTTTCACTTTGTAAAGTGCGGGGATCAAAACGAGACAGAGTGGGGACAAATCACGACAATTCCTGTCGTTCCCTTGGAAAAGTCAATAAAAATATATTTCAATGTGATTTCTGTTTTACTTTTCCTTGGATTAGCAAATTTATCATGAAAAGTAAAAAGGGGTAAAGTAACTTTGTGTTGATTTTTTTCGAAATGGAAATTTTCTTCTTCGGCATGTAAAAAGGGAATAAATAAATCAATCAAATTTCGGGAGGCTTCATGAAGTGCTTCATCCTTTTTCCTATCTCCCCCTAACGACGGGAAGACTGTCTCATCAAAGTGACAGTCCGCAAATCTAGTGGTAAAGAGATCGCCTGTTAAGGGTTCCAAATAGTGGATAGTTGTTAGGGATTCATATCCAACATAAATACTTAATCGTCTCTAAGGACCCATTTTGGTGCGCTGTGGGGGCGTAGTAGGCATATATACTGCTCAACCAAATATGCGTAAGTGTGAAATGTCAGGCTCATATCCAGTTACCAACTGGTACGCAGAAAATGGTTGGCTAGCTGTGGGTCTGAAACGAATTAGTAAAGCTACGTGCAATATTGCATAACCCCATGCAGATATAAGCAGGTTGGTGCGCATAACCAATACCCTAGCCACCATCTGTAGCCTTTTGATGGTGGCTTCTGCGAGACCATTTTGTGTATGTACATAGGGTACAAGATGCTCTACATTTATCCCGATAGACATGCAATAATCATCAAATGCTTTTGATGTAAACTCTCCAGCGTTATCAAGCCTTATAGACTTGATAGGGTGATCAGGGTGGTGAGCCCTTAAACGTATAATCTGTGCTAAGAGTTTTGCAAATGCAGCATTTCTTGTGGACAATAAAGCGACATGTGACCAGATTGTCAAAGCATCCACCAGAACCATAAAGTACTTGAATGGTCCGCATTCTGGATGGATAGGTCCACATATATCTCCTTGTATCCTTTGTAAGAATGCAATGTTTTATTTTATATCTTTAGCACAGGAAGGTCTCGATCCTGTTTTTGCTAAAGAGCAGGCTTTGCAACACTAGTGATGTGCCTTTGAAATAGTCAATGAGACGTAATGAGAGAGTGGTAGTGCTTTTGGTACTTCAGAAGGCAATGACTGCATTTGAGCAGTATTTGAACCGACACAGTGCAGTGTGAAGGATTTTTGTCCCATTTTATTTTTCACTCGAAAGAAGGAATGTCCATATGAGTTCGTTAAAATACGGATCATCATGTCACGACCGGGGTGCCCTAGGCGGTCATGCCAAAGCCTGTATGAGTCAGTGTCCCACATTTCATTATGGGTGACAATCTAGGATTCAATGATCCGAATCGTAGTGAGGTACAATCCACTAGATTGACTCATGACTTTCTCTAAAATGCGTTTCCTTCCACATTCATTAGAGGTAATATAAAAGTATTCAGTTCCATTCTCACAGTGTGTTTTTACATGATAACCGTTGGCACGAATATCTTTGATACTTAACAAGGTTCGATTAGCTCTTGCTGCATACAGAGCGTATCTCATATTCTTTAGAGTATTTGTATTTATGTAGAATGATAATCTTTTCATCCAAATAATCTTTTCTTTTTTAGATGTATTGCTTTACATCTTTATAGTGCAATTTCAAACCATGTAAATATTTGTAGTAAATAAATTTGAATAAATTCAGTGCTTCAGAATAAAATTCAAAATTTATTAATAAGCCAACGATAATCAAATCAAGGTCTTTGTTCATAAATCTAATTCATCAAACCATTATTGAAATAAACTTTAAGACCAAGTAATAGTCTAATTAAAAATGAGGCATTATGCCTTCACATCTGTCTTTGGAAAATAAATAGATAAAGCAGGTCAGTCAAAATCCAGTGCATCCATTGACTGAGCAAGTTCCTTGTTGCCATTGAGGTCTACAATTGTGAGGTTGACATCTAGGTCATGGCCTCCTTCTTCCATATAGTGAGTTTCTTGTTCTTTAGACTCCCTATATCTCTTATAAGTGGCTGCAAATATGTTGCTTACTTGGCAGTTCTTGTACCAATGCCCAATGATTCCACACCTATAGCATGGTTCATTGCCAACTCTATCTTGTTTGACTGAAGGGTTCTTAGGTGCCCTTTGCACCTTGTTTCCATGACCACTAGGGCCAGCACCACTATCTCTGCGCCATGCATTGGGAGGGCCTCCACGGCCCATATCACGACCCCCACGTCCCTTGCCACGTGGTAGGGATCAGCACATCTAACCCCCCTTTGCATTGGGGTTCTTTCCACCTTTCACTGTGCCATAATTAGTCTCAGGAATTTTCTTTGTCCCAACAGGCCTGGCATTGTTGTTCAAAAAATCCTCATTATGCCTCTCAGCCACTTGCAGTAAGTTGATCAGCTTGTTGAAGGTTATGATTCTTTTGTTATCATACTCCAGCCTATATTGGTTCGCTAGTATAATTGCTGAAGTAGGAAAAGTGGAAAGAGTCTTCTAGATCATATCATCTTCTGTGAGTTCCTTTCCACAGAAATTTAGACGTGCCTTTAGGCGCAACATATTCTTGTTGAAGTCATTGACTCTTTGATAGTCAAGCAAGTGGATTTCTTTCCACTGAACGGTTAGTTCTGGGAGCAAGGTGTCATGAATGTTCCCAAAACGTCCCTTAAGGGCATCCCAGAGTGCTTTGGGCGTCTTCAACTGAAGGTACTCCCAGCGTAAGCTAGGATCAATATGTCGCCTTAGAAACATTAAGGCATTTGCTTTCACCTTGTCAGACGGTCCATCGTCTTTGGGGTCAGTGGAAGTTTTGATGGTGGCAGTGTAGTCTTTTGCCTAGAAGGCAGTTTCTATATCGGAAACCCAACGGTGGTACTCAAGTCCGTCTGAGTCCAAAATGTCAAATTCAGGTCGAGTTGTATCATCCATCTACATAAACAAGAGAGAAGATATAAATTACGCAGTCATAAAGACATCCACGTAAATTATTTTCCAAACATATGAATTAGATTTCAAGACCAAAATTCGTAATAGTCACATTTTTTTCGATGCTATGTGAAAATACTTTATCACAGTAAGTGTGTATTTATAATGCGCATGAACTTTCATTATCATGGCAAAACGCAATTATTTGTATAGCATTCTAAACAAGTAATAATCATAGCACGTAATAAATAAATAAATAAAAATAGCATATATTAAAATAAATTACATGGCATGCTCAAAAAATTCACCAATAAACACCAAAATATGTGTTACACATACTAATAGCAATAATATATCATGCGTAAAATAAAAATCACGAAACATGCTTAAAAATTCATAATAAAAATATAAGCAATAAAATGTAAAGCATGCTTAAACATAATTTATATAAATAACAAGGCATGCTTAAAATGATCAAAATTATCTTAACTAAACATGCTCGATCAATAACAAAATATAATAAAAGCATAAACAATAAAGTATAATGCATGCTTAAAAATAGAAAATAAAATTCACATGCTTGGTATAAAATAAAATAAAGAAACATACTTGATTTTGAGAAAATAAAACAATCCTAGCGTACGCGCATATTGATGCAGGCGTGAGTAGCGATGTTTTTTTTTTTTTTTTGGACTTGAGAAAGGCTGGGCTGCTTCCTCTTGTAGTGGGCTTTGTTATTTTTTTTTTCATTTTTTTTTCTGGCCTGCTTTTTTTCTTTTCTTTTTTTTTTTCTGTGGGCCGGGTGTATACTTTGGCCCTTCTCTTTCTTGTTTTTCTTTTTTTCTCTGGGCTGGACCTTTTCTTTGGGCCGGCTCCCTTTTTTTTTTCTCTTCTTCTCCGCGTCTTTTTCTTTCCAGTTTCTCTCTCTCTCTTTTTTTGTTTTCTTCCTCTCTTCTTCTTCGCGTTTTCTTCTTCGCGATTTCTGGTTCTCTGCTCTGTTCTTCTGCTTAGCAGGTGGGCTGGAAGGGAGGAGGCCGGAAGGAGGATCTGGAGGTCTGGCCGGTGAGGTGAAACTGGTGAGGTGTGGCCAGTCTGGACGATGAGATGAGACCGGTGAGGTGAGGCCCGTGGGGTTGGCCGGTGGTAGTGCTGGGATGCAGGAGCAGTGCGCTGCAGGTGGGATCTGCACAGGCGGGTGAGCAAACGTGGGCTGCAAGGTTGTTGGGGCTGCTGCAGTGCGTCGAAGGCGTGCTGTTGGTGGCTGGAGGCCGGGCAAGGCTAGGCCCGTGTGGGCTTCGTTACAGGCGGGAAGGAAGCCGGTCTGGACTGGGGAGGGGAGGCGCAGATGGCGCTGGGCACTGTGGGCTTGGCCGGAGAGGCAGAGGTGAGGCAGGTCTGGGCAGTGCCGGCCTAGGGAGAATTTTTTTTTTTTTATTGGTGGCGGCAGAAAAAGAAAAAAAAATTCTATAGGGTTTTGAGGGCTTATTTGCTCTGAGCGTGCTGATAACGTGTTAAAGTAAAATGACAATTGGAATTGGTCTACACATTTCATTTCATAGTCCCTTTATATAGGGATAGAATTACAACGGAAATATCGATTACATTAATAATACTAAATGTTGATTGATCCGTAATTGCATTGATTGATGGTAATCACTGATTCCTTGATTTCCTCTCTGTCATTTGCTTTGACGAAGGCACACAATATGTTTTTCCTTTAACAGAACAGAAATTATAACAACTTAAAACTGTACATTTGTTTTCAGCCGTCAGATTCATTTGTCCCTCACAGTCCCTTAGGTGAGCAGATCTTATTATCATATTTATTTTCTTTCATTATTTTTAGTGTTTGAAGACTATAAATTTTTTTTTTGTCAAATAAAATACTCATATACAACAACTACTCTATTTTGAGTAGAACTCACGACATTCCACTCACAAGAGGAAGACTAATACCACTAGATCAATTGGTAGTGCGTGTATAAAAATTATTCGATCTATTCATTATAACAACTAACTTTTAACGAATTAATAAAATTTATAGAATTTTCTCATCAATCAACTCAGCTATTCCTTCATGAATCAATGAGACATAGACGCCCCTGTAAGTTTTGGTTGTTCTCTCGTTGATTCCCAATGCTAAGTTATTAACACAAGATGAGAAAACTCTCAAAGTAATAAAACTTCATTAAAAGCTAGTTTCTTACAATGAAAAGACGCACTGTACCAACTCATTCAAGAATCAATGGGGGTTAGAGTTTTCTTTTCTTTTTTGTTTGATGTTTGGTCAGTTATGTGATGTATCATGAAGGATGGTCATCATTAATTCATGAACGAATTGGCATAGTATGTCTTTCGGAATTCCGAAGTTTTTGCAAGTATGGTTTCTGGTGGTTTAACATAATCCACAAAAAGCCACAATCTGCTTGAGATTTCTTGTTAGATTTAACTATCCAGTCAATCGAATTGAGAGACAAAAGTTATTGTCGTATACTATGATATTGTACATCCTATATTTTATAAGATTTTTGTCCATTTACCCTAATTCTAGGGTCATTTATTCCATTTACCCAATTAAGTTTTTTTTATTTCTCCTTATCCATAAAAACTCTAATAAGGTCTTCCCTAATATCCAATTAAGTTTTTCTTTTTAGACATTTTACCCTCAACTTGTTACATAGAAAGAGAGAGAGATAGAGATAGAAAATGGAAGAGAGAGAAGCCATAGGAGATTTCGCCAGAGTCCGGTCACCGGCAGCCAGATTCCATTCACCGACCGTTGCTGCCCACCAGACTTCTCTGAAAACCTCACCAAATGTCTCCAAAGTGGTCACCGAAGATCTCATAGGTCGCCGGAAATGTTTATTGCCCCCAATAAACCTCTATTACCCCCAATAAACCTCTATTACCCCTCAATATACATTTATTGGGGGGCAATAAAAGTTTATGAAACCTCGATGGAAATCCTCAAAGAGGTTGTCGGAGATCTCATATGGAGCCAGAAAGATTTATTGTCCTTGTCAATAAACCTTTATTGCCCCCTAATTAGGGGTCATCATTTGACCTTTCGGCCCCAAGCCCGCTTAGCCTGTAGGGCCGAAGCCCTACCTGACCCTTGCATTAGGGCGGGCCGGCTTTTCTAAAATAGGGTAGGGTATGGGCCATGAAAATGAAACTCGGCCCGGCCCGTTTGAGCCCTTTAGGCCTGCCCGAATAAGTCATAATAATTTTCTATTTCTTCTATTTTATTATTTATGTTTCTCTTTTTTCTATAATATGCAATTTATCTCTTTTTTTGTAATTGATTTCTTAAGCTTTATTTTCTTAATAACATGCATATACTTAGGCCTGCCTAATGTTCTCTCCCCGTGAGCTCTCCTTAAGGTTTCTTTGCGGCGGCTGGGTTTTTGTGATCCGAGATGAAGCTGCCGCCTCCTACTCTGGTTCATATGTGGGTGGGAGCCATGGCTTTGCACGTGGGCTCCTCCTAGCACTGGGGGTCTTCGGCCTCCCTCTCTTGGTCAGCGCTGCTTTTGGTGGCGCCTTCATTACGGTTCCAGGGTCGTTTGCAGACTAGGCTGCGTCGCCTGGCGGTGGTTCGTCTGTCTGGGATTTCTTGGCTCCTGCACAGCGCTGTCATATTCTGATCTGGCGATTGGGTCTCCCTCAGGAGGTTATGGTGGAGGCCTCTTTCGTGGAGAAGCCATTGTGCTTCTTTCATGCAGTGGCTATAGTGGTGGTCGGCGACGGTAGGGTCTGTGACAGCGATGATAAGGCAGGTCTGAGTCAAGTCGGTTTTGGCTCGGATTTAGGTTATGGGTTTTTGGGCTTTGGGTCTGACTGTAAGGCTACTGTGAAGGTGATTTCTCCAATGGGGACAGCTGAATCTGAGAAGACTACGGTGGTGGAGGTGACCGTCGTGGGGGAGGCTACTCCTATGAGTTTGGTAACTGTGGATCCTGGGGATGCCCCCTCTGCGTAGGGTGGTCCTGGGTTTCGTTGAATAAGTTAGGGTTTTTTCTTTTTTCTTTTCTTACCCTAACACTGTCTAGGTTTGGTTCTTGGACCTATTACCATAGTTATTTCATTTGATTGCTTTAGGGTAACCTGCATGGCTTGATATTGATGTGGCCCTCTCGGGGGTAGGACATGTTGTGTAATCACTTATATTCAAATATATGAAAGGCTTGACGTCCTATTTCAGGAAAAAAAAAAAAAGCTTTGTTTTCTTCAGTTTTTATTTTCTTTGTTATATACCAATTAATATTGGGAGATTTAGAGAGATAGTTAATTGAAGGACTAAATTCAATTTGCCCCCTCCAACTTTGGGGCAAACATCAGTTTGGTCCCTGACTTTTTTTTTTAATCATGATGGTCCTTGCACTTTTATTTTTCATCACACACGTCCAAAATTTAAATTTGGATTGAAAGATGACGTCACAAGCTGAGCTGGCCCCGACATGGGGGCCCACTTTTCAGATTTTAAAAGGGCAAAATGGACATTTCTAAATTAATCTAATTTCTATTTTTTTCTCTAATTTTCTCTATTTTCTTCTCTCTCTCTCTCTCTCTCTCTCTCTCTCTCTCTCTCTCTCTCTCTCTCTCTCTCTCTCTCTCTCTCTCTCTCTCGGGTTCACACCTCACACGCTCCCACTTATCCACTGAAATTCTCCACCAAACTCTGGTCGACGGCAGCGCTTGCAGATGTTTTACCAAAGCTGGAACCGCACCGCTTGCAACGATGACGTTCACTACGTCCTCTGCCACCGAAAGTCTCGACTGGAGCTTCACCAGTAGCACTCCCAAACCGAAATGGTCGGCCCCTAAATCTTCTCTCTACACCCAAAACCTCTTCTTTCTGGGCACATCCAAATCACAGGCCTCCCAAAAGAATAGACTTCCCAACAGATAACGAAACCAACAGAGCATGTCTCTGTGATTATTTACCTGAGGATGGATCAGAGATCTGCGGTGGCGATCGGAAGGGAAGCGATCGGAGGTCAGGAGTGCCCCACCTGCAGGCATAACTGCTGTTATTAGGGCTCTCTGGCCCGTCGGCCTCCAGCTCTGATTTGGTCCTCACCCACAGAATACCACCACCTCTATCACACCCCCAAACCCTCGCTCGATTCCTTTACTTTGCAATCTGGTTGGGCTTCGGGTCGAAGTTTTCATCCCCGGAGCTCGATTCGGAGGTCATGGAGAAACTAACCGGGGGTGACATTTGATGGAATTGAGTGAATGTGAGAAATTAGGGCTTTAATCGGGTTTGATGAGATAGAGAGAAGGTTGTGCCTATGCCACCGGTTCTGATCGAGGAGCGAGACGGCGTGGTGTGGAGCTTCAGAGCGAAGGGAGGTGGAGGTGGAAGTGGTAGAAGGGTTTTCATGGTCGTCGATCTAGAGAGAGAGAGAGAGAGTAGAAATTAGATTAATTAAGAAATGTCTATTTTGCCCTTCAAAAATTTGAAAAGTGGGCCCCCATGTCGGGGCCAGCTCAGCTTGTGACGTCATCTTTCAATCCAAATTTAAATTTTGGACTTGCGTAATGAAAAATAAAAGTGCAAGGACCATCATGATTAAAAATAAAGATCAGGGACCAAACTGATGTTTGCCCCAAAGTTGGAGGGGGCAAACTGAATTTAGTCCTTTATTGAATATAACCACCTTAACTAATCTTAATAAATGTTATAAGTTAATTCGTATATATATATATATATATATATATATATATATATATATAGGGTGTTTATATTCATACCTCCAAAATTGATATTTGGACCTCCATACTTTTTATACCTCCAACTTACTTTTTCAAAAAGTTAATATACTAAATACACCTCTCTAATTTTTCTAAAATGCCCTTACCCCATAAACAAAACCAAAGTTAGAGTTCTTCAACATTAGCATGTATAGGTAAAACGGCCACCATAAGTTCTTTTGTCTAACTTGTATCAATCAATAGAAGCTTGATTCATATACAAACAGAAAATAATTCAGTTTGTGAAGCATTGATTCATGTCTATAAGAGGTGGGTGATTTTTTTGGCTTTCCAACTTTCTTTTATTAATCAGGCATGTACGTCTGCAGTAGATAAAAAACCATCAAATCCATTTGTTGCCCAATCTCAAGAAGATTAATGAGAAACAAGGGCAATCGATCACTCTTTTACAAGTTGGACAATTAATGTATTTTTTTGTAATTCAAACTCCAACATCAACCAGCAAAGAAGAAAAAGGACATCAATAACATATAGGTCAGAATCTTTCAGCAATATCTTCCCAGACCAATATCATAAATCTGAGTTGCACAAAATCATATCCAAACATCTCTATTTGCTACTCTTCAATTTGTTGCCTTCTGCCATGATTCATGACTAATAGATATTACGAGTCATCATCATATGCTGGGTTTGTTGAATAGAGTAGAGATTTTTGTGTCCTGATTGGTAATTTTGTATGAGTTAATACAATAAATTATTAATTAAATAAAATAGGAGGCCTAAATACCAGTTTTGGAGGTATGAATAGAAGCTCACACACACACACACACACACACACACACACACATATATATATATATATATATATATTAAATATGATCAACAAAAAACAATGAGTCTTGTATTACCTATATAAACATTGAGCCACATTTTGAGGAAAAAAAATGTGAACTTCTATTCATACCTCCAAAATTGGTATTTATACCTCTCAACTTAATGGACCTCCAAATTACTTTTATAGATAACCAATTTGCTATTTAGACCACCCTAATTTTGCCACAACGCTCATCGTCAATAAAATTAATAAAAGTTTTTTTTATTATGTTCTTTTTATACCTCCAAAATCGGTAATTGAACCTCCTTTAATTTTTGAAGATCTCACAATTCTATTTTACCCTTGACATGATTAAGCTGCACGGAAGAAGAAGAAGAAGGGAAAAAAAAAAACTCTAGTTGGTGGTCCTCTCTCTCTCTCTCCCCCTGTAGATACCTCTACTAGCAAGCTACTTTGTTACATCACCAAGCATAAGTAACACCCTCTTTGGGGGGCCCACAAGTCATGGTGGGGCTCAAATGAGACATGCATCCCGTAGTCGGATGTCCAAGCTACACCACAGTAGTTGGAAGCAGCCAATACCTCACCGGGAAGCCACCTTCCCGGCCTTGCCAACACGCCTCTACAATATGGCTTTCTAGACTAGAATAGTGGGTTTAGCATCCCACATGGAAGAAAATGTAATGTGGAGGGCTTCCCTTACCTATAAAAGGGACCTCCACCCACTCAGATCACCATCCCATTACACACTCATGTAATCCCCTTGGGCCGCAAGGCCCAACACACATAGTTAAGCATTCAAGTGGACGTAGTTTCCCGCTAAGGCTGGAGACGAACCACTATACTTCTTGTGTTGCTCTCTCTCTCTCTCTCTCTAAACGTTAATTAGACCCCTCGGTCACAAACGTTAACATTGGCTCCGTCACTTACCATTGAGTTAAGTCATCTTAACAGAGCTCAAAATAATTTCTCTTAATTATATAATTGATATTCTTAGCGGCAACTTGTGCCATCTACCAAGTCAACGCCTGGTCAACGCCGACAAGGTTGGTCAACCCCAACAAAGCGGCACCGCTAGCCTTTTTCAGCGGACAAATGCCATCTTCTAGCCAGTCACGGCAGCTCACCACAGCAGCTCCAACAACACTGCTAGACTTTTTCAGTGGACAAAGGCCATCTTCGAGCCAGTCACAGCAACTCCAGCGGCACCGTTAGACTTTTTCAGGGGACAAACGCCATCTTTGAGCCAGTCACGGCAGCTCGTCACAGCAGTTCTAGCGGCACCGTTAGCCTTTGTCAACGGACAAACGCCATCTTCAAACTAGTCACAGCAGCTCCAGCGGCACCGCTAACCTTTTTCAGCGGACAAACGCCATCTTCGAGCCAGTCACAGCAGCTCCAGTGACACCGCTAGCCTTTTTCAGAGGACAAACGCCATCTTCGAGCCAATCACGGCAGCACATCATAGCAGCTCCAGCGGCACCGCTAGACTTTTTCAGCAGATAAATGTCATCTTTGAGCCAGTCACAACAGCTCCAGCGGCACCGCTAGCCTGTGTTAGCGGGCAACAGCCAAACTACCATTCCTTTGAGTCACTCAGCAGCTCTAGTCACAGTAATCCTTGGCCTTCAGCGGCAAACCCTCTAGTTACCGTATGGTAACCTTCAACTGCATACCCGCTAGTAGCCCTGCAGCAAATTTCAGCGGAACCTTCAGCGAAAAACCCACTAGTAGCCCAACGACAGATTTTAGTGGCAATCCCAGCGGACCATTACTCCCAGCGGAGCTGCAATCCTAGTGGAGACTTCAATCCCAGCAGACCTTCACTTCATTGCACATATTTAATCAATTTAATCATATGAGCAAAAGTGCTAATCATTTACCTTAGCCTATGTTAACGAGGCACAAGCACTGTTTCAATCAACGAGATCATTAGCCCTCTACTAAGGAACTTTGTCGGAGCAATGGAGTCATGCTTGGACAACTCCAACATGATTTGGGTACTTATATCAATTCCAACCCCAACTCACTCCAAATCGGCATAAGATAAGTAACTATATCTTATCTTTTACGCTCATGCAATTACAGCTATTGTTATGCCAGTGCCATGCTTTTACTACTTCTAAGTATGCCTACAATATATCACACTTGATATGTATTTACATGTCTTCACGATCCTTAAGCATGCTTACAACAAATACAAAATGTTATTAGCAACTTTACTACAAGTACATGCTATACACATGTCATGCTTCTATTTAATTGCAACTCAATTAAATAAACATTTAGCGCTTAGTTAAACAAACTATGCCATGCTTATTTGTACATTGTTCTACAATTAGAAAGATTTACATGTACACTATGTAAATATTTTGTCTAGACTCCACTAGTCTATGGTCTACGACCAACTGCCAAGAGGTAAGGCAACGCCTTATAATGATGATGACTGATACGCGGCATTACAGTCAAGCTTTTCTCTTCAGGGAAAGAGTAAAGGGACCAGTTAACACAACCCACAGCAGCCATTGATCCGGCAGTTAACCCCGATGCTTGGGTATCAAAGATTATGTTCGCTACCTAACGCCCACCGCCTCTGCGGCACTCCCGAGCTCCGCGCTCACTAGCTCTAATGCTCATGAGCTCCGCGCTCACGAGCTTCCGCTCACTCCTTCATGGCACCTCCAAGCTTCCTGCTCACGCCTTCGCGGCACCCTCGAGATTCCCGCTCACGAGCTTCCGCTCACACCTTCGTGGCACCCCCGAGCTTCCTCTCACGCCTTCGAGGCACCCCTGAGCTTCCCGCTCAAGCCTTCCCGGCAACCCTCGAGCTTCCAGCTCATGCCTTCCCGGCAACCCCCGAGCTTTCACGCTCTTGCCTTCCGGCATTCCCAAGTTTTACACTCACATCCCCACGACATAATGCACATTAATGGAACATTGAATTCTTCTACCATTTGTCATTTGCAACTAATCGAATTCTTTTTGCGTTCCACTAATACGAGCGAAAACTAAACAAACACAAGCGTTCTCGTATTCATAGTTCACAAATTACAAACGCTTGTCTTCACTACACTCATGCAACTTAAACCTCACGAGCGTAACCTTGTCAAACTCGACCCCATTCGTTTTCTCGTGCGCATCACGCATTTATCATATGCAATATGTATATTCAGTCTTAGTATGCTCAAAAAACCATATGCGTTCTCGAGCCTATACTTCATAAATGATCATACTCGACGACATTCACATGTATACATCAACTTGTATCATGCACCTCGTACATTCGTATATGCCAACGCATATCAATGCAACTCACATACGTTGCTCAATACAACAAGCATTCTCCATGTGCGTGCTTTTGTCTTTGTCATGCAGGTTAATGAGTCCCTTCTTGCTTACAGAGTTCGGGGGCTTGTAGGGGCTCAGTGCCCCCTGTTACTTATGCTTGATGACATCATGTTTATAACTCCCCAACCAAGAAGCTCCTCTTACTTGGGGACTTCGGGGACTTGTAGATCTCTACTAGCAAGCTACTTTCTTACATCACCAAGCATAAGTAACACGCTCTTTAGGGAGGCAACAAGCCATGGTGGGGCCCAACCGAGACATGCATCCCGTAGCTCAATGTCCAAGCTACACCATGGTAGTCGGAAGCGGCCAATAAATCGTCGGGAAGCCACCTTTCCGGCCTTGCCAACACGCCTCCACAATATGGCTTTCTAGACTAAGATAGTGGGTTTAGCATCCCACATGGAAGAAAATGTAATGTGGAGGGTTTCCCTTACCTATAAAAGGGACCTCCACCCACTTAGATCACAATCCCATTACACACTCATGTAATCCCTTGGGCCGCAAGGCCCAACACACATAGTTAAGCATTCAAGTGGACGTAGTTTCCCACTAAGGCGGGAGACGAACCACTATACTTCTTGTGTGTGTCTCTCTCTCTTACTCTCTCTCTCTAAAGCTAACTAGAGACCCCCGCGGACTCTAACTTTAACACCCCCCCCCCTCCCCCCTCTCTCTTATCATAATTTTTCATTAAATCAATTGAATATAGAAGCAGGTTGGTATACTACTATTTGAGATGTTTAGAT
The DNA here is from genome assembly GCF_002994745.2 of Rosa chinensis. Classification (NCBI taxonomy): domain Eukaryota; kingdom Viridiplantae; phylum Streptophyta; class Magnoliopsida; order Rosales; family Rosaceae; genus Rosa; species Rosa chinensis. Next base: position 15,295,684 of record NC_037091.1, on the reverse strand, counting down.
ATTACTTCCAATTCTCAAAATCTTTAATTAAATTAAGTTTTTGAATACAAACTTTTCATGACTTAATTATCATTTACATACAGGCAAAAGAAACATTAAGTGCCCATACTGAAAGTGGTCATGTTGTTCCAAAGCTGGTCCAACATAATGCTTCTTAGCTTGGAGAGAGACACATATTTACTAATTGTTTCGAGTTGAAAAAAAGCGCAAGGAACAACATCATAGGCGATGCACAACTTAGAATTTTGCGAATTGCCGCATTTGTAGAAGTAAGAAGAGACCTTTTTTTTTTTTTTTGCCGAATAGCTATGAGAATAACCGACATCGTGGCGGTCACCAGTTCAAATCTCACTGGCATCATGGAAGGGGTGGGGTGAGGTTTAAAAAAAAAAGACTCTTTCTTTTTCTCTTTTTTATGTCTTTATTGGTAATTTGACATGAGTTTCTAAAGTCAACTGTAGCTTGAAAAAAAAAAAGAGGTTCAAATACCAATATTGGAGGTATGAATAGAAGCTCAAAAAAAAAAAAAAAAAAGTCATTTTTGGCCCTATTTGGAAGGTCGGCCTGACCCGGCCCTAGCTAGTAGATTGAGCTTTTCAGGCAGGTAAGGGTTAGCATATTTAAGCCCCGGCCCGACCCTGAATTTTATTGATTTTGACTAGGCCCGGCCCAGCCCGACCCTAAACGCTAAAATTTAGGGTAGGACGGCCCTAGCCCGGCCCATGATGACCCCTATCCCTAATAGACATTTCGGTCGCCGGAATAGGAACTAATCTCCCTAAAATTAGACAAATAAAACTTTGATTAAGAAAAAAAACGAGGAGATTACATCAATATTGCCCCCAATAAATCTTTTTTTTTTCCTTTTTTCTTTACTTATAGGCCTTCTGCCCCCTTTTTACCCAAGAAAAATAATTAAATAAACAAGAGAAGAGACGAGATGAGGCCTGAATTCGACCGGTTCCTCCTCCTCCGGTAACCCCACCTTTAGCAATGAGGTCCAAGCAACCGGCGACCCCATTTCTTTATCTTAATAATTATTTTCACACAGACACGGCCAACATAATCATCATTGATTCATCATCACCATCTAACATGCAGCTACAATTCAATTGCATGACGCTAAACACACCACTACGATAAAAATCATCTCGATCATAAACCACAAGCATTCAATCTACGCAGCTCAGTAACACTCACTCACTCACTCACTCAACAACCGCAAGCCAACACAAAATTGAACCAATTGAAACCATCAGAACCAAAGACCAAAATTGAATGCTTTCAATTGAATCTGATGATGACAATAAGAGAGAAAGAGAGGAGAGAAAGATCAAGGTGAGAGAGAGAGAGAGGAGGGATGTCTGGATATGATTGCGGCGACGAGCACCAGTCGCTGACGTCCTCCAAGAGGTCCAGCTCAGAGGCTCCTCGACACCGACGCAAAGCAAGACCTTGTCCTCCTCCTTGACGACACCAACTCCGCCCCTAAACGCTTCATCGGCTTTAAGCTCCGGTTCATAAACTAGATCTGAAATCCGAGGGAGAGAGAGAGAGAGAGAGAGAGAGAGAGAGAGAGAGAGAGAGAGATGGCATGGGTGTAATCATTAATTAGGTTGCATGGGTGTAATCATTAATTAGGTCGAAGGAAAATAGTCATTTTACTTTCAACTGGGTAAATAGGAATAAAAATCTATTACTGGGGTAAATTGGATAATTTTGGGTCATTTTGGTGCTTTGAGTCAAGGTTACTATTTTATATTGTTATAAACTATTTTTCTTCAAAAAAAATGGATACCTAATTCTAAAAGGGAGAAAACTATCTAAAAGGACCCTATTTTATATTATGGTGGTTGTTGGGTCATGTCAAGGCTACCTTGATGGGCATTGGTTGGGTCACTCCTCTTTAGGCTTCTATGGTGGGTTAGGGTGTTTGCCTCAGGCTCATCCATATGATTTTAGTTTTTGTCTAGTTATAATAAATTCCTTGTATTTAGGAAGCTAAGCACTGATGTACACTTTATGTATCTCTAGCACCTCTGGAGTAGTACTAAAGGAGGGTCTCCACTATCTCTACTAATATGAGTAGGTCTATTTCTATGTACCACTTGTGGGTACTACCACAATCTTCTTGTCTGTCTATGTCCTTAAATGACAGTGGAAGGGTATGTAACGGCCTATTCTCGTTTATGATAAATATATTATTTCCCTTTATTCAGAAAAAAAAAAAAAAAAAAAAAAAAACAATAATTCAACAAGGAAACCTAGATCTTTTGTTTTTTGTTTTTTTTAAACAAAGGTTCATTGCATTAGATGACCAACTAAAAAACCAGAGTCTAACATACACTTAAAGACAGAAAAATGGCGGGGTAACTACCACGCTCCTATCTAAGTAATGTAAACTCATTACATGTCAATTTTGAGCCCGCTTTGTAAGCGAACTCATAAACAAAGAACAACTCCGTGTCTTCTAGAGCAAAATCATTGACTAGCCTCCCTATTAGTCAGGCGCGCAATTGCATTATCAACAAAGAGCCACTTCCTAGCGAACAAATATGAGCAATTCCTCATCCATAAGCCGCTTGAAAAAATGTCAATCTTATTCCAGATAATTACCAACTCCCGTAGCAGTCTTGATCTGAAAATGATTGGTCATGGACCATATGCCTGCCCAAATGCCCAAGAATGTCCACATCTTAGGCCAGGACCACTCCCATTGCTAAGTGATCAATGAGGGTGGCAAGATACCCCCTCCCTACGGGCCCAAAACATAGAGCCCATCAACCCAAGATTGAACCCAGGCCCAAAAGCCTAAGCCCAACCCTGAGCAGAGTGAGCAAAAGCCTTTCCCTTCTACCATCCCCTCGTCCTCTCCACCAGAGTATTCGGTGGCCTTCTCTTCCACCCCATCAGCCGCCGATCTGCTATGCCCTGCGCCTCGACCTCGATTCCGGCAAAATCTAACTCACAATCCGGGAAGCCAAGACCCAAACCCAGGAAACGCCAACCCAACGTGGCATCAACGCTCCCAACTCACCTCCCAACATAGTCGACGTCCAGACCAAGTAGAGTTCGAAGATACTACCGATTGAAACAACTTCTCAATCAGAACTCTCTCCCTCTCTAGACTCATTGGTCACCTGTGTTTCCACAACCCACGACGAGGAACCTTGCCGTTGCTTGATCAGACAGTAATCGGAAAAGACTTCCGCCGCCGCCCTCTTCTAAACCCTAGGGTTCCTCGTAGCACATCGACTTTGTGTCTAAACAAGGAAACCTAGATCATTCTAGCTTGTGATGAATATACTATTTATTTATTTATTTTTATCTGATGAATATACTATTTCCCTTGATTCAGGAAAAAAAAAAGGGAGAAAACAATAATTGAACAAGGAAACCTAGATCATTTTATAGTTGGAAAATAAGGAAACCCAGATCTTATTCTCTACAAAAGTAAGAAAACATTAACGTTATTTCAAAGCTTTATATTAAAGTTACTCCAAAGCTTTGCTTGTCTGAAAATAAAACTTAAACAGAATAGGAAACTAAATACAATACGAAAAGAATCAAATCATACTTCTCAGGCACACTTAGGGGTGTTGAGAATTGGGCTAGGAATAGGTTACATCAGGGTTCATTTCCCTCCAATGTAACAAAAAAACTACTCAAGTTCACTCATTCAATAATTTGGTTAGCAGGTACGTTTTGCACTGATGACATTGAGAAGACGCCATACCTTAAATAGCTTGAATTTTTTCGTACCTTAAATGGCTTGAATGTTTCTCTCTAACCAATTTACTTACAAATGTACTAATTATAAGGAAATCTTCAGTTATTTAAAGACCAAAGTGAGAATGTAAAAAACCTTAGAAATATAAAAAACAAAAATTTTGATCTATTGAAGACTAGCTGGACCCTTTTTTCAAGGAGGTGATATGCATGCTCATTTTTATGCTTTATATTACTACTCACACCCGCAGTTATGTATAAAATATAACACAAAAGAGAGTTTATTACTAATTTTAAAAGAAAAGGTGGTGTGAATATCACCTCCCTTCAGTTCAAGGTTTAAAGCAGAATATATTCTGACTAATTACGTCATCATGATAGACTTATCATAACGGAATTTACATAGTGGATATCAATACTATGTGTTGGTCAAACCGTTTGATCACTATGTCCATCTCACATTTGCTAAATTTGGAGTTTTCCAAGCTGAAAATGGTTTTGTAATAATCAACTACTTAATTATCTCTCCGAAACAAGAATCTGTTTCTGCTAGGATTATATCCTAACTAACAAATTTAGCATTTTAGATCTAAATATGGCAAAAGAGGTAGGTTAAGAGCTTCACAATACCTGATTTGGTACTCTCAAGTTGTTGAAACAGAGCCATGCATGTCTGTCACATTTTGATGCCTTTATAAACTTGAACACTTTGGGATTTGAGATACAGGAAACAAAGAGTCAGAACATTTATATCTATATCTCTCTCTTTTTGAAGATTTCTGAGAACTCAGAGAGAGATGGCAGGAGGTGGTATTAGTGTTCAGGGCGGAGGTAGAAACTATGAAGGAGGTGTCACCGTTTTTGTGGTATTCGCATGTGTGGCGGCTGCCACAGGCGGTCTCCTCTTTGGATATGATATTGGAATCTCAGGAGGTGTGACATCAATGGAGTCATTCTTGAGCAAGTTCTTCCCATCTGTGTACCACAAGATGAAGAATGAGACTGCTGATCATCAAAACCAGTACTGTAAATTCGATAGCCAACTCCTCACATTGTTCACCTCTTCTCTTTACATTGCTGCGCTGGTGGCTTCCTTCTTTGCTTCATCGGTAACTAGGAGATTTGGTCGAAAAATATCCATGCTAGTGGCAGGCCTTGTTTTCTTCATTGGCTCTATCCTAAACGGTATTGCCAGTAACATCATAATTTTGATCATAAGTCGTCTCTTGCTTGGTGTTGGTGTTGGATTTGCTAATCAGGTAAAAATATTCGTAATAAACAAATTGATATTATATTATCAACCTATTTCCTGACAGTTTAAGCTTGTTTGCAGTCTGTTCCGGTTTATCTTGCGGAAATGGCCCCAACAAAGATTAGAGGAGCACTCAACATGGGCTTTCAGATGGCCATCACTATTGGTATTCTAGTAGCGGGGCTTGTTAACTTTGGCACTGCCAAGATCAAGGGTGGATATGGTTGGAGGATTTCTTTGGCTCTTGCAGCAATCCCTGCCTTGATCATGACTGTTTCTGCAATCTTTCTGCCCGATACACCAAATTCAATGGTAGAGAGAGGACACCCTGAGAAGGCTAGGAAAATGTTACAAAAAATTCGTGGCACTGACAATGTCAATGATGAGTTCCAAGACCTTGTTGATGCTACTGAGGCTGCACATAAAGTGGAGAACCAATGGGGAAACATCATGCAACCAAGATATAGGCCTCAACTTATCATTTGTGTTCTCATTCCATTCTTCCAGCAGCTCACGGGCATCAATGTGATCATGTTTTACGCGCCTGTTCTTTTCAAGACTTTGGGCTTTGGAGATGAAGCTTCTCTCATGTCTGCAGTCATCACTGGTGGTGTTAACGTTGTTTGTACCGCAGTGTCCATGGCCGTTGTTGACAAGTTTGGAAGAAAGGCGTTATTCCTCGAAGGTGGACTGCAAATGATCCTTTGCCAGGTATTCTCTTATTCAGCTTGGCCAGTTATCCTATAAATATAACTAGTTGCTCCTTTCTTATTTAATTCTTAACATACCTTCTACGACTGTAGATTGCCGTCGGAGTCATGATTGCCTTGCAGTTTGGTCTTAGCGGACAAGGAACGTTTACAAATGCTGAAGCTAATTGGGTCTTGGTCTTCATATGTGGATATGTTGCAGCATTTGCATGGTCTTGGGGTCCATTAGGTTGGTTGGTCCCGAGTGAGATCTGTCCTTTGGAGATCCGATCAGCCGGACAAGCCATCAATGTCTCAGTTAACATGTTCTTTACTTTTCTCATTGGCCAGGGCTTCCTCACCATGCTTTGCCACCTGAAGTTTGGTCTCTTCTTTTTCTTTGCCGGTTGGGTGACCGTTATGACGATTTTCGTCGCCTTCTTCCTACCCGAGACAAAGAACGTCCCCATTGAAGAGATGAATAGAGTGTGGAAAGCACACTGGTTTTGGGGAAAGTACATCCCAGATGAAGCTGTCATTGGTCATGATAAACATGACAAAGCTGTAGTTTGATGAACTAGAGTAGATTTTGAAAGTGTTGTATGTGCACATAACTCCAAGATCCGTTACAAGACAAATAATTTTTCCACGTTTTATAATTTACATACATCTAAACTCTTACTGATGTTCAATTTCAGAACCTAACACTACTTATAACATTATGTACTTTAAGAACCTATAACATTATGTACTTTAAGAAGCTTTAGTCCGGATTGGAAATAATCATCCCTATCACCACCCATCTAGTTGGAGATATAAAATAGAAGAGAGAAACGAGAAGAAGGTAGGTTATTAATAAAAAATAAGTGCGAAATCCATCCTTGTGATAATTTCCGGAGATTTACAGCTTGAATTATACTATAGAATGTCAAAAGAGGGGGGAAAAAGGGAAGGGATTACCACATTACAGTAATTGAAGTGATGGTATAGGCATGTATGCTAATCCAAATGGAAGTGGGCTATGCGACTGATATAGATTCCAAAAAAGCATCCACATACTCTTTAAGCTTAACTTTTGTAATTGCACCCTCTCTTCTACTTTCTGGAACTTCCTGTCCATTCTTGAAGAGAATCAAAGCAGGCAAACCATAAACTTTGTATTCTTCAATTAATCGTGGGTTTGCATCATGATCGATCTTAACAACTGCTAATCTGTCTTTATATTCCTGAGGATTAATAAATGAACTCATTCAGATGTTTGAATGAATTGTATAATCATACAGCCTTGAGATAAAATGATCTTGTTTCTCTATGTTGGTCTTAACAGACTGATAGACAATGAGATTTGAAATGCTCTGAAAATTTAGTAGGCAGTAATTAGGTTTCTGCAATCTTAGTCAGTGCAGCCAACATAATCTTTTCAGTTTATGCATTTCAGTGTTGAAGGAATCACATTTTCTAACCAAATTAGCTGAGGACGTGATCTAGCAGTTTCTGTAATTATAAGCCATCTAGACTACTGTAGTCAGAAAACTGGTTCCTCTAAACCAGACAGAGTCCCATTTTTTGGGCACCCATTTTTGTACTTGTAGGTGTTAGTGTTGAACCATTCCACTCAAATATCATTATGTTAAAGAAAACATGTGACAGTAGGGTTCCTGATTTCTGGTTTAGCGTCTATCGTGTGAAAAATGTGAACACTTAATTTGGGTGGAACTATACAGGCTGAAATGGTGTATCAGATAGCCTCTTACTAAACAGAGAATGAAACATGTGATGACAGGATTTCTGACATCTATTCTTACTAGTTACTACACAGAGAAAATAGGTCTATACTTGCGACTACTTTATATGAGGCAAGACACAGGATTAAGTTAGAATGTCTTAATTTGTACACATGAGGATATTGTTTCTCGGCCACCCAACCTACCATTTAGTAATACAAACCTTTAAGTTACCCAAACGATGCAAACAAACAGTCTAAATGAGGACCTGGTAGAGTGGTAGTTTTCAGTGTTTGTGCACATTTATCGCTTAATTCTATCTTTTTATCTGATGAGAAAAACTGTATTCTTTATCTATGCTTAGTCTTGATCAAATGTAAACACATGTCCTATGGTCTCAAACTTTTCCCAATGATCCAATTCCCTAAGAAGGTTGCACCATGGCCTCCAAAAGTCCGCAAACTAATCCTATTGTTACTAACTAGTCCATATTCATGCATCGGAGCTAATCTACAACTGTATCGAGTTAGTCTACTTCTGTATAGAACTAGTCCGCCACTGTCAGAAATTAAACGTAATGCAGACTTTTGCTTAAATAAACATATGCCAATGGTCATTAAAAGATACGAGAGAGACAGAATTGAACCTGAGCAACCCATTCCATAGCGGGAGAAATTAAGCGGCAAGGACCGCACCAGTTGGCAACAAACTCGACAAGAACCGGACGGTCCGAGTTAAGAACCGTATCCCGAAACTGGGTCTCGTTGATTTCCTGAATAGCAGCACTTGAAGCAATTGAAAACTTGGGAGCTGTACAAGAAGAGTTGCGATGACCAACTTGTTTCTTTTGGGTGTAGAACAAGCTGGAGAAGTGCTTCTTTGACGAGAGATTGAGAGAAGTGGTTGGTGAATAAGAGTTGCAAGTAACTGAACGGACTGGAGGGAAGGGTGGTTTGGATAGTAGTGCTGAATTGGAGACGACGGTGTCCATGTTCTGTTTTTGCCTTTTTCTTTTCGGTTCTAGACTTCTAGTTTTGTGGGAAACAGAGGAGAGGGGTAAACGTTTTGTCATATAAACTCGGCGTGGTGGAAGCTTATTGGCCACAGAATCTCAAATTTGGGTATCTCATCTATGTTCGACGACTGTGGAGGGGTTCGGGAGAAGCAGCGTCTTGTGGATAATCTAATTTTGTGAAAGTATTTTGTTTTCTCATCTCTTTGTACTTTTTTGTTCAAGTGGGGGGAGGGGAGGGAATCGAATCCATTTAATCTAATTTTTACATATTTCTCTTCCCTCCACTGCTTCAATTTTTATAATGTTTCACATAACGGTATTAGTCCACATCTGAAAATTTGAAGGTTTCGTTCAAAGTTCAAACGAGGTTGGAGAACAGTTTTTCCATATAAAAATTCATTATTTAATGGGAAATTTTATTCGCACATCTTTAAATACTTAATACACACCTCTTACTTAATACACCACCTATTTGATTTCTTATTATATTATTTTATTAAATACACCACTCAAACTACCTGAATTATCCTCAAATCTCAAAATTCTATATGAAATCACTATATATAAATTAATATGAAAATCATCATGCCAATCTTTATCATAATCACAACATTCTATATATATCATAATGAATTTAAATGCATTTAATTATCAAAATCATCATAATAATTTTAATTTTCTTTCAATTATTATCATGACAATCTTAACAATTTTGTTATTCAAAATTGCTGGTAGTCAAGATTGTTGAAAATAATCAAGAACACATTATGAGGATCCCAACTAGGTTTATAACTACATTGTTGTTTTTTTTAGAGAGTAGTCAACCATTTTATTAATAATAACCATAAGAAAAATTACAACTTATAGATGTAGAAACTACATCAAAAAATAAAATAGCAAAAGAAATACTAGACGCAATAAAGCATCGGAAATAAAACCTAGCAAGGGTACGAAGGGATGCAATTAAGCATTTGATGAGGCACCAGACAGAGTTCGGGCTATGTAAAATGGTACCAATAGTATGGTCGACCATACTTCCACGCAAAAAAATACGTCGAATAGAGGGTAACCTTCTATCAAGGTAACCGGCGATAGTGTGACCGACCTTGCCCACCCCACGCAAAATAATACGTTGAGTAGAGAGCAATTTTCTACGTAAGTTGCCGCAATTCCAAATCCAAAGTGTAGCAGAAAACAGCGTCCCGAAAAAGTCTCCTGGATCCCAAATGCGGATCCAAAAAAAACACAAGGCCCAAACAAAAAGAAGCCCAAATCCACTGCTGGGCACCCAAACCTGCCTTGGTCTCACCTGTTCCGCCATCTCTAGCCGGAGAAAGCCGGACCCAGTTCCGGCCACTCGATTCAATGCGCTGCCACCTTCCCCACCAGACTTTGGGTGGTTTCCATGAAAAACCAGAAGTAGGTTGTTTCTCAGCCCAACCCAACCCCTCCGATCAAAGCTGCAAGGCAGCGAACCCCAAAGCCAAGGCCAGATTCTGGCTGTCGATCTGCCATCCTCCCACCACCTGTAATCATGGTCAAGCAACGGCCCTATGTAAGCCTCTCACCTAGTTGCATCGCCATCAGACCCAATCTGTCTAGCAAATCCAATTTTAGCCTTGCCCGACACCATGACGCCTACAGAAGCCCTGGATCCCAAACCCTCCGGCCACCCGCAGCCACTAATCCAATAGAGCAGCGAACCGAGGACAAGCTCATTCCCCTAAGCATGGCAATCAGAGGAAGAGAAAGTGCCGCCGGATCAATCCGATTGGTGAATATCGACATCTTGGAGATAAAAGGAAAAAAGGAGGGTATGGCCTCGACCGTACACGCCAACTGAGACACTATGGCTGGAAATTTGCTCCATCTGAGATGGAGGGAAGTATAGAAACGCCAACCCATGGGCGGCCTTTCACAAACCCTAGCAGAGCTCTGCTAAGTCATCGAGTCGTAGACACTATCAAAACAAAAGTACTCCATTGTTGTTATTTTCTCTCCATTAGTTATCATGAAACAACATATACAATCATAAGAATTTTGTAATGCAAAATTGCTAGTAGTCAAGCTTGTAGAAGAAGATTCCAATTAGGGTTTATATATATCATACTAGTTTTTATTTTCTTTCTATCTATTAATTACCATGAAACAATATGAACAATCATAAAAATTTTGTAATGCGTAATTTATAACAAGAGTTTTTCTTTTGGGACCTCCATATTTGCTCATTTGACCTCTTATCTATTTACACCTCCTATTTGCTTTTTAAAAAGTAAATTTGCTAATAAGTAAACCTCTTTCATATACCTAACTTAACCTTACTTATAAAAGAAAATTTTTGGGAGCATTAAAGATGAGTCAGTGCTCCCATAATTATTTATTTACCACAAAATAAACTTGACATTGTTAAAAAAAAAATCTGAGATAATTATTGAAAAAAGATAGTATAACTAATTAACATAAATTTATCAGGGGTTTTTCAAGCCTACTATTTCATGCTTAATTATGGATTTTCAAAGCTTAGTTTTTATGGTTTATGGTTGCATGCTGGAATTTAGATAGGTTGCAATATTAAATTTGTTCACGATCTGTTCTTTTATTATTTATTTTTGTCTTATATGCCGCTTCACAAACTTATTTGGTTAGTTAACATGAGGGCTCTCTATCCCCCGTTTCATGTTCCTCAAGAAAAAGACCTTTGTATCATAGTTTTATTTTTATATAATTTGCCAAGTAGTTTTGAATGCATTTCTCTCTTGATTTTTTCTTTTTTAAAAGATTTTATAAACAAAGAAAATGAGAAATATGAAATGAGAACTAAAATGGAAATGAATAATTAAAGTACTGTAAATGTGTTTCTATTATTATAAATCTTTGCAGAGAAAAAAAAATATTTTCCTTATTAGTTTGCTGTCTTTAATAGTCTTTTTGTATAAGGATACATATGTCATTGAATAACTAAAAATTGAGGGAGGTCTAGTGAGTAGATTAAGAGGTCTCAATAGAAAGTCACATATAACAATATTAAAAGCTATTAAACATATTCCAACTATAGTTCCTTTTCAGCGAATAATCATTCTTGCTGGAGGCCTCCGAGTTTCTTGGAGAGACCTCGGAAATGAAACCTAGGGTTTCGTGTTGCTGGCGGTGGTGTAGCTTCTCTCCCCGGACCAAGCCAGGCTGCGGTGCGCTCTCAAAGTGGTGTGCGACGATGGTACAGCGGTGGCGTAGGTCGGAAGTCTCGTCTGGATCGCGATTGTCCTAGTTTTCGTTTCGAATTTCACCACGGTGGTGATCCACAGAGACAGCAGTAGCGGTTGTTGTGATTGAGGGCGGTGGTGGTACCCGGATTAGGGCATCGCGGCGGCCTGGTCGAGTGGCGACTCCCTGCGAGGCTTTGGGGCAGCGGTCTGTTTTTTTTTTTTTTTTTCTTTTTACTTTTTTTTAAAGAGGATCAAAGGGTTTCACTCCTGCCCCCATGGTGACTCGAACCCATGACTTCGTACATAGGTAGTGCGAGGGTTTGGGGCAGCGGTCTGATTTGCTTCTAAGCCGAGGTCCCGGAGTTTCTACCATAGTCCAAGGCAATGGTGGAGGAGTGCACCCGCCCACCAGAGGATTGATGGGGCGCGTCCTTCTAGCAGCTCCGGTCTATTCGATCTGAAGGGAACAGAGGGAGGAGATGGGTTCTGGGCCATTGGGCCTCCAACTTGTCTGGGCTGCAGTTTTGTGGCCTAGAATGGTTAGCCCATCTCTCTCCTTTTTCTTCTCTTTCAGTTTTGGGTTGGGTGGGGTCTATGGGAGGAGGCATGTCCCTTTCTTAATCCTATGTCGGTCTTTGATTGGTACTGTGGTTGTGTTGATTTGTTGCAACGTACACCATTGGAGGTCTTAGGCGTTAAGATGCTCAAGACAGTGGTTCCATTTTTAGACTAGGTAGATTTAGGGAAGTTTATTTTGTTTGCTTTTCTTTTCGGTCGTTCCTTTAGGCTTTTTGTTTTGTTAGCTAGTAATAATTTCACTGCTTTGTGCAGTTTGTAATGTGTTTGAACTTTTTAGTTTAGGCACTTTTGCTTTGTGCAGACTTGATCTATTCTTCAATTTGTATTATGAGAGATTTTCGAGTCTCTCTAGCTTGACGCTGTGACGTCGTTTCTTATATTGAATGGAGCTTGACTCCGCTTCCCTAAAAAAAATAACTATAGTTCCTTTTTCTAATATAGATGTCGTTTTAGTCATTTCATATACCCATATAATCTGATTTTAAATGTGGAAAAATTTCAAGTGTATTAAGTATTTAGGGATGTGTTAATAAAATTTCTCTTATTTAATTGTCATCCACAAATTAACATACATAAAATTATTTATTGTCATCCATAAATGAATAAATTACAACATTAATGTTTCTCTGAAATATTGTTGGGATTAAATTTCTTATGGTTTCTCACCTTGAAAACTGGAAGAAAAAAAAATTCTCTATATATAGAGTGCCATCAGTGTAAAGCATCATTGATATGCAAAAGACTTATCTCATAATTCTCTCTTTATTCTTCTCTGTTATTCAATAACTTGTGTATTTGATCCCATGAATGGAATTTAGATACATACAAAATGTTCGGATACAACGGATATTTTATTTAGCTACTTATTAAATGATATGTGTTGGCAACTGATAGTATTCGGAATACAATAGTAGATAGGATCAACGAACAATAGCAATAGAATATGACATAGCCAATCAGCAGGCACAATGGCACTTATGCTGATTACTGCATTTACCTGCATTGCACAAAGCATTTATGCAATATGTCCAACAGTTACCATCTGGTAAAGTTTCCGAGCCATGCCTATCATTTATGCCGGGAGTACATTCTCCAAGTTCAGGATGGTCTTTGCAGCATTTCGATTGAGCTGTTGTTGCTTGGAAATCTGAATCATAAAGTATTAATTCATCATCATTATATGACCATAAAGTCTTGCCTAAAAGCTTTATTCTATTTGGTGAAGTTTGGAGTATTTGTCAAATCTAGATAATCAATACCATTCTTTTTTATACAAATCCAAGAATAACAAAAATTAAAATGCATCGTGCACTACCACAAAATCGAATGTCCAAACGAAAATTCCAATATCTAATAACTATTTGCAAAACTATAATACACACACATATATGTACATGTATAAATAGGTAAAGATAGAGTACTGATTATTTCTTTTGGATTAGATTGTGAGTAAGAAAGACTGTTGTATAAGAAGATGAAGTGCGTTTACCGAGTTTGTAGATATTACATTGGTGCATTTCATTAGTTTACAAAACTTGGAAGACCAAAACAAGTTTAGAGTTGAGGAAAACTATATACGTACACAACAAGTTGGTTATTTAAACACCATGTAATCTCAACACACACACAGATAGTTAGCTAGAAACGAACCGATGCACAACATGAGAAGCACCAAGAGAACCATTGAAACAGCTCCTAGTTTAGCCATCTGTATTGCTCAAGAGAAACTGCTAACAGCTTGTTTTTTCTTGGTTACAAGAATAATGCTATGGAGAAACTTCAGAATGCATGTATTTATACCACAACATGGGAAGGGTTGAAGCAAAACAAAGGGGAAAAATGAACCAAGAAAAGAAAAAATTTGAGAAGATGCCATATATTCACAGACCTGTTTATGTTTCCCATTTTTAAAAAAAAAAAAAAAATGCATACTAGCATGTATAGTAACAAATTGAAGATTTGCTATCAAACATCACTCATACATTCAAAGAGGAATATTTTGAGAATTTGAATTTCATCATATACTTATTACACATAAATTTGTTAGCTGAGCTGGATTTCAGCCTAATATAAGTATATTATTTAGGGTAATGATATAGGACCTTAAGAGCAAGTCCACCCGTTGGGGGTAAACGTCAAGGTCGAAAAGTCACTAGGTCGAGCGGTCAAGAAAATGTTCACTGTCATTGGACATGAGTTTCCACCTGTTCTGTTTCTTGACCAGGTTAATGTTCATTGATTTTTTTTTTAAAATTTGTTTATTGTAAAATTGAAATATATTTGATGTAAATAGATCACATTTGCATACTCTTTGTGAGTCCCAGAATTCATCGAGCTTAATTGAGATCGTTCGTTAAATTATTTATTTACTATCTCTATAATTATAAAAGATGCTTGAGAATATTTTTTGAAATTTTCACAAGTGAAATCTGTGATTTAAGAGTTGGATAATAAAGTACATGATACAAGGAGTTCGTCGGAATTTTTGGGGAATTTTTCGGATACCCGAGCTATTTATAATAATTTTTCAAAATTACGGGATTTTAGAAATTATTAAAAGAAAAATGAGAAATTTGTGCTATGCGATTTGGGCCATTGAAATACCCATAGACTTCATCGTAGCCATCCAAATTCAATTATTGGAGGCCATCTATTGGATCAGATCCGGTCAAACATGGCAGACCACAGAAGCTTCTTCTGGGCTTCTGACCCGCGAGCACAACTGATCAGAAACCCGGAAAGAGAATCCGACCGGCACATCACCGTCCGGCCATCTCCCGGCTGCGGACCACCTGCGTCCAATCCCTCTCCTCAGTTCCGACGTCCTCCTGGCGATAGATTATCCAATCGGTGACCACAACAACTATACGAGGCTCGAGAAGCATGAAGTTTTTCTGGCTGTTCGCGACAATTTTTCTGCGACTACGGCGTTTGATTTAACTGCATGAGGTAGGAAATTTAATCCTCTCAACACCCTCTACATACTAATATTCTCATTTTTGGAAATCGATCAAGTTTTGATGATTTGGTTTCTGGGTACTCCTCGGCTCCGTCGCGGCTCTTCGGCACTGGCACTCCTGGCTTAGTTTCCGTCGAGGCCTTGCTGACGTCAGCCACAATATGGAGCTGGCCGAGCTGGCAGCCGGTCTCCATGGGTCAAGAATTATGTCAAGGCTTTGCCTTTTTTCTTGGCCTCAATCATGAAAATCCAAACTTTGGCTGGTTAAAACTTTACCGGTGGAAGCTTCTTTTTCCCAATTCATGGTCACTACCTAGGATTGATGAGGTGGAGGCCGGTCAAGGAGAAACCGGTGGACATGCTCTAATGAGGCCTAAGATTTGTGGCCTCAAATCCTATGTGTCATGCCATATAAGCAAACACAAATTTTATTTTCAATTCCACATAATATATCTTGTCACATCATACTATTGCAACACCAACTTTATCCTTTTATATTTCATTTTAGATGTTAGGGGTGAATCAATCACATTAATGAATTTAATTAAGTGACGGAAAAAAAAAGACCAGCTATTAATTATGTATTAATTTAAGAGATATGTCTACAAATTCTTTGACCAATATTTATCTACATCTAATTAAATTCTTTCTTATAATTTTTCTTTCCAAATAGCATTAATATATTAAATTAGGTGTCAAAAAATAGGCATTAACTTTTCTTTCCAAATATTGATTAATTTCATCCAAAAAAATAGCATTAATAAATTGAATTTGAAAAATACGTATCTCTAAGTTATGAGGTAAGAAAAAATACCATGTTAGTAGCAACCATTAATTATCATCTACAATCTAAATATAGGAGAAAAAACAAACACAAAATAATAAATTCAAATATAACGTTTAAACCCTAGCTACATAAGAGAAATTTTATTAACACATCCCTAAATACTTAATACACATTCTAATTTTTTTACATTTAAAATCATATTATATGGGTGAATGAAATGACTGAAAAGACATTCATATTAGAAAATGAACTATAATTGGAATATGTTTAATAGCTATTAATATTGTTATAAATTCAAGTTGAAATCTTTGTCATGAGTTCATGACAAGCTTGATTAGAAATTATGCATTACAAAATTCTTATGATCATTCATATTGTTTCTTGGTAATTAATAGAAAGAAAATAAAACCTAGTATGTGTTTACGGAAAACTGAATTGGAAGAGAATTGAGTTGTATTTTCATTGATAATAGGGGCCTCTTTATATAGAGGATTATAAACATAGAGATAGAGTTGTACATGAAACATAATCGTACATTGATTGGATATCTCCTAAGATTCTCCGAGAATATCTCTAATATAAACTCTATTTCAACTAGAGCAAGTAACCTCTAGTTTGGGCCAGACACATATTCTGGATTTACTTGAACACTCATTCTTGTGTCGCCCAAATGTGGTGCTTCTCTCGTTACCTCATCAAAAACCTTGCCGAGTAACAAAAAACCAGTGGGATAAAAATAACCTCTGTCGAAGGGGAAAAAGAGCACAACGCACCCTTCACGTTTCGAGACCATACATGTAGACACCTCCCCCTGATGTCTACATCTCCCCCTGACGACTACGGTCATTGGAGTTTGGATAACTTCCGCAAACGATGCTACCAACATGTTTCTCGAAAGTGGAATTTAGGCAATGACTTAGTGAGCAAGTCTACCATATTGTCCTCAGATCAAACCTAGTTCACTTTGATCTTGAGGAGAGTTTGTTGTTGCTGATTATACCTGGTGTGTGATGGGTCCGAATCCATCATCTTTCTGTAGGGATAGAACAAGTACATATCAATCGTACATCTCAAGTACTGAAAGATATCTTTTACACCAATCCTAATGGAGTCGCGTTGGCGCAAAGCTATATCTTAGCTAACAAGCTTACTGCAAATGAGCTGTCTGGTCTTGTGCATTTAGCTAAGTACAATAATGTGCCTATTGTACTAAGTAAGGCACTTCTGCCTCTAGCACATCCTCATCATCATCCTTTCGACGAAGATGATCCTTTTCAGGATCAAGACTACGGTCGATCATGGGGGTGCTTGAAGGCTTGACCTTGTCAAAATGCCTAAGCATCTATCGACACGATGCTCAAGTTCCAAACCGAGACATAATCGTGTTCTCCCAAAATCCTTCATCTCAAACTCGGATTTCAAATGTTCAACGATTACCCTTAACTCTTTAAGGGCTTCCAATGAAGATCATGTCCAACATGAACCGAAACTTGTTATAGAAACGTGTGGGCATATCCCTTCCCAATCAAGTAGTCACTTTAGTGAGCGTTTCAATCTTATTGTAAACGCGCTCCGTGGTCTAGAGCCACTTGACTTGGGTAGATGAAGTTCACCAAGTATCTTCATGTATATTCCGTATCTAGATCCCCATAGAGATAAGTAGTGACCACATTTATAAGCTGCATGATCAGTTATTCGAAAACTACCAAACTGACAAGGTAGTGGAGTGCAATGACATCCATTACGAGAGAATATGTCTCATCGTAGTCGATTCCAAGGCGTTTTGTGAGAAGCCTTGCACCATAAGGCAAGATTGCTATCTTTTTTTCTCATCACGCTTTCTAACGAAGACCCATTAGTCAATAGGTTTTATGTTAGGAGGTGTTGGCATCACTGGCTCAAAAACCTTCCTCTTCGTTAGAGAATCCAACTTAACCTGGATCGCATCTTTCCATTTAGGCCAAATCTCTCTACGTTGGCATTCATTCATCAACGGAGCGTTGCTCGATATCATCTGACTCAACAAACACATGTACAACGAAATGTGCAACTACATCATCAATTATGATGGAGTTTGTATCCCACGTCTCATGTACACTAGTGTAATTTTCATAGAGCTCTATAATCTCAGGAATATGTTCTGACGTTTAGGCGTCCCCCAACGATAACCATAACCCAGAAGATACTCATGAGATGGATTTTGAGTCTTGATGATCAAAGGATTGGGTTGTGCCAAAGTATCCTTCGAACTCACGGGCCTCCCATGCATCCTAGCTAGGGCCATGGCCTGTAACGCCAGAGTGCCACTCTCTTTGGCGTTGGCGCCATGCCTACCTCCGTGTAGGGTGGCGCTACTTCCTCTCATAAGGACGTACTTCCTTGCAGGCATATTTGCAGCAGATGTGTGATCTCGTCACTTTTGTAGGGATCGAGATGAGACATAGTGGGGACAGACCACGAGAATTCTTGTCGTTCCTTCTGAACATCTGTGTTCTTATCTCCCCCTAACGACTGGAAGACTCTCTCATCAAAGTGACATCCGCAAATCTAGCGGTCAAGAGATCACCTAGCAAGGGCATGAAGTGGCGGACGATGGTTGGAGTCTCAAATCCAACGTAGTTGCTCATTCGTCTGTGATGACCCATCATAAAGCGCTATAGCGGAGCAATTGGCACATAAATGGCACACTCAAATATGCGTAAGTACGATACTTGTACCCAGTCACTAGCTATAATGCAAAGATAGATTGAGTGGCGATGGGTCGTAGACGAATTAGCATAGCTGCATGCGATATTGCATCACCCCAAGCGGATATAAGGAAATTAGCACGCATTACCAATGTCCGGAATACCATCGTAGTCGTTTTCATGAGACCAATTAGGTGTGTTTATGGGAATACAATGTCCAACATTAGTCCCAATACAATAACCATCGAAAGTCTTCGATGTAAACTCTCTAGCATTGTCAAGTCCAATTGACGGAAGAGGATGATCCGGGGCATGAGCACGTTGTCATATGATATGTTCTAGAAGTGTAGCATAAGCAGCATTTACAGGTGGACAATGGTACAACACGTGACAAGCGTGTTTGCGTATCAACCAATATCATGAGATATTTAAACATCTGCAAGTTAGTTGAATCAGTCCATAGAATCCCCATGGATTCTATGTAAGAACATAATGAGTATTTTCATATCCTTTGCATAGGACGGTCTATGTCCTAATGTCCCTAAGGAACGGGCTTTGTAAAACAAGCGAGAGGCTTTAGAAGCAACCAATAAGAATTTTGGTTGGGCCTGAGCGTCTGAAACGCTATTTGAAGCAAGTTGGTGATTGCAGCATCACCTAGGGGGCCATCACCATGATGGACGCCATCCATGGCATCATGGATAGGGACTGCGCCAGCTGGTGGTGGACGGAGGCGGTGCCCTAGGCAGCTGTGTCGGTCACACGTAGTCCAGAAATCAACTTTTGATGCATGCTTCGTTTCGCTCGAAAGAAATGATGTCCATGTCAAGTCTTTAGTAGATGGACCATCATATCATGACTAGGATAATCTATCCTGTCGTGACAATATGTGTCTAAATCCAAGAGATCTTCTCTCATAACTTTATTGGATTTTATAGCTTGAATAGTGACATAGAGTCCACTAGAGAGACATATAAACTTCTCTAAGATGCGCCTTTGTTCGCAATCATTAGAGGTATTGTAAAGGAACTCATTTCCATTCTCTACATGCGTTTTCGCATGGAATCCGTTGGCTATTCATAGGTGCGATTAGCCCTAGGAGCGTAGAGAGTTTCTGTGACAGTAATTAAGGTGCCATTTGGCAAGTGGAACTTGAGCTGTTCCATGTCCTTGAATTAATACTGATGGCCCAACCATCGTAGTCACAAAAGTCATATGCTCAGAATCAAAATGGATTCATAAAGAACTCGAAATTTTATTCATAAGCCAACAAAGTTACATCATTGTCTCTTTGACCAAAGAAAATCTAATCCAAAATGCTAGCTAATGCAAAACAATGGTAGTCGTCTAACTTCTTTCGGTAATTCCAAAATAAATGTGACCAGGTTAGTAGAGAGATGTCGGTGGAGTAAGGCTCACTTAAGTACCACTAATCTCATAACCTTCCTAAACATCACACTTATTTTGGGTGAGCCTAGTTTGAAGAAAGACTTAAACCATTGGCATTTACTACAAAGAATATGGCAATTGCCTATTACATCTCTTGGAAAAATAAAGACTTAAACCGAATTGGCGATCTATTGATCCCAGCCAGATTTGTAGTCTTCAACCCTTCACTCTAGATCAACTTCTTGATCTTCTTGTTCCATATATTGAGCTTCTCTTGCTTCACAATATGCTTTGTAGGCGGTGACGATTTCTTCACGAGCTCTACAAATGTGTGCCCATTGATCAGACACTCCACATCGAGAACATACATCTCTTTGCTTAGACTCCATTGATTGAGGTGCTTTGAAAGCGTCATTTAGATGGCTCTTTGTATTGGTGGCGCCACCAACATGGCCAGAGGCGTTGCCTCCCTCTCTCTTTCCACGTTGACCTCTTTGGTTCCGTGTTCGCCTGTTTTGGCGGTGACCTTCCCAAGTAGAGCGATTATATGGACCAGAACATCCAAAAGTATCCCTAATTAGGGTTTCCCTCTTGGCGCCCTCTCTTAGGGGCGCGACTATAATTAGATTCCAGAATAAGCTCTGTTTCTACGGATCTCGAATTATAGTTCTTCACAAGGATGTTGTCATGCTTTTCAGCGACATTCATAGCTCCAATAAGCTCATGAAACCTTGTGATCCATCCTACAGTAACATCTATTCGATAGTTCTTAGCAACTATCAATGCAGAGACGGGGAAGGTAGAGAGAGTCTTCTCAATCAACATCGCATTTGTGATCTCTTTATCACAGAATTCCATTAAGGATTTAATGCGAAGTGCTTCCGAGTTGTAGTCAAGAACTGACTTGAAATCACAAAAGCGGAGGCTATGTCATCTCACTTCTAGGTCAGGAAGCAGGGAGTCATGGACGTTGCCAAATATTTCTTCAAGTAAGACCCACAGCCTTCTGGGGTCTTCTTCATTCATACACTTGTACTGGAGCGAATCATCCATATGACGAGTCATTAGGATGATGGCTTTCGCCTTATTTGCCTCTAAGGCTGCTCTATTTGCTTCCAAAGCTTGAGCTTGCTCAATAGTTAGCACGTCCTGGCTAGGCTCGAGAATCGTATCCAGAATTCTATCGGCCTTGAGATGCTGGCTGACATCACGAACCCACCTGTGATATTCAGAGCCAGTTGTTCCCAATGGAGCAAAGTCCAATTTGTTCAGGGGCTCATCCTGAAAGAGACAAGACATTAAGGTTAGTTTCGGAGCGTAAAAGGCTACCACGAAAACATATAAAATTTCTGAGCCTAATCGCTTCTAAGAAATTAGGAATTTCTGAGCATAATCCCTTCCAAGAAATTCAATTCCAAGAGGTATTGGATTAGATCGAAACAATGATGTAAGTGGTCGATCATAAATTCTCTACAAACTCTAAGTTTGGAGATCTCAACAAGCTTCAAGCTTGGAGTGAGCATGAACCCCCACAGTTCGGCTTAATTAGGTCTCCCCTATGATTAAGAAAGGGTGGTAGAAGAAGGAAGTTTGCAAGTCCCCGAGAAAAAGAAGAGAAATTGAATTAAAAAAACTCTAAAAAAAAGGGAACTTTTAGAAAAAAAATACCTCGAAATAGGTCGCCGGAAAATTTGGCAGGAAAAGTAGCCGGAATTTGCCAGAAAGTTGACCGGAAAAGTCGCCGGCGGTGGTTGACCCGCGGTTGACCGGCGTTAACCGTGGACTGACGTGGCAGTAGGGTCCGAGTGCTGATGTGGTGGAGGGTCCCTATGCTGACGTGGCTGTGGGTCCCTGTGCTGGCGTGGCTGTGGGTCCCTGTGCTGGCGTGGCTGTGGGTCCCCCTGCTAAAGTGGCAGTGGGCCTCTGCCTTGGGCTTCTGGGCTTCTTTTCCTTTCCCAATTTTTTTTCTTTCTTTTCTTTCTTCTGCAGGTTTTTGGCAGGCCAGTTCACCTATTTCCGGACAGGTTTTTGGTGTTTTGCTTCTGGTTCCAGAATCCTGGGGTTGAGGCACTACTAGTGGAAAAATTTGGTAGCAATCAGAGGTCCGAAAGGTGGTGAACCCTTGCAGGGATCCCTCTTTTTTCTTCTTAGAGGGCTGGTTCGATACTTCTGGTGGCCGGTTCGGTAGTTTTCCGGCTTGTTCTGGTGGTTCCGCTGCCGGTTTTGGAATCCTAGGATTGAGGGCTTTAATATACGCGGCGGTGGTGGCTAGGGTCTAAAGGCTACGAATTTAGGGTTTCAGGGTTAGGGCTTCGTGCTGATAACGTATTTAAGGAAAACTGAATTGGGAGAGAATTGAGTTGTACTTTCATTGATAATAGGGGCCTCTTTATATAGAGGATTACGAACATAGAAAGAGAGTTGTACATGGAAACATAATCGTACATTGATTGGATATCTCCCAAGATTCTCCGAGAATATCTCTAATATAAACCCTATTTCAACTAGAGCAAGTAACCTCTAGTTTGGGCCAGACACATATTCTGGATTTACTTGAACAGTATGATATATATAAACCCTAATTGGAATCTTCTTCTACAGGCTTGACTACTAGCAATTTTGCATTACAAAATCCTTATGATTGTACATGTTGTTGAGTTTCATGATAACTAATGGAGAGAAAATAATAACAATGTAGTTATAGACCTAGTTGGGATCCTCTTCATGTGTTCTTGATTATTTTTCAACAATTTTGACTACCAGCAATTTTGAATAACAAAATTGTTAAGATTGTACAGGTCTCATGATAATAATGGAAAGAAAATTAAAATTATTATGATGATTCTGATAATTAAATGCATTTAAATTCATTATGATATATATATATATATAATGTTGTGATTATGATAAAGTTTAGCATGATGATTTTAATATTGATTTATATATAGTGATTTTATATAGAATTTTAAGATTTGAGGATAATTTAGGTAGTTTGAGTGGTGTATTAAGTAAAAGATGTGTATTAGGTATTTAGGGATGTGCGAATAAAATTTCCCGCTACATAAAGAGAAAAAATGAACAAAAGATTATACATAATCATATGAATATGTATTTTTCACATTCTATTTTCAAAATTTACAGGAACCCAACAAAGGTTGAATTCATATACATGTGTTATGCAATTCCATTTACTTACATGAAAAATTTTCTATTCATGATTGAAGAAAAAAATTGTTGTTTAAATTTAAGCATGAGTGTAATGAAAAGAAAAAAGAAAGGAAATTAAAAAAAAAAGGCAAAATAATATTTTCTTTTTAGAAGAAAGCCAAAATAACTTAGAGTAATTAGATTTTGAAATGATAAGATTGAATTTTTCTCAAAAATTATATGGCATGATTTGACAAATAGGTGATGTGTGTAGATGACATGGCATGACACCTAAGATTGAAGCTACAAATCTTAGGCCTTATTGAGGCTACAAATCATTTTTCTATTATTTAACAATTTTAGGTTGTGGCTAAATTTTTTTTATTTTTTAAATAAGGACTGGTTCGGCTGCCCTCAAGTCTTGATTAATGAAACTATAAAATACATGGGGGGGAGACATAGTGCCTAGCTATACCCCAGATTACAATACGCATCAAGAAAACTTCCTGAGATACTAACAACAGTCTCAATTAAAACAACGTATTCTAGAAAGCACCAACTAGCGAATAGTGCTCTATTGACTACTCCATTCGCTTTACATTTGTGGTGACATACCGAAAAAATAACTCTATTACGAAAAAACTTAAGTACCAATAGAAATGAAGATTTAGCAAATATCTGCACCAATTTAAAAAAAAAATTAAAAAAAAAAAATTGGTGAGGCTCAAACACTACATGATTTGTAATATATATCCTTTTATCAAACCCACAATTATGTAAACTGAACAATCCAACATACTAATCATTATATAATTCTTCTTATGGTGAATATGAGGTGTTTAGTTAGAGATGACGTTGTTATTGAAGTAGTAGTGAAGATGATTCATGAGAGATGTGACATTACAGATTGTGACATTAGAAAATTAAACCAAGTTCACCTATGCTTAAAATGAAGAGAATGCATAAGATATTGGAGGTTTGCAGCATGGAATTTGTTACCGCTCTCACATTTCGCCATATGGAATTCCTTTTGGGTTTCTACATTCTTTATTTTTTTTTTTTTTTGGGAAAGGATTTCAATCGAAGTTGATGAAACAAAAGGGTCAGTTACGATTGGTCCATTTTCGTAAGTTTGTATTATGATATATACATATTCAATAAATCAATATTTACCCATCTGTTCCTGACTTTTTATATATTAAATGTTTATTCTCTCCACATGATTATAATCAGACAGCGTAGTTAAACATGTGTTGATGTTTTCTGACTTTCACTTATGGATTTATAATAGTCCATATTAGCTACATCATGTACTTGACTGAGGTGTTATTCCTCTATTAATAAATAAAGTCTATTATAACAAAATATATATATTGAGGACCGTTTAGAAGCGGACGTCCGCAACCCAAAAAAAGTGCGAACGTCGCTCCTCCAACCTCAATCAGGAGTCAATGGTGGCGTTTCTGTTGCCAGACAAAGGCTCTAGACATCCCGGACGGCATAGCCATCAACGCGAAGGTGAAGGCAAAGGTGATCGGATTCTCAGCGATGCGCAGTGAGCTCGCCTGAAACCATGGAAGCACCATCAAGGTCGACTTCAAACCCTTCATCGACAAGTCTAGCAGCAAGAAGAGGGTCGACATCGTGGCCTGATTCAGTCCGGCATGAGCAGCATTGTCCATCGGCGCCTGATGCAGTCTAGATGAGCGACGTCTGTACTTTTAGGGGGTTGCGGACGTCCGCTTCTGAATGACGTCCTATATGTGTGTGTGTGTATATATATATATATATATATATATATATATATATATATATATGAAGGGTTCGAAAGAGGACGTCCGTGAAATTATAAAACTGCAGATGAACGGCTCTCAATAGTTGATTGGCTTAAATGAAAAGGAATGGGCCAGATGAGTCTTCTTCCAATAACAATCGCGTCAAATACTCTTGCACTTCAAACCCGACTTTCACTCCCAACGACAAAACCAAAGTTTTCTTTGGTTCTCCGGCCAAAATCGATGTCTTCTCACGATTGATGCTTGAAACTCTTCTCAGGTTGCACGATTATTGCAACTGAAGCTTTTTTTTTTCCTCTTTCTCATGAAAGTTGTAGTTCTCTTATGGTCCTGACCTCCCTTGGAGTTTTCACCCAAAAAGTTGGAGACTTGGAAGCAGAGGAACACATATAGAGTATGGGTCGTCTCTTTTCTCTGACTTGTTTGATTTCCAATTACCAAAATTAGGGTTTTACCATATTTAGGGCTTTTCTTCTTTCTGTTTCTGGGTTTCTTCTTTCTTTCTTTTGTTGATGTTATGGTGTTTTCATTGATTGTTGATGTATCTTTTTTAGTTTTAGGCAGCAATGAAAAGCATTCATGGGTAATTTGCATATTGACATTGGTTGAATTTCTATCTTTTCTTTTCATCGACATTGCTTACTGACAAAGGTAAGTTGGGTGTATGTGTGCTTTTCAGTTTCAATTAGCTGGAATCAGAGGATGATCATGTTTATATTCCTCAAGTAAAGGCAGAGTTGATGCCTAAATTGCACCAAGAGTTTGAAACAATAGATGATGTTACTGCTTTCTACAATAGATATGCAAAAGAAGCAGGGTTTAGTATCAGAAGTCATTCTAGTGCAACCAACAAAGATAATACCCAACTTATGAGGAAGGAGTATGTCTATTATAAGCAAGGAACTTCCAAAGTTGAAGGAGAAAAACGTAAGAGAGGATTACCAAAAATGGGTTGTAAAGCAAGAATTGCAGTTGTGAGAAAGAATGAGTCTGGGAGATATGTAATCTTTGTATTTGTCGAGGGTCATAACCACCCATTAACAAGCCCACCTAGAGTACATTTGTTGAGATCTCACCGTTGTGTTTCAAAAGTTAACACAGTTCTATCACAGCAACTAAGCTTGGTAAATGTTCAGAAACATACACAGTTTGAATTCTTTGGTGTTCAGGTAGGTGGCATTGAGAATATTGGTTGTACACAGCATGATCTATATAATTATGGACGAACTTGTCGTGAAGCGAAGAAGGGGCATGATGGAGATCTATTGTACATGCATTTTCAGAATGAGAAAGAAAAAGATTCTTCTTTTGTCTATACAATAGAGTCAGATGAGGAAAACAGAGTAACAAGATGCTTTTAGGCTGACTCAATTTCAAGACGAGCTTACAGCTTTTATGGAGATGTAGTTATCTTTGATACTATATATAACACAAATCGGTATGGAATGATTTTTGCACCATTCACTGGTGTTAATAATTATGGGCAAACAATCATCTTTGCTTGTGCATTCTTAAATGATGAGACAGCCGATTCTTTTGTTTGGTTATTCAAGGAACTTCTAAATGGTATGCCAGGAAATGCATCAGAAAATGCCCCCAAAATGATTATTACTGACCAAGATCCTGCTATGACTAAAGCCATTTCAGAAGCACTCCCACAAACATTTCATAGATATTGCAGTTGGCACATTCTAAATAAATTTTCTGAGAAGCTAGATGCGATTAAATATCGGGATTACTACCAAGACTTTCATAGCTACATATGGAATTCAAGTAGTAGAGAGGAGTTTGACTCAAGATGGATTGAAATTACTGAGAAGAGTGGGTTGAGTGATAACAAGTGGTTGGAGTCAATATATGAAATTCGTTCGTCATGGATACCAGCACATGTAAATCATATTTTCTCAGCAGGAGTGTCAAGTAGTCAAAGAGCAGAGAGTCAACATTCTTTCTTCAAGAATTATGTTTCTGATCAGAATTCGTTGGTGGAATTTATGGTTCAGTTTAAGAGGGGACTTCTTCACCAATGCCATTATAAGTTAGAGGAGGATCATATTAATATTGATCATGAGAAGTCAAAAACTTTCATGTCCCTTGACATAGAAGATCATATGGCTAAGGTTTATACACGTAAGCTATTTTATGAAGTTCAAGAACAATTGAAAGAGAGCTTCAAGTATAAACTAGAACTTCTAAGAGAAAATGTCACTCATTGCGTGTTTAAGGTTATGCGAAAGAACATTGATACTTGTAAATCTCGTGAACTGACTTACAAAAAAGTTTCTGATTTTGCATCTTGAGAGTGAAGGGCTTCCATGTCGGAATGTTTTGTCATATTTGATTAAAATCCAAGATGTTGATAAATTGTCTATTCAGTACATCTTGAAGAGATGGACTAAAACTGCAAGACAGAGTCTTATGTTAGATTATGATGGAATAGAGGTAAAAGATAACAAAGCTTTACTTGCAAGGAGGACTAAACTATTCCAGCATGCTACAGATGCAATTGATAAGGCAATGGTGAGTGATGAGGCTAGTCAACTCTTTATGGAATGCTTGGATGCTTTCTTGGAGAATCTTAAAACATTGATTGGTAATGAAAGTGGACAAAGTGCGGTAGTTTTGGAGACCAAGATTGATGCTATTCAGCATATTTTTAATGAACCAAATCAAGTGAGGGCCAAAGGGTGTGGGAGAAGGTTGAAAAAAGGAAAAGCTAGAGAAGAGGAAAGTTAAGGTAAAGGAGAGTCAAGGTAGGCAATGCCATGGATGTGGACTATTTGGTCAATCACATGACAAAACAAATTGTCCAACACTTCATGGAAAGTAAGAATTTATAGTTAACTGTGTTTGAGATTATTGTTTATGTCAACAATTTTATAGATTGATATATACTCAACTTTATTTTTGCTTACTTTATGTAGACCTGCTATTAACAAAGATGGGGAGTCAAGTTTCACTAGTATGGATAAGGATGGTTGTTCATCAACAGGTGAACTGTAAGGTAAGCTTTGAGTTTTCTGAGTTTGAAGATTTGAGATTTTTTGGATTTTGCATTTGATTTGGGATTTTTCTGATTTTGCATCAGTCAACTACTGCTAATGCTTTACTGATTTAGCTTCTATATGGATTATAGGTTGATCAATGTTTTGGAAGACATAGAATTCATTTGAAGATTATATGGCAGAGTTTTGTTCATAGTCTTCAAGATTCTGGAACTTATAAATCTGCATATTAGCATACTACTATCAAAAAAGTTGCATAATTTAGCTCAAGTTGGTCAAAAATAGGAGTGTTGCCTCTGAGTAGATTTGGAAGCCATATTCTCAAATGTTTCTTCTTGCATCTATTAATTACTGTGAATTGATCTGTCGACTCACAGTCCTATGGCTTTTTGTGTAGTTTAGTTTTCCATTGATGAAAAGAAGTTTGTATCTTTTTGCAGTAAAATATCTTGAGGTCAAAAGATATCCAATATTTTTTTTTTTTTGGTTTCTTTGGTCCAAGTTAGGGGCTAACAAAAAGGCATGAGTTTCATAGGCTTACTGATACTTTGCAGATATTGAATGGGGGCTATTTTGAGTTTGGCTGGTCCCAAATCTGGGACAAACGATTATCATGAGGTTGCTCAGAATGATACCTTTTTGTCAGAGGCAAAGAATGTCATCATGTACTTATGAGGAGAGCCATGCAAAGACTAATTCCCAATCTTTCCTAGTATATATGATTGTTTATCGGAGATTTTCTCACATTGGAATTGACCTCTCTGCAATGCTCTTGCCATGGAGTTGGACAATATGGCTAACTTGTCAGACAAATGCAATTTCCAGATTCCTATGGAGGTTATTAAGTGAGTCTTCTTCTGTAATTTTACATTTTTTCTGCGACTAAAAATTTCTGTTTTATGGCCCATTTTGACCACAAAAGATATGCCGAGTTTGCATAGGTTGATCGATGATGGAAAGAATCCTGATTTACTTACAAGGGATCTCATAAACAGCTGCAATGCCAAAAATCAGATCACTAAAGGCAAAACTAATACCTTCAAGGCAAATGCCGAGTTTACATTTTAGTTTTGAACCCATTTAATCAATTTCTATATCCCACTTCAGTTTGTCAAGTTACATGATTCATCTTGCTGTAATGTTTTGTTCAGAGTTTATGATAAGAGCATTTTTATGCGACGTTTTAACTGTTATTTCCTCATATTTACTTAGTTATTTCCTTAAATGAATCCGTTTAGTTTAGGAAAGTTTCTTTTTCTTGTTTTTAGCAAGTTTCCATTTTAGTTTAGGAAAGTTTCCATTTCTTACTTTTAGGAAGTTTCTATTTTTCATTTCTGGAAATTTTCTATTTTCGTTTTAGGAAAATTTCTATTTTTAATAATAGTTTCTATTTTCAGGTCCTTGGAGCAAACAAGTGGAAATGAACTCACGAAAGGAAAGAGGAGCTAGCCAACGTTGAGAGGTGTAAAGATAAGACACAAAGTGCTACACAAATGAGCAGAAATGAAGAAATGAAGCTTTCCTGTTCCAACTAGGAAACCCGGTTCAAAAGAGGAAAGTGTACCAAGCAAGATTCTGAAGCCAACCAAGAAACTTGATCGAAATAATGATGGAAATGGCATTTGAGATCATCATGGCTTGAAGATGACACATGGAGGCCCAAGAATCTTCTAGATTAATTATAGATTTCGGCAAAAAGGAGAAAAGCCCAATTAATTTGGGTTGTTGGACGTAATGGAGATATTTTCGGGAATTAAATCTGATTTTGCCATGGGAAATCATGAAGATAATGTGAAAAATCAAGAAGAAATCAAGGAAATACGTTGGAAATATTATAGGGAGAGTTTCAAGAGATTGTGCAACAAGAAAAAGCTCAAAACAAGTCCAGATTCGTTCCTAAATCCCCTCAATATATTTTGGACGAAAATAAGGAATAAAATCTGCATATTGTCATGAAAATCAAGAAGAAATCAAGGGATGACGTTAAAGGTAATCCATGGAGAGATTTAAGGTAGAAAAGGTTCAAAAACAAGTCCAAATTCGTTCCTACAATTCCTAAAGGAATTTTGGCTGAAAATAAAGAAGAAAATCAGAATTAATTCATGGATATTCAGCAATAATATATTTGGGACTTATTTTGGAGAGTTTTGATTGGTTGGATGATACACCAGGGCTTATACAGCGCTACGTGATTGGTCGAAGCTATGTGGAATTATTAAATAATTCTTTGCGAAAATAATAGAAGATTCATGAAGACTTGGAGACCAAGGCCAACGTCCCCTATATATACTCCCCCTCTTGGACGTCACAAACACATTCTTCCATACCACAACACCACACCACAACACCACCTCTCTCCCTCAGTAAATAAACATTAGAAAAATTCTCTCCATTCTCTAGTCTTCAGAAGCTCTGCGTCTCAACCAATGAGGAGAAGAAGTCATGCAATACATCAAGATCCTATCCGTCATCCACGCTTGTGTCGTCCCTAGAAGATTGCTTGCTTTCAAGGATTTTCGAGTTCTTCGTCTCAAGGCCATGTCATTCATCTTTCATGGTGTATTTCATACTTTCTTTTGTTTTCCTTTGTTTGATTCGTAGAGTTATGAATTCTAGTTAACATGACGTTAAGGCCAAAGTTTAAAGCCCATTTATAAGTTTTGAAATAAAGTGGTGAAGTTGTGATTTCTTTATGTTGATTTATATGTTGCTTATGTGAGATTGCTTGATTGATTTTGGATTATAGAAAACTTTTGTATGTATTCTTTGGTGGCCAACTTAGGATATATGCATGTAATTGGAGCTAGATTTAAATAGTAAAGGCTTTGGACAAAAGTCGAAATCAATTAAGGAGGATTGCAAATAGGTGAACTTATTCATAACTAGGTTGTGCACTTTGGTTGACATCCTTTCTTTGTTCTTCATGCATTGAATGTGTGATGCCCCGAAAATTTGTATTTATTTTCCGAGGATTTTCCGGAATTAATTTTATGGTTGTTGGACGATTTCGTGGCTCGTGGACGGAGCGGAAGTGTTTCGGACGAATTTTTATTCATAAAGTGTGGAATTAGGGGGGGTTTCAAGGTTGACTTTTGATACGTTGATATTCTCCGAAAACTTCCTTCACGAAAGTTGTAGAGCGCGTCGATACGAGTTCGTGGACATGTGGAACGCGAGAATCGGAGTTCGTATGAAGAAGTTATGGCCATTGGAAGAAGTTTCCATTTTGGTATAAATAGGGAATTTCCGAAAATAATTTCATAATTTTCATATTTCCTTTTTCGGAAATCCTTTTCTCTCCGTTCTCTCTCCTCAGCCTCCGTGCAACCCGACCCAAACTCGGTGACCCGACCCGACTTTTCCGGCCGTTCCCGACGTCCGCCGGCGACGAAACCAACGCAGACGTGATCGCCACCATCTCGCCGACTTCCCTCTGGTGCTTGACGGCGATGGAGACCATCGGAAAGTGGAGATCGGAGGAGCTACAGTAGACGTAGTCGGATCCTGTCGGATTTTCTCAGTTTCCGGCGACTCCTCGGCCGATCGTTCTCAGTTTTGGAATCTCCTCCTCCTTCTGATCATCCTCATAACCACCTTGTAGGACGATTTTGCGTGTGGAGTGGAAGATCTAGGTTTGAAATCTACGGTGCACAACGAATCTGGGGTTTGATCTGACGGCTGCGATTGGCCGATCTTGCAAGCTTGATCTAGGACGATCTAGGCCGAACCAGGCTTAGCTCCAGGTATGAAAGTTGCTCTACTCATCATGATGAACATTTCTGGTTGGCTTGATTGTTGTGGTGTTGAGTTTTGGCCGGTGGTAGTTGTGGTGGTTGCACCGCCGACTGTGGCGGCGTTATGGTGGCCTTCCGGCCATGTAATGGTTAGTTTCTAGTATTGTATATCATCCACTCGTCGATACGAGCGTTTTGATATATAATACGCAATTTTTGGAGATCGTATGAATATATTGTGATTTTTACGGTTTCGGACCGTTTGATGCTTCGATCCGTGAGGATCCGAGCGTCCGATCGACTTGTGGTTTGGACATATCGATCGTAGAAGTGTTCCGGAGACATTGGGTGGTCTCGGATGTGGTTTCGCCTCGATTGGCGTTACTTTGGGGATTTAGTTCAAAATAGGGGTTTCGGACT
The DNA here is from genome assembly GCF_002994745.2 of Rosa chinensis. Classification (NCBI taxonomy): domain Eukaryota; kingdom Viridiplantae; phylum Streptophyta; class Magnoliopsida; order Rosales; family Rosaceae; genus Rosa; species Rosa chinensis. The sequence continues at coordinate 15,263,569 of NC_037091.1, read as the reverse complement.
TAAATCGTTTGTGAATCGTTACTGATTTGAGGTCATTGGTGATTAGGTGCTTCTAAAGGTGAATTGGACGAGTTCTTGGTGATAGTTTTGGTTCGGTTCTGTATAGAAGACGCAGCGAGAGTTTCAAGGTAAGTAATCTCACGAAGTTCATTTCACGAACGGGAATACCCTTATTGTTTTGAGAGTTATTTAGTTAACTGCAAATTATAGATGGTATTAGTGGCACTTCTGAGTAGATGATTACGTGTGTGTATATATATATATTATGGGATGTATATATATACATACGTATTCATGTATTAGTAGGCATTTTTGCGCAGATGACTACATATAGATATATGTTTACGTGAAATATATATGTTTTGGGTGGTTTGTGGATTTATGAAAACAATATGCATGAAATGATGTTTTTTATTGTTTTGGGGTGTGGCTTTTGGAAAACAAATGATTTGTGGAAATGATTGATTTCGATTTGTTTTGAAAAGCATTGAGATTTGAGAAAAGTGTTGAGATTTGGGTATGAAAACAATAGGCATGAATTGATGCTTTTTATTGTTTTGTGTTATGGCTTTTTCGGAAAACAATGATTATGGAAATGTTGATTTCGATTGTTTTCAAAAGCGTTGCGAATTGTGTAACATTTTGGGTCCTGTGCGACTCCTTTAATGTTTTGCTCCAAGGGACAGTGCGGCCCGAGGATCGAAGGTCTGAGACCTTGGGCAGAATATCAGGTGACCACGTCTTTGGCCGGACGAGTGGTTACGTTTTTCAGTTAGAGCTCTAATCTGTCTGCCATATAGGTAATTCATGGGGTAACGGGAATTGGTTATTTACAACTCATGACATTACGTATTTTTAGGGAACAAGGTGTGAGTTGCTTCCTTATTAATGGTTTTTAAGGGGACAAGGTGTGAGTTGTTTTCCTTATTAACGTTTTGATAGAAATCAAGGTGTGAGTTGCTTTCTATGGTACGATTATGGTACATTTGATAGGAAACAAGGTGTGAGTTGTTTTCTATGTTTTACTGATAGAAATCAAGGAGTGAGTTGCTTTCTATGTTTTATTGATAGAAATCAAGGTGTGAGTTGCTTTCTATGTTTTATTGATAGAATTCAAGTGCGGGTTGTTTTCTATGTTTCGTTTTAAAAGGAAACAAGGTGTGAGTTGCTTTCTTTTATTTCGATTTGTAAGGAAATTAAAGTGTGAGTTATTCTCCTTTATTTCGTGTTTTAAGGAATCAAAGCGTGAGTTGTTTTCCTTATTTTTGGCGTGAGTTGTGTGTGGTTTGAGTTACTCATACGGGCTTGCAAAAGCTTACCGGGTTTGTTGTGTGGCAACCCGGTACACTATTCAAACGGTGTAGGGGTTAATCCTACAGGTTAGGATAATCGGGGCTGAAGCTGAGGTAGCGAGCTAGCAGCTTTACGGTAGGAAACCATCTTTGTGACTTTACCGTTATTTGAACTTCCGTTGTAGTGAGCTCTGAGGAGCATTTACGTTTTATCTTGTTGTTGACAATTTAATTCGTAAGCTTGTGTAATATATAACTCAATGGAGCGAGTGTATATTAACTTTGAGGGTTCAGGGCATCAATATCTGTGTAAGCTAAAGGGAAAAAGATTTCAGGTATTTTGTATTGATGACTGGACATTCACGCATATATAATTATGGGGTTATATATATCGATTTTCATGTGTGTAAAATCAGGGGCGTGACAGAATGTGTTCTTGAGTAGCTAGCTTTCTAGACTATGATTACATGTTCAATAGGTTTAATTTAGGTGCTTTCTCTTAGATTAAATATTGAAGGAAAGTCAAATATGGGAAATCGTTTGCTTTCTAACGTTTCACATGGTCAACTTCTTTCTCATGACATAGATAATCAACTATAGGAATTGTGATTGGATTTCTTGCATATGATTGTGGTTTTGATCTTTGTTACTTGCGTTCCACCCTTGTATATGTGTTTTTACATTTTCTTTATTTTATTTATTTAATTTTTGATTTAATAATTTCATGTATATATTTTTATTCTTTATTTTATTTTTGTAATTAATACTTTGTACTTTTATTAATTATTTATTAGTTTTTGCAATTACAAGTGTACCCTCAATCCTCGGCTAGAACGATCCCTACTTATTCTATACTAACGATGACATTTTACATGGTTAAATTGCGCGCTTGCTTTATGGGCGTATCAATTTTGGCCCACACTTAGCTTTTGCTAGTCCCTTAGCAAAATCATAACATAAACACAACTAAGACTCAACAAAAAAACAAAGATAGAGAGACTCAACACAACAACGAAAACTCTATTGCCCTTCAACATTTTGTCTCAGAAATCTATTACTTTCACAACATCAAAATTAGCACTCAACCAAGAACCAATGTTTAGGCATTCAAGAGTTAATTAAAACACATAATTTACACATACACAAGTAGGACTTGGTTGGAACAATGGTGATGGTTTCTGTTAAGCATGTTTCAAACAAGTATGATTCATATCCTTGCAAGGTATATCCACTCTTTCTTCTCTCAGATCAAGGCAATGCTTAAAAGCTTGTACACTCAAGTATATGTGAAAGATAGCAAGTATATCACATATTATAAGAAACGAAAGCACATATACATATTTTTCTTTCAAAGATCTCATGAAGGATATCAACTACTTGCACGGATGGACCCAAGCCATAGGTTCAACTCTTGTAACTCATCTCCACAGATCAAAGGATGTCCCATCTTAAGGATCAAGAAGGTCTTATTAAGGGTTATAATGGGGTCAAGGCTCATGGTTTCAAGAAACGAAAGGTAAGGATTTAACAAAGTATCCTAAAAACCTAGTAGAGCTCATGCTGATGTAGAGACTTCTAGAAATCCACCAAAGCAAACATAACGTTTTCCTCATAGAGGCAAAATAAAAGGGCTTTATATCTTCATGTTGGGCACAAACTGCATTCTAAACTTCCCTTGAACTCTGGTGAATTGGACAAAGACCAAATTTTCCAATAGTGGGCCTTCAATTCAAAACAATCTCCAAACTCACCAAGTATGGGGACTAAAATCCATAAACATCTTTTTCTTTTTTTTTCTTTTTCCTTCCTAGCCATACTCTTTTTTTTTTCTTTCATTTTCTTTTTCACGACTTTCACATAATTTTTTTCTTTTCATGGACAAGTCTATCCCCACACTTGAACTTTCACCTCTTCTCAATCTTCATCCTTGCCACCATCATGTAGTAAGTCTCAAAAGATAGCTCCACTAAGTTTTTAGAACAAAGGGTAGGGTTGTAACTATACTAAGGTTCAGGGGTTAAGGATTTTAAGGGTGATGAAAGAAAAGGCTTATAATTGTAGGCTCAAAGGGGTTATCTAAGGGGTCCCACGACGGGCACAAATGGGGGCACAGGCTTATTTGGCAATGGTGGTAATTCCTAGGGTGCCTCTATCCTTTCTAGAATCAGGGACATGTATTGATAAAAGTCTCAACAAGCACAAGAGCGAATTCTAGCATTCTCTAGTCCATCAAACTTAATCTATGTCAAGCAATCAACCAAGATGAAAGAATAATGAGATCATCAAATCATCGCCAAGAAAATAAGAATATATTTTTTATTTATCACTCCAAGAAAAAGGGACATTGGCTCAAATATCTCACATGGGCTTTTATGAATCAAAACTCAGCCTAACATGCTCATATTCTGTACCAAGGTCACGAAATCCATATCCACTACTCATGCATATACTTTTCATATATCTCAATTAACCAAAGAATACCATTTAAAATCATCTCAATATTGTGATCCTCTCTTAGCCATAATTTTAGAGATATAGAATCATCCTAGACAGTTGAAAGGGCATCCTATGACTCGAAAATAAAAACAAAGGACTAAGACTCAATAAAAGCTACGAATTTTTTTTTTTTTTGTATTTTTCAATATATATGACTCAAAATAAAAGACAAAAATATAAATCCCTTCCCCCACACTTAAATATTGCATTGTCCTCAATGTAATCAATCATAAGCATGCAATGAACACAAATAAGCATAGATAGAAGGCATTTATGAAAACAAATCCTAAAATAAAAACAAAGAAGAAAAATAAAAAAAATAAAAAAAAATAGGGAAAGAGAAAGCAAATCTGTGTTTGAAGACTCCTTCACAGCTGCTTCTGAATTGGGTTGCCTCCCAAGCAACGCTTGTATTTAACGTCCTTCAGCCAGACGGTACCTCCATTAAATAAAGTTAGTGACTATAATCAAGAAAGAAATACAAAATATATAAACAAGTAACTATGAATTACAAAATACAAGTATAATTAGCAAGTATATTGTACAAAAGACACAAGTTAAGTACATAGTTCAGTTTTTTTTTTTTTTTTAGTCAAGACTTCAATTTATTTCAACACTTAGGTACGGGAACAGGGAGTCTCAATGTGTAATGGGACTGAAACAACTACCCTTTTCAAGACTATGTTTTATCCAATATACCTTAGTGTATCACAACATTTTGTTTTGTTATAAATATTATTGATATCTAATCCAATTCCAAGCGGTAAATCAAGTAGACGTGCGGCCCAAGTATAGTCGCCTAGACACAAACTCCCTTTCAAATCCTTTGGGCAACCTTACTGAAATGGCCAAGTGGGGGAGGATGAACACGAGAGGAAAAATCCATTTTGGCATGAGCTACTCCCACATAGTGATTTAGGCCCATTTGCAAGCACTTCTGGATTCAAAAACCCGTCATGAATGTTGTCCCCTTCCTAGACACCATTCCACATAGGCTATACTTACTAAGATGAAAAATGTCATAAGTGTGAAGACAGTTCAACAAGTGTTAATAAAGGCCGCCCTCAATCTTAAGAGACCTGAACTAGGTACCAATAAGGGGTTTAGGCCAATATTAACAAACGCGACTTCACCTATTCCATTCAATTAAAACTGGTTTTCAACAATATAAAAAAACAACCTAATTAATTTACACTAAGTTTCAATCAGTTTATATACAACAATTATAAACAAAAACAAGTGATTTTTCAATCCCCTGCAATGGCGCCAAAAATTGATACGCTCAAAGCAAGCATATAATTTAACCCTATAAAATGTCATCATTAGTATATAGTAAATAGGGATCGTTCTATTCCGGGGATTGAGGGTACACATGTCATTGTACAACAAGTAAAGAATTAAAATAAAAACAAAGTATATTATTTACAAAAATAAAATAAAGTATATACAAATTTAAATAAAAGAGGGATTTAGGTTTTAGGTTTCGAAAATTAAAAGAAAGAAATAAAATTATGTAAACACAAAAACACAAGTACAAGAATGAAACATAAGAAACAAAGATCAAAACCAATTCCATAATCAAATTCCAAGATCAACTTCTTTCTCATGACTTAGATCAAATGATTTTCCATATCAACTTCTTTCTCATGACTTAGATGATCAATTGTAGGGTTTGAATCGAATTTGATTATGGAATTGGTTTTGATCTTTGTTCCCTATGTTTCATTCTTGTACTTGTGTTCTTGTGTTTTTGTGTTTACTTAATTTTATTTCTTTCTTTTAATTTTCGAAACCTAAAACCTAAATCCCCCTTTTATTTCGTAAATTTGTATATACTTTATTTTATTTTTGTAAATAATATACTTTGTTTTTATTTTAATTCTTTACTTGTTGTACAATGACAGGTGTACCTTCAATCCCCGGAATAGAACGATCCCTATTTACTATATACTAACGATGACATTTTATAGGGTTAAATTATATGCTTGCTTTGAGCGTATCAGTTTACGAGAGCATCAACTGGAAGAACTTGACCAGGCATTTCCTGATGAAGTTGAATCATATAGAGAAATACATGCTGCTGCTTCTGCTATAAGTTGCATTGCATTGATCACCCAATCTAGACTTTGCGCCCTTCCTCGAAATGTTACACGATTGTTTTAGTGTTTTAGTTGTTTTTTGTCATGACTTGATATGTAATGATTCCAGGAAATGAATTAGGAACTATGGGATCAAAAGTTTAATTCTGGAGCTATATGCAAATTTAGATTCAAAATGGTTCCAATAAATCTGTTGCCAAAGTAAACAACTTTGTTTCCAATAAATGTCTGTTGACAAAGTAGACAACAACCACAACCAATAAACAAAATGCTCTCAAAGCAAAGATGAACCTTTCTGAATCTGATACAATATACAACATACATGGACTTCATTCCTTCTATAATACTATAAAGTACAACAAAATGAAGCTTCTCCAGAATAGCAAGAGCAAAGCTCTGTGTTATGAGAAAATGCACATTACATTCACACTTTCTATACATTGATTTTATAAAGCTAACAGGTCACACTTTCTATACATTGATTCCACAAATAAACACAGTCTTCCTACCCCACAGCCAATACATTATGCAGCATCCAATCCACCAGCATTAGTAGAAATCGTCTTGCAAGGTCGGTGCATCCAAAACCTAAACAAAGGAAACGGAAAAATTAAAAAAAAAGGAACGCAAGTGAGAAAAGGATTTAGAAGTAAGCAATTGTAAGTTTGTAACCACTAGTAATTAGTAAATAATTTCTTGTCCCAAGCATCAAGGAATACTCATCTATAAAAAAGAAAGAATAATTTTTCCTCTGTCCTTACCTTTGCCTTTTCAAGACTCAATAGTCAAAGAAGGGTTAAAACAAATGATGATTCATTGCATAAACTTACATTCATTAATCTATGTACAGCACCATTCATAACCCCTTGATATCATTCTACTTTTATCTAAGATAAGTGTTTACTTTCTCAGATATAAATTCTAGACCAACCACTATAAACTGAAAACTGTATCTGAGTTGGGTACCAGTAATTATCATAAGCCTGTCAATCCTCTATCCATCTTGAGCTCTATTTCTAAACAAATGCAAGAGAAGAAAATTGTCTTGTGAGAATGTGACTTGATCACTCAAGCACCGGTATTACACCACAAAATTCATATGCTAAATCGCCAATCACAGCAACAATTTCTCAACAATGTCGAAACCAATAAAGCTAATACCCAACCTGAAATCATCTTGCAAATCCAAAACCTGAAAAAACATAAGCTAATCAATAAAGCTAATACCCAACCTGAAATCAACTTGCAAATCAAAACCTGAAAAATCAAACACACCACAAAATCCATAACCCTGAAAAGGACCAAATCAGATGCAAAATCTGAAAAATCCCAAATTTTCAAACTCATAAACTCAAAGTTTTACCTTATACGGCGACTTGGGGACCTTCATCAGGGTCTTTACCTGTGATGAACTCCGGTGACCACGTCATCGTCGAACCCAAATGACAGCAGTGAGGAGGACTAAGGACATGACAAGGTTTGGCGGGGACTAATATCGGGCATCGAGAAAGGAAAAGAAGAAAGTTTGTGTTGTGACAATCATGCAATCTTAGGCCAGTTTCAAGCATCAATGGTGGAGACTAGGAGTTGGTTTGGAGAACTAGATTTTGGTCGGAGAAGTCGAGACGAGAACTTTGGTTTTGTCGTTGAGAGAGTGAGACTGAGGAGTCGGGTTGAAGGCACAGAGCTATTTGACCCGCGATTGTTATTGGAAGCAACGATCTGAGCCATTCCTTTTCATTTAAGCCAATCAATGGCTGAGAGCCGTTCGTCCGCAGTCTTATAATTTCACGGACGTCCTCTTTCGAACCTTCTGTGTGTGTGTGTGTACTATATATATATATATATATATATATATATTATATTTACCCATCTAATGTTGCGACGCCGATGCAACTCACAGTTGAATTTGCACCTAGGCTGAGTCCTGTTAAGACTATTGGGGCTTCTTGTTTGTTTTTTTGACATGTTTTGGGTCTTTGTTTCTAATCTTGTATATCCTTTCATCCCCATAAAAGAAGAAAATAATGTCCCCACAAGCGGGAAGAGAAAACCCCAAAATACCAATTCTAGACACTACCCGATTACACCAACACACCAAATAGGATCTCAAAGCTTAACCGCAGAACTCTAGATTAGAGCTAGGCCTCATCATTTAGCCCTTCAGCCCTAAACCCGGCCCTTACATTAGGGCGGGCCGGCCCTACCCTTTCTCAAATAGGGTAGGGTAAGAGTCATGCAAATGAAGCCCGGCCCTACCCTACGGCCCTGCCCAATTGAGCCCGTAAGGGCCAAGCCCGGCCCTGCCCAGCCGCCCTAAAACCCCTACCCGGCCCAACCTTAAAATATATATATATATATATATATATTTATATTATTTTTATTATTTTCTATTACATAGGCTTTGTTTTCTTTAACTATTATTTTCCTTGTTACGCAACAATTAATATTGATAGATTTAGAGAGATAGTTAATTGAATATAATCACCCTAACTAAATTAATAAATGTTATAAGTTAATTTCTATAGTCTGCGGTGCAGTAATTAGTCCGGCTACGCTGGGATACACTGCATGATGGTGTGTGTGTGGTTACTACTGTCGTCCAAACCTCAAAAAAAAAAAAAAATAATTAATTTCTATATATATACGTGTGTGTGTGTGTGTTTGTGTGTGTGTGTATATGTGTGTGTGTGTGTGTATTAAATATGATCAACAAAAAACAATGAGTCTTGTATTAACTATATATTCATTGAGCCACATTTTGAGGAAAAAAATAGGGTGAGGCTATTGACACCCTATAATTTTCTTTGTTCACCCTACTTGATCATTAAACCCTACATTTTAATTTTAATTATTAGATTTACTTATCCAACCCATTATTCTTTCCAATAATATCCTTCATCATATGACATATCAAATTAAAAAAGAAATTTTGTTTAACGAAAATTTCTCATTTAATTTATATCAATTAAAAAGACGTCCTAAAATATATTAAAGTTTCCTAATAAAATCATAATTTGATTTACTTCCATTTTTTTATTTTTTCTATTCAGTTTCAATGTTTGTTTATTTCAATCCATATTAAAAAAATTAGTAAGTGCTACTATGAGCAATGAAAAAAAGATTGATTTTTTTTTTTCGTGTTTTAAATTTTTTACATTCGGTGTTTATAAAGGTATTATCTTTATTTTGATGAAGTTAACACTAATGATTTTGTGAATTGCATAACGAATTAACGATGAGGACGGAACAAAAAAAATAAAAAATAAAATTGTAATAAATTGAAATTTGGATGGAGAAGATGAAGATTAATGTTATCAGAAGAGAAATTAAGTAGTTTTGTATTTAATTAGTTATGAATTTAGTTTTCCTTAAAGATTTAAATTTTAGAAAATTAGTGTACTTATTAGTCATTTTGCATTTGGGTAATATAGTCTTTCAATAATTCAAATATTTGTAGGGTGAACAAAGAAAATGATAGGGTGGCAATAGCCGCACCCAAAAAATATAATGTATTTTTTTTTTTTTGTTATACAAAATAAGGCCCTTTTCGGCCCTATTTGGCCTTATTTGGAAGGTCGGCCCTACCCGACCCTTTCGACCCTAGAGAATTGGGTTTTTTTGGCGAGTAAGAGTTAACATATTTAAGCTTCGGCTCTAAATTTTGTTGACTTTGACTAGGCCCTACCCGGCCCTAATTTAGGATAGGGCCGGCCATAGCTCAGCCCATGATGACCCCTAAATTTAGACCACATTCCCTTTACAAACCTTAGCAACGAAATTGTGTGAACCCGAACGCAACCCAACCCGTTTACTTCATAACGGGTTTGGGGTTAATTACTTTGTTTGAACCGATCAACTTGAATTCGGGTTGAAATCTGCGTCGTTCTCCACTCGAGTATCAACTGAAACCCCAGAAGCTCTTACCTCAGAGCATAAACCCTCGACAAAAATGGACGGGCACGATGATGAAATGAAAGACAATATGCCCTCTCCAACCAATTCTCAGAAAACTGGTAATCTTCTCCACCCCACTTTGTTCTCTTCTCTGTTCTTAAACTGCTTGTGGGCTTTCCTTTTCCTATCTATATTTACCCATCATGTCTTGGTTTTTGAGGGTTTGATTGCTTTTGGGTTTCAGGGTTTTGGGTATTGATAATTTCAACATGTTGTGTATTTCAGTTTCTGATGATGAAGAAATAGACTACTCCGTCAAGCCAGAGTTCTATGATTCAGACCTTGATGTAAAAGATGAGTCATGGGTTCAAAAGAAAAGGAAAGGGCGTGCTTCTGATGCTGTCCTGAGTTGTCCAGCTTGTTTCACCACACTGTGCCTCGAGTGTCAGAGGTATGTGTACCCGGTTATGAATTTTCAGTGCCCTTTTTCGTAAGTAGGATTTCTTAGTGGTAGCATCTTTTACCATTCATGCAAAGTTGCAAACATCTTTATGGAATGCCTTTTCCTTCACATGCTTTTGTTGTTATAAGGAGGTTCAGTTGCTCTACCTCTTTTACTTTATACAATTAGGAGAATGATCTTTATGCACTAACAGTTTCGGTCTTTTGTTGGTGTTTCCTGGCTTTTAAAGTTTGCTCGTCATATGCATTTGTAGGATCCTAGATAAATTACTATTATCTTGATGCTAAATAGTAAAAGTAATGAGAGTAGGAGTACAAAAGGTACCAGTTTTAGATTTTACAGTATTTTGGATTGCCAATGGAGAAAGAAAATGAAAAGGAAACTGGCTGATCACTTATTCCCTGTATTTTTCCTTTTTCATTATTCAGAATAAAAGATTTACAACTTCTTTCCCTTGCTGTTCTTTACTTTTTCCGGTTGAATGGGAACCAATCATAGGATAATTGAGAGAACAAGCTGTATAAAACATTTGTTGGGAGGATGAAGCAGGATCAATTGCTTAAAACTTTTCTCCCATACTTATATGCCTAAAAATTCCAATACAAAAATTGTATCTTCTCTTCGTGGATTGTGGGGTCTTCCATTATCTTCTTATAATTCCATTTCTCCTTTGCAACAATGGAACCCTTTATATGTAAAAAGAGAAGGAAAACCAAGGAAACAGTCACTTAGAATGAAAGCCAGACCAGTGAATTGATTTCTAATAGCTGGATCTTAGGATTGGAATTCAACTTTCACGGTCCATTTTAGCGTCAATCACTGAATACTATGAATTAGAAGTAGTTTACATTTTAATTGGCCGCATTATGTCTAGTTCAGTCAACATTTTGTGACCTGTCCAATTTAACGTTCCTTAGTCTGCTCTGAACTACTTCAGAGACCTTAAGATGAATTCTTAATGTGTTTGCAAAATAGTGAATGAAACTACTATAGAGGCTGAGTTCCTCTAGTCTCTTTTGCAAGTGATGGTATCTATTCTAAACCATAACTGATCTTGATCGCAATATCATTAGTCGCCTACCTGTCGACAGATGCTGAAGATTCAAACTGTTATGCAGAATGGTGACATAAATTGCAAGTTTTATTCTGTTTTACACTACTCACATGATGATTGAGGATACTTCTTAATAAACATAATTGTTTCCAATTGCAGAATTCACTCTCGCTCAATTTCAAGTAATATGAATCTAAAAACAATAGAAGGAAGCCCCCCCCCCCCCCCCCCCCCAAAAAAAAAAAAAATAGAAGGTGAAAAAATTTGAGGTTGGAGCAGGTTTTTCTCACATCAGGCTTATCCTGATGCATGATTTTTCCATGTAGGGTCGTGCATATAGTATCTACCAGTGCCCTCTGAAAGGCTGGACATTGTTTGGTCATCAGAGGAAGAGAAGGAAGTTAAATTTGTAGAACAAGGGGAGAAACATACAAGAGTTTCATGATACCAATAGTTGTGAATCATGTGTTAGTCGTAGTGATAAAGTTGGCATGTAGTTGTGACGTCTGCGATGAAAAAGTAAATATAGGTGTGTACGCAACTACGTATAAGCAGTTTCCTGTCACAGGAAACTGTAGAATGAGAATGCCAGAATTTGTGAAATCATCTTCCACATTCGTGCAAATGTCATGCTATGAATGTTGTTGCAGAATAAATTGTTTTCAATGGTGTAAAATCTTTTGTTATGGGTGAGATGTATTCCTTTATCTATCTATTTATTGTAGCTTACCTTAATTTCTTCATGTAGGCATGAAAAATATGTGACACAGTACAGAGCAGTTTTTGTTGTTAACTGCAAAATTGGAAGTGATCAAGTGATCCACCAAAAAGGCACAAAACCAAGAAAGGGCAAAAGTGGGAGACAATCTTCTGAGATTGAAACAGTCCCTGCTGGAAACCAAACCTTCAAGCACGTCAGCTGCTTAGTTTGCTCAACAGAGGTAGGCGTAATTGATGAGGACGAAGTTTATCATTTCTTCAATGTTCTTCCTAGTGAGTCTTGACCTACGTTTCATTCGCACTTATGACTTTATGAGGACACGTTTAACTTGTTATTCAGCCCTTTGTTTTTCTCGTCATTCAATATTAGTGTTAGCATTGTCTATCTAATAACAAAGTTGTAAGAGATTAACAAAGATCTTAGGCTTCTACTTAATTGCAAGGATGGTTTCACCTTTTCCTCTGTAATTTTCTTTCTTCAGTCTCTGCTCTGCTAAATTGGAGACAACTGAGAGCCCAATGAATTTTCAAATTATTTCACACACTCAAGATACAGGATAAAAAATATGTACTTTATTTGAAACAGAAAATACCCGAACTTTGGAGGTCAGTTCAATCAATAGGAATTGAAATAGTCAAACATGTCATATAGGCATTTAACGATTGTTTTAACGGAATGTCTAACGAAATTGAGATTTTGAAGGATTAATAATTGCTCGATTATTTATTTGGAAGATTTTATAGATGAGGTATTTATTTGAAATGACTTTCAAAGTTTGGGTATTTTCTGTAGTTTTCTCTAAAATAGAAGAATAAACAGAAAATATGAGAGGCTCAAAATAGGCCTTGTACATAATTTTGATTGTACGTATAACAGCCCCATTTTTGGATTGGGCTTTGGGTTTTAGATTTGGGTTTTGCTCGGTTCCAATTCAGGTATACTATGATATTCTGCAAGTTGTGAGATTGGAATTTGCAGGACACAGGCCTCTTTGGCAGGTTGTAGAAAACTAGAAATATCCCAAAGTATCTTAAGAAAGACAAACAATATGAAGCTAAATAATTGTATTAGTACCAGTCATAGCGTCGATTAGTGCCTAAAAAGATAAACTTTCTGCAAATAGTATCATTGAATTCAAAACCATCACACTTTCGTTCCAATTCTTAAATGCAGCGACTGCCTAATGCGCCAAGCTGTGGTTGGGTTCTCCCGGGAAAACTTGATGGTAAATCATCTTTTTGAATCCAGAATCAAAGACTAAAACAATATAAAAGAAGAGAAATATAGAGGTCGTTGTCCAGGAATTATTAATTCCAGAAATGGTTAAGATGGGCTCCAGCTGTTATGATCTGTTGGACGATTCAGAGCCTCATGTCAGTAAGTTAATTATTTTCACGTTTCTGTGGTCGTGTCTTGAATCTATGATAAGGTCAACAGAGTCTGCTCATCTGCATGACCTATTTTCAGAAAAGGCCTTTTACAGCTTTTGCTTCTACTTTTGTGGACGAAAGAAGAACACACTGAATATGACTTTGGCTTCCATGTTACGAAAAGGAAACCATATTTGATCATGGATTTCGGTTCGCAAGAGGGGAAGTAGTGTTTGTGAAACAGAGATTATGCAGTTTCCTTTTTCGTGAAAGAAAAGAACCTCGTGATGTGGGTCCTTTATGTAAAATGATAATGTCTCTGTGGAAAATTTTACCCAAGTCATGTGACTCAAAATTTGCCTAAAAAAAGAATATGACGCAGAATAGGTACACTATAGTACTACCTTCTAAAAAAAACACATACTAGGTTGGAGAAGGCTTGGGCTCCATGGTAATGGTGAACTCAAACTGAAATTAATTATTTATATATTAAAGGGTTTTTGTCTGTTTACTCTAATTTTAGGGTCATTTATCTCACTTATCTCATTTAGTTTTTTTAGGGGGTGTATTGTATATGGAATTAATGGAACTTTTAAAGAAATCTATGGAATTTAAAAGTCTGGGTGTATTCAATATAGACTTTTAACAGTCTATGAAAGTCTTGAGGTATTCAATTAGGATTTTTAAAGACTTCATGAATTCCACCAAAATCTAGGGGTATTCAATTAGGACTTTTAAAAATGAATAAAAGTACAGATGTATTCAAAATATCATTCATACTTATGGAATTAGAAAATCACGGATAATCATGGACTTTATAGTGTTAACTATACATACCAAACTCCAATAATTTTCCAACCTCCAGACCAAAGATTTCAAAACCTCTATCAAAGTTTCCTCTTCAAAAAAAAAAAATGCCTATCAAAATTCTTCTCTCTACGCACGAAGAAGTTTGTCTTTCATCATCTCTCTTTCTTAATTTTTTGTCTTTTCTCTAATCTTTTATGATATCAACCTTTTTTGATACCCAACATGTTCATTGTAGTTGTTGAATACTTGAATGTGATTTTTGTTTTTGTTTCTTTTTTCAATTGTGATACTTCGAACCCTAAAAGCAATAAAAATGATTTATGAAACCCTAAAACTCAAATATTGTGGTCTAACCCTAAGACCTTGAACCATACTAAATTTTATCTTATTAATTAATTATTCTCATTAATTTGAATTTATATTATGGTTCAAAAAAAGGTTGAACAATTGAATTTCAATTGATTGATTATAGATCAAGACATTGACCAATATTGCTACAATATATGTTAATTGGCGAAAACAAAATTGATGAGAATAATTAACTATAAACATCAAGTGATATATATTGTATATTTATGTTGTTGGGAGATTAGGAATGAGAACAAACTCACTAGACAGACTAACAATCATTTATTTGAGTCAATTTCTATTAGAAGATACTGGAGTATTGAAGAGACAACAAGTTATTATTTTGTTTTGTGTTTGAGCTGCATTTGTTTTTTTTTTTTAATATATTTTGTACATCCTAGGAAATTTGTAGAAGTCATTCATAATAAAGTATATAGATTTTCATGAATCAATAAAAGTCTGTTGCTAAAATCAATGGTTTTAAGAAATCCATAACAGTCTTTCAACTTTTTAAAGAGTCTGTGGACTTTTCAAAAAGTCTGTCATTTAAAAAAAGTCTGAACAAATCCAAATACAATACACCCCTCTAAATTTTCCTTTACCTATACAGATTCTAATAAAGTCTTCCTTAATACCTAATTAAGTTTTTTTTATTATTATTTTTTTAGACTATTTTACCTTCAGCCCTTTGTTACATAAAGAGAGAGAGAGAGAGGGAGAGAGAAAGAGAGAAGCCATAGGAGACTTCGTTGGAGTCCGGGAATTCCGCTCACCTGCTGCCGGCCACGGGAATTCTCTGAAAACCTTGCTAGAGGTCCCCAAATAGGTCGTCGGAAATCTCATAGGTCGCTGGAAAGGTTTATTGCCCCCAAATAAACTTTTATTGCCCCCAATAGACATTTCGGTTGCCGGAATGAAAACTAATCTTTTTACAATTAGACAAATAAAACTTTGATTATGGAGAAAAAAAAAAAAAAAAACGAGGAGATTACATCAATTCAAAACATTTATTGCCCCCGAATAGACCTTTAATAAACATTTATTGGCCCCTAATAAAACTTTTTTTTTCCTTTTCTCTTTCTTTCTAGGCCTTCTGCCTCCATTTTATTTAAAAAAAAAAAAAACAGAGAGAGAGTGAGTGAAACGAAGCCTGAATTCGACCGGTTTCTACTCTTCCTCCTCTGGCGACCCCACCTTCAGCGGTGAGGCCCAAGCAACATTCAACTCGAATTCAATATCTACAATCATTTGGTTAATTTGCTTTTCTGTCATCTCGAATCCAAGAGCCCTCATCATACATTCAACTATTTAGCATCTATAGTGCATGAGCCATCAGTGTCGAACAAATCGAAGGCTTCAAATCAGATATTCCAACAAGCATTAGATCCAAAACAACCCTAATTTGAAATAAGCATGCAAATCTGAACCTAAAGAATAAGAGTGTAGTGTAGCTTCAGTAACTGGATCCCCAATCTGAACTTGAAGAAGAATGAAACAAAATCAAATACATGTACTGTACCTTTCCTGAAACACAAAAAAATTGTCTCAAAATCAAACACAACATAGATGAGCTAATTTTCTATCTCCAAGTCCCAGACCCCATCATCCCATGAAAACCCATCAATGATTTCTTGCAAATTCGCAATCATCTTCAACATTCAGACAAACAGATTCAAAAATCAAACAAGACGGAAATAAAGAATGAAATATGTAAGAGGCCGGAATTTTCATTGACCCAAAGCTAAGGGTCGTCGGAGACGGAGTTCGTACTGCTATAGCTACTAGCTCGATCGACACCAGTGGAGTCGTCATGTGTGAGCAACCTCAAGAAGTGAGTATGGTGGATCTGACCCTGTGGAGAGCGAATGTGAACGGAGCTCCAACGCCTTAAAACCAATTTCCAATTCACCAGATTTATTTTTCTAAAGCCGGCACCGTGTCGTCTAACATAGTTGTGAATAGGGACGGGGAAGAGAGAGCCAGTGGCAGCGTGTTATTTTATAATTATTCAGAGCCCACAACGAACATTTCGCAGTTAAATGGGTGAGTGAGAAGCTTAATCTGTTGGTGGGGTGAGTGAGAGTGTTTTTTATGAAAATTGAGCTATGGGTCAAGGCCCCTATATTAAATGTGTGATATGTCATAATTTGATAAAAATCTGTTTTAAATATTTCATAGTGAGAGCTAAATTTAAACCTTTTGTTTTTTTTAAAGCAAACTGACAAGTCTTTATTAAATAAAAAAAATACAACCAATAGATGTAGAAACTACATCAAATTGAGAAATACTACAAGCAGTACGAAAAGCAATAAAAAGTGATGCAATTAAGCATTTGATAAGGCTACTAATACTGACGATATGGCTCACCATCCCTCCACGCAGAGATATGCGTCGAGTAGCGGGTTACCTTCAGTCACCAACCTTATTCAAGAAGCTAAAAAAGGTACCAACGATAGGGTGCACCATACCTCCACACACCGAAATGCATTGGGTAACCTTCTGTCACTAACCTTACCTAAAGAATAAAAAAAAAAAAAACTGAAAGCAAAAGGAGCCCAAAATGACCACAGACCCAACTAACCATCTAGGCTAAAGTCCAGCCCAACAACCATATCCTAATCCAAGCCCAAACCAGGATCTGACCCAGATCCCAGATCCAAATCCTAAGCCAGATTGGACCCGGATCCCAGATTCAGATCCCTACCAAAGGAGCCCTCACCACTCCGACTCACAGAGTTGCAGACGCAAACTGATTTCCACTTATCGCCGTCATCCCGCCAAACGTCCAACCCTGCAAGCCCACCGGCGCCGGGCCCAACGACCTCAGCCCAACCCGAATAGAATGATCTAGCAGCCAAAGCAAGGACGTTGACGTCTGACCAAGCTAGACAATGAGCCACCACCCAAGCCGGATGCACTCACAAAATCCCATGGTAGAAAAGGTTGGAAAACCTCAGCCGCGGATCTCCCTTGGACGGGCACCAGACCCCAGTGCACGACCTCCATCCACGAAAGCACGCCCTCAGTAGATCCACACCCCCTCATGACGCCAAGAGAAGCCTACACCGCCACCAATCACATCACATTGATCAATAGAGAAAAAACAATCCCTCCGACTAGAATTGCTAGAGCGCCGCCAAAAAACCCTAGCGAGGCTCTCCACCTCTCTCTCTCGAGTTTTTCATATTCTATTATTCAATTTAAACCATATAAACGGATTCATCACTTATCGCATTAAAGAAATAACTGAAGAAAAAAAATGCTTGCATTTTGAGATAATAGTAAATAACTTTCACTTGACTCATAAGACGGTTAATTAATCCTAATTATACATCATAAAGTTTAACTTTTAGAACTTTGTTGTTCATAGGGTGATCTATGTGCCTAAATCATAAGAGCAACCCCAAATGTTAGAGAAAAAAACAGAAAAAAGTTTAGTGCGCCTAGGGTTTGTAAGGGTCCTCGTTTGATGATGTCCATGTGCCTACATGGGCCTCCGGCCTTGGTGCGATAGGCTGCCAAAAACAGGTATAGCCGTATAGGCTGATCCCCAGCGAGATTCGATGGCTTGAGGGAAGGAGATGGTGATATGTTTTTTTCTCCTTTCTAAATGATAATGATGGTAAACTCGTCTGGGACGCAATCCATGATAGTGTTCATCCAGGTCAGGGTTCTTTACAACGGTTTTGTAGACAGTTTATGGTACCCTCTAGGCAGGGAATGATGAGTGTTTGGTGGCGGTTTGCGTATAGGTGGGTTAGTACAGAGGTGGTTTAGGGTTAACCTGGTATGGTGGCTAAAGCCTCGAGGGTAGCGATGGCTCTTGGGTGGTTGTTACAGCTGAGACTGGTGGGTGTGTGGCCAGTTAATGATATGAATCAAAACTGGAGAAGGGGAGGCTGTAGGTGCTTCTATAAGTCTAGCACCAGAACCTTTGAGTGTCCTTTGGTGGCTCCACAGGGAAGAAGGAAGGCGGAACATGATGGTGAATTTTTCTTATAGTGGTCCAATGGTTTTTGAACATCGTGTATAGAGGGTGGAGCGGTTCGTCTTGATGTTGGTGGTAAAGTTATGTCGTGAAACTTGAGATTGGTTATTTTTCATTGTACCCCTCGATTATGGTGTAAAACTTGGTAAGGGGTTGGATTCTCATGGATGTCACTCAAAATGACGAACCTGTAGCTAGTGATCATGGTAGGAATATGTGTCGTGGTATTGAAACCACAACTGGTTATTCAATGCATTGAAGAAATATTAAACTCTATGCAATACACAACCCAACCTCACATTTTTAATCAACGACTTTCATGATTCTATATTTGTTCGATAGTTGTTGACATTGCAAATGACTTGTTTATTAAATGAGTGTTGACGGATTAACATGCAAATGACCTACTTCTTAATCCTGTTGGTTTAATTGACTTTATTTTGTGCAGATTTTGAGTCGTGTCATATTATCCTGTCAAAATTAACAACCCTAAACTAGTATAAGCTTCTCTTTTTGTTTTTAAACAGAAGCGTTGCAGCCTCCTAATACCGCTCAATTCTATGTAAAAATTTATGTAATTCTTTTCTTTTTTTTAATTCATGCTCTTTTTTGTTTTTCTTGATCACGGCCTTATAGTATTAGTACGGCAATTCATTGTCTAATTTTTTTTTCTTTTACAAATTATGAGTAACAGAAGATAAGAAAAATAAGGGGTCTTGATCCAATGCACAAAATTAAATCTTTTGTAACTTTGAATTTAGCGTGTCACATATTCACAGATTTAGTTTAACGTCCTCTAAAACTTCCTTTCAAAAAGTGAACCAAAAAAAAAATCTCAACTTTTTAGTTTATTTGCCCCCCAATAAAATGTTTTGAATTTATGTAATCTCCTCATTTTTTTTCTTCAATCAAAGTTTTATTTGTCTAATTTTAGGGATATTTGTCTTCATTCCTCCAAATAAATTTTTATTGCCCCAGTAAGAACATATAAACTTTTATTACCCCAATAAAAACCTGTAAACTTTTATTGCCTCCAAATAAAAGATTTTGAATTGATGTAATCTCCTCATCTTCTTCCTCAATCAAAGTGTTATTTTTCTAATTTTGTGGAGATAAGTCCCTCTTCTCTCTAAAATTTTTTTTATTGCCCCAATAAAACCGTATAAATTTTTATTGCCTCCCAATATAAGATTTCGAATTGATGTAATCTCCTCATCTTCTTCCTTAATTAAAGTTTTATTTGCCTAATTTTAAGGAGGTTAGTCCTCCTTACCCCAGATAAATTTTTATTGCCTTCTAATAACTTTTTATTGAGGGACAATAATAGTCTCCGACGACCTCTTCAGTGACCTATGAGATCTCCGACGACTTCTTTGGTGGTTTCTGGCAAAATTCGGTGAAATCTCCGATGACTTTTCTCTCTCTCTATGTGACAAATGAAGAGAGAGAGTAAAATGGTCCCAAAAAAAAAAATTAGTTATTAGGGAATAAAATCACTTATCTTACGAGTAATTGAGAAATTCATAAGTTGGGTTGGGTAAGTGGAAACTTTTCAATATTAAAGTATTTGGACATTTTCCCAAAAAATAAAACAAATTAGCTTATCTCATGCATAAAAATCGTTTTCTAATTTATTTAGAAAGTGAAAATCACTACCGTAGAAAATTTGATTGAAAACTATAATGATCCAAAAATCCAGGTAGATTTTAAGTGAAATCTACACACATAATACAAAAAATCTGAGTAGATGTAGACCCATCAGAAAGTTTCACATGGTCGAGTTTGGAAGCAAATTGTGTGTCATGACTTGGGTCCCGTATATTATACAACACTAATAATTTATCAATTTTCATCTCGTGTATGCAGTCAAAATGACCACCTTCACGTATGCATGTGAAGTATAACGCGAGAACTGACGACGCCACTTCTAAATTCTAAGGACCTGCTTTAGGACCAACCAATTTGGTTCTTTTTGTTGTGGGGTTTAAACTCATTATGCATTTTTGCTTCTCAACTTGTGTGCCATATGTATCATGAACAGGTTTTCCTCATATGAGAAATGTTCGTATATTTTTAAATGCATAAGAACAACTTGTATGTACAGTGAAATTGTTTATTCCATTATTTTTTATTTCTCTAAATTATCATCGAACTTTATTTAAATCAATCAAATGAATCGAAATTGAAAAACGTTAGGTCACCGTTTACTAGAATTTTTAAATATCTAACTTTTAAAAATTGAGGGACGCCTTCTTTAAATGAATTTGGTTCATTGGAAGGAAAACCAATTGATTGGCACTTCTTATGAGCATGAGGATTAAAATTTCCATGAAAATATATATTTTTGTATCTAATAATTTTGGGAAAATATTTTAAAAATTGTAAGTGGCAAGGAAAATTAGAGAAAATGAATCTTGGGTTTGGAAGAATTCATCACTTTCTCCTTTTTTTTTTGAGAAGAAAATTCCTTTATTTAGATAAATAAATCAAACTACAAACTCCGGGAATGACCGGTGGTGGACAAGAACTCCCCACTCTCTTCCCTACGAACCGAACTAGTTATGGGTCCGTCATTATCAATGACATCCATGAGCCAACTGGGCCCAACCCCTAACCAACTATACCGCCCATTACCTCGAGCTACAAAACCCGCCACTTCATGAGCAGCCATATTAGCCACCCGTACCACATGATGGATCCCTTGAATCTCCAATGCACCCAGCAGCATACGGATCCTTTCCACTATCAATCCCTCATCAGCAAGACATTCTTCACAGCCATTAACCAATCTGACGGCCTCCAGACAATCCGTTTCCACCCGTAGGTCGCTCCACCCACGCATTACTGCCCATTCCAAACCTTTCAAAACACACAAGAGCTCCGCAGCTCTTGGTTTTAATCTCCCCAATATCCTCTCACCCATAGCTTCCACAAGCCTTCCCTCACTATTTCTACAAATCCAACCAATACCAACTTGGCCCCCATTTGCCATCACAGAAGCATCACAATTAAGCTTCAGAGAGCCATGCATGGGTGGAACCCATCTTCCTCTATCTTCTACGTCATTTGCATGCATGCCTAGCTGACCATAATTATGGTTAGACTCTTGTATAATGCCACCCCATATAGAAGCTCCAATGTCATATATAACCTGTGCAGGTCGTGCCACCTCACCAAATTGAACAGCATTTCTCTCTTTCCAATTACACCATAATAACACGACAAGAAGCTTGATCTCATCCACAGTTAATTGCCTCATTGCATCCTCCAGGAAGCTAGAAAAATTATCCCACGTACCTTGGCTCAACTTTGTGTAGAAGCTCGCCTTTTCCAACACCGCAACGCTCACTGGACAGAGCCCGGTTGCGTGTAAAGGCGTTTCAGAAGATTGTTGACACCGCGAGCACGTAGGATCAGTTATAATTCTCCTCAAGAACAAAGCACTCTTACAAGGCATGTAGCCCGTAGAACATCGCCACAGAAAATGTGACATCTTTGGAGGTATTTTGAGTTTCCAAAGATGCCGCCAGTAATCCGTAGGAGCTGGGATGGCACCTTGAACACCTCTTCTCTCCCTTCGCTCCTTCAACGCTAACCAATAACCACTTTTAACTGAATATGTTCCATGTTTGTTCTGGTTCCAAATCAACTTATCACACCCACCATTGTGAACAATTGGTAGACCAAGTATGGCTTCTACCTCTTGCACACTTCCCACTTGTTCAAGTCGGTTCATATTCCATTCCCCATTTGCCGTAATTAGCTCAGAAACCAACATAGACATATTCATACCATCCTTATAGGACACACGGAACCCCTCTACATCAGGAACCCACGGGTCAATAAAAACTCTAATATCACTTCCATTACCAACCCTCCACCTTAGCCCTTGCTTCAATAGCTCCATACCCCAAACAAAGGATCTCCAAATTGACGAAGGGTTTCGTCCCTCATCAGCCTCCAGTAACGTGCGCCTTGGAAAATAACGTGCTTTCAACATTTTGCTCACTAGAGAGTTAGGATTTCGGAGTAACCGCCAACCTTGTTTTGCCACAAGCGCCTTATTAAACATTTGAAGCTCTCTAAAACCCAGACCCCCTTCATTTTTAGGCCAACACATACGGTCCCAACTTCGCCAATGAATTCCCTTTCCACCAGATTTTCCCCACCAGAATCGAGCAATATGTTTATTAATCTCCTCACACGTCCCTACCGGCAACTGAAAGACACTCATGGTGTAGGTAGGGATCGATTGAGCAACCGCTTTTATAAGAACCTCCTTCCCTCCTTTAGATAGAATCCTCCCTTCCCACCCTTTCACTCTATTCCAAACTCTGTCTGCCAAACCACGAAAAGTTCTCTTCTTATCCCTTCCAGTAAAAGTAGGAAGACCCAAATAGCGCTCGTGGCAGGGGACAACTTTCATATCCAGGACCTCACAACACTCCTCCTTTACCGCTCTGCTTGATCGAGGACTAAAGCACACTGCAGATTTATCATTATTAATTTTCTGCCCAGATGCCACTTCATAAACACCAAAAATCTCTTTCAACTTGGCACAATCCGGCACTGTAGCATCACAAAACAGTAAACTATCATCTGCAAAAAACAAGTGAGAAATTGAAGGTGCACCACGTGCAATAGCCACCCCATGTAACTGCCCCTCCAACTCAGCTTTCCTTATAAGAGAAGAAAAGCCTTCCGCCACTATAATAAATAAATATGGGGAAATGGGATCCCCTTGTCTAAGTCCTCGTGATGGCTTCACCTTCCCAAAGGGTCGACCCTGGAGCAAGACTGAATATGTAACTGTCTGAACACACTCCATAATAAGCTTCACAAAACGTTCCGGAAACCCCATTACACTCATCATCCTCCTTAAAAACTGCCACTCAACCCGGTCATAAGCCTTTGCCATGTCCAACTTCACTGCCGCTTTCTGCCTGCTTTTCTTTCCTCTGCTCTTTAGATTATGAATTACTTCAAAAGCAGCAATCACATTATCATGAATAGATCTATTAGGAACAAAAGCACTCTGGTAACTAGAGATCACCTCCGGTAAAACCTTTTTCAGCCTATTAGCCAGAACCTTTGACACCAGCTTATATAACACATTACAGAGACTGATTGGCCTGTACTCCGTCACCTTTTTTGGACTATCCACCTTTGGGATCAAAGCAATTAAAGTATGGTTGATTCCACCTATAGTTCCCTGACCATTCAGAAAATCCAAACATAATTTCACAACATCAGTGCCCACCACAGACCAATATTGCTGATAAAACAAAGCCGGCATCCCATCAGGGCCCGGGGCCTTTGTCGCACCCATCTCCTTCAAAGCCTTCTCAATCTCCGCTCGAGTGAACGTCCTCGATAAAAAATCTGAGTGGGACTGCGTAATTCTAGAGTCTACTGCCTCAAAGATATTGACCTCAATATTTCCCCCATTGGACGAGAAAAGCTGACGAAAATAGCTAACAAACTCACAACCAATATCAGCCATACCTGTTCTCCATCTATTATCTTCACCCAAGATCCCAGTAATTCTATTCCTGCGCTCTCGCTGCTTAGCATAGTTATGGAAAAACTTCGAATTGCGATCACCATACCGCAGCCAATTAACCCTAGATCGCTGGCACCACATAATTTCTTCTCTCTCCAGCACCTTGTCAAGCTTCACTTCCATGTCTCTTCGTTGTTGGATAATCTCACTTGAAGGATACTGTCTCTGTATGTCATCGAGCCCTTTCCTCAACTCAACAATATCACGTCGTACCTGGCCAAACTTTTCCCGCTCCCATACTTTTAAACGTTCAGCCACATTTTTAATTTTACCCACCACCCCTCTATTCCTCCCTTCAGTCCACACCGAATCCACCACTTGTCCACACTCTTCTTCCTTTGTCCACATTTCCTCAAAAAGGAATCTTCGTCTCCTCCTTTGAGAAAAATTAGTATCACATGTAGGGGGCTCACATTCAATTAGTAATGGACAATGATCAGAGGCCATGGTCACAAGATGATGGGATAAAAAACCTCCCCATTTTTGAATTAGAGACAAGTTACCGAAACCGCGATCAATTCTTTCCTTTACATTTGCATCTCCTTCGCGTCGATTATCCCACGTAAATTCATAACCCGTAAAGGCAAAATCATACAAACCACACTCCTCCACCGCCTGCCGAAACTCGTCAATCTGCCTCTGGGATCTAAGAGCAGCTCCCGTCTTCTCTTCGATATTTAAGATCTCGTTAAAATCACCAAACACTATCCACGGTCCATCCCAACCCTGAGCCAACCTGCGTAATAGATTCCATGACTGCATTCTCTGATGAGCCTGGGATTCCCCATAAAAGCCCGTCACTCTACACACGGAACCATCCTCCCAAGTAACCATTGTATCTATATAATAAAAATTCGACGAAAGAAAAGAAACTGAAATATTATTCTTCCAAAGTAAACAAAGACCCCCTGAATATCCACCATTTGACTCATCCCTTGGCACACAAAGAACTTCATCACTTGATCGGGTAAATTCATCACTTTCTCCTACTTTTTACTTTTCTCAAGAAAACTTGATCGTGTTCTTGTAACAAATTTTCTTTTTCAAATCTTCGAATCGGCTAATGAAAAAAGGCCTAAATTTTTAGCCCTTAATCCTTTTGCACCAATGTAACGATCTCCTTGTATTCTTGTACAACAAGCAAATAAGATCTGTAATCTAAATCAAACCAACCAGATATAGAAAGATCTCGTTCTAATTAGGTTATTAAGTAGGGCCACCCCAGGACCAAAAATAAACAAACATAAAAGCACAATCCCAGGAACCTGTGTTTTGAGTCTAACTAAGAACCTAATTAAATAAGTGATGAATTCTTGTATAAACTAATAAGATCGATCATATGATATGATCAACTACAGAGGAATGTTCCATCATTCATACGTCAAAACTATGTTTTTTTTTTTTTAAAGAAAAATTAGGTTTAATAAAGCACTATTTGGTTAAACAAATCACGGACTCACGAATATGAACTTGATTATAGTGTAGTGGTTAAGAAAAGATAAAAACTAAACTATATGTTAATCAAAATAATTGGCAGTTAATTAATCAAAAGCAGTGGATGGACGCGTTATTAGGATTCGGAATATGTGCCCTCGTGTTCGTACTTATATATTTGTCATTAAAAATGATCATGCTCACTGCTTTTACGCGTTATAAGGAGCAAGATAATCCCAAGACCTTTACATTAGTCAAAAAAAAAGATTAGAAAATTGTGCTATCATTTCATGGCTAATCAAAGTCCAAATCATATATAATTAGAGGGTGAGTTGTAAGCATAAATGTGATTAGCTAATTAATTAATAAACTAGTCACATATGTATCAAATTAGTTAAGTTTGAGGCCCACATGGGACTATGCAACTAAAACATTTTTGGATTGGGAGGACCTACTGTTCTCAGTCCTGCTAATTTGTTTTAGATGATAATTGTATTTTGAAATTTTAGATCGTACTGTTCTTCCCTTTTTGTTGTTGATTAGATTTTTTTAATACGTCTTTAACTTTCTAGCAGCGGTTATGTTTGGTGTACTCACTTGACGTTTTCAATCTGCGATGTACACCCCTAACTTTTCAAATTAGAGGGTTTTATTTTTTAGCAAACTACATATATAACACAAAAAACTCCACAATATTTGGTTTTGAATATTTAAGGACAAGAGTTTATATAAGCCTTAAGGACAATATGCTCTCCACTTGCCACATGTCATGAGTTAATTTACTTTTTTGCCCTTAACTACTTATTTTAACTTGTAATCCCTTTATAAATATTAAATCTTACAAATAAGGACAATCTGCTCTCGACTTGCCACATGTCATGAGTTAATTTATTTTTTTACCTTTAACTACTCATTTTGACTTCTAATCCCTTTATATTACTCTTTTTTTTTCCCGAGAATAATCCATTTATGTTACTTTTTTTTTCCCTGAGAATAATCCGTTTATGTTACTTTTTTTTCCCCCTTAACTACTCATTTTGACTTCTAATCCCTTTATATTACTTTTTTTTTCTTTTTCTGAGAATAATCCCTTTATGGTTAATTTTTTTTTTCTGAGAATAATCTGTTTATATTACTTTTTTTTGTCATCGCTTAATCCTACTGCTACACTCGTCCAATCCTACTACTGCACTCATACTCGTCCAGTTCTGTTGCTGCACTTTTTCCTATGTGTCGGAGCTTTTCTTCTCACTAGTTTTGTTCGATTATTTCTTGTGTCATCACCCTTTTGCACCTCCACACAGTAGCCAATTTGAACCATAAACAATGAATATCATATCATTAACATAAACCATAAACTATAAAATAGCAGATCAATTCAATTTGAACATTAGCAGATCATATCATTGACAGTAGACGATCATATCAAAGTAAACCACAGAACCTTAGTGATACTAAATTCATGAATATTCTCCTCATGTATATCAAAGTAAACTACAGAACCTTTGTTACGCCCCAAATCAAATTTTTCATGTTTAGTTGTTATTAAACGAGGAATGACGATTTTCTATACAATTTATTTAAGTTTTGATATTTTAGGGGGCTCTAAAAGTTGATTTTTTGACCGGCTTAAAATTTGAAAAGTTTTTCTTCATCAAAGTCATAGGGAACGTTAAACTGAGCGCGTGAATATTTGGTTCATAAAAATCAGACTTCGAATGCAAAAGTTATAAACGAAATACGAAAGCTACTGTTTATGGTAATTAGGAAAGTTGCTGTGGGTAGGTCATAAACCTACCTAGCCACTTTTCTCTCTCTTCTTCCCCGATCTCTCTCTCTTCCTATCTCTCCCCCGCGTCGGCCCTCTCCCATTTTTCCTTGATTTCTCTGGCATCCGGCAACCAAACTATGCGCCACCACCCATAAAAGAACCATCTATTTCTCCTCTACACGTTGGTACCCGTTGGTCATGGCGATTTGGCCAGAAAACCATCAATTTTGGCCAAAACCGTCACTGTAGTAGTTGTGTTCTCCGGTGAAATTCTCCATTTTCTAGGCACTTACGGAAGTGAAACCGGTCCTATTAGGAGCGCCTCGACTCACTGATCATCTTCACTCAAAGCTTCTAGCTGAAATTCTCACTGTGGAAGGAAAATTTGAAGGATTTCCAAATCGGTGAGTTTGGAAATTGATGAAATTTGGTTTAGGTTTGGGTATTGGACAGTGGCAGTGCCGTAAATTATGATGAAACTCGAGTATTTTAGTCATTTGCCATTAAAATTGGGAATCAGGCTTTATTCATTTGGCTTTTGGGCCTGAGCTCATGTCCTTATTTGTATAAATCTTTTTGCAAGTAGGTTTTCTGTGTTTACATCTTTGGTCATGTGTTACTATGTAATTTTCTATTTTTTTTTTTTTTTTGGATTTAGATCTGAATTTAGAATCTAGATAAGATCCAAATTAGAATTGGGGATGCAAGTCTAATTAATTAATGAGATTTTGTCCATTTACCCTAATTCTAGAATCATTTATTCCACATACTTTTTTTTTTTTTTAATTCTCCTTTACCTATAAAGACTCTAATAAGATCTTCCTTAATACCCAATTGCGTTTTTTTTTTTTAGACTATTTTATCATCACCCCTTTGTTACATAGAGAGAGAGAGAGAGAGTGGAAGATAGAGAAACCATAGGAGACTTCGCCGAAGTCCCGTCACCGACCGCCGAATTCCGGTCACCAGTCGCTGGAATCCGGTCATTGGCCGCCACCTACCGGATTTCTCTAAAAACCTCACCGGAGGTCCCCAAAAAGTTAGTCGGAGATCTCATAGGTCGCCAAAAAGGTTTATTGTTGCCCCCAAATAGACATTTATTGCCCCTCAATAAACCTCTATTGCCCCCCAATAAACTTCTCTAAAATTAGACAAATAAAACTTTAATTAAAGAAGAAAAAAAAAGAGGAGATTACATCAATTGAAAAATTCTATTGGGGGATGTCTATTAACCCCAATAGACCTTTAAGAGATCTGTATTGTCCCCCAATAAAACTTTTTTTTTTCTTTTTTCTTTCCTTAAGGTACTAGTCAAGAGAAGAAAAAATTGTAGGAGCATATACATGAAGTGTATGAGACTTGCAAGCCAGCCGGATGTGTATTAGATTGGGAGGAGGGTGTGACGGTCTTTGGAAAAAGATTAGACTGCGATGCCAAAGATTGCATCAAGCTCTTAACAAAGCGGTACTTCTTCACAAAAGTGGTCATAACGCCACTGACGAGGTAATCATCCTTATTCTTGAAGTTTAATTATTATTTTTAAAATTAATTTTGTTGTTGTTTTAACATGTTATTTATATTGACTTTCATATAAATATCTATATAGTAAATTTTAATATCCTTATTTATAGGAAGGACAAGCTAAGTCAATTTATCATCAATTATCTAAATGAGATGAGTTTGCGTTTGCACATTGTTAGCAAATATTAAAGGATACAAAAAAATTTAGCAATCCTCCGTTCATGAATGTTGGTATTGCACGTTGTCCTACCACTATTAACTTGGATGACGACAGCACACCTACGGATGACTCCCCAAACCCTTCAAATGTGCATGCTTGCCCCTAGGTCAAAATGCTTAGAAGGCTTCTAAGAAAAAAGCCAGGCAAGAAGAAATAGGTCAACTCTTATTGCAAATGCACAGAACTGCAGACCAAGGAGACCGCGATCTCGAATATAGGTTACGCCTCAGTGAGGAGGCTAGAATAGCTGAGCAGCATGGGGATGATGCTTACACAATAACGATGGATCCATCAATGTCCACACACACAAATAAGGGTTATTGGAAGAGAAAGTAAGCACAGATTATTGAGAAGGAGAACAAGGCTCTTATGATGAGGCATACCCTCAACCCTCTTCTTCGCCTCAATCACCTACACCACATAGTAAAGATGACTCTAACATGGACCTCTACGTGCAGGTTCATAAGACTTAGTGAATGGGTAGAAATTAGAAATGTTGTTGTATTGGTTGTACTTTTTCACTTCTATTTTCAATTATGAAATAAATTTGTTGCTTTCTTTTAACGGCGAAAATAAAAACAAAAACATGTTTAATCTCACTTTTATTCATGACAATAAATCACACTACATTACAAAATTATAAACACACAAACAATAAAATAAAACCACACAACATTACAAAGCATAAACACACAAACAATCAAAACCACACCATGGCCATATTGCCAATTATTAAAAGCATGAAAATACAATATCTTCATCTGCGGTTCCGCTTTGCTTGCAGCTTCATTCCAGAGGTGATTAACCAAATCGCCTTGGAGGCTTCTATGCACAACTGGGCATTTAACCTCCTAGTAACGACGCATGAATTCCTCAAGTTCAGAAGGGTTGCGCTCAATCTCATGATCATCGTCATACGTCTCATATATTTTTGCTTTGCTTAGTTTTGTGGGGATATGATTGGGGTCAAAAGGCGACTCTTCGTCTTCTTGACGCTCATCATCGACAAGCTGTTATGCAAAATAATGCAAGTCATCATGATGTATTGGAGATCTTCTCTATCCAATCCACGAGCGGCTCCTCTTACAATTGCAAAACGAGCTTAGAGAATTCCAAATGCCTTCTCCACGTCTTTTTAGTATGCTTCCTGCATCTTTGTAAAATGAGCTTGCTCTGGCTTATTAGATTTCTAATTGCTTCCATAAAAGTTCTCTATTTAGGGTAGAACCCATTTTCTAGGTAGTAGCATTTGTCTATCACTGTTATGCCCCGTATTGAAACTTAATTGTTATGCTCTCTCTCTCTCTAAGTAAAAGTAAATTAAAAAAAATGAAGGGTATAATAGACATTTTGGACCTATTAGGTGAAAAATTGAGAGAACAAAGAGTATTATGTGTATTATGTTTGATTTAGAATGTGAGAGACTGAATTGTTTTAGGGAGCAAAGTAATGTGAGAGACTGAACTAGTATTTGGTCTTTTTTTTTTTAAATTTCAAGTTTACTTAATTCACTTTGCAGTATCTAAAATACCATTTTCCAATGTATGGTTTAACTCCAATTCTTTTTCTATTTGGCTTCCTATGTGTCTCTCTAAGTTCTTTTTAAGGCATAAAATTGTTAGCATAACATGAAAACGATTGAAGATGAAGAATGCTAAGAAAGAAAGTGTTAGGGTTTAACGATGAATGAAGTGATTAAGAAGAAAGTTTAAGTACATGTTCTATAGGGTGTAATAAGAAAAACAATTGTAATTTTTAATAAGATATTATCCTTTATTGTAATTTTATATTAAGGTATTTTAATCTTTCAATAAATCAAAAACTTATAGGGTGACAAAAATAGTTAGTAAGGTGGCAATAACCGCACCCTATTTGTAATTTCATAATTAGTTGGTTTAGTCACAGAAGCAATGTAATCAATGCTAAATCAGTGTAATTAATTTTGAACACAACAAAGGAACACTTGCCAGTTTATTTTCCTCACAAAAGAAATCATTTTCTCGAATGAAGTTTAGTTTCGATTGGTGTAATCTTCGATTTTTAGTTCAAGTGCACGATTCAAACTTTAAATGTTTTCATTCTTCATATGTACTAAGTTAAGACATTTATTTCTTTAGGTGCTTGATGGAGTGTGTTTTGTACTTATCTCGTTCTGTGTATGAAGACGCAGCGGGGATATTGAGGTGAGGAAATCTCACGATGTTGTTTATGTGAAAAGAGTTACTTTATTGTTTTTGTAATTAATTGTTAAACTGTGAATTTAGTTATCAAAATAAATATTTATTTTGGAGAAGAGCGGCGCTAGGGCTCTTGCTGAAAGTTTCTCGATTCCATCCGACAACGCGTTCATTGACGCTGTCATCGGACGGGCGTTCATTGATTGTTGATGGGTGAGAGTGGTTCTCTAGATAGGGGCAGATTCGCTCTAGATCGAGGGGAGGTGGCAAGCGTGATTACATTCGTTGGGAGGATTCGAGACAGTTCGTGCAAGCGGCATTTGCGGGACGGAAGGGCGATAGGCTGGAGGTCTAAAGGCGTTGGTTTGGGGACGAAGAGGGTGGAGGAAGCGGGCATCAGGGCGACGGTTTGAAATCTGGTTGGCCGGAGATGGGAGGTGCTGGCTATTCGTTTATGGGTTGGAGGTTTGCACCATTCCAGATCCAATCTGTTGGCTGGTTGTAGTTTGTCTTGGGCCAACCATGTTGATGGAGCGCTGGCGGTGGCCCGATGCTGGTGGTGGTGCGACAGGAAGAGGGGAATGTCAATGGTTGCTTTGCTTGAACTGGGCTGGGCTTTATACATGGGCTGTGATCCAATTACTACTGGACTGTTGCTTGGGTTTGGGCTATGTCTTGGTTGTTTGTTTCTTTAATGTTTTTATTCATTTCTATTTAGTTGTTTTGCGCTTTTTACGAGCAATAAGTCCCTACATGTGTTGTGTAGGGCTAGTCGGGCTTTTTGCCCGTGTGTGCACTCAAAGTGCTTTGTCTGCTCTAGGTAGGTGGCGAGTTCCTTACTTCGTCAAATTATCGCTTCCGCCTAGTGGTAGGGTGAAGCTAAGTGTCGTCGGATTTATTCTCCGGCGGCAACATAGTGAGAAAGTTGTGTTTTTGGTAACTATGTTATGCTGTAATCGAGTTGCAGATCGAGTTATCTTTCCTCTATGTCAAAGCAAATAGAGTAGCCAGTAGAGCACTCTTTCAAAGCAAATAGAATAGCCAGTTGAGCACTCTTTGCTAGTTGGTGCCTGGTTGAATACATTTTTTTAGTAGAGACTTCTGATATTATTTTAGGATATTCTCTAGATGCTTATTGTAATAAGGGGTTTAGGCTCAATGTCCCCCTTTGTATTCGACGGTTTCATTAATCAAGACTTGAGGGCAGCCGCACCAACCCTTTATTCAAAAAAAAAATATATATATATATATATATATAAATATATATATATTAAAATATATGAAATTGATCAAACACAGTTCATAGGTAAGTGCAAATTGGGTTTTGACTTAAAATGCTTTTCAGTTTATATAAATTATGAACTATAGTTGGTATTAGTGGCATTTATGAGAGAATGACTACGTGTGTGTGTGTGTTTACGTGAAATATATATATATATATATATATATATATCTTTGTGGAATTGTATTGTGGTAAAACCGATTTTTGTGATATGAATCATATTATTGTTTTGAGACTTGACTTTTTGAGGAAAACAATATATTGTGAGAAAGATGATTTATATTGTTTTGAAAGTGTTTTAAGGTGTGGAAACAAAAGTTATGAAGAATATAATTGTGATATCGTTTTAAAGAGTTTTGCGAAATATTTTTGGGTCTAGTGTGGCCTCCTTAAATGTTTTGGTCTAATGTGACCTTGGCGAGTAAATTGGGAACCAAGCCCCTGGGTAAAAAGCCTGATCTAGTTAGAACTCTAGTCTGTTTGACAATGTATTCATGGGGGTAACTGTGCGGTTATTATGACTCATGAATACTGTTTTTAAAAGAAGTCTCAAGAGTCTCAAGCATATTCTTTCTTTTATGGACAATTCTTAGGTTCACCCATCGTCGATTTATATACTTTTACTTAATATATTTATAATACAATAGTTCATATCTTAAATTAGCCTTTAAAGATGATCTCTGTAAAAAAATCAATCGAATCGAAAATCGTTTAATTATTTAATTGAATCAATCAAATGGATGGTTCTAACAACACTTACTACTATTATGATGAACCGTCCATGTATTTCATCTTACTACTATTATGATGAACCGTCCATGTATTTCATAGAAATGAAAAATTAAAAGGTCTTTAATTTGATTGATTTTTTACAGAGCTAATCTTTGTATTACCTTATACAACATGAATGGTTGGATAAGAAAATTATAAAGTTATTATGCGTTAATCGCAAGAAATGGTGAATATGCTTATTCACCCAAGGGGTGAACCTAAGAATTTTCCTTCTTTTATTGTCCAAGAAGGACATTGTTTTCCGATTTAAATTGTTGAGTTAACAAATGATTTGAAATGTCACTATGGTGACTAGTGCTTTCCTTAAAAGAAAATGATATCGTGTTTTGAAAATTATCATTGTGTTGATTTGTTTCTCTTAAGTTGAAATAGTTTACTCATACAGGCATAGAAAGCTTACCAAGTTTGTTGTTGCAACCCTATGCACTATTGGATGGTGTAAGGGTTAATACTGCAGGTCAGGGCAACCAGGATTGAGGCTGAGGGTTTGTTGCTGTAGCAGTCCTAAGTTTAGAAAATTATTTTGTTGTTCAGTGCTTGTTAGACTTTAGTTATATATTATGCTCTTTGTAAGCGTTTACTTATTATTTTAAAATTTCAATTTAATGTGTAAACTCTTATGTGAATCTAAAGAAAGAGTTGGTATTGACATTAGTGAGCTCGGTGTATTGTGATTGCTTAGATTAAAAGAAAAAAAATTTCATAGTGTTTTGGGCGAGTTGTTTGAGCCTCCACGTTATGAATTCTTTTTATTAATAATTTGTTGGTTATTTTATAATCAAAATTCAGGGCGCGACATAATTAGACTTCTACTCATGTGTATTGATTTTATTTTAGGTGATTGGGGCGGGTTTCCTCCCCAAGTTGTTGTTCAAGTTCAAACTTTTTGACAAATCTACGATTCTTAATTGTCTACTCATTTTGCTTTTGCTCCAAAGAAAGAAGATGTGGATGTGTCTTCTTTAAAGTAAAACTACTTTTAGGTTCTTGGTTACTGATTTTTTTATTATTATTTTTTTTTTAGAGATAAACGACGAATAGATATTTTATGGTATCATAATTTTATTTTGATTTAATTTTCTTATTAGAGTGGAGCTGAATTTATTTAGATGATAAATCTTGTATTTTCTAAACAAATGTGATAAATATTTTACTTTAATACACCATCATCTTCCTCTTAAAGAAAAAAAATCAAGCAATTATGCAAAGCAGCAAGTGTCTTGCAAGTTTCAACCCAACATTTATTTGCTTGACTTTCTTAATGGGAAGGGTTGCAATCCAGAGAAGGTTTCTCACTTTGAAACTACAGTGGAGAAGTTATTGCGTTGGATGAAAACGGGAATGTAAACCGTCCGATCCATAGACTCTTGGAATCCAACGATCGAGATCCTGAATTATTGTGCATCATATTCGCAAACATTGGTCCTTGTCGCAAAACAAAGAGTGAAGAGAGAGGTTTGTTGAATCTCGCAACTACAGAGTGGCAAATTACGTAAATAAAACCACAATGCCGATGTCAGTCTAGGTGTCAATTTTTGTACTACTTGGCTTTCTCACTCTCTGACCTCATTGAAGCCAAAGACAGCTCTATCCTTCACGCGCCCATTTGCAAACCGTGCAAGTCACGTCGACCCGCGTAACACGTTTTCCATACCAAGACAAGTAGACTTTTTAATGGGAGAGGATCCTCTCCTTAGCTAAGTTCTCTGCTAAGCTACCTGAGCTTCAAAGGAGATGATGACATGTGTATATTATTAGATTCAATGGTCTACAACAAGCCTGGCTTTACTTTTTCTATTTTTTTTCTCTCCCTCTCTCTCTCTCCACTATTCCTCTTCTTTCGCTCTTGGTCTACTCTCTATTTTTTTTTTATCGTCTCCGACTTAGATGAAGACGTTTCTAGCCTCCTCGCCTCGCCCTCAGCTACATCCTCTGCTCACCCAAACCCATCAGGACCTGCGTCATCCTCTGGGAAAATTGAGTTTGGTGAAAATTGAAGAGAACAGGCTGATGGCAAAATGAAATTCAGATATTAGTCTAGAACCCATCAATGGAACACCTAGCCCCAAATTGAACCTGTCAATTGAATCCCAACCTCAAGTTCAACCAACCAACAGAATTCAATCCCAAATTGCATACTAAATATCGTTGAAACTTCAAATTTCAGACCATTGAGACAAAATTAAAATGTGGCAATGGGCTGGGTGGAGTGGGTGATGATGAACAGATGAATCTCTAGTCTTTAGAGAGAAGATGGAGAGAAGAGGGAGGGAGTGAGAGAGTCCTCCGTTTTTGAGTTTTGATGAAAAAAAGATACATCAAAATTAAGTTCAAGCAATAGGGGCCATTAGATGTGGTTTTATACACGTGTCATCTTGTGATGAAAATCTTAGGAAGCTCAGCTCCAAAAAGTGCTCAAGAGAGGATCTGCTCCCCTTTTTAATACATTTTCTTCAGTAACAACGAAATGAAATGATAAAGATAACAAAGCATTAATCCACGTCTAATGATAGTAGAATAGTAGAACAGTAGATATCTCAAGTTCGAATTTTATTTCTGTGTGCCCAACCTATTAATCATTCTCATCTTAGAATTTGGTTTTACTGTCTACCTCTTTCTGTGTGTCCAACGTTCCATTTGGATAAGCTAAGAATGAGTGTTAGTGATGATTTTTCTTTCTCGTTGTAACTTTTTCTGTCATAAAAAAAAAATTTATTTTGAAAAAGAAAATTGAAAAGTCAGAGTAAAGCGAGAGCATTCAAGAAACCTTGAACTATGGTTACCTATGCTATCATCGATCAATACGAAATTTTGGGACATGTTTTGTGTAGTTGAGGAGTGGAGATCCCTTTCAAATCTCCATCATCTATGGGTACTGGATTCAAAACCCGAGGTTACTTTCTATCGAGATGTTGGAAGCTTTCAGTAGGGTAGCACCCCAACCCAACGATATCCGATGGCGGCGACCTCGATGGAAGATGGTTATCACTTATCAATCTAATCCGCTTGTTGGTGTGTTTATTAAGCTTCCCAGTTCGTACCCAAATGTTAGCTAGCTTTATCCTGGTATAATTAGGAGTGATTATGGGTCATGTATTTATTCTTAATACAACTTACTTTCTTCGATTTAAAAAATAAAATTATTAATCGCGTATTGACAAGTTGAGCCGCAAATGATCTGTTTATAAAAGTAAGAACACCTGAATTGGACTTAGTGACGACCAAATGTTTAAAAAATAAAAAATAAAAAATAAAAATTACAAATTGCATGTTAAAAGGTTTAAGTCTGTTACCCATATACCTTTATCCACCTGGCACACATGCATGTTGATCTAGATGTTGAAACTCGTAGTCGGCTAACTAGTTGGAGCTTGTCAGACTAGTTGGTTGTTACTCAAATATGTTGATTAGTAGGGTAGGAAGTCTGTTTAGTGATTATCAAGCAAAATCCGGCAGAATTGTAAAATGTTGGTTGACTGATGGAATAATTAAGAATATTATGTGAGCATAAAATTGAAGCTGTCCGTGATTTGGACTTTCAACTGGATCAGTACTATTCACTGGGTACTATAGTTTCAACTTTCAACAAGAAACTACCCAAAAAAAAAAAAAAAAACTTTCAACAAGAAACTGAATTGATATTTTAGGCACCGTCTTATTGGCATTTTAAGGGTTTCAAACTCTCAATACTAAATCATCGAAAGCAATCTCTCAATATGAAATTTGATATTTCTCGGGATTATATGAATATCTAGTTCTGCATTTGATGGACGGCATCAAAATTTATATTTATAAAATTAAGTTTATTTTGACGAATAATAAAAATATTTGGGTGGCCCAAATCTTGCAGCCGAGAAAGGTGAGAATTAGAACGAACAAGCGGGAAATAAAGAAATAAAAAAGAGACCTGTAGGTGGGCTGGTAGGGTTAGTTGATTATGGTCCATATGGATTAAGAATTAAGAAGGTTTGGTAGGGTTATTTCCTTGGATTTATTAGCTATAGTGCTAGATTTTTTGTTTTTAGAATAGATGGCTCCTTTATTCGAAGAAAATCAAATTACAAAATATGGAAATGACCGGTGATGATCAATAATTCTCCACTCTCCTCCCTACTAACAGAATTAGTTATGGGTTCGTCACTAACAATGACATCCATGAGCCAAGAATGCCCAACTACTAACCAAACATATCGCCTATTATCACGAGTTATGATTCGAAACCTTGACATCCATGACGCCCGTTATCATTCTCTGACATCTATAAGATCTAAGGTTTCGTTGGTGAAACCTTAAACTGTGTGGCCAATCTCACAGGATCCTAAAGATATAGCTCCACCCAAACTCGTACCTGACCATCACGCGGTCCTTCACAATCCACATCAAGCTTCCTTCTTATTGTCTCTCCAATTAGAGTGATAGTGAGAAGAGTGATATATGCACGAGGCAGCCCATGCGGCAAATCAATATCGGTAACATTCTTTTAATTTACAAGAAACCCTCATAGTCATTTAACAAATCATGCGTGCGATTAAAGCTACATGACCCTCCACATTACTATATATATATTTTTAAATACAAACAAATATTTTATCTTTTTTATTTTTTAGATAAAATACTATCATTGATTAATGAAAATTTATTACTATGAAATGGGTTTGTTTTGACCAAAATTATGAATTTCATTGAGTTCGGAAGAACAAGATGGATAAACAAATATCATTCCTGATAAAAGAAAAAATGCAGTGGCAATTTAAACCTTTCCGCAATGATTCGAAATTTCGAATGACAATTTTGGGCATTAAAGTGCATTGAATTTATGAGGACCTACTGTATCATCTGCATGAGACTGCCACCAAACCCAATTGTCATTGAACTTTAAAGTTGGTAGCTAAAATGAGCTATGTACTGCGAGGCAGCCTTCGTTACCGTTAGTCCCCAGTTTCCTTAATTTAGTAACGGTACGGAAGACGAAGTCGGACGGAAAATTGCAAAATGGGGAAAATTTTATGTCGTCGATTGGGGCAGTTGAATTAATGGTCGTTGTTCAAGTTTAAAATTGAAGGGTAAAAATTGCGGAAGCTTTTTACTGTGTTATTCATCATGGTAGGAGTCGAGGGATAAAAGAAAGTCTTGGTCTTGGTCGTTTTTCAAGTTTAAGGCAGGTTGCGGAGTGAAAAATGCAGATATTTTCTATTATATTGTAGAATATCATTTACAAATGTGAAATTAGGAAATACTAATTCAAATGAAACGGCTCAAATGCGTTCGGCACTATTTATGAAAAAAAATAAAAAAACATTTAAAAAAAATATTCTTACCCTACCATGTCCTTACATATATTAGTGAGAATCGAATTCATGACATTTATAATGTTGGAATTATAATTTACCAACAAGTTAAAAAAGGTCACCAACAAATAGTAAAAAAATATTTACTATTAGCATTATCGTGCGTTGGTGATCATTTTAACTCTAAAATTAGAGACGTATCTAGTAATTTCTGGTAATGAGCAACTAATTGCACAAAGTTTCAGTAGACATTTTCTAACCAGTATTACTATGTGATGATCATTTTAACCCCAGAATTTAGAGACGTATTTGATATAATAGCAAGCATCCAACATAATAAAATTTCGATAAATGTAACATAAATATTTGCCATCCAACCTTATCAGACGACCAACTCGTTTTATTTGAGAGTTTAAGAACGAGTCTAATACTAAAATGAATAATTAAAGAAAATTATCCGATATCCATATATGCTTAGATACATAGGATGCGTGGACGCTTGATTGAACTCCTATGATTTTGGATTTTGATTCTAGGATAAAAAGAGAATAATGGAAAGTTTTTCACCGGTGTCGTGGCGCGTGTTTCACACAGTGAATGAGAAGTGTGAAGAGTAAGAGTGGGGTGTATGAAACGCGGGCCCCACCTCCCATGTGCCCCTCCTCTGTCTCCACCAGCTCCTGTCTGGACCTCAATGATTAGAGAGAGCTGTGTTTCCCTCAGACCCCTCACTCCTCCTCCTCCTCCTCCTCAGACCCCCACTTCCCTCTCTCTCTCTCTCTCTCTCTCTCCCCCACAACCCCCAAAACCCCTCCCCTTTCTTTCTTCAATTTCGGAGTAGTGAACTCCCACGCTCGCCGCACGAACGCACAGCGCAGTTTCAATGTCTAATTCCGAGGCCCCGAATAACGAGCTCTCCAATGGAGCAGCAGCTATGATGATGGAAAGACAGCAGCAGCAGCAACCGACCCAGCAACAGACGGCGGCATCTAACGGCGTCTTGGCCGTCAAGAAGCCGCCGTCAAAGGACCGACACAGCAAGGTCGACGGCCGGGGCCGACGCATCCGCATGCCCATCATCTGCGCCGCACGTGTCTTCCAGCTCACACGTGAGCTCGGCCACAAGTCCGATGGCCAGACCATCGAGTGGCTCCTCCGCCAGGCCGAGCCCTCCATCATCGCCGCCACCGGCACCGGCACCACTCCCGCTAGCTTCTCCACCGTCTCCGTCTCCCTCCGCGGCGGAGCCTCCTCCGGCGCCGCCTCCCTCTCCAACTCCTCCACTACTTCCTCCAACGACCACAAGCCCCTCCTCGGCGGCCCCACCCCCTTCATCCTCGGCAAGCGCATGCGCGCCGACGACGACGCCAAGGACGCCGACGCCCACCACGGCGCCACCGACGGAGCAGGACCAGGAGCAGTCTCGGTCGTCGGTCACCACTCCATGAGCTCCATGCTGGGCTCCGCCGCCCAGGGAGGGTTCTGGGCGCCTCACTACGGACAAGTCTGGAGCTTCGCCACCACGCCTCCGCCGGAAATGATGACTCAGCAGCAGTCGGTCTCCCAACAGCATTCTTTGTTCTTGCCGCAGCAGCCGATGGGGGAAGCCTCGGCGGCAAGAGTGGGAAATTACCTTCCGGGACATCTCAATTTGTTGGCTTCTTTGTCGGGCGGGCACGGCAATTCGGGTCGGAGAGAAGACGACCAGCGTTAATTTGACCCGATTGCTACCGCTGGTGGTGCTTTGCTGGTATATATAAATATGTGTTCGTTTTGTTCCTGCTCTTGTTTTTGTGTGTTTTAGGGAGAAGTGAGTGAGTAATTTTTTTTTTTTTTTTCTTCTCTTTGTTTTAGTGGATTTTTAAGGGTTAGGATTTAACTAAGCTTTGGCTGGAAGAAGAATAATGGATGGTTTGTGCAGTGCAAATTTGTGAATTTTAAGCATGGATTCAAATTAGAGGAGTCTTTTAGAGTTCATATTGCTTTAGGATTTGGGGGGTTTTGTTGGAGGTGGCAGAAAAAATCAAGAAGAATTAGGGTTTTAGAAGATGGGGCTTTTGCTGCTGTAATTGTAAGGGCTTTCCAGACTTTTAATTTTATCAAACTATTTATTTCAATGTACCTTCTGAGTTGCTCAGTTATGGTATCTCACTACAGCACACTTGGAATCAGTCATCACCTCAACCTTCCGTGTTAGGTGATTGGTCTCTATATAATCAACAACTTCTGCATTACGTTTTTGAAAGTCATTCCATCTATGTCAGCTATTTCTAGTCCTGAACAGGGATTCAACTTATCTGTCCCCTCATAACAGTTGAACTCTGGAGAGCAGCACAGTCCGTACGTGATGCTTACTGTAATGCCGTTCTCCACTGATTCCAAAATTGTGAATTACATGCATGTAGCTGTTAGAATGAAGTAGATGATTTATTGAATAATTGGGTTTTGGGAAATCTAGAAACACTAATGCTGTGTTATAGCAGGGCAGAACTAGTTGATATTTACTATTTGCTTGTTTTCAGTTTTCTGATGTTAGGTTGTAGCTTAGGAATGGATAATGCTATGATGCATCCTTTCTGGGTGGCAGTCTTGAATTGGGATGTTCAAAATTCACAACTCAACTTTCAATGATAATTGAATTTGCTCAAGTATTTTGTTGAATTGAGTTTGTACCGACTACCGAGAAATCCACGGTGAATTAGGTTTTCTGTGGTGAATCAACAACGTAAATCTCAAATTCAGGTGAGATTCAGTGTATATTATATGAGTTAGAAGTTACGTTTAAGGGCAAAGACGTCTCTTCCAATCAATCATCGAATAAAAGCATACCAAATTCAAGAAGGTGATCAATTCTTGCTGCAGATATCAATCCAGTCATTTTCTTTAAGAAGAAAAGGTGAACCGGAGGATAAGTTACCTCAGCCTCATTAATTGTTTCACAGGAACGGTCAAATTAACACGAACTACACATTGAAAGCCACTGACAGACTATTATAGCCTATATATGTGTTGTCCAAGCTCAAGTCCTGTTACCGGTCCCCAATTGTGAGATGAACATGGGACTGAGGCTTCTATTTGGCTTGCATTTCAAAAGGCTTTCAAAATATGAAACCTTCATTCCCTTTTCCCTTGCAATGTTGGCGTGAACCCAACGTGAATGTATGTCCGGGTTTACCAGTAACTATAACAGTAGTTCTTTCGTCCACAAAATTAGTCAGGATCACCATTGTTTCCGGCTCAGTAGCGGATGAAGCATCCACCAGAAAAATATGGCTAAAGTGTCCACAAGTAATGCCTTGATCATGTAGCCGATAGCTACTCATGAAAGTTGATGAAATCACCCTGAATTTCCGGAGCAAGGACAAGAGAAATAGGGGTCTTTGTGAAGGCATGATGGCACGGTGTGCTGGCATGACGGCAGAATTATGTCCTCAAGTACCTCTTCTATCTCACGGAATGCAGCGTTGGCTCAGAACATATCCGACCCTGGAATCACTTCCATCAAGCTTCTCAGAAGCACATCACAACACCTGTTATTAGGCGAACATATAAGGATATACGATTTTCTAGTGACATTTGATATACCTGGAGTATTGCTTCACAAATAGCCAGTCCAGTCCTCGATGGTTCGGAAAGGTTTTTCAATTCAACACAGAGTTCGCCGGCTACTAGGTAAGGTGGTGAGCCCTGACTGTGAAAAATTTGATGAATTGCAGATAGTTACACCTTCATCAAGTTTATGAAAGGTAGAGACCAGTGCTGGTGCAGTGGGAATGCTTGGACGGGAGACACAATCAGAAAAGCGGAAGTTCCGAAAAAAAAAGCTTCTGATGCAGCTTTAACTGCTTGGTGAGCTCTTTTTAATCAGACTCTATTGAATGAGAAGCTGACATCATATTTTTGTGTTGAAGAATGATACTCATAGGAGTCATCTTCAAGTTCAACAAATAGAAGACTGCTCCTAGCAATGCGAT
This sequence comes from Rosa chinensis, assembly GCF_002994745.2. Taxonomy (NCBI): domain Eukaryota; kingdom Viridiplantae; phylum Streptophyta; class Magnoliopsida; order Rosales; family Rosaceae; genus Rosa; species Rosa chinensis. The sequence continues at coordinate 15,221,009 of NC_037091.1, read as the reverse complement.
AAATCAAACCCTCTATAACAAATTAACAGGCTAGGGAAGGTCATTATAATGTGGAATTGTGGATAGCTTGAAAAAATATACACTACCTTATCAGCCGGTCTCTCAAGCTGCTTAAGGGACATCCACATAGTTATCCCTGTCTTCATCTGGAAGCAAAACTAAGTGACAGAAAACAGCAAATGTTAATAGTTGTTCAGAGTTTACCTGGAAGTGCTCAGTATCCCTATCTGATGGTCGTACATACACCAAGTCCCTCGATAAGAGGAAAGGTCGTCTCTCAGGAACAGAATCAATCACAAATGCAACAAAAGTTTTTCTTTCCTTTTCTTGAGTTTTATATTATAAATTTCTTCTTCTCGTAACTCCAATACCATGTTCTCCAAATGGTAATCACTCCATTTCTGATTCAAATAAAATCAAAGGTTTTCTATCATGCAATGCAAGAAACACACAAGATTGAGAATGACAATGTTCTGCTTATTGCAACATATACAGTCGATCACACTTACCTCCACCCACAAGGCAAAAAGCTCATAAGTAATGGAAAAGCATAATGCTGAGCACATAGAACATTATCATACCCCAGTATCCGGAAATTTAGATTCTAAAATACTTCCACAATTAACTCATTTTGTCTTTAATATTGATTTTGCATGATTACTTGGACCTATTCCACAATCCTGAAATCAGAGGCCTATCAAATTATAACTCATGGAATTTATGTAGAGAAAAGTGCTTAGTTACACAATTTAAAGGATTTGATTGAAATAAGGTATATGTTTTGTTAACCATATAGTATGATATTTCAAACAAGCTGATTAAATTAATTTTGGCATCAAGCAAGCTAAATCTTGGACAACATAAATCCTGGATATATTTCACCTGTTTCACATAAATGCTTTGCTACGTGTCCGGTAAGTTTCACAAACTAGTTAAAATAAAGGCCGATCAATATGGCCATTGGTATCCATGCATATCTCCAAGTAGAACTCTTCAGCATATAACGGAGCAGCAAAGTAATCCCTATATGTCAGGGGGAGACAAAGGCTGGTGTAGAACCTTGGGCACAATGTCGTTCTTGATCAAATCTTTGACATCCTCAGGAATTGTGAATATAGGTAATGAATCTTTCTCAACCCATACATAATTCTTCTTCCCCAAGGTGGAGGATAGAATCGGCTTAAAGACTGGAGGGGGTTTAAAGGAAGATGGAGATGGCTTTGATTTAGATTTTGGAGGTTTTTGGGATGATCCATGTGATTTAGATGAAGCCTGAGGTGGCTTAGAGGAGGATGTAGATACTTTAGGCTGGTTCAGAGCCTTACACACAATGTACTTCTTAATCAAATCTTTGATATCCTCGGTTATAGGTGGTGAATCTTTTTCTGCCCATTCATATTTTGTCTTTCTCGTTTGATTTATTCCATTTTTGGCAGCAGTGGGCAGTATTGGCTTCAAGATTGGAGGGAAGTTAGGAGAAGGTGAAGGAAATGAGTTCTTTTGAACCCATATAGCACCCTTCTTCCCAGTTCGGTTTACTACATTTGAGGAGTTTGAGGATGTAGATGAAGGGATCAGGGGCCAAGGGGATGGACTAGAAGAAGATTGGGTTGGGTTGGATGGAGATGTTGGGGGTTTAAGGGATGGTGAAGAAGTGGAATGGATTAGCTTAGTTGAAGATGTTGGAGGTTTACCAGATGTTGAAGATGGATTAACAAATGTAGATTGGAGTGGCTTAGAGAAGATGAATGGTGATCAACATAAGAAGATTGTTGTAGTTTAGATAAAGATGTTGGAATTTTAAGGGTGGGAATTGGATTAGAAGGAAATGGTTTAGGTTGAGTTGATGAGGATTTCATCAGTAAAATATATGCATGGTGTTGAAGGATGTCGACATAGTGTGCCTCTACAAACTAGGGTTTAGGATTGTAATAGGAAAGTGTTATAGGTATTCAATTGTATTCGGATTCTCTTACCTTTTATATACCTTGTAACTTCCTATATAAGGGCTCCTATTATCAATAATAAACACACAATTCCATTCTCCTACAACACGTTATCAGCACGAGTTCTAACCCTAGCTTCAGAAAAAGAAAAAAAAAAACCTTTTTCTTCTCTGCCGCCAACCCAAAACAAAAAAAAATATATATCTCCATTCTGGCCTCAGCCTCACCTTACCTCACCTCACCTCACCGGCCGGACCTCTCCAGCAGTACCTGCAAACCCAGCAGCCCAGTCAGGCCGGCCTCCTCCCCAGCGCCACGTCGCCCAGACGCCGCCACCCACTGCTGCCTTTGCACACCCGCACACCAACCTGCAAGCCTGCAGCCCCCCTGCTGCCAGCACTGTTTCCTGCCGGCCTACCGCAAGCTTGCAGCCCTCCTGCCGCTCCCTGCGTCCTGCCGCCAGCAGCCCAGGCCGCGATCAGCAGCAGCAGCAGCCCAGGCCTCCGATCTGCCTCCCTCCGCATAGCCCGCGCACCAGCCCCCTCTGCACACCGCAGCACCTCCGATCAGCCTCCCTCCGCATAGCCCGCGCACCAGCCCTCTCTGCACACCGCAACACCGTCGAACTGCAGGGAGAAGAACCAGAGGAAGAAAGAAGTCGCGAAAAAAAAAGAAAAAAAAAAAGGAGGAAGACCGAAAAAAAAAAACAGAAAAAAAGAAGGGACCCGGCCCAAGAAAAAAAAAGGAAGAAAAGGAAAGGGACCCGGCCGGCCCAAAAGAAAAAAAGGGAGAGAGAAAAAAAAAAAAAAAGGAGGAAGAAAAAAAAAAGGGAACGGAGAAGGGCAGCCCACCAACTGCCAATTTCCGACCAGATTCCAGCAACCCTAATTTAGCTACACACCTGCATCAACACGCGCGTGGCTTCAAGCCAAGAACAATCACGTAAGTTTTTATAATTAAGGTTGCTGCTTTCTTGTATTTAAATTCCTTTTATTTCCTGCAAATATTGGAATATATGTTGCCAAATGATTTTGATATTTAACAAAGCGGAATTGTGGGGATTCACGCTTAACGAACTAAGAGTGTTCGTATGAACTAAGAGTGTTCATAATTAAACGAACTAAGAGTATTCGTGTGAACTAAGAGCGTTCACAATGATTGGACTAAGAGCGTCCGTAAGCATCAAATTGTGACCATATTAAAACATCATTGTTTGGTCTAATCCAAAAGAGATTCTTGGAAAATGATTTCTTGGTAGCATAGCTCGGAAATCTCATTATTTTAGTTTTCGTGGAAGTTTAACTCCGAAACTAATATATTTTCTCTTCTTATTTTCAGGATGTCGAATGAACCTAGACTCGACTTTCCCATGCTTGACTCAACAGGCTCGGATTACCACAGTTGGGTAACCGATGTTGAGAATCATCTCACTTCCAAGGAAATATTACCCATAATCCAAGCACCTAACCCGGATCTTGTGTTCAACCGAACATCTACAAAGCATGCTCAAGCAGTTATCTTGATGCGACTCTATATGGACAAGACACTCAGATTGGAGTATATGTCGATGAAGGATGCAAGAGAGCTATGGGTAGCGCTAGAAGAGCGCTTTGGCAATGTCCAAGATTCCCTCCTCCCTGACTTGAATGTTCAATGGAACAATCTGCGCTTTGCTGACTTCAAGTCTGTTGCTGAATATAATTCAGAGGCTCTTCGCTTACAATCCATGTTGAGATTCTGTGGACAACCTGTCACAAAGCAAGAGCTAATTGAGAAGACTCTCTCCACCTTCCCCGTTTCAGCCATTGTGGTATCAAAGCGATACCGTACTGAAGTCAATGCTGGACGGATCACGAGGTTTCATCAGTTTATCAATATCATATCTGTAGCTGAGAAACATGATAACATACTCGTGAGGAATTATAATTCAAGGCCCATTGGAACTACGAGAGTTCATGAGGCGAATTATAATGCACCCAAAAGAGGGCGCAAGGAGCAGAACCCTAGGAATAAGGGACATGAGGGACGTATGGACCCTAATCAGGAAGGAAACCGCAAGTTTGGAGCGGACACACGTGGTGGCAATGCCACACGTGGGAGAGGGGGTCGTGGCAACCCTATACGTGGTAATTGAGCCATAGCTCGTGGTGGTGGCGCCATGGGTCGTGGTGGAGGCGCAAATCCTCCTAGGGAACGCCCACAACGTGCACAACGTGCACCTCAATTGAAGGGAGGCAACCACAATGATATGTGTCATCGATGTGGATCTAGTGAGCATTGGTTCAAGCAATGCAAGGCAAGCGAGCAACTAGCTTCAAGATACAGGGCATACAGGGACCTGAGGGAGCAAGAAGTGTACCTTGCAGAAGAAGAAGAAGATGGTGGAGATGTCAATCTCACCATAGAGGACTTCAAAGCTGAAGATGAAGTGCACAAGGATGCAGCAGACTTTGATTAGATTAGTCCTTTTATTTTTCCAAGAACTTTTGTAATGGCAATTTGCCTTAATCAATAAATGACAATTGTATTAACTCTTTCTTATGTGGCGGAACCAATAAAATGTGATGTCTAGGAAAGTCATTGAGATTATTGGTACTTAAGAGAGCCTTGCTCCACCAACATCTCTCTCTACTTTCCTGGTCATATTTGATTGGAGTTACCAAATGGATAGAGTGAGTACAATGTGTCTTACTTTGATTTTATTTTGGATTAGATTTTGGAAACTTTGATGTAATCATTGGCTATTAATAAAGTGTCAATTCTTTTACTTAATGTCTTGGACATACCTTAATTCGAACTTTATTATATAAGAGCCATTGGTTTTCATGTGGAAACACATTATGAGAATGGACAGAGTTCCTTTGCATCACCTCTAATGACTACGGACATAAACGAGTATTAGAGAAACTTATGTGTCGCTCTAGTGGTTTGTATGCAACCACTATTTGAGTTATTGAATCGAACCATGTCATGAGAGACGACTTATGGGATTCTGACACATATAGGCTTTGACATGATGATCCGTGTATCAAAGACTTTACACGGACATCCATTTTCAGAACGAAGAAAAGTAAGAACCAAGAATTGGTTCGAGGAGCTGCACATGCACCTCATGGCGCCATGATTGTGCAAAGACAGGCCATACATGGCCGCCGCCGCCTACCCCCTGCGGCAAATACATGGTATTGACGCCATAAACTCCTCTCTCTACTTCTCAAGTCTATTATGACATTATGGCTTAACCAAAACCTTCATTGGTTGATTATAAAGCCCATGTTTCGTTCTGTAAAGCCTGTTATTTAGGATTGAGATCATCCTATGCAAGGAGATTGAGGAAATAATTCCATTCTCACAAAGAATCTAAGGGAATTCTGTGGATTTGATCAACCAACTTGCGGACCGTATAGATGTTTTATGGTGCTGGTTGATACGCAAACACGCTGGTCACGTGTTGTGCCATTATCCACTCGTAATGCTGCTTATACTACACTCCTAGCACATAACATATGGCTACGGGCTCACTACCCAGATCATCCCATTCAGTCAATTTGACTTGATAATGCTAGAGAGTTTACATCGACAATTTTCGATGACTATTGCATATCATTGGGTATTGATATCAAGTATCATATTCCCATGTACACACCCAATTGGTCTCTCGGAAAAGCCACCATTAAACGACTACGATGGTAGCCCGGACATTGGTAATGCGCACCAATATTTCCGCTTGGGTTATGCAATATCGCATGCAGCTATGCTAATTCGTCTACGACTCATAGCAGGCACTCAACTTTTATTTGCGTTACATCTAGTGACTGGGTTCGAGTCTAATATCTCGTATTTATGCATTTTTGAGTGTGCGGTTCATGTGCCAATTGCGCCGCCACAGCGCATCAACATGAGCCATTGCAACGAATGCATATATATATTTGTTGGACATGAGTCTCCAACTATAAGTCCGCTATATAGAACCCTTGACAGGCGATCTCTATTTCGCTGGATTTGCGAATTGTCACTTTGATGAGACAGTCTTCCCGTCGTTAGGGGGAGATTAGAACGTCAATGTTCAACAGCAATGACAGGAATTGTCGTGGTCTGTCCCCACTATGTCTCATCTTGATCCCCTAAAAGTGACGAGATCACATATACCTACTGCAAACATGCCTGCAAGGATTGATGTCCCCACAAGAGGACATGGTACCACCCAGAGAAGATGGGTACTGCACCACTACCATGGACGGTAGTATGGTGACGCCACAAAGGTGGCATAATGGCGTCATAGGCCATGGGTTCCGCTAGAGAGAGTAGGAGACCCATAGGTTCGATGGATTCTCACCCTAAGAAGAGAGCAAGTTTGGCACAACTTGATCCATTGATCATTGATACTCAAAATCCGTCTCATGAGAATATTTTAGATTGTGGTTATGTCCAAGAGACATCGTTGGGGGACGCCTCAATGTTAGAACCAATTCCTGAGAATATAGGGATCTCTACGAACTACACTAGTGTACATGAGGACGTGGAATTATTGAGACCAATGACATCGAACCTTACTCCGTTGAAGAATGCCAACGTAGAGAAACTTGACCTAAATGGAAAGATGCGATCCAGGTTGAATTGGATTCACTAACGAAGAGAAATGATTTCGGGCCTGAGATGCCAACACCTCCTAACATAAAACCTATTGACATTAGTAGGTCTCGTTAGATAGCGTGATGAGAAAAAGAGATGGCAATCTCGCCTTATGGCGCAAGGTTTCTCACAACGCCCTGGAATTGACTACGAGAAGACATATTCTCTCGTAATGGATGTCATTGCACTCCACTACCTTTTCAGTTTGGTAGTTTCCAAATAACTGAACATGCAGCTTACGAATGTGGTCACTACGTATCTCTATGGGGATCTAGATACGGAATATAATGAAGGTTCTTGTGGACTTTATTTACCTAAGTCAAGTGGCTCTAGACCACGGAGCGCATTCGCAACGAGGTTGAAATGCTCACTAAAATGACTACTTGATTGGGAAGGGATATGATGAACTATGCCCACGCGTTTCCATGACAAGTTCCGGATTTGCAATTGTCGCGGTTTATAATTAGAACCCTTGAGAGTTAAGGGAAACCGCTGAACACCTGAAATCCGAGTTTGAGAGGAAGGACCTTGGAAGAACACGGTTTTGTCTAGATTCAGAACTTGTATACCGTGTCAATAGACATTTTTGATAAAGTCAAAGATGCACCATGGTCGTCCGTAGTCTTGGCCCTAAAAGGGATCCGTTTCGTCCCAGGGATGATGACGAAGACGTGTTAATAGCAGAAGTGCTTACTTATGTACAATAGGCGCATTATTGTACTTAGCTCAATACAAGACCGAACACTTCAATTATTATGAACTTGTTGGCTAGATAGAGCCCTGCGCCAACACAACACCATTAGATTGGTATAAAGACAATCTTTCGATATTTGAGAGGTACGATTGATATGGGCTTGTTCTATCCCTACAGAGAAAAGAGATGATGGAAGTGTGGGATCGGACCCCACAAGGCAAAATGCCACCTTCCGTGCTCCTCCTCCCCTCCATCAAAATGACAACAAGCATTTCTAAATATTGAAGTGAACCAAATCCGATCAGAGGATAATGTAGTGGACTTATTCACAAAGTCGTTACCAAAATCCAACTTCGAAAAACATGTGAAGAGCATCGGATTGAGAAAGTTATCCGAACTCCTATGATTGTAGCAATCAGGGGGAGATATTGACATCAGGGGGAGCTAGGCATGATGTCTACATGTTCAATCTCGAAGAGTGAAGGACGTGTTGTGCTCTTTTTGTCCTTCGACCAGGGTTATTTTTGTCCCACAGGGTTTTTGTTACCTGACAAGGTTTTTAATGAGGCAACGATCAAAGCGTCATCACCAAGTTTGAGCGGCACAAGAGGGAGTGTTGAAGGATGTCGACATAGTGTGCCTCTACAAACTAGAGTTTAGGATTGTAATAGGAAAGTGTTATAGGTATTCAATTGTATTCAGATTCTCTTACCTTTTGTATACCTTGTAACTCCCTATATAAGGGCTCCTATTATCAATAATAAACACACAATTCTATTCTCCTACAACACATGAGAAGTTTTATCATCCAAATCATGCTCATGGAAAATGGGTTCTGAAGGAAGTTGATTGCAAGAATGAGATTCCATCTCCGGGTGGTCGTGAGAGCTTCCATGAGTCCATCTCCGAGTTTCGTACCTGTCAATCATGAACAGAGATCAGAGGGAAGATCGGGCTAGCTGGCTTTCAACTCTCCAATGTCTAAGTCAGATACATGTAAGAATGTAGACTAGGTAGAAATAAATGGAGAATAGTGGCTAACCTTGAATGACAGGAGAGACATGTATTTATAGTGTAGATTAGGGCTTGTCACCCTTTTGTTTTCAATGTGGGTCTAGATGCAGCCTACCCGATACTGCAAGTGTATGGTATCGGCATCGTGTCTGGGCGTTATTGGCTTTGTTCTGAGTGGCTAGTGAGCCTTGTGTTTCTGATATTTGTGCTTGGGAGGTATCTATACCAACATGTAGATTGGAGTGGCTTAGACGAAGATGAATGGTGATCAACATAAGAAGATTGTTGTAGTTTAGATAAAGATTTGGACTATTAAGGGTGGGAATTAGATTAGAAGGAAATGGTTTAGGTTGAGTTGATGAGGGTTTTATTAGGGAAATGTCTGCATGGGAAGTTTCATCATCCAAATCATGCTCATGGAAAATGGGTTCTGAAGGAAGTTGATTGCAAGAATGAGATTCTGGAAAGCGGTTTCTATGAGAAGTTGATAATCATAATCACGCTCATCTTTACTGCAAAGAAAACACCTCAAGATCGAGCTGATCGACGAAAAATCGAAATGTGGTCCCCCCCAATCTGATCAAAATAAAGAAACAGAACCTTCATTTGAGAATTTAAGACCAATGACCATAAATAGAAAGATAATTTGGAATGTGAAAATTCAAGCAGATGACTAGACATGATCAACAAATAACAGATGGAAATTAAGATGATCATGTAGAAAACTACAAATTACAGTGTTGAACATGCAAAGTTCTATTTTTGGTCAATTTTGAAAATGCAAATGGTTCAAAAAAAAAAGAAGTTAACGAGTGAGTATGACTACACAAATCTATGATACAAGAACAGAACTGAAGAACACAAGAAGGAAAGAAAAGAAAAGGAGGAAAATCAAACCAAAGAGCACTCATTTCAGTGGCTTGTTGACGAGCCAAGCCTACCCTGGCCTAGCAATACAGACTCAATCCATATAAAGTGGTGGTATTGACGTGGCAATAATTTAGTCCATCTTGAATTTTGGGATGCTTGGTGAAAAGGTTCAAAGATTTCCTAAGCAAACAGAGAATTAAGACCAACAAGAAGACACATATTTCTAAGATTAAGATAAAAAAGAAGACACAGGATTCTAAGATTTACCATTTTCCCCGAGAAAATTTTCCCCTAGAGGAAACATTAAACAGGGTCAAGGCGTAAAGGTTTTGATCTTTCCAGGACTAAACACAGACTTAAATCCTGCTTTACATTATCTTTGGGAGAACGATCCCTATATAACCCACCACTCGTAATGTGGATGGTGGGTTATGTAGCACCGTTACTTCAAATTAGTGTTGTGTCAGGTGTCCAGTAATCTCTCTAGTTGTTTAATTGTTAGTTCATGCCGATTAGAGAATTTTCAAGCCTTTAGTCAAAAACCAAAGTCATTTCATGAATTTAATACCCCTAGTGTCATTATTCATTCAGATTTTGCATCTTCAACCTCTCTTTAGTCAAAATCCATAGCCATTTCAGAATTATCTTAGTGGATAATGGGGTCCACCTCCTCACCCACCAAAACTATTAGCTTTCGTTCTACAAAACTTAGCCATTTTGACTAAGCAAATGAGTCGGGGTTATTTTGACTACAGTTTCTACTTTCTACTGAGTTGGAGATGCTGTCTTTAGATTGGGGAAGCCAAAATGGCTTTTGACACTAGGGTTGGAGTTGCCCTTATCTACAAGGTTTATAAATAAATTTTTAGCACAATTTTTATTTTCCAAACACTCTGACTATGAGATAAGCCAATATTACATTTTAAAGTGTGCTAGCTTGACCTCAATAACATGGGACCTTGTTCGAATGATTTCTTTGGAACTTAGTCATGGTAAATAGTGTACATACAAGGCATTATCAGACATAATCAACACTGACTGAGAGTTGTCTTTTGCTGTCAGAATGGTCCAATAGGTGTGACCTACGGAGTCACCGCAGGCCAAGCCTTCGCCTGAGCCAAGCCTCAGGCCAAAACACTGTTGGAATATGATCATGTGATTAATGGCTTCACAATGAGTATGCTATGTATAAGGAGATGTACCATAATATTGGTGCATCAAGACGCACTTGAATAAGGAAATTCACGTATCTTGAAATGGTATAATTATATGGAAATGAAGGGGTACATGTGTGCTGATAATTATAGTGAAAAAGTATGCTGTGTTCTAGGGAAACTATATTTTAGAGAGAATTGCTGTGTGTTCTCATTGATAATAGGGGTCTCTTTATATAGAGGATTACAATGCATAGAATCTGAATTATACAAGGAAAGGTTATCATACAATGAATGGATATCTCTAAGATATTCTCCGAGATTCTCTCTAATTAAAACCCTATTACCACTAGGTCAAGTAACCTAGAGTTTGGGTCAGACACACAAATAGGGATTTACTTGAACACTCCCTCTTGTGTCGCCCAAACTTGGTGCTCATCTCGTTGCCTCATTAAAAACCTTGCCGAATAACAAAAACCCAGTGGGACAAAAATAACCTTGGTCGAAGGGGAAAAAGAGCACAACACACCCTTCACGTTTCGAGACCATACATGTAGACACCTCCCCCTGATATTTGCATCTCCCTCTGACGACTACGGTCATTGGAGTTTGGATAACTTTCGCAAACGATGCTACCAACATATTTTTCGAAAGTGGAATTTAGGCAATGACTTAGTGATCAAGTCTGCCATACTGTCCTCAGATCAAAACTAGTTCACTTTGATCATGAGGAGAGTTTTTTATTGCTGATTATACTTGGTGTTGTCGCCTTTGATGTAGCCTTTGCTTTATTTGTTCAAAGCAAACAACATTATCCTAAATGCTTGTAGGCTTATCTGTGGTAGACTTCAAACCACTATTGTTCGAACATGCGTAATTATGGATCCAATCCATATACATTCACAAACCACTTCGTGAAGAGCAAGAATCTCTGCATTGTTATAAGATATAACGATTAGGGTCTATTCTGTAGACCTCCAAGATATCACGGTCTTTACCCATGGTGAACACTTAACCAGTTTGAGAATGACCTTTGTATGGGTCAGAGAAATACCCAACATCAGCAAAACCTTCCAAAACACATGTCGTTTTGGGATGGGGATAGTGGACACAGGCCAGTGTTGGCTGGCGGAGTTCCTGGTGTGTGATGGGTCTGAATCCATCATCTCTCTGTAGGGATAGAACGAGCGCATATCAATCATACATCTCAAGTATCGAAAGATATCATTTACACCAATCCAATGGTGTCGCATTGACGCAGAGTTATATCTAGCTAACAAGTTCATGGAAAATGAGATGTCCAGTCTTGTGCATTGAGCTAAGTACAATAATGCGCCTATTGTACTCAAGTAAGACACTTTTGCCTCTAGCACATCTTTGTTATCATCCTTCAGACAAAGAGGATCATTTTCAGGATCAAGACTAAGGACGATCATGGGGGTGCTTGAAGGTTTGACCTTGTCAAAATGCCTAAGCATCTATCAACACGATGCTCAAGTTCCAAACCGAGGCATAATCGTGTTCTCCCAAAATCCTTCATCTCAAACTCGAATTTGAAGTGTTCAGCGGTTTCGCTTAACTCTTTAAGGGCTTCTAATGAAGATCATGTCCAACATGAACCGCGATGGAATCTGAAACTTGTTATGAAAACGCGTGGGCATATCCCTTCCCAATCAAGTAGTCATTTTAGCGAGCGTTTCAACCTCTTTGTAAATGCCCTCCTTAGTCTAGAGCCAGTTGACTTGGGTAAATGAAGTTCACCATGAACCTTCATGTATATTCCATATCTAGATCCCTATAGAGCTACGTAGTGACCACATTTGTAAGCTGCATGTTCAGTTATTTGGAAACTACCAAACTGACAGGGTAGTTGAGTGCAATGACATCCATTACGAGAGAATATGTCTCATCGTAGTCGATTCCAGAGAGTTTTATGAGAAGCCTTGCGCCATAAGGTGAGATTACCATTTCTTTTTCTCACTACGCTTTCTAATGAAGACCCATTAGTCAACAGGTTTTATGTTAGGAGGTGTTGGCATCACTAGCTCGAAAACGTTCCTCTTCGTTAGAGAATCCATCTTAACTTGGATCTCATCTTTCCATTTAGGCCAAATCTCTCTACGTTGACATTCATTCATCAACGAAGCATGGTTCGATATCATCGGACTCAACAAACTCATGCGCAACGAAATGCGCAACTACATCAACAATTATGATGGAGTTTCTATCCCACGTCTCATGTACACTAGTGTAATTTTCATAGAGCTCTATATTCTCAGGAATAAGTTCTAACGTTGAGGCGTCCCCCAATGATAACCCTAACCCGGAAGATTCTCATGAGACAGATTTTGAGTCTTGATGGTCAAAGGATTGGAATGTGCCAAAGTGTCCTTCGAACCCACGGGCCTTCCACACATCCTACTTGGGGCCATGGCCTGTAACGCTAGAGTGTCACTCTCTTTGGCGATGGCGCCATGCCTATCTCCATGTAGGGTGGCGCTACGTCCTCTCGTAGGGACGTCATTCCTTACAGGCTTGTTTGCAGCATATTTGTGTGATCTCGTCACTTTAATAAGGATTGAGATGAGACATAGTGGGAACAGGCCACGACAATTCCTGTCATTCTTGCTGAACATCCGTGTTCTTATCTCCCCCTAACGACGGGAAGACTGTCCTATCAAAGTGACAACCCGCAAATCTAGCGGTAATGAGATCGCCTTGCAAGGGCATTAAGTGGCGGACGATTGTTGGAGTCTTAAGTCCAACGTAGTTGCCCATTCGTCTGTAAGGACCCATTATAGAGCATTGTGGCGGCGCAATGGGCACATAAAGGGCTCACTCAAATGTGCGTAAGTGCAAAATACTTGTACCCAGTCATTAGCTGTAACGCAGATATACAATGAGTGGCGATAGGTCGTAGACTAATTAGCATAGTTGCATGCGATATTGCATCACCCCAAGCGGATATACAGAGATTGGTGTGCATTACCAATGTCCGGGCTACCATCGTAGTCATTTCCACAAAACCATTTGGATGTGTTCATGGGAATATGATGTCCAACATCAGTCCCAATGCAATGACCATCGAAAGTCTTCGATGTAAACTCTCTAGCAATGTCAAATCCAATTGACTAAATAGGATGATCCGGGGAGTGAGCCCGTTGTCATATGGTATGTGCTAGGAGTGTAGCATAAGCAGCATTACAAGTGGACAATGGCACAACACGTGACCAGCGTGTCAACCAACATCATGAGATATTTAAACGTCCGCAAGTTGGTTGAATCAGTCCACAGAATCCCCACGGATTCTATGTAAGAGAAAAATGAGTATTTTCATATCATTTGCATAGGACGGTTTCAGTCCTAATTTTCCTAAGGAACTGCTTTTGTAAAATGAGCGAGAGGCTTTAGAAGCAACCAGTGAGAATTTTGGTTAGGCCTGAGCGTCTGAAACGCTATTTGAAGCAAGTTGGTGATTGCAGCATCACTTGGGGCGCCATCACCATGATGGACACTATCCATGGTGTCATGGATAGGGACTGTGCCAGCCCTAGGCTGGTGGTGGACCGAGGCGGTGCCCTAGGCAGCAGCGTCGGTCACACTTAGTCCAGAGATCAACTTTTGATTCATGCTTCATTTCGCTCGATAGAAAAGATGTCTATGTGAAGTCTTTAGTAGACGGATCATCATATCATGACCAGGATGACCTATCCTGTCGTGACAAAGCTAATATGTGTCTAAATCTAAGAGATCTTCTCTCATAACTTTATTGGATTTAATAGCTAGAATAGTGACATAAAGTCCACTACAGAGACACATAAACTTCTCTAAGATGCGCCTTTGTTCGCAATCATTAGAGGTATTGCAAAGGAACTCATATTCGTTCTCTACATGCGTTTTCGCATGGAATCGGTTGGCAATTCATAGGTGCGATTTGCCCTAGTAGCGTAGAGAGTTTTTGCATCAGTAATCAAGGTGTCATTTGGCCGGGGGAACTTGAGCTATTCCATGTCCTTGAATTAATATTGATGACCCAACCATCGTAGTCACAAAAGTAATATGCTCAGAATCAAAATTGAGTCATCATGTGAAGAATTCGAAATTTTATTCATAAGCCAACGGAGTTACATAATTGTCTCTTTGACCAAAGAAAATCTAATCCAAAATGCTAGCTAATGCAAAACAATGGTAGTCATCTAACTTCTTTCGGTAATTCCAAAATAAATGTGACCACGTGAGTAGAGAGATGTCGGTGGAGCAAGGCTCGCTTAAGTACCACTAATCTCAGAACTTTCCTAGACATCACACTTACTTTGGGTGAGCCTACTTTGAAGAAAAACTAAACCATTGGCATTTAGTACAAAAAATATAAGGCAATTGCCTATTACATCTCTTGGAAAAATAAAGACTTAAACAGAATTGGTGATCTATTAATCCTAGCCAGATTTGTAGTCTTCAAATCTTCACTCTAGATCATCTTCTTGATCTTCTTGTTCCACATAGTGAGCTTCTCTTGCTTCACAATATGCTTTGTAGGCGGTGACAATTTCTTCACGAGCTCTACAAATATGTGCCCAATGATCAGACACTCCACATCGAGAACATACATCTCTTTGCTCAAACTCCATTGATTGAGGTGCTTTGAAAGCGTCATTTAGATGGCTCTTAGTGTTGGTGGCGCCACTAACATGGCCAGAGGTGTTGCCTCCCTCTCTCTTTCCACGTTGACCTCTTCGGTTCCGTGTTCTCCTATTTTGGTGGTTACCTTCCCAAGTAGAGCGATTATATGGACTAGAATGTCCAAATGTATCCCTAAGATTAGAGTTTCGCTCTTGGCGCCCTCTCTTTGGGGCGCGACTATAATTGTATTCCTGAATATGCTATGTTCCTACAGATCTCGAATTATAGTTCTGCACAAGGATGTTGTCATGCTTTTCAGCGACATTCATAGCTCCAATGAGCTCATGAAACCTTGTGATCTGTCTTGCAGTAACATCGATTCGATAGTTCTTAGCAACCATCAATGCAGAGACGGGGAAGGTGGAGAGAGTTTTCTCAATCAACATCGCATTTGTGATTTCTTTACTACAGAATTCCTTTAAGGATTTAATGCGAAGTGTTTCCGAGTTGTAGTCAAGAACTGACTTGAAATCACAGAAGCGGAGGTTATGCCATCTCACTTCTAGGTCAGGAAGCATGGAGTCATGGACGTTGCCAAATCTTTCTTCGTGTGAGACCCACAGTCTTCTGGGGTCTTCTTCATTCATACACTCATACTGGAGCGAATTACCCATATGACGAGTCATTAGGATGATGACTTTTGCCTTATTTGCCTCTAAGGCTGCTCTATTTGCTTCCAAAGCTTGAGCTTACTCAACAGTTAGCACGTCCTGGCTAGGCTCGAGAATCTTATCTAGGATTCCATCAGCCTTGAGATGCTGGCAGATATCACGAACCCCCCTGTGATATCTAGAGCCAGTTGTTCTTAATGGAGCGAAGTCCAATTTGTTCAGGTTACTCATCCTGAAAGAGAACAAGAAATCAGGGTTAGTTTGGGAGCGTAAAAAGCTACCACGAAAACATATTAAATTTTTTAGTGTAGTCGCTTCCAAGAAATTAGGGATTTTCTGAGCGTAGTCGCTTCCAAGAAAATCTGATTCTAAGAGGGGTTTTGGATTAGATCGAAACAATGACGTATGTGGTCGATCGTTTTTCTTCTCAACAAACTCTAAGTTTAGAGGACTCTACAAGCTCTAAGTTTGGAGTGAGCACGAACCCCCACAGTTCGGCTATTTGGTCTCCCCTATAAAGAAGAAAAGGGGGGGGGGGGTAGAAGAAGGGAGGTTGCAAGTCCCCGAGAAGAAGAAGAGAAAAGAATAAAAACTTCAAAAAAGGGGAACTTTTAGAAAAGTTTACCTCTTAGGATTGCAGAATGTATTTGGTCCTTGTCGTAGGATTTGGAGACGAGCTTCAGTCCTAGGGCAAGCGAGCAGACTTGTAGGATTGCAGCGTGGTCGCGGAGTCATGGGGTCGCGAGGCAGCAAGTTCGCGGAGTCTCGAGGGTGCGGGTTTACGGAGTTGAGGTCGTGAGGTCGCAGGTTCGCGAGGTCTCAAGGTCGCGAGGAGTCGCAAGGGTGCGAGGATGCTGCAGAGATGTCACGAGGCTGCGAGGATGCTGCGGGGATGTCGCGAGGTCTCGAGCATGAGAGTAGGCGAGCATTCGCGGGCGTTGCAGGGGTAGCGAGGCTAACCAGTTAGGGTTAGCGATGAGTTGCGACCCGGGGGCCGCTGCGGGGATGCTGCGAGGTTTTGAAGGCTACGATTTTTAGGGTTTCAGGGTTCGTGCTTCGTGCTGATAACGTGTTCTAGGGAAACTATATTTTAGAGAGAATTGCTGTGTGTTCTCATTGATAATAGGAGTCTCTTTATATAGAGGATTACAATGCATAGAATCTGAATTGTACAAGGAAAGGTAATCATACAATGAATGGATATCTCTAAGATATTCTCCGAGATTCTCTCTAATTAAAACCTTATCACCACTAGGTCAAGTAACCTAGAATTTAGGCCAGACACACAAATAGAGATTTACTTAAACATGCTGATAATTATAATTATAGTGAAGAGGTATAACTAACAGTGAAGGGGTATAACTAATCAATAGTTACATCGGTTCACTCAAGAGGCACAATGTTTGAGTCAAGATCTATAAAAAGAACCTCAATCTCTTCCATTGTCATTCATTCAGATATTTGTATTTCCCTTGTTGTGTCTAGATCAAAGACACCATACTATTGTGATCAATAGTCTAACGACACTAATCATAATGATCATTTTCTATAATTTCAATCAAACACACCTTGATGCATTGCCATGCGCCGCAAGAGGATGACCTCTCAAGAAGGTTCGAAAACACCAAAATGAAGCTAATCAGTCCCACATCAAAAACAAAGTAGAGGTCGGTCCTCACTTCACCTATAAAATATTAATTTCCCTCTCTTAAATCATTACGCATTTATTATCCACTTACCGCTACTCTATCAACATAAATACATTGACAGATTTTAGCATCGGAGGAGCAGAGACCGCCAACCACGGTCTTGATGCTGGTGTATTTCATTTGATAGATTCCGACACCGCTTACCTCACCAAATCGTCCAAGACTCCGGACCCCATAATCTGCGTTAACGGGATCTGACAACTCCCAGAATCCTGAGCATTAACAAATAGTGTTAAGATCTTGAGTTCTTTTCATAATTAATCCTCTTATTTAGACAAATTTTATCACAAACATGAGCGATGAAGTTTTTATTTATTTATCTTTTTTTTTTTAAAAGATATGAGCAATGAGGTTGCTTAAATAGTTTGTGATTCTCTAAAAAAAAAAAAAAAAAAGGTTTGTGATTGATATTTTCTAGACATAGTTTTATATATTCTTTAAGAAGTTAAGAACACGGTTTCAAACAGACATGATACACTTAATTAAATGAAAAGTATGATATTCCATACGTGGCGGCACCAGCTAAACTCAAACGCGCCGTGTTAAATACATTCGTACACTTTCTCCTTTGACGACGATAACCCCAAAACTTGAATTTATAGCAAACCAAAGAATACAAATCAGCACAAACCTCAGCTAACCCAGAAACCCCAATTCCGAAACCCTAAAATCCTCCACCCCCAAATACCTCAGATCTCAGCCATGGCGTATGTAGATCACGCATTCTCCATCACCGACGAAGACATAATGATGGAGACCTCCTACACCGTCAACAACAAGCCTCCGATCAAAGAGATCGCTCTCGCCGTCGCCCTTCTCATCACCGGCACCCTCGGCATTGTCATCGGCTCCCTCATGGCCTATAACCGCGTCGGCGGCGACAAAGCTCACGGTACCCCCCCCCTACCTAACCTCACCCTTCTCACCACCCATTTTATTATTATTATTATTATTATTATTATGATTTTTTCTGATTTCCAGGGTTTTGAATTTCAGGAATGTTCTTTGCGATTCTTGGTGGGATCTTGTTCATTCCGGGCTCCTATTACACAAGAATTGCTTACTATGCTTACAAAGGTTACAAAGGCTTCTCTTTCTCCAACATACCACCTGTGTAGCAGCTGCTTCAACTTCACATGTACAGATCTCTCCTTCATTTTTTAGTTCTTTCTTTTTCTGTTTCATATTAATATTAGTGTTAATGTTGTAATGGGATATTGCGTTGGTTGTTTCGTTCCGAATAGAGGCAAGTGTGGTTTGGTTTGTTGTTGATTTGTACTGATCATGGACCAGAAACTGAATTTTTACTTATATAATTACATCATAGATGTAGGCAGAATACGCAACATACATTATGAGTAAATAAAAAGAGTAATCTTATTTTTCGTCTCCTGTAATTTGAGCTTGCACTATAATTTTTTTTCCCCCATTTATAATGCGAAATTTGTTCGCTTAAATTATTAGAACTGTGCTGCTGTAAAACCTTTGCTAACAATGAACTTGTTGAGTGCACTTGCTGCTGTAAACCTTTGCTATTCATTGTGTAAGTTTTTTGTTGCTCAGAAAGTAAACTCTCTTAGCATTGTAAAGACATACTACATACTGTCAGGTAGTTCATGTGGATAGGGAGCAGGGGCTCCTTGGCCTCGTCTACTGGTCTAGGCTGAAAACCTGTTGTTCAAATAGTAAAGATTAGATAAAAATAAAAGGGCTAAATACTGATTACTACCTTGTAGTTTGGGTCCAAAATCAATTCAGTCCCTGAACTTCTAATTTCATCAAAAACACCCTTGCACTTTCAATTTTGATATAATAGGTCCAATTTGTTAGTTTTCCAATAATTGAAGTTATTTAACTTGTTAACGTGGCTCATATATGGCGTATGTTTTATGATGTGATGTCGAGGTAGCCTGCATAGTCAATTTAGGAGTGAGTCCTACTATAAAATAAATAGTTTTTTTAACAAATAATCCAACTATAACTTGAACTCATAACAGAATATTAACGAATTGGACCTATTAGATCAAAATTGAAAATGCAGGGGTGTTTTTGATGAAATTAGAAGTCCAGGGACTGAATTGATTTTGGACCTAAACCATAGGGTAGAAACTAGTAATTAGCCCAAAATAAAAATAGCTGAGGCTGAACAGCCTCAGAGATTGTGGGTGTCTGATTTGTGTGCAGACTCATGTGGACTCGGTGTAATATTTTGCATATTGTCTTTGGTCTTGTCTGCGGTCTGCTTTTTGGGCGCTATCGTTTTTCTGTTATACAGTTGCATTCAAAGCTGCAGTTACTTAGACCTCTCAGATTTTGGTGGCTTTGTATTATCCATTTGTGTTGGAGCTTGTATTGATTGTGTGATGTGTTTTACTTGTTGATGTCTTGTCCGCCTTGTATGTATTTTGTTGGGGCTTTCATAAAACTGTGTTCTTTATGAATGAATCGCACTTTTTATCGATCAATAAATGACCAAGGGATTATGATCGCATACCCTTGGATCTAATATCACAGGTTGAGATAAAGACACTAAAATTATATTCATTGCAGCTCAGTCATTGACCTTATATCTAAGAGTAGGGGACCATAATTCTAGGTCACCACTAGTAGAACATTTCTCATAAGAATAGTCGGTATGGATTTGATTTCTACATTTTCGAAAATATCGGAGTTAGTGAAGTCAGCACTGGAGTTCTCATCATGAATAGTGTTATCTATTAGAGTCTTGTTGCTTAGAGTAGAGAATTAGTTTACCAGAGGGCTGCTTTTAAAAAAAAAAAAAAAACCATGTGTACAAAAACTAGCAGGACAATTTTGAAAGTGATATTCCTATGTTTACTTCAACACAGTTTACGGGACAACTATTTGTTCTGGCCACAACCTTACACATGATGTGAGGACTAATCATTCATGTAGAATTGTCTGATGGAAATAGAGGTGATTCACGGATAAAGTAAACCAAAATGGCATCTAAATGTATTTTCTCAGCATTTGTTTTGTCCTTGGATCTTCTTCCTCTCTCTATGAGGGTTCTCCTTTGGGATGGATGGTGGGATATAAGGAACAAAAGTTCTGATTATAATATTTGAGCAAATTATAGTCTGAAAGCTGGAATTTGCTTGACTTCTAACTTTCTAATCCAACCCAATGTGGCCTTTTGCTTGACTTCTAACTTTCTAATCCAACCCAATGTGGCCTTTTCAGTTACTAAATTATGGACAATATATCAGCATTTTTCATGAGCTATTAGAAAGTGGGATTATTTTCTTGCAATTATTTGAATCAGCTATTCTCTCATTCCTTAAGGTGTTTGGTGGGGGTTTTATATGTTATTAGTCCTATAGTTATAGACAATTACGGGGGTTTTGACCTGTATTTTTACAAGGTGTGAAGTTCTTGGGGAGTACATGCACAAATGTTTACGACTAAAGCTCAGAGAGCTGGCCAATATCGCTCTTCTACTAGAATTATTACCTAGTTGGTCTAGTTGGAGATGAACCAACTACAACTTTCTTGAATAGTTTCTATGCGAGTTGAGGTTTGAAGTGCTTAACCAAACCCATTTAAAAGTTGATCCCCAAAATATCTATTGTACTATAGTTGCAAGTGCATACCTATTAGTGTTTGCTATGTATTATGCAAGCTACCAAGACTTTGGCAAACCAGCTGAATGTAGGTTGCCAAACATCATCCATGGAGTGCCTTTTTGTCAAGGAGACTCAGTGTTGATTATATATTAGCGAGGAGAATTGTTGTTGATTATATATTGCCTTCGAGTTCATACAAGTTGCCAAGAGAAGATTTTATGGACATTGAATCATACAGACCGAATGATTCTTATTCTTCACTTTAGATACAGTTGCTAGGTTGATCTCAAACTTTCATCCTTTGTTAGGGAACTTCCTTCACTCATTTACATTTCTGCCTTCACTCATGTTCTTCTCGACAATGCTGGACCAGCTGCTACTTGATGTTTTGATTTTCCTTTTCTCCCTAAGTTTTGTTCGTCTTTGGGTCTTTTAGGCTTTCTGCATGTTTTTCTATTGGGTCCTTGCCCAAAAGCACCAAAATGAGCCAAATTTGTCCCATTTACTTTAGCAACAGATTTTTGTTCCCACATAAATAATTTCACACTAAATGACAATTTTGCCCTCAACCCAATTAAACAATTACTTCAACTATCACTCACACACACACACACACACACACTCTCTCTCTCTCTCTCTCTCTCTCTCTCTCTCTCTCTCTAGAAGCCAGCGACAACTCAAACCCGACACCTCCGAGCCCGGGTTGCTCCACAATGGAGGCTCCAATGCCAGAGGGTACCAGAATAGTCGAAAAATTACTGAATAACTTGGAGGCGATTCTCGAGTTGCTCCGGGCCTCGTCGACGACGCTCTCGGCCTCTGCTTCAATCTTTTTGCATAACCACCAGCCGCTCTGATCGTTTTGCAGAACCACCAATCGTCGTTGCTGCTCCGATCGGCCTCGTTGATGATGCAGAACCACCATCCGCCATCGTTTTGCAGAACTTGATCCGGCGGAGTACCTAAGCTCAGGCCTCGTATCTTTTTTCAACACACCTCGATATCTCTCCTCTCTCTCTGTCACCGCCGTCATCGCCGGCATTCAAGTTTGGTTTTCCGACAGCAAGATGTTCACCGAGCACTAGGCTGTAGAATCAGCGGCACAGACATCACCCACAACCCCAGCCTCACCGGAAGTAGTCGGGTTTGTAACCGGAAAGAAGGGAGAAGATGACTTGGGTGCCCAAATCAGATTTTTTTTTTTTTTTTTTGTTTAAAGTAATGGGGCAGAAGGAAAGGAAAAAAAAAATTGAATGTCTATTGGGAGGCAATAGATGTCTATTGGAGGCGTTTTAAATTGATATAATCTCTTCATTTTTTCTTTAATCAAAGTTTTATTTGTCTAATTTTAGAATGATTAGTTCTCATTGCGGCGACCGAAAGTTCTATTGGAGGGCAAAAGATGTCTATTAGGGGGTAATACATGGCTGATAGTCGTCTATTGGGAGGCAATAGATGTCTATTTAGGTTCTGGTGAGATTTTCAGAAAAATCCGGTGGGCGGCAACCGGCGACCGGTGATAGGAATCCAGTGAAAGTTTACAGGATTCTGGCGGCCAGTGACGGGGCTTCGGTGAAGTCTCCTATGGTTTTTTTCTCTCTCTCTCTCTCTCTAAGTAATAAAGGGGTGAGGGTAAAATGGTATTAAAAAAAAAACAAAACAAAAAAAATCTTCATGGGGTATTAAGAAATAACCTCTTTAAAGTGTTTTGGGTAAGAGAGAATTAAAAAAACTTAATGAGGTAAGTGGAAAAAATATCTTTAGAAATGGGGTAAATGGATAAAAATCCTTTTCTATTTTCTGTGTTGTTCTGCTCTTCTTGCCTTATTGACAGGACCCGCCCCAGATTTCACCTTGAAATCCAAAGTGGCCCTGCGGGGCCCACCTTAGAAGAAATTCTACCAAAAATTTGGCGGAACTCCCTCTAAAAGTGGACTACCCAAAAACCTGTAGAAAGACATTTACACTTCTAAATCATCTATCCTTATTCTCCTGGAGCCACCCTGCTCCCTATATCACAACATCTCCCATTTCACAAACAATTATGAAACTAAGAATATTAATCTCAAGAGTTATCAGAGCAATCTATTTCTTAGGCGTACAAGAAGGTAGAAAGCAAGATAAATGACCGATGCTTTATAATGCGGAAGCTAGGACAGCTATGCCTCAACCCCAAGTACGCTCGACCTCAAGCTAAACTGGCCTGCAAACTGGGCATTTAAAACCGAAGGGCCCAGGGGAAAACATTTAAAAACCGTTAGAGTGAGTGGACGAAAAATAAGTACTTTCAAATGTATAAGTAAAACTTAATGCTTTCCCAAGTTATTCTCTAAAATCTCGCATGCAGTAACAATCTTGAAAACACTCTTAATCATCCTCTTTACTGAAATCTCAATCACGTAACAAGGACATCTCGAAACCTCTTAAAATCTCATCCTCAATCCTTATACAAACATCCTTTTCATGAGACTCGTTTGATGACTAGAAAGGACTGCTGTCTAGTCATCTCATGCCATCTAGGAGGGGACTGCCACCCAGATGACGCATCGGAAGGGACTGCCAACCGGAATAGGAGGCGGTGGATAGATGGGACTGCCAACTAGCCACATGTAGTAGACGGGACTGCCGACTAACCACAGGTAGTAGACGGGACTGCCGACTAACTACCTCATGTCATCTGGAATGGACTGCCAACCAGGTGACTCATCGGATGGGACTGCCAACCGAGCTGTAGTCTGGAAGGGACTGCCAACCAGACTATTACCTAGAAGGGACTGCCAACTAGGTAAGATACGCATGCGCCAAAACTGGCCTCCTTAATAAACTGAATAGCCTCCTCAAGAAACTGAAAATAACCTCTTTCAATCACTTGCTTTCGGAAAGAAACTCGATATTACCTCAATAAATCAATAATAATTCACCGAAAGCATAACTCAGTAATAACTCGCTAACTCAAACCTCAATATCTCAATAAATCCTCGAAAGCATAATCACATACTCTATAATTCAATAATTGCTTTCGGAAAGAAGGCTCCATCTAACCCAAGTCTGATAAGTGCGGAATTCAAAACCCAATAAATCTCGATAAATCAATCATGCTCAAATATTTGCTAAATCCCTCGCACTCGTATATCTTCATAAAAACTAATATTCGAAAACAATAATTCTCATAATATTTTTCCGAATCAGTTACTTCCCGAAAATCATTTCCCAACTCAATAACTCATGAATGACTATCTCAAAAATCTACTAAAAGCCCTCGGGAAGGAATTTCAATACTAATCTCGTAATCCATAAATAAATCTCGATAAATCAACGCTCAAATATTCAAAACATAATTAAATCTCAATTGGAAGAAAATAATAATACTGCATGCAGAATTAATTTAAAAACAAATGTCCACTCACAGTACTATTTAGGCGACCACACAAATGGTTTCCTTCGTCGAGCAGTAGCTCGGTACGTCGCCCTGTACACAATTATATTCCGTGAATAACTATTCAACAATTAAATACGATTCTCAAAATTAAATCCTCATAAATCATCTCGCCACTTCTTCTCTGATTCAACCCAAATTATACCACTAATACCATTTCGTTAATTTAAAGGTTCCAAGGCAGAACCGAGAGATATCCGACGGTCGGATTCTCGTAATTCGATAATCGAAACCCTAAACTTCAAAAATTCATAATTAATTCCAAGCTTCTCCAAAATTCACCAAATTCACATATTCAACCTCTACAAAAATTATAGGATTTAACTAGCTAAAAAAAAACAGAATATAAATCACTGTTCATACACCGCACTATTCCGGTGACACTGTTCATGCGGCGGCCAACTCCTCCTCCGGCCACCAAATTTCATCCACAGCATCATCTCAACATTTCCAATAACTTTCTCAACTGTTACAAAGTCAGAAAATACCTTGAAGTAGCCGAACAATTAAGCACTCCGAAGTATAGTGAAATTTTCCAATTATGCTTTCTTCCTCCATGCTTCGATCTGGGTTATGAAACTTGGTGAGCATGAAGAGTGGCTCAAGGCGCTTCTAATGGACCTGACTTTATGACCGGAGGTGGCCGGAAATCGGCGTTGACCAATTCGCTACAGTAAAAATGTTGGTTTCGATCTCCACATTTCCGGCCAAATCGTTGTAAACAACTTCCACATGCGTGATAAGGAGGAGGAGACGAGTCTATTGATGCTTGCAGCTCGCCATTTGGTGGCCTAGAGGTGGTGAAAGAGGAGGTTGCAGAAGAGAGAAAGAGAGAGTTGCAGAAGAGAAACTGAGAGAGCACGGGGGAAGAAGAGAGAAAAGAAAGAAAAGTTACCTAGCTACAGTAACTTTTCAAATTTATACTAATCTACCATAAACAGTAACTTTCATATTTCGCTTATAACTTTCGCATACGAACTCCGATTTTTACGTACCACATATGCACGCGCTCGGTTTAACGTCCTCTACAACTTTCATGAAGGAAATTTTCTCAAATTTTGACCCAAACAAAAAGTCAACTTTTAGGGCCCCCTAAAATGTCGAAACGGAGCCAAAAAGTAAATGTAAATGTCGTTTACCCATCGAAAGACTTGTAAACTGGTAAATTCGGGTTCGGGATGTCACACTTATTGTTTAATAAAAATTCTTTTGACCAAAAAAATATGGGTGCGGCTAATGCCACCCTACATTTTAATTTTAATTTTAATCATTAAATTTACTTATTTAACCCATTTCTCTTTCCAAGAATATCCTTATATGACATATCCGATTAAAAAATAAATATTTTTAGCGAAAATCTCTCATTTAATTTATACTCATAAAAAAATTAAAATTTATTAAAGTTTCCTAATAAAATCATAATATGATTTACTCCCATTTTTTTAATTTTTTCTTTCAATTTCAGTGTTATCTATTTCAATCTATGTAAAAAGATTAGTAAATTTACAACTATGATCAATGAAGAAGAGATTGATTTTTTTTTCTTCATGTTTTAAATTTTTACTTTCGGTGTTCACAGAGAATATTGCAAATATTTTGATAAAGTTAAAGGTAATGGTTTTGTGAATTGAATAACGAATTAACGATGAGGATGCAACAAAAAGACAAAAAAAATAGTAATAAATTCAAATTTGGGTGGAGAAGATAAATGAGAAATTAATGTTATCCAATGAGAAATTAAGTAGTTTTGTATTTAATTAATATTTATATATTTATTTTTTCTTACATATTTGGATTTTAGAAAATTAATGTACTTATTAGTTATTTTGCACTTGGGTAAAATAGTATTTCAATAATTCAAATGTTTGTAGGGTGAACTAAGAAAATAGTAGAGTGGCAATAACTGCATCAAAAAAAATATATATATATATATATATATATATGTTTATATCTTTTGCAATAGAGATGTTCATTCCCTTGATATGCGAACTTTTGCTTTCATATCACTTCTCATGAATATTCTACTTTATTTAGCTTGTTTGTGTTTGTTTCATTCCCAAATTTATTAATGAAGCAAAAACTTTACAACGGAAAATACTCGAGATCAAATAGAACTGCAGGAGCGGAACTATGTTGGGGTCTGGGGGGGGTCCGGACCCCTGCAAGTTTTTTTCAATATCTTCCTTATTTAGATATTTTATTCATAGAATTATTAATATATACCATACTTATCTCACCAAAATTAATATATTAACCAATCACAACCCATAATAATTAATATTCGGTATGACTTTAGATTAAACTTGTGTTTTCTTTTAGAAACTATTAAACCCTTATAAAATATTTAAGCTTCTTTCTTACTAAAATTTTTGTTCAAACATAAATTATGGTATAAAATTATTAATTACTTCTTGGCTAATTAGCTTTTGTGATTATTTTGAATATTTGGTACTTGCGTTTAAGAAAAATTGCATTTTGGACCCCCCCAAACTTTCGATCCTAGTTCCGCCCCTGAATAGAAGCAAGATCAAGCTTTAGGCCAAACAAATAGAATCAAGAACAAGCTAATGCAAATGCAGCAGCCGAATCCATGTAAAAGAAAGAACCTGAATCCGACCCACCAAAAAAAAAAAAAAAAATTCCTTCCCAATTATGTGAAACTCTTGAGAAAAAAAAAAAAAAAAACTTGGAAAATAAGGTAGTTTAATTTTGGCTCAAAATATCAATATCACGTTTTGATCAGTTAACCAAAATTTTTGAGATTTGATGAATTCTTTCCTAATTGACATCATAACGAAAATCATTGATCGATACATGTACTTGGGAGGGACTCTTTTGTATACCCTCTCTTCACCTGCTAGTGCCTAATCCACAGATAAGATCGTTTATTTGCTCCATTTTTGGAGATAGTCATCAAATAATACATCAAATAGTAGTGTGCACATGACGGACCGTGACAACAGTATATCTCACTGCTGAAATTATAACTATATAAAATTGTGCATTTATCCTTCACTATCATATCCACTTAGTTTTTTTTACGATACCTTAAAACTATCCCTCATATGACTACCGACACATCATATGACTACCGACACATCAAATAACACAACCACTATTATATATGAAACTTGCGTACAAAAGGTCAAGTCATATCATATCCTTACTGATAGCACGTACATATGAACTAGAGGTAGATCATTTTGACCTTTTCAGATAAGATTGTCCACATGCAGTGTTTGGTGTTCTACCCAAATGGATAACTAGGTAGGTTCCACCCTCCTACTCTGCCCTAGCTAACCCTAGCTGCCTTAGCCCAGAGGTATACAGACGTAGTCAAGAAGGTTCCAATTGACGGGCTCAGGTATCTTGAAAGTGATTTTTTATTAAAAAAAAAAAGAAGGTGTCAATCCATTAATAAGGATGGTGAGAAGCACCGTAACTCATTTGCAGTGGACCCATCAAAGTGGAGCTACTGCCTAGGGATCTAGAAACTTATCCACAAAGAAGTGTACAAGTAGACTGTGCTAGCCTATCTTGAAAGTGATTTCAGTAATAGTGTTTGACTTTCTTTTCTTTATTGATTGATATTTGATAAGCTCCAATGATTTCCCAGGGGATGAGATTTGGATGTTACATAAATAACCTGCAAAGAATTTAGTGGAAGATTTTAATTTTTTAATTTTTTTTTGAGTTATTATTACAAATAGTATCTGAATTTATCTTCTATCTTATCGATGGTACCTGAACTTCAATTTTGATCACAACCAGTACCTGAACTTTTCGATTTCATTTCAAGTGGTACCTATCACTAACTTCCGTTAATGTTCCATTAAAAACTAACATGTGCAAAACACATGGCCTATGTTCAAGAGTGGTTTGACTAAAATACCCATTAAAATAATTTTGTTTACTAGATATTTTGATCAATTAATATGTTCATAAAAATATAAGTTCAATTAAAAATAAAATTAAAAATGTTTCTCTACCCTCTTATGAAAATAAAATTTAAAAACAATATCTCAACAAAAATTAATTGTTTTATAGATACAGACAAAACATTTCAAATAAAACTATAAAATATTTAAAACCAAAAGCTTATCAAAACTTTCGTAATTTTTTTTTCCTGTCATTCATATATATATATTTAATTGAAGTTGAAAGTTTTTACTTTTGATAGTCTCATTTTTTATAGCCATATTGCCACAATATAAGTGAAAATAAGTGATATTACAAAAAAAAAAAGGGGTAATTTTACAAATTTATCCTTGAAAAATGAGTCACATGGCACATGTCAGTTTTTAACGGAACATTAACGAAAGTTAGTGATAGGTACCATTTGAAATAAAATCAAAAAGTTCGGGTACTGGTTGTGATCAAAATTGAAGTTCAGGTACCATCGATAAGATAGATGATAAGTTTAGGTACCATTTGTGATAATTATTAGAGAATCATAAATTTTCATTAATAATGCCAGAATGATAAATACATTAGATTTTCAGGCTCAATCTATGAACCCCAAAATTTTTTAAGGAAGTGAAGTGGAATTATTCAAGATTGAGTTTATAATTTGGGTGATCGTTAAGATGCTCGGGAATTTTTTTTTTTTTTTTTTTTTAATCTTCACAAGGTGAATTCTTCAATTTAACGATAATGAAGCATGCGACGTCACGAGTCTGTGGGTATTTTCGGACACCCAAGCTAATTTTATGAATTTTGGAAGTTTTAGAATTAAGGAAATTATTTAATGGAAAAGGAAAAAGGGTTTTTGTCCATTTACTCCATTTCTAGGGATTTTTTTCCTACTTACCCAATTAAGTTTTTTTAATTCCCTCATACTTAAAACACTCTAAGGAGATATTTCCTAATACCTAATTAAGAAAATTTTTTTTTTAAATTTTAATACCATTTTACCCTCACCCTTTGTTATTGAGAGAGAGAGAGAGAGAGAGAGAGAGAGAGAGAGAGAGAGAGTGGAAGAGAGAGAAACCATATGAGACTTCGCCGGAGCAAGTCACCGGTCGCCGAAATCTGGTCACCGACCGCTACCCACCAGAAATTTTTGAAAACATCTATTGCCCCAAATAGACGTCTATTGCCCTCCAATAGACGTTTCGATTACCAAAATGGGAACTAATTTTCTTAAATTTAAACAAATAAAACTTTGATTAAAGAAAAAAACGAAGAGATTATATCAATTCAAAACGTCTATTGCCCTCTAATAGACCTTTATTGCCCATTGATTTTTTTTTTTTTTTTTTTTTTTTCTTCTGAGCATATGCTGTCATTTTCTCTCTGTCAGTAGTCCAAAACGTCCAAAACAGTATTCAACCAAAAGCTGGGGTTTGTCATCGGAAAAAAAAAAAAAAAAGTTTTTTGTCCATTTACCCCATTTTTAGAGATTTTTTTCCCACTTACCCTATTAAGTTTTTTAATTCCCTCTTATCCAAAACACTCTAAGGAGGTCTTCCCTAATACCCCACTAAGATTTTTTTTTTGTTTTTAATATTTTTTTAATACTATTTTACCCTCACCCCTTTGAAACTTAGAGAGAGAGAGAGAGAGAGAGAGAGAGAATGGAGGAGAGAGAAACTATAGGAGACTTCGTCGGAGCCCCGTCACCGACCGCCGGAAACAGGCCAACTTTGGCTGGATTCCGGTCACCAGCCGCCGCTCACTGGATTTTGTTGAAAATCTCACCGGAAATGTTTTTTTTGCCCTCAATAGACATCTATTGCTCCCCAATAGACGTCTATTGGGGATTGCCCCCCAATAGAAGTCTATTGAGGGACAATAGAGGTTTATGAAACCTCGCCGGAAGTCTCCAAAGAGGTTGTTGTAGATCTCATATGGGGTCGGAGAGATTTATTGCCCTCTAAATAAACCTGTATTGCCCCCCAATAGATTTCTATTGCCCCCTAATACCCATTTATTTATTAAAATTAGACAAATAAAACTTTGATTAAAGAAAAAAAAACGAGGAGATTACATCAATTCAAAATGTCTACTGCCCCCCAATAGACGTCTATTGCCCCCCAATAATTTTTTTTTTCTTTTTTATTTCATTATAGGCCTTTTGCCTCCATTTACCACCAAAAGAAAAAAAAAGTTGAAGAGTTCTAAACTGCAGCCAAGCACAATCAACCTGAAATATACAGCAGACCCCAAAATTTCAGTTTCTTCAATCTTGACTAAAACTCGAATTCATGTATATAATCATGTGCAACTCGACAAATAGAGCGACTAACATACCCTGATTGAAACCACGTGGTGTGGTGTGTTGGTCGAGCTGCCTAGTCTGGAACCCCCAGGTCTAGAGTTCGAATCCCAGCTCCATCCCGTGGCCAGCATATTTGAGGGACCTGGGTTAGTTAAAACACCCAATGGTTCGTGCGTCTGCGGTGCAGTGATTAGTCTGGCTATACTGGGATACACTGCATGGGTGTGTGTGTTGGTTCTATTGACGTCTTCCACTCAAAAAAAAAAAAAATCATACCCTGATTGAAACTAAACGTAGTCGGAAATTATCCAGAAGCTGCCGGAAAACCATTGCAGCCTTCGAGCTTCATTCCTTCGTTATCGGTCGTTGTTTCAACAAAAGAATAACACAGGGAGGTCCACGACGTCGAGAGGAAGCTTCGGCTACCGGTGAAACGCCGAGAAATGGCAGGAATCAGAAAACCTGATCGGAAAAGTCATCACCTTCTCTCCTTCGATTCTCCATCACTGTAGCTTTTCATGGAAAATCAATACCACAAAGACGTCGACGATGTCAAGCCGGTTCCAACGCCGATGGTCCGCCGACGCTCCATGGCCAGATATGGGAGTACCGATCGGGTCTTTCGTTGCTCCAAAACCGGTCTCAGCCCGCGCCATGAGAAAGGAACAGACGCTTGCCTCGTCAACTCCGGCTTCGCGAGGTCTCTAGCTTTGCAAGGACGACGGCAACAGTCGGGGAAGTGGAGTGGAGGCACCGAGAAGTAAATCGGGGGGAGAGAGAGAGAGAGGAGAGATCGATCTGACGGAGGTATGAGAGAGAGGTATAATGTAATTTCTTAATTAACTTAGGGGAAAAATAGTCATTTTATTTTAAATTGTGTAGGTGGGAACAAAAATCAGTTGCTGGGGCAAGTGAGATAATTTTAGCTTGCTTTGGTGCTTTGGGTCAAGATCCCAAAAAAAAAAAAAAAGCTAAGGTTTGCCTTTTATCTTTGTTTGCATCTAAGACTAATAATAATCAAAATTTCAAGTTTGTTAATTTTAGTTTTGATACCCATATTTCCCTTGGACTCGAAACTGTGCCACGCTGCCAAACCTTGTATCTTTAGGATTCTGGAAACACTAGCTAGCAAACGGTAATAATAATTGATATGTGAACGTACACAATTGAAGGAGAACTAGCTGGACATGCCATGGACTCTTATTAATTAAATAATACATCCATTTCAACTTGTCCTTTTGTCATATATACACCTGATGTATGATTGGAAAGATAGAAAGAAAAAGAAAGATGAGAAACGTGCAATCCAGCTATTCTCTTCTTTTTGATAAATAGTAATTGTTGGTAGTCAAACCTGCAATTTTGACTAGATCTGGGCATCAATGCAACCAAGGGCGTACCTAGCTTAGGGCGAGAAGGGTCAATTGACCCTTCTCAATTTTTAGAAAATCCTTAATTAGTGTTAATGATCTATGAATCTTAATGGAATGAAATAAAATTGACCCTTTTCAATTTTTGAAAAATCTTTAATTAGTCTCAATTTTTAAAATTCAATACAAATTTATCTTAATTAGTTTTAATTATCCTTGAACTTTAATGGATGAAATAATATTTTAAACTATTAATACACTACATATATCTAATTAATACGAATCTTTTCAAGGTTTTCTTACCCTATTGATCGATATATGCCCATATGTGCATATTTACGATTCTTTATTAATATGCTAAATTGAAGTAACACATAAGTTTTTCTATATTTATCATTCATCTTAAATCCCAAAATTTATTCAACATGATTTAAGGATCTTTCAATTTCAGCATTAGTACAAGACATATTACACCTAAATTTTCTTAATTATACTAATATATATATATATATATTTTTTTTTTTTTGGGCAAAAGATTGTGTTATTTTTAGAGGACGACTAGAAATGAATATAATTTGTTAGTTAATAAAGTTTGACCCTCCTAAGAGAGATTTTTGGCTACGCCACTGAATGCAACGCCAATTTCCGGTGGCATATGCATAGCTATCAACGCCGGCGGTTTGCACCGACCATAGACGTACGACTGGTAGCTTGGAATTTCTGAATTGTCAACGATTCCTGGGTCAGACACGGCCTTGTACACCACTGGAGCCTCCGACAAATACCCTAGAGAGAGAGAGAGAGAGAGGAGAGAGAGAGAGAGAGAGAAGATGATGAGAGAGTATTTTTAATTTTTTGGAGCCCAAAATCGTCATTTGGTTGTTAAATTGGGTTAGTGGGAATAAAAATATCTTGGTGGTGTAAGTGGACTAACTTTATCCTATTTTGGTGCTATGGGTCAAGGACCCAAAGGAAAAATAGTACAATGCGATTTAGGCCGTGTGAATTCTCCACCGATTCATTTCAGCCATCCAATATTAATTGAGTAGAGGCTATAAATGGGCCTTTGATAAGATCGAACACTCTAGATCAACCCAGAGTGTCTCAAAACTCTCAAGACTCGTTTGGCGACCCGACCGGCACTCCATCGTCAGGCCACCTCCAGCCAACGCACTAGTGCTGATCTCTTAGTGTCGTCTTCGCCGACGTCATCATGGTATTGGTTTGTTCAATAATCTCTGATCAAGGAAGAAGTATCGAAGCCAGAAAGCTTCGAGTTCTTCGGTGGTTCTTCGGGTTATCCGGCAATGGATTGAGCTACATGTTATATGGAATATGATCCTTTCGTTGTGCTCTATGTCGTGCTATGATTAGTTTTTCAATTCAATTGAGTTTAATGAATTGTGTTTCGGGATTGGCGTCTGAAGCCACTACGATTGTCGTCGTTGACGACTATTCTGGTTTCTTTTGGTTTGAAATCTGTTTAGCCAACATCTTAGATGAGCATCGACGTCGATTGGAACTAAAATCCAGAAATTGCTGGGTTGGTGGCGTCGGATCATTAGTTCATCATCAATAGAGTTTGGACAGCTATTATGAGCTAGATAAGGAGTTTGAGGTTCAGCTTGCAAACTATACTTAACGAAGTTAAATTCGAAATTCGATGTTGGGATTATTACTTGTTACTCTGCGATTAGGGACTGATTAAATTAGTATTAGTATTGGATTGGTCGTGTTAAGCCGTGGAATTTCCTTTAGAAAGCAATGGTCAAGTTTTGGAGTTAATGCCATGACTTTGCTTTTGATTAAGGTAAACTCCAAGTCTCTCTTTGAAGTTTTTGAACTTTGGTTGTTGTTGTTGCATTTCTGAATGACGGCATGGTTTTGAAATGGTTATGTTGGTTAAATGGAACTGAAAATTCAAATAGTGCTAGGTAAGGAAAGAAAATTGGAATGCTTAGTAGTTTTGGCACACCTAATGTGAAAGAAATTAACCCGACGGTTGGTAATTAGTCGAAAATGGGTGCACGATCGATGAATCATGTCCAAAGAAATTGTTGGTACTTGAAGCATCTTAAGTTGTAATGTAAAAGTTTAGTCGTGATTGGTCAAATCTTGGTCAAAGCAAAAAAAGTTGGTTGGACAATTAGTTAATCATCGAGACTTTAAATATTTGTTTGAAGAATTATTAATGATCATTATGTCTTAAATAAGGACTCCAGTTACACGAGAACTGAAGGTTCATGAATTTTGAACGACGTGACAAAGTTAGCATTAGAATCTAGGTAAGGAATTCAGGGCCTTCTTGGTTAGTTGTTTTTCTTACTTTATATAAAGCGATGCATATTAAGTTGCATGGTTTGGTTATATTTAAATGCAATGCATACTAACCATTCCATGAGAGATATCATTGATGGCTTAAGAGTAAAGGGTGGCTTTGACTTCTTTTGGTTCGATCCCTTTAACCTTCGAAGGGTTAGCTACACCGGTCAGACTGTGCTCGATCGCAATGATGACCCAGGTCCGTGTGTGTAGCGAGGTAGCAGATGCTCTAGCTATTATGAATTGAATTACGGTAAGGTCGTGAAGTGGGTCTACTGGGACCAACCAAGTATTATTTGGCGATATATTTATTTGAACGTCATGCATCGGTTTTCAAGTTGGAAAATATTTCAAAGCTTGTCATTTTTTCAATGACATAGTTTAAGTACATTTCAAAGTTGGAAAATGAAATAGTTTAAGTCCTAATGTCAAAGTCCCTATTTAAATGAAATACTCGTGAAGTGAATCCTAAATTATTGTTTTATGCATCGGTTTACAAACCTAGCAAGGGTAAAGCCCCTATTGAGCAACAATGATGAATGCTCACCCCTACAATAGTGTAGATGCAGAAAGTATGCACTGGTAACGGGACTGTTTCTATGTAGTCCCGCCGGTTGTAGAGACTTTAAGAATGATCGATACCTCCCCCTGGTACCTGCCCAAAGAGAAGAAGTAGGTCAGAAAGGAGGCCAGATATGCCGATCTCTAACCCTTTGATGCCAAAGTTAACATCGATGCAATATATGGACAAAGTAACGGTACGAATAGCAGAGTTTTGGACTTACCTTATTTAGAAGTATATGGTATCTTTTGTAGTGAGAAATGGCAGTTCAGTTCCCTTAATGCTCGATGTGGGACAAGTTCTTTATTTGCAAGGAAATAATTGTGCTCATACCATGCCGGCCACTGTTGGTGATTCCGATTGGTATGGCCACCGGGCTCTGTCCTCCACAACGACTCTGGTAATCTGTGTGGAGACCCTCGACTGGCAGGCAAATTGTATTTCTCCGGTGGCGGTGCTCATGATATGTTAGGTATAAACAAGGACAGTAGCAGACAAAGCTGGGTGTGCGAAAATTGATAAGCAAATTATCATACTGAATTCAGTTTCCAAGTCTAATCTTGACCTTTGTTTCTTGAATTTCGTTATTCCGAAACTTGTTGGAAGATTTGTCTTGTATCAAAACTTTGCTAAGTTTCTTGGAGTCCATGATTTCTGGAGCATGCCATCATATCAAATTTTGGATGAACAAAGTAATTTAACTTTTTAATAGTTTTTCACCTCAAAAGTATTTAAAAGTTTCTGTTGTGCGCTTTATGAAAACTTATTAAACAAATGCCTTGCGAGACCTAAACTCCCAACTTGCACCGCCGTACTCATCTCCATCGTCGCATATGCAAAAACAATGCATGATGACCATCTCCGTAAATCCCACAAATCGGAGTGCAGAGCTTCGTACATGCTACCACCCATTGGAGCGATAAGGCTTCCACTGCTTTGATTAGGGTCCAAAGATTGAGCCTCTACATCGATCATCCTGCTTTGCAGCCCGCAACATTCAAACTGGGCCGGTCATCACATGCCTCCCATGTCACCATCATTCTTTAGCCTCCCTCTGCATGGTCGAACCCGACCCAAATTATCAGAGACATGTTGACCTGGGAGGCCCGCCTCCAAACATCAGAGGCCATTTACTTCCCATGTCAGGGAAGCATGGGAACACCGCCACTTGATATGTGGGAGAACTCCGGTTGTGAACAAACAAAGTTGACTATGGATTGCCGTAAGAAGACAGAAAAGAGGCTGAGAGGGGAGGTCTGGTTGGTGCAGGTGCTGATTGCCATTGATGGAGTCCCCAGTCATGGTGGCTAGGGTTTTGGAGAAATAGGAGGAGGTTCATTGGCATCCGATACTAGCATTCAAAATAATTTTTAAATGGGGAATTCTTTTTTGTCAAAGTACAACTTATCTCAATTTTATTTTAGTTATACGACTAAGCAATTTTCATTTTATAATACTATGATTATAAAAGGAGAGTGAAATTTGCAATTCCCTTTTTACATTCCACACCCCCTCCTTAGTTTTTATCTCTAAACGTTATGGTCACAACCTCCTAATGGCATGATGAAACTCAGTGTCGTCGGGTTTTGTAACGTCCCGTATCTCAATTACCCGTTTACTAGTCAATTGGACGGTAAACGACCTTTATTTTCACTTTTACTATCGTTTCAGTACGTTTAGTGGCCCTAAAAGTTGACTTTTTGTTCGGGTCAAAATTTGAGAAAATTTCCTTCATGAAAGTTGTAGAGGACGTTAAACCGAGCGCATGCATATGTGGTCTGTAGAAATCGGAGTTCGTATGCGAATGTTATGAGCGAAATAAGGAAGTTACTGTTCATGGTAAGTAGTATATATTTGAAAAAGTTACTGTGGCCGGTAAGTTTTTTTCTTTCTCTTTCTCTCTCCTTTCTCCCGCGTTTTCTCCCTCTCCTCGGCGCTCTCTGCAACTCCGGCCATCTCCCTCTTCCGGCCACCTAGGAGCGAACAATCGGCACCGGTCGACTCTTCTACTCCTACCCAACCTCCCCACGACGGTAACTCACGGCGGCTTGGCTGGAAAATGACGCATCGGGTCCTTGAAGTTTCACTGTAGCAGTTTGGAATTTCCGTAGATTTCCGGCTATTCCGGCCGTCTCCGGCCACCAAACCGGCGTCGAAGGTTTGGTTTTTGCCGGTGATCATTTCCCCTAAGGTCATTCACTTCAATTTGCAACGTGGAGGTCGAATCGAGGAAATTCCCAAACCTAGGGTTTGGAATTTCTGGGTTTTCTTCACCGGTTGATTTCGACTGTTTCAAGGTAAAATTAGATTGTGTTGTAGTTGAGAAAAAGATTGGGCGTGTTGAGTAGTTGTTGCTGCCAAAATTTGGTGGCCATCGAAGGTGGTGGCCCACGCGCCGTCACTGTAGGTCGTGCGTGGAGGCGCGTAGGGCTGCTTTTTAATTTCAATTTATAGCCTATTAAATTCTATAATTGTTGTAGAGGTTGAATATGTGATTTTGGTTAATTTTGGGAGAAGTTTGACATGGATTATGAATTTCCGAAGTTTGGGAGTTTCGGTTGTTAATTTATGGGAATCCGACCTTCGGATTTCCCTTGTTCCGATATGGAATACATTAATCGACGGATGGATATTAATGGTGAAGTTTGGTAAGGATTGGTGGAGTTTTTGAATCGATTATAAATTTCTAAAGATTTGGATTTTGGTTAATGTTAATCGTGAATCCGATTGTTGGATTTCCTCCATAATTGTTATATAGTTGAAATCGACGAGTGGGCAGTGTTGGTGAAGTTTGATTGGATGTGGAAGAGGATTGGAGAAGTTGAGGTTATGGGTTTTGAGATTAATTATTGATTATCGTAAATATTTATTGAATTGTTGTTTGCGGAATATAATTGTGTACAGGACGAGATACCGACCTATCGCTCGACGAGGATCCTTACGCTTGGATACCACGTTAGCCATATACTGTGAGTGGATTTTTGATTTTAAGTGATGCATGCAATATTGTTTCGTAGTTAATTATTACATTTATTTATTTGAGAATATAAATTGATTTATCTCGGTTATAATTTGAGAATGATTTTGGCTCTAAGTTTTAAAAGGATATTGCGAATTTTGAAATAATGTATGATTTGCTATCGATGGTGATTTTAGTTTCGGATTGTAAAGTGATTTCAGATTTGATTATGTTTTGAGATTTATGAAATATTATAAAGTGATTTCGGGAATGATTTGTTTTCGGATTTTAAATGGAATTTTCGTCGAGGAGATGATTGATTTAATTATTTTTTTAGCGTGTGGGACACGCTGTTGATTTTTGTGACTCACTACGAGAATTTCCGGGTACGGTTGGGAATCGTACTCGTGTTTTCTTTATTCGCGGGACTTATGGGGAAGCCTTATAGATTTACTGGTTTTTGAATGGTTTTTACCCGCCATACCTGGGTCGCTATATTTTATTGCTAGCTAGCCTATTAGTACTCCTCCCTGCTTACTATGTGTTCGTGGGTGAGTAAGAGCAGAGCATGGGATGCTCCAGAGTGTGGGACACTCCGACCCGAGCCTGGGAGGCTCCCTTCTTTCGTATGGTGAAATTTCTTCCCCATATTTTATCGTTGCTTGACTAGCGGGGCTAGTCTGATTTTCACTGTAGACAGCGGGGCTGGTCTTATCTTCTTGAGAAACGGTATTTTGATTTTACAATATATTTGTTTTTCGAATCTTGTGACTAGCGGGGCTAGTCGGTTTACCGTTTGAAATCCTTGGATTTAAAGTTAAATGTGTTTTACCATTTGTGCATGCATCGAGTTTTTAAAGGAATAAATGTGGGAAAGTAGGAAATCATTTTTCTTTGAAATTATTTATTTTTGTCCACTCACGCTAACGTTTTTATGTACTTTCCCCTGGGCCCTTTGGTTTCCAATGCCCAGATTGCAGAGTAGTTGATTCGGCATACTAGGATTCGAGGCATAGCATCTGCAGCAGTCATTTTCATATTGTAGGTTAATCGTTGAACCTACGTGTATTATGAATTCCTTCTCTCTTTTAGATTGCTCTGATAACCTGTGGGACAATTATTGTAAAATTTGGGTTATGTTGTATTGTTCGGAATTTAGTTGTAAATTGTAAATTGTGGAGTTGTTGGATTTTGAGGAGCAGGGTGGCTCCAGGAGATTATGGATGATTTGTTAGAAGTGTGATTGAAATTCTACAGGTTTTGGGTAGTCCATTTTTAGGGGTAACTCTGTTGAATTTTCGGTAGAGTTATTCCTAAGGTGGGCCCCACAGGGCCACCTCGGATTTCAGGGTGAAATTCGGGGCGGGTCCTGTCAGGTTTCATCTCCGGTGATAACATAATAGGAAATCTGTAATTTTGGTAATTATGCTTCGTTGTAATAGAGTTATCTTGCTGATATGTCATCGCTATGTAAAAGCAAATGGAGAAGCTGGCCATGCACTATTTGCTAATTGGTGTTTGTTTGAATATATGTATTTGGTAGAGACTCCTGATATCATTTCGAGAGAACCCTAAATACTTATTGTCATCGGGGGTTTACGCTCAATGTCCCCCCTTGTATTCGACAGTTTCATTAATCAAGGTTTGAGGGCAGTTGCATCAGACATTTACACAAAGAAAAAAAGAATATTTAAAAACTCAAATGAGAGTGTAGATTGTAATATAGAGAGTTAATTTCAATGTCTTTATAAAAGTACATGTAGGATTAGCATAAAAACAAATGAAAAGAGGAGAAGATTGCAAACAATTATAGGCAGTATAAATTAGTTCAATGAAGCTAGCTAGTACAAATCTTAGGAAATTCAATCCAATCATTTGGGTTGAAATGCATTGTTAAAAGAATTGAAAAAATGAATTTGTGTTTGTTTGTTGGGGGAGAATTCAGTACACCGACATAAATGGATG
The DNA here is from genome assembly GCF_002994745.2 of Rosa chinensis. NCBI lineage: Eukaryota > Viridiplantae > Streptophyta > Magnoliopsida > Rosales > Rosaceae > Rosa > Rosa chinensis. Next base: position 15,181,278 of record NC_037091.1, on the reverse strand, counting down.
GTTAGATTATATTAAATACACTCTTAGGTTATTAATAAAAATATTAATTATAAATATTATGGGTTGAGATCATCTTATAAATGTTTGGTCATTTGCACCGTCGCGTCGATACATAGAATAATTTTCTTTGTTTGGAAAACGAACCACCATCCCTATCCCGAAAGCAACATTTGATGAGAATCGATGTTTATGATTAGTTATTTACAGATTACGACAACTGAACATACTGTTTTTTCAACTTTCCATGAATTTGAAATTTGTTGGAAAAATGATTGGCTCCTTTGCGTGGTGCTTCAATGTTTATCTCAATGATGTCAATTCGAGTATTATTAATATGCATTCTATCTTATATCGTTTTGAACTAACCTGGTCTAGATATCTATGCTCATCTAATGATATATTATTGATCTGTATAGACAGATATGAATTGTGATGAACGGGTGAAATTTATGAACGTAACTGGGTAGTTTTTGTAGTTTTAGTGGGAGTGAGTAATTGTGTATTTTAAATAGTAGGAAATCGATCGATAATACCAAACACTAAAGTAGGTGTATCATATGCATAAAAAACAGATTAATTAACATTGTATAGTTAATTTAACAAAGTGGCTTGGAAATGGTTAATTAGTGGACCAGAGAAATAAAGGATGGACAAAATTGGAAAAAATAATAACAATTAAAAAAGAAAAGAAAGAACAAAATAGAGTATGATCAATTATCATTTTCCATTATAATTAGTCATGTGAGAAGGAAATTTGAACTCAAATGGGTGTAGAGTCTAAACGAAATGGTATTGGATCCAAACTATTTGAAAGATATTGATGCGAACCAAAAAGTACCGACTCCAATTCTATCATTGAGTCCCTGCAAAGATAACAACTCATTTGTCACCAAAGATATTAGCACTGTTGAAAATTTGGTATAGAAGTGCGCCGTTGGCATAGAGTTTGACAACTACACCGGAATGCACCTTCTATAAGTCTCTAACTACAGTGGGGTAGCGTTTGAACTTTGAAGCTGACATGGGAAAAGGATACACGGTGAGGGTAAAATTATTAGAGAGGAAATATCACACTTTAAAAAACGACAAATAAATATATAACTTATAAGTAGCTGACTCACACTTAATTGTACCGATGTTTTTTGTGATTAAAATCTAATAGTTAATGAGTAATTAAGTTGAGATAATATCAGTACAATATTGAGCAACGGGCCACATTTGTCACTATTTAATAAAAATTACCAAAGATTAAGTAGGATAAGCAGTAGGAGTCAAATGTGGCACGATATGTAAAGTCAGAGAGGACTTGTAAGCAACTTCGACATGGAGTTATGCATGCTGTGGTGATGGAGGGCTAGCTTCTTGAAACCCTTGCTGCATCCGCGGCACTGTAGCCGCTTTCGAGAGCCAAGACTCGTCGAATCAGGCATAGTTGGTTCATTTCCACGGTGTTTGAGAGACCAAATTTGCGTGATCAATAATCAGCAACAAGTTAATTTAGTGATGTTCGTATGTCGTCATACTTTGAATTTTGTTTTTCTATTTTTCAATACAATTTAAGAAAAATAGAACGTTTTTGGGTGTTTGAGGTGATATGCAGGAACACGTAGTCGGAAAAACAAAGCCTTGCACGAAAGCAACGTAAGACTAGAAGACATTGGTTTGGCGAAGATCGACACTGACACTACCTACCACTACCATACCATATCCTTTGCTGTATTACACTAACTATAGAGCATGCATGTCACGTCTTACACCTTCCTGCATACTATACACATTTATAAACAATGCCCGCCAACAATTATTGAAGGAAACCCTTTGCTAGCTACTACTAACTAACAATTTCATTAATCATCTTCAATAATTTAACTAATCCAAAAGAAGAATCTTAACACTAATGGTTGACACCTAGCAACCCTAATAAATTGGACACTAGTTTAATTCGCTGGTTTTGGGACAATTATAATATTGGAGTTTGGGGGAAAAAAAAATAACCAAAGTCGGAGACTCGGAGTTATGCATTGAATCAAAAAAAAAAAAAAATAGTCGGAGTTATGCATCTAATATCCGAGGCCGTAGCCCAGGTAGCCAGCTCTAGCTAAGTACTTATTTTGGGTAAACGTAGGTAGCTAGGTAACAGCCATTGGATCAAACTCTAACTACCAGCCTCGATTCATTTTAGCTAGTTCATTATTTAGCTCTATAAATTTTTACGGAAAATATTTAGCTACACCGTTCCCATTTATATTTTTAATTTATTTTTTCTACTCTATCTCTGCAAGGTGGCACTCTTTGAATAGAAATGATGTGATTGCTTTATATGGGCGTCAATCAATTTTTATTTTTGTTCAGAAACTTGTGTGCTAGGGGATTCCAAAAAGCATTAACATTGCTTTATTATGAAGGCAAGTGGTGTGTAAGAGTGATCCAAGACTTAATTGGTCTTTAGAGGTCAATTAACAGCAAAACAACAAGAATTCTACAGCTGTGATATGGTGTAGTGGGAATGGAACCTCTTTAAGCTCTAGCTACGTAGCTTCTCATATATACCCGAATGGCCATGCAATTTGCAATTCGATAAAATCTGGACGTCATCAATTATCATCCTTATTAGCTGTCTTTGGTCCCAGACTCCCTCATATACACCCAAGCCAAGTCAACCCAAATCTCGTCCTGCGAACGCATGCATATTTCCCATTTTCCCAACCACTTCAAAGCCACCAGTACCACTGTACTGCTACAGCTGCCTGGTTCCTTCTCCTTTCCACCACTATATATACCCTCGCCACTTCCATGCATATAATCGAACACTTCCCTCTTCTGCCTTCCCATTTCAGTATCTGACCGAAACACCATGGTTAAGATATATGCTGTAGTTTTGGTTATGTTCTTCAACATCTTGGTGGCCTCATCGGCTGGTAACTTCAACCAAGATTTTGATATAACATGGGGCGATGGGCGCGCCAAAATACTCAATAATGCGCAGCTACTCACGCTGTCCCTTGACAAGACTTCCGGGTCGGGGTTCAAGTCCAGGAATCAGTACCTGTTTGGAAAAATTGATATGCAGATTAAGCTCGTGCCTGGTAACTCTGCCGGTACCGTTACAGCTTACTATGTGAGTATACTCATTGAAGGACCTCTCTCTTTCTGTCCAGTTAAATATTTGAACTACAGTACAATATAATATGTCTTTAGTACTCTTTACGTATATATCAAGAACCTGTTTTACTACGGGCATGTCTTTATGTTTCTGTGCATTATTTCAGCTATCTTCGTTGGGGTCGGCTCATGATGAAATAGACTTTGAGTTTCTTGGCAACCTAAGCGGAGATCCTTATATTCTACACACAAATGTTTTCACACAAGGCAAGGGAAATAGAGAGCAGCAATTTTATCTTTGGTTCGATCCCACCAAAGACTTCCACACCTACTCCGTCTTGTGGAACCCTCAAAGCATCATGTAAATGTTATAACTCCATCTCTCTACTTCGCAGGTGGCTAATGTTTTATATTGTGACAGTGTCGGTAAATAAATTATTCTGTGGCTGTAATCCTAAATTTTGAAATTAATTAGTTGCATGTTAAGCAATAATTTGTGAAATAAATTATTAGACTGAACGTGTTACATTTTTTTCGTATGGATATGAACAATGTGCTATGTATTTCTAATATGCATCTATTAAATATTTTTCATTAACCAGATTCTCTGTCGATGGCACACCTATTCGAGAGTTCAAGAATTTAGGATCGAGGGGAATCCCATTCCCCAAGAACCAAGCAATGTGGATCTACTCAAGCCTTTGGAACGCAGATGACTGGGCGACACGCGGTGGACTTGTGAAGACAGACTGGAGTAAAGCTCCATTCACAGCCTCGTACAGAAACTTCAACGCCCAAGCATGCATTTGGTCTTCTGGTTCTTCCTCTTGTTCTTCTTCTCGTTCTAGTTCTTCAAAAGAGGCGTGGTTCACCCAATCATTGGATGCCACAGGGAAAGAAAGAATCAAATGGGTTCAAAAGAACTATATGATCTACAACTATTGCAAGGATACCAAGCGCTTCCCACAGGGACTTCCTCTTGAATGCACAGTAGCTAGTTGATTTTCCTGCATGTTGTAATATCACTATATGTAATTAATCTGCTGTAAAATTAAAAGGACTGGCTAGGATTTGTTTTTTTTAATTTTATTTTATTGTGTATCTTGATGTTGCAACATGATTAATATATTAATAAGAGAGAATATCACAAATGGTCACTCAATTTTTATCTATTTGACACTTTGGTCACTCAACTTTAACTCTGTTATTCACTTTAGTCACTTCGTTAATTTTTTTCATTAAATAAAATTATTTGCCACAATATTAATGATATTTTCGCCCAACCAATTGTGAAAAATTGATAAATATGTATTAGAATGATTGGGAGAAGTAATCAAAGTGAGATAAAATGCCCCTTGAGTGACTAAAGTGATTGACAGTGTAATAGTAAGTGTCGAATGAGTCATAATTGAGTGACAATTTCTAGAATTCTCTCAATTAATAAATATCAACTTTTGGTACACATACCGATAAAAGAGCTTCTCTATTCCTATGAAATTAATTAGAACACAATTGGTAGAAAACGGATAAAGTATTCAATATGATGGATGGCCATGCATGCAATTTAGAAAGCTTAGACATCATCATCTTCATTAGCTGTCTGTGGAATTTTGGATACCTCCAAATCAATGAGAAAACTAAGCCAAGTCATAAGTTAACAGATATCTTCTCATCCACTCGCATGCATAATCCCAACCACTTCAATACCACCGGTACTAACTAGTACATCGATAATGCATGGCAGCTGATATTACTGACTTGTAAGATAGTGGCCGGAGAACTTGTGAGTTTAATCAATATGATATAATCCTCCGGAGATCAAAATGAAACTTAGTTAATCTTCTCTCAAATCCGCATTTGACCATGATCGATACTCTAAATCACATAAAAGAAAATAAAACAGTTTAGCCATACAATGAGCGATATTCGAGGTAGAATACTTCTTTTAGCTTTTTCTAACAATTATTTGGGAGATTGATAATTATAGCTACGTTCCACCCTCAAACTCTGCCCTAGCAAACCCTAGCAGTAGCAGCCTTAGCTTACGTACGCCATTCTTGATTCATTGTATAAATTCATGATCTGAATTATTATTTGTTATTAATATATAACTTATATACAGTGATATCTTATTTCTAATATCTTTCTATTAAACATTTGCTATGCAAGATATTGAGTAAATTAAAACTCGTTCTATCATATATAAATTTGATTCACCTTGATTTTTCTTCAAAATTTATGTTTTAGAAATCATATAACTACATATAAGACTATAGTATTAAAAATGACAAATATCAATCCGTTTTTATGTTCATATTTTTCATTACATTTCATTTTAAATACTTAAGTATCGAATTTTATAATTTACCATTTTCATATTTTATGGCTAAATTTTTCAAAATATTTTTTACTAAAACTTACTGAATTATTTACGTATATATTCGTGACATTTAATTTCCGTCCCGATTTCCGAATATTACTAACTATGCACCAGCACCACGAAATCAACATTTGATAAGGAACGATGTTTATGTTTAGTGGTTTACTGATTACGACAACTGAACATAAAAAATTGTTGGGACACATGATTAGCTCCTTTGCATGGTCCTTCTTTATTTATCCCAATGTTGTCAATTCGAGTACTATCAATGAGACTCTATCTTATCGTTTTGGACTAACCTGCTCTAGATATATCTATGCTCATCCAATGACATATCATCGATCTGTACATACAAAATATGAATTATGTACCGGGGAGATTATGAAAGTCGCTGGTATTTTCTGTAGTATCAATTTGGAGTGAGTACTTTTGTTTTTCCCATTTAACCTCCTGCATGTTAAAGTAGAAAATCGATTCATAATAAATTGAGTGATATATGTTAACTCATATTGTCCGGCACCTATGTAACACAACCACTGTTGAACAAAAATGACAATTAAATGATGTGACAGTGACACATTAGCTGTTACATGAAGTGAGTTATAGGTGGCCGCTACACTTTTTAAAAGTCATAGCCAGAACTGAAGAAGAACAGTGTCAGGGTTGAAAAGGTCGGGGACTAAGTAGGAGGAGCGGTAGGAATCAAAGGTGTCCCAATCTGCAGAGTCGAAGAGGACTTGGACGCTTTCCAAAAACTGGGTGGCAGCTTCGCTTCAGGATAAGTCGTGGTGATGGAAGGCCAGCTTCGTGAAAGCCTTGCGGGTGTTGTAGCCACTTATGAGACTCGAGGTCTGGGTGTTGGTGGCAACCAATTTTCCATATTCACTTTATCAATAATTTGTTACAAGTTAATATAATTATATTCAAACGTCGTCATACTTCGAGTTTTGTTTTTGTATTTTTTTTAATTCAAAGAAGAAAAAAAAAGAATAACAATCTTGGTAATGGTATTTGAGGTGATGTGCATAACTACGAACTTGGAAAAACAAAGGAATGTATCTTACGCCCGCCCCAGAGAACCAGCTCTGCACGAAAGCAACGTAAGACTAGACGACTGCGGTTTGGCGAAACTGACATTGACACTAGCACATTGCTGTAATACAAGAACTAAACGTCTTAGACCTTCCTGCATACTGTTCAATGCCCGCCAACAATTATTGAAGGAAACCCTTTGGCTAGCTACCCTATAATCATCTTCACTATTTTAAGGGGAGTGAAAGTTGCACTCCTTAGATTGTAAATCACACTCCCTCTTTGTTTTTTAATATTTTCTTCGTTTTTGTGGTATGTGAGTTTCCATTAGTACCCTTTTAAGTTATTTCTAAAAAAGTTATTTCTCCTTCAAATGGTCTTCGTCCCCAGAAAAGTTACTTCACCCTTTTTAAGCTATGAGAACTGATCATCGCAAAAACTGGTCTTCATCCCCATAAAGCTGGAAAATCCAATTTTGAATGAGACCCAATCTCATGTCATTTACAACGACAACTCCAAGTACGATCTCAGAGCCATTTTTGGTATTGCAGCCTACCCAAAATCCCAATTGCAAACAGAGATTGAAACTAATTGCAAACTATTCAAAGTCTCAGTTGGTTCAGCATCATCTTCTTCCTCCTCGTTGTGGTTGATTCATAGGATACAAGCATCAGATTGGGACAAGGGTCTCATTCTGGCTCCCACCTTCCACTTCCACTCTAATTCCGATGATGATTCCGTCTGTTCGCTTAACCATTCGGACCATTCCTCACCTCTATATCTCCACAGCGACGGCGGCGGCCTCATGGACTATATGGACGGCGGTCCAGACGGCATGAATCCGTACCCGCCGCAGGGGTATATGCACATGAACTACATGAGGAACAAAGCGACGTCGTCTGTGGTGTACCAGCAGAAACCCATGAGCCCCGAGAACCTGTACCTTATGGGTGAATCCTCTAATTCATCAAATTGTCCTCACCCTTTAGACGGCGGCGCTAATCCTTTCCCTATTCTAGGTATTCCAATTACGGCAGTGGAACTAACGGTGGGTATTACGGTAATTCCTCACATGTGCATCCTTATGGGTGTCCTCGCCACCAGCTTCCCTGTCAAAGTCGCCGCCTCCACCACCTTTGTCGCCGAGAGCTTCGACCTGGGACTTCATAAACTCGTTCGAAAGCATAGAGAGTTCTCGTGAGGGAAGAAAGAGAGGTATAAGGATATAATGGGAAAGACATGTAAAGAAAATTATAAAAATATAAAATATAGAAAGTGGGACTGTGGAAGTGTGGTTTATAATTTGAGGATTGTAAATTTCAGTCCCCTATCTTAATCGATCCAAAAGAAGAATCTTAACACTGTTAGTTTAATTACGCTATGATGTATTTTTCTAGTCGTTGCTTTATAAAATATTTAATTTTTGAATGACTTAACAAGCAATGCATGTGTAATATTCATGGCTATAGTCCAGCAGTTCTGAACAAAAAAAAGTTACGACTTATATTCTACTTATTGTAAATTTATTGTGGATTTAAGTAACATCCACTATGCATCATTCAAAGTTTCAAACCCTAGCAACCAGCATCGATTCATTTTTGTTTAACATTTACCTCAATATTATACAATTTTAGAGATAATATATATTTAGCTAGCCCATGCCATCCCATTCAAAATTTTAACTGTCTTGGCATCGTGGCAATCTATGAAAAGACGTGATGGGATAAGAGGTTACACCATCATTATTATTCAATTACTAGGTGCTAGCGGACTCCAACAAGCTTAACATCGCTTTCTTGGGAGGGCAAGTGATGATTTAGAGTGATCCAAGACTTTAATTGATGTTAGAACGGCAAAGCAAAAAAGATTCTACAACTGTGAAATAGTGTATTAGGAATGCAAGCTCTCTAAGAGTATCTTTAGCAGACTCTTTATTAAGGTTCTTTAGCTATTTTGGAGAGCATGTTTAGCTTTTTATCTATTTTAGCAGCTGCACTAGATTCTTAATTGAGTGGCTCTCTATTATAACTTTTAGCTATCTCGCTCCTAAATATAGAGAGTGGGATGATGCTCTCTATAATTTAAAACATGTTATAAAGTATTGACTTACTTTGTAGAGAGCAAGAAATATATAAAGAGAGATGAGGGGAAAATGGAGAAGTATGTTATTCAGTCTCAGAGGCCTCCCTTATATAGAGGTAAGATTTACATGATAAGTGTTAAAACTATTGAGATATTACATGTAGGTCCCTAACTAATAACGTGGACAGCCACATAAGAATTAATATTTACAACACTCCCCCTTGGATGTCCACCAATTGATGATGGTGTTGGACGCGCTTACTGTTGCCTCGTTAAAAACCTTGTCAGATAACAAAAATTCAGTGGGATAAAAATAACCCTGGTCGAAGGATAAAAAGAGCACAACGCGCATATGTCTTAGGTAACATGTTTCTTGATGCTCCCCCTGATCTTTGCATGCATCGCTTGATAGCTTTGAGAGTCGTCTCAATCCAATCCCTTCCACTAACTTCTGGAAAGTGCACTTAGGTAGATATTTGGTGAATAAATCAGCCAAGTTTTCATCGGATCGAATTTGCTTCACTGTAATTTCTTGATTCTTTTGAAGCTCATGAGTATGGAAGAATTTTAGTGCGATATGCTTAGTCTTGTCACCTTTGATGAATCCTTCTTTAATCTGAGCAATATAAGCAGCATTGTCTTTATACATGACTGTTGGATTGTCAGTTACTGAAGGTAAATCACAAGTGCTTCGAATATGGCGAATCATGGATCTTAACTAAAAACATTCTCGGCCAGCTTCATATAATGCAATTATTTCTGAATGATTAGAGGAAGTTGCCACGAGTGTTTGCTTAGATAATCACCATGAAATTGCCGTGTCTCCACAAGTAAAAACATATCCTGTTTGAGAGCGACCTCTATGAGGATCAGAGAGATATCCTGCATCAGCATATCCAATAATCGTGGGATTATCAACAGATTTATTTGTATAAAATAAACCCATATCTGTTGTACTACGAAGGTAGCGTATAATGTCTTTTACGCCTTTCCAATGGCGTGATGTTGGACCAGAGCTATATCTTGCCAACACACTAACTGCAAATGCAATGTCTGGTCTTGTACATTGTGCCAAATAAAGTAGGGCACCAATAGCACTAAGATATGGTACTTCTGGACCAAGGATAATTTCGTCATCTTGTCTTGGACGAAATGAATTTTTCATAGTGTCAAGACTCTGAACAACCATTGGGGTACTCAGTGGGTAAGCCTTTTCCATACCAAATCTCTTCAGAATTTTTTCGATATAAGCAGATTGATGGACAAGAATCCCATTATCCAAATGCTCAATCTACAGCCCAAGGCAATACCTTGTTTTTCCAAGGTCTTTCATTTCAAATTCTTTCTTTAAATATTCAGCAGTTTTTCCAAGTTCTGAAGAACTTCCAATCAGATTCATGTCATCGACATAAACTGCGACTATTGCAAAACCAGAATTTGATTTCTTAATGAACACGCAAGGACATATTGGATCATTGACATATCCTTCCTTAAGTAGATACTCACTGAGGCAGTTGTACCACATTCGTCCAGATTGCTTCAATCCATATAAGGATCGTCTCAGTTTGATTGAGTACATATTGCGTGGTTTTGTAGTTGTTTCAGGCAACCTAAGTCCTTCTGGGACTTTCATGTAGATATCAGTATCTAACTCACTATATAGGTATGCAGTAACAACATCCATAAGTCGCATATCAAGTTTTTCCGAAACTACTAAACTTATTAGATAGCGGAATGTGATAGCATCCATTACAGGAGAATATGTTTCCTCATAATCTATCCTAGGCCTTTGTGAAAAACCTTGTGCAACAAGTCGCGCCTTATATCTTGCAATCTCATTTTTCTCATTACGTTTTCTTACAAATACCCATTTATATCCAACCGGTTTGACATTGGGTGGTGTTTGGACAACAGGTCTGAAAACACTGCGTTTTTCTAGAGAATTTAATTCAGTTTGGATTGCATCTTTCCATTTGAGCCAATCATGTCTCTGTCTACATTCACTAACAGAGCGAGGTTCAGTGTCATCGTCTTTTATTATTTCAGTAGCTACTGTGAATGAGAATATATTGTCTATGATCATATCTCTACGATCCCACAACTCATTGGTGTACACATAGTTTACGGAAATTTTCTTATTTTTAGGTACCTGAGCCTCTTCATGGGCTAGTGTCTCACCGATGTCATTTTCCTCTTCTAAAGTCACAGAATCATGAATTGTGGATCGGACATTAATGTCTTGCCCAATATTCTCTTCAGGGGCGATTTCATTTAGATTCAGATGTGCCTTTGAACCTACAGGTCTGCCACGCTTCAGGCGTGCAACAGATGGCTCATTGGCCGCCACATTAGTCTGTCTAATTTGGACATTAATTCTTGCCGGCGCATTTATTGCTGGGATATGTGATCTTGTCACTTTTGTTGTGTCAGTGAATGCATCAGGCATTGTGTTAGCAATATTTTGAAGGTGCAGAATCCTTCGTACTTCAATTTCACTTTTTTTAGTACGAGGAACAAGATGAGATATAGTGGGTGCAGTCCACATTAATTCATGACGTTCATTTAGAACAGTCTTATCTCCCCCTAACGGCAGGAATATTGTCTCATCAAAATGGCAATATGCAAACCGTGCAGTGAAGGTATCACCCGTCATGGGTTCTAAATACCGAATAATTGATGGTGAATCAAAGCCAATATAGATTCCCAATCGACGTTGAGGGACCATTTTTGTACATTGTGGCGGTGCGATAGGCACATAAACAGTACAACCAAATGTTCGAAGATGGGAGATATTGGGTTGGCTCCCAGAAACAAGTTGTAATGGGGAATACTGATGGTTGGCTATGGGCCTCAACCGAATTAAAGCTGCTGCATGAAAATTGCATGTCCCCATGCAGAAACTGGCATCTTTGTTTTCATTAGCAAAGTGCGCGCTATTATTTGAAGTCGCTTAATAAAAGCTTCTGCCAAACCATTTTGTGTATGAACATGAGGAACCGAATGTTCAATTTCAATTCCCATAGACATGCAATAATCATCAAAGGTTTGAGATGTAAATTCACCAGCATTGTCTAAATGAATGGACTTGATAGAGTAGTCCGGGAATTGAGCTCTTAATTTAATTATCTGAGCAAGTAGTTTGGCAAATGCCACATTACGGGTAGACAAGAGGCAAACATGTGACCATCTTGTAGAGGCATCAACTAGGACCATAAAATATCGAAATGGTCCACAAGATGGGTCAATAGGTCCACAAATGTCCCCTTGAATTCTTTGTAGAAAATATAGGGATTCGATATCTATCTTTACATAAGATGGTTTAACCACCAATTTCACTTGTGAGGAGGCTTTGGCTTATAGGTCAAGTTGTTCTTAGTTCATTCATCCCTGCATGCTTCTCATAAGCTAGCTGGAATGACATAGTAACAATTGGAAGCCACAGGTTGGTAAAATCATGTTGTTTTTAATCTTTTTCCCCTTGTTTTATTTATTTTTGAATAGTGTTAGATAATTTACCAATTACGTGCAAAGTGTATGTTTCAACCATCTGTAGGAGGTAATATAGTTTGTCGTCTATTATATATAATGAATTTGGTCTTTTTTTTTTTTTTTGATAAAATGGAAGCATACCAATAGTATGTCCTGGTTCATAGATCAAGAATAGTACAGAAGACTACTCCAATAATACATTTCTGCTCAAAGTAGTCTATGCCACATAAAACACCTTGCCTTGCAGGCAGTCTATTCTACCTAACCTTAAATGCCGAGCACGCAATTGTGGTACGCTAAAGCTAAATACTTCCACAAGACTCATAGAGATAGTTTTACAAGCATAGACAATCAGCCTAACTCAAACATCTAAACGACTATAGGCTCCTGCCCTGTAAAAAGGGCAGACCTCTTGACAAACCCAACTAGCCCATAACCTGAGAACAAAGTCAAACCTAGTCCCAAGCCCAAAGGTACCAAAGACAACACAACAGTAGACGTTAAGCTGCCTCTGTCAACCATCGTCGCCGCCGCCAAGTGTTTAGGCGGATGGCCCCTCCAACGCAGCATCAGCGCCACTCCGCTTAGCGACCTTCACAAATCCACAAAAACTCCCAGCAGTGCTGGAACTGGGAAGAAAGAACAATGAAATCAAACACCCAGTCGGCCAAAACGAGCTACCGATCAGGAACTCCGATCTCAAACCAATCGTCTCCGCAACAGCAGCAACCTCCTCTGCAAACCAAACCTCGACCTCTACCGCTACAGATTTGCACCTAGTTCACCACCGCTGCAATTCCACCGGCCAACTTTGCTGCAAACCACTCTCCAATCTGCAAAAACAACCCTCAAATCCCCTACCCCACCTTAGAACCACGCTTGGCAACAATGAATCGCGCCTCTGCTAGACCTGACGATGAGGAGTAGATCCGTCACCGTCGCTCTCTGATACAAACGATGGCTAGGAGCGACAGCGGCGTCCTGCTAGGGTTTTTTTCTCTCCTCTATCGTATATCACACACACGCATATTGACTTTAGGGTTGAAAACGCTGCATATGAATTTGGTCTTATTAATCACCATCCATGTACAGAAGAGGATTTAATCCTCCGATCCCCTTATAGACATAGTATTCCGTACACGATAACTAAATTAAAAGCATGTCAATTTTGTCAAAAAGATAATTATATCCTTATTATTCAGACCAAAAAACAAAAACAAAAAAGAACTATATCCTTATTATTATTCACTTCCTTCTTTTTTTTTCATGATAAGTTCTTGACTATTACTTTTATGACTCATTTATTGATTTAGAATACTTTTTTCTTGGCTAGTTTATCCACCATGCACTACTTGAACCGAAGGCTAGAGCAAGACATAAGACAATGCAGTCCCAACTTCATTTTCAAAATTTTAACTGAAATGACTAATAAGGATGATAATCGATAACGTCAAAATTTCATCGAATTGCAAATGGCATGGCCATCCATGATGGCAATTGGGAAAGATAGTATCTTCTTCTTCGATGAAGTCGGCCATGATCAAGGTATATATCAGAAGCTACGTAGCTAAAGCCTTAGAGTATCTTTAGCAATGCTAGCCATTTTTGAGTCAAATTTTAGCTAAAGTAACTAAAAAGTCATTTTAGCTAGCCACTTTAGAATTACTTCTGCATCATTGCTCTCTATTTTAGCTAGTTTTGGATTTATATTATTTTTTAAATGAATATTAAATAGTTTAAATGTATTTATAAATTACATAAAATAACTTAAAAGGAATGTTTTGCTGTAAATATTAATTCTTATGTGGCTGTCCACGTTATTAGTTAGGGACCTACATGTAATATCTCAATAGTCTGAACACTTATCATGTAAACCCTACCTCTATATAAGGGAGCCTCTGAGACTAAATAACATACTTCTCCATTTTCCCCTCATCTCTCTTTATATATTTCTTACTCTCTACAAAGTAAATCAATACATTATAACACGTTATCAGCACGATTTGCTCTTCTATTCTTACTCTATGATGATCCTGATGTTTTATGGTGCAACGTCGTTGCCTTGAACTATAAAACATGATCTATGAGTTCATTCTCTTTAGAATTCCCATTTGTTTACTTTACTGGTGCACTGAGCTTTGCAAATATCTTTCACGTCATCACCATACTGATGCCATGCAATCTTGATTCAATTAATCAACATATCTTCTGATGGCCTATGTATTCTTATATTCATAGATGTCCATGTTTGTTGTGATACATGTGCATGATTATCTCTAATGTTGTCACGATATGTATATAAGATATATGTTATTAACATAATGCATATATCTTTGCTGTTTCATTTCTTATCGCATATCTGATATTTATTTCATTAAATTTATCTTATATGTTCTATCAATTAAGCATACTTAATATTCATAATACAACTGAACCTGAAGTTTCACTACTGCTACTCGAGCCAGAAGTTTCGAGTACATATCCGTTTGAACCCAAAGTTCAAAAATTCAGAATTTTAGAACCTGAAGTTCTAATTATAAGAACATGAACCTGAAGTTTCGTACATATAATTGCGATCCAACGTTCATTTTATTTTTCGAACCTGAAGTTTCGACACTAATTGCTTATTTGTTAAGAACCTGTAGTTCTAACACTATATATGGATCCTAACATACCTCATCTTCATTATGGCAGGAAGATGACGAATTTGGCAAAATTGGATTTTGTTGCCCTTGACATCTCTTGCAAGAACTACCTGTCTTGGGTCCTTGATGCCGAGATTATCTTGAAGCCCAAAATCTTGGGCCTACAATCAAGGAAGGAAACTTAGCGTCCTCACAGAATAAAGCGAAGGCCATGATTTTTCTGCGCCACCATCTCCATCAGGGATTAAAGGACGAGTACTTAACTGTCAAAGACCCACTTGAGCTATGGATAGGTTTGGCAGATAGGTTCGCTCACCAAAAGACTGTTGTGCTCCCTAGGGCACGTTATGAATTGACGCATCTGCGCCTTCAAGATTACAGTTCTGTGATAGATTATAATTCCACCATGTTCAGGATCACCTCCTAAATGTGTGGAGAAACTGTAACTCAGGCCATGATGCTTGAAAAGAGCTTCTCCACTTTTCATGCCTCAAATATGGTCTTACAGCAGCAATACAGAGAAAGAGGATTCACCAAATATTCTAATCTCATCTCTTGTCTTCTGGTGGCTGAGCAAAACAATGAGCTCTTAAAGAAGAACCATCAGTCTCGCCCTACAGGATCACAACCATTCCCTGAAGCGAATGCTACTTTTACTAGTGGTCATGGCAATAGACGTGGTGGAAGGCATGGCAAAGCCCGTAACCGTGGTCATGGACGTGGTCAGGGTCGACAAAATGGTCAAGCTCGTGGGGGTTACAACCAGCAGTTGGGCCCAAGGAACAATGCCAAGATTACTAAAGGAAATGGTCAGATAATCAAAACTCATAAAAATGAAGACAATGTTTGTCTTAGATGTGGTGGTAAAGGCCACCGGGCTCGCACCTATCGTGCAGAAGACCATTTGGTGGCACTCTACAAACCTTCTTTGAAAAAGAAAAATGTGGAAACAAACTACATTGACCACTCTGACCCTTGGGATTCATCTGAGCCTATGGACATTACTCCGCTTGATGTCTCAGATTTTTTTTGCGAACAATGGAAGAAATATTGATGATATGACTAGTGGTGGAGTCCTTGACGACAACTAGTTGTCAGCCTATGCTTAGGCACTTTTTCTTTTATGTTTTCCTCGCATTAGTCATATTTCCCTTTGCTTTGGTCTCTATATTGGATGTTTTCATTAGTTGTATTTTTCTCTCTAGTTTGGAAGTTCAATAAAAGAAGAATGTTTCTATTCTATTATATTTTTTTTCCCCGAACAAATTGATTTTCCATTTTTACGTACTTATCAACTCGTGAAACCAACTCGTGCATGGAATGTTTACGTACTTATCTCTGTGCAAGGTATATCACCAATGATTATCATTTTATCACAAGTAGATATCTCAATGACTTTATGTCTTGCGACTATAGTTATCAGTAGGAAGTTGTATTTAAAACTACTTCTTACTAGTCTTCCTTGATTATTTTTGTTTATTTAAACTTTCTTTTGAAAAAAAAGAGAAATTTATATTTCTTTTTGGCGCCCAACTCAATGATTAAATTGTTTTGTCAATAAACAAAAACAATTTTGTGCCTTAGTTAGATTAATTAATTGTTATTATTTCTTTTATGAAGGCATGGAAAGAGATTCCGGGTGCTCTCAATTATGAAGGATGGAGAAGATATATGTCTTGCTGACAGTGCCACTACACATACGATCCTTCGCGATCAGATTTATTTCTCCACTTTGACACATTCTAAAGCCAATATGACTACTATCTCAGGTCCTGCAGACCTGATTGAAGGCTCCGAAAGAGCCCACATTAGGCAACCAAATAGAACTCAATTGTCCATTCAGGAGGCTTTACGCTCTTTGAGATCCAGAAGAAACCTCCTCAGTTTTAGAGATATATGTTTAAATGGATACCACATTGAGACCACAAATGATAATCATGTGGAATATCTTTGCATTACGTCCAATAAAAACTGTCAACAGCAGATATTGGAAAATTTGGTTGCCCTATCATCTAGGTTGTATTACACAACCATTCAACCAATTGAGGCATACCATGTTGTGAACCAGCAGTTCAAAAATCAACATACATTTATGCTTTGGCATGACCGTTTGGGTCACCTTAGATCCACCATGATGCATAGGATCATTACAAATTCCAATGGACATCCATTGATGACTAAACATATTGTTTTGCCAAGCAACCCTTGCAAAGCGGCTGTAACGCGTGTCACTAATGTGGTCGAAAAATGCATGTCCCACATGTTCCATCACCATCTTAATTGAAATAAGAGTCTGGAGACTTCTAATCTTGAGAGAATTTGATTGGGTCAAAGTAGCGTTGGTTCTCAGTTGCTGTACTCGTAACCATTCAACAAACCTTGTAACCATTCAAGACATGAAATTTATATGGTAGATTTGTTGACAAATTGGAGTTCTCAATCTGCAAATTATTCAATTGGAAACTAAAAACAAAAAGAAAATCAAATATTCACTTAAAAACTAGCTAATAAAGACCCGTAATTTAACCAACATGATGGGAGGTCATGAATTAAAAAAATGGATTAATTTCAGTTTACCCCCCTGAGGTTTGGAGGTGAAATCATTTCACCCCCTCTACTTTCAATTTTGAATTTTTACCCCGTAAACTTTTCAATTTCAATCAGCCGTGTCCAATTTTTACTGTTCCGTCCAAATTGGACGTTAAGTTTGACTTTTGAGGGTTAAAATGGTCATTTCAACATAAAAAAATAAATTTTTTTCTTCTGCTTTTTAGTTTTTTAGTTTTTTTTTTTTTTTTAGTTTTTTTTTTTTTTTCTGTTTCTTCGTTTTTTTTTTTTTGTTCTGTTTCTTCATTTTTTTTTTTTTAAATTTTGTCTCCAACCTATACACCACAAGTTATAATAGGTTTATAAAAACAAAAAAAAAACTCTAGGTAGTTGAAAGCCGCTCACTGGTCTACGATATTTGTGACATATCTCCGATAAAGTGAAGAATTTAGGATATATCCCAAATAAAGTGAAGAAATATTTGTAAAAAATAATTTTACACTTTATCTGTAAATAATTATATGTATATCCCCAATAAAGTGAAGAAATATCTGTGCAAAATCATTTTCGGTCTACGATATTTGTGATATATATCCAATAAATTGAAGAATTTTAGGATATATCCCCAATAAAGTGAAAAAATATCTGTAAAAAATGATTTTACACTTTATCTGTAAATATCTGTATATCCCCAATAAAGTGAAGAAATATCTGTGTAAAATTATTTTTTACAGATATTTATTTACAAATAAATATTGGATATATATCACAAATATCGCAGACCAAAAATGATTTTACACAGATATTTCTTCACTTTATTGGGGATATACAGATATTTATTTACAGATAAAGTGTAAAATTATTTTTTACAGATATTTCTTCACTTTATTGGGGATATATTCTAAAATTCTTCACTTTATCGGAGATATATTACAAATATCGTAGACCAGTTAGCGGCTTTCAACCACCTAGAATATTTTTTTGTTTTTATAAACCTATTATAATTTGTGGTGTATAGGTTGAAGGCAAAAAAACAAAACTAAAAAACAGAAAAAAAAAAATTTTAATTTTTTTAAATTTTTTATGTTGAAATGACCATTTTAGCCCTCAAAAGTCAAACTTAAAGTCCAATTTTGACGGAACAGTAAAAATTGGACAAGACTGATTGAAATTGAAAAGTTTAGGGGGTAAAAATTCAAAATTGAAAGTAGAGGGGGTGAAATGACACCCCCAAACCTCAGGGGGGTAAACTGAAATTAAGCCTACAAAAAATTAGTTAATATGGATTTACAAGCTCTAATGTGGTCCAAAAAGTTTCATTGTAATGTTGGTCCAAGTGTAAGTCAGTGCTCTGAATATTCTCCTCAATTATTATGACTCAGATTAAACTAGATACTAGGTCATATCTTAATAATCAACATATTTTACTTGAAAGTTAGCTAACGCGGACATAACACGGGATGTTAAACACGTACGAACTCCAATAAATCCCCACACTCGATGAGAGTGACCTAACTTTGGTGTTTACTTTCTCTGGTGGTGGACAAAGTACTAATATTACCCTGCAAATGTTTGGAAGGTAAATCTCTTGGTTTATTAGGTTTGTTACTGTTCAGTTAAAGCTAATTATTATGTGGAAAATGACGCACCTTCTGGAAAGAGAATTTATCTGTCTTCAACATGATGGATTGGGATTCAACTCTATGGACGCTTACTATCTACACATAATTTCAACTTGTATCTTATTTCATTTAGTATCACTAAATGATCAAGCAGACGTGGTCTTTGATCTCCAGGAGCTGTTGGCCTTCATTATGGCGAGCATGCCTGCGTCGCTTCATCTTGTTATCGAGTTGGAAATCAGGAACTTCTTCTATCTCAACATGCCTTGATTTAGTGATCAAATTAGTAGATAAAGTGGATATCAAAACAGAACAGAGCGTTAGGGATCGACACAATAACATTTATTACCCTTAGCCCTTAGGTCCAGAATATGCTTAAGTTTTTCAAATGACCATATTATTTTGATATGAATGTACTGAAATTCTGTTCAAATTGGATTTGTAGGCAAGCATGCACTAGTTCAACAGAGGAGGACTTAGGAACCTGCTGCTTCTGCACTTATGTCCGAGATATTCACAAATGATGTCTTGACTCTTGAGGGGAGATAGCACCATGAAAGCTGTCAATTAAAACTTTTGAGTCTCCTTCAACTTTCAGACTTGTAAAACCATGGATGATAGTAGCATGAAAACCAACTCTCAAGGCTAACGCCTCAGAAGTAAAAACATCATAACTGTTTTTTATTTTTTATTTTTGTGGCAATTAGGCGTCAAGTCTCATCCAGACATTACTTTGCATCTGCTATTTCACCATTCATTCGTACTCTTCTTATGATGTTGTATTTGGCATATTTGTTACCATCCAATGTCTTTCACTTACATTTCATACATTGCACAGACAGCCCTTCAGATCAAAGAATAAATCAGTTATAAAATTCAGACAGATAACAAACTCGTACGTAGCAATGCACGGGCTTCCTCACTAGTTTATAATTCTCTCTCTCTACTTTTTTTTTTTTTTGAGAAGAATTAGATAATTTCATTGCTTATCATAGCCAGAAAAGCACATACATCAATTTTTGTCTTGGACCAAACTAACAATCAAAACTGACAAGTACCACTCAAACAGGTTTCGCTCGTTTATTCTAACAAACGAGCCTATCAAAAAATTAAAACCTAATTAACCTTACTTTCTAAACAGCAATTCCAATTGCCTAGAGAACTCAAATGTTGTACAATTGGAAAAACTAAGAATCAAGTAAGCAAATGATTAAAGTCCATTCAATAGGCAAAACAAAACTTAGAAAATTAAACTTTTTTCCTTGCCCTTAGAGCTAGGGCAATATGTACGACCATCAGCATAAGGATAGGTGAGACACAGAGGTATAGCGTCTTTTTTCTTTGAGACCCTAGCCTTCTTGTTCTTACTACCAAGACGTCTCCCGACCTTTCTTTTTAGAATCACCCCTTGCTCAAATGAACCCCCAGATTCCTCAAGTCCCAGTGCCTCAGCTTCCCTAGTAGGGCACCCTCCTCCCAGTGTGGACTTTAATTTCTTGGGTGATAGAGTACCTCTACTATTGCGGCCTCTCGTCTTTAGAGCAGGTGTTGCTGCCTTCTCAACTGGAACTGCCTATGCCTCCTCCACCACTATTACAAGAGCAGTGTCATCCTCTCTTCCTTCCAAACGCCGAATTAAAATAGATATCTTCCTTTTAGAAGTAAAGGTCATCTGCACATACGCAAACAAAGAAAAGGAGAGGGAGGTTGCGTGCTATCTGAGCAAAAAAAAAAAAAAACAAAACAAAAACAAAAACAAAGATCCTCCATGTTGAACTGGAGTAGTCCTCGTCGAAAACCTTAATGTACTAGCCGGCTGCACCGCTGCAACTGTGCACTTCACAACTACATGCGTTATCATGCCGCATTGCAGGCATCTACCATGTAGATGCTCATATCTAATTTTTCAGAATAGGCTTAACACTTGCAGCAAGAAAATCTTTTCAATCCAAAAGAATAGGTTTAGGGCTGGATTCGGTTGAATACCAAGCATGATTCTAATCAACCGGCTACCGACCTATTAGAGGTCGGTTTTCTAAATTTGCAACCGGAACCGAATCGCCAGCGTCAGTTACCAACGTATCGGTATATCGAAATTTCGGCTCGAGATCGGTATACCGGAGCATAGCCGGATTTGGAATTGGATGTAGAAGACGCAAATCTGATATGGTTCTTTTCTTCCAGATTTGCATGTAAAGATTCAAAATGTATAGGACCCGATGGTGTTTTGTAAAGATTAGAAATTCGCAGGACCTGTATGGTCTTCTGTGGAAGAACAACTCAAGATTTTGACTTCTTTGATTTTGGGAATTGGGGATTTTGAGATTTCAAATCCAAAACCAACAGTAGAAGAAGAGGGAGAGGAGGAAGACGAAGAAAGAAACCTCATAGAAGTCTGCCATTTCAACAATTCACTTAATATATCCAAGTCCTAGAAGAAAGAAGACGAAGAGAGAAGAAAGAGAAGAAAGAGAAGGAGAGTATTCTGCAATCATAGAAAGAGGAGGAAGAAAGAACATGGTTTCTCGTAAGAGGTCTAAGGTTCGAATCCGGCTACGTATGTATATACAAAGACGCATTCAGTACATATGTGTATACGGTCGGTACGGTAAATGCGTATATCCATACCGTAGCCGAGCTGAAGAGGCAGCTTCGGTACGGCTCAGTAGAGTTGAATTGTCGGTAGGCTGATATTTCGGCCCATAGCGGCTCAGGCTGGTTCAAAATGTGGTTGGTTCGACGTACCCATTCGGCCCAAATTGCCAGCCCTAAGTTTAGAGACATCAAGGCATAAGAGAATACAAACCGCCCTTTCTGAACATGGTCTTGTCATAATCCAGGATACCTCCCAAAACATTCCTGATCAGTGTGAATTTCTCATGCACCTCAAATGTTAGAGAAATTTCAAAGACCATAACCCAGAATCTCACATATTTCATTTGTATTTCAGAGTGAGGTGTGATACCATTATACTCCTCCAAACAGACTGAACCTACCTTAATGAGATTGTCAGAAAGAGTCATTAACTACGTAAACCCACATTTTTAGGCCATTAAGCCCGACCAAAAAACCCTTACAACTCCCATGAAAGACTGCAAATAGACATGAGAGTTGAGGGGAAATCTGCGACATCTCCTTTATATAATAGGAGAGGTCGCAGAATCTTCAACCATTTTAACTAAAATAAAATAAATATAAAACATCATCGATCCAACCCTAATAGCCAAGCGAACATCCAAGCCTAACAAGGAAACCCTAAAGGAGGCTTGTTGTCATCTCCCAACCACCACCACCATTGGAAGTTCTCACCACCAACGACAGCGCCAGACTCGAGCCTCCAACCACCAGCTATGGGAGAATCCCTGTCAGTAGTCAAACCAACCCCTATCATGTTGAATTGTTGATAGGGTATATCAAATTTGTAGCTCACTACCGCTGCCTATTGCCGCCCGACTGCCGCTAGAGGCCAAAAACACTGCACCACCAAGATCGGTGAGGGAATCAAAATATAGTCCGAAGCCTGTGAACCTGATCCCAGATGACCTACCGCCGTCGACCCAGCCTCTTGTGCGAGAGTAAATGAAACATTCTTCAACCACATTATTAAGAATAGTTGAATTCTTTCTATCATCTTTTTCTTTGTGAAAATGAAATGTCTCCCATAAAAATTAATTAGCTGTAAATTAAGAGGACTTGGCTATGATTTTTTTTTTTTTTCCTGAATCTTGATGTTGTAGTATGATTAATATAATAATAAATATCGAATTTTTGTATACAGACTTCAGTTTGTACAGAGAGTTGAGATTTTATATCAAGCATTGAGATTGAAAGAATTAGTATTAGTATTACCCTCCCCCTCAACTTCGAGGTCGGGGTTCAAGTACTAGAATCAGTACTTGTTCGGGCCTTCGGGGTTCAGCTAGCATGAATAATGCAGTTATATATGATGCACTCGAGCATGCTATTCAATAGAATCAAAACACAACCACAATGCACCACCAATAAAAACAAAAAACAAAAAAAAACTAAATACAAAAAACTTCAAAGACAGTAAACCTACCAAGGACTAAGATTTTAACAAGGTGCACACGCCTGCCAGCAGAACCATAGTCAACATGAACAAGTGGAAAATATCAGTGGATCAAGTACTGAAATTAGTCTATATCACCTAAAAGGACTGAAACAAAAGAGGATTCTGTCTGCTGCCATCCAAGTTCCAGGACGTTTACTAACGACCTCTCACAATCATATAAGTCCTGATACTTCAGAAACACAGTAAAAACAATGAGGATTGTACTTCCAAATTTGGACCATATAAATAGCACATGTCAAACATAATGATGTTCGTACATCAATATAACCACCTGAGCAATACATATCCATGAGAAAGCAGGCAGAGAATCCAGTCATGGATATCTTTGCTTGTTTCAAAAGGAAAAATAAATAAATAAAAATAGAAACCAGGCAGTCATATGATGACCAAAAGTTTGAAAATGCTGTAAATCCAAGGGAGAATTGTCAATCATATTTATTGTATCCGGGAAGCTTCCAGAACTCAATATAGATACCAAGTCATAACTTCATAGATGTAGAACGATCAGATTAAGAAACAAAGAGGGTGGATGATTGAATTCAGAGTAGATGTACAGAGGTGGCAAAAGAGTAGAAATTTTGCTTTTCAAGGATACCAGGCTTGTAGTTCAAAACAAAGCACTGTATAACTGCATTTCAAAAGATATATGCAGTATGATCTATGATCATATTGAAAAGGAAAGACTTGAATACTTGTAATAACTAGTTACACTACCTAACTTGTGTTTCATAACCCCGAAACCCATTTTAAATCCTCTTGAATTTAAAAAAACATAGGCGAAGCTGTTAAAGTTACTTCATAAGGAACTTAGGAATTTTGACCAATCTAAACATTCTCCTACAAGCACAATGTGATATTTAATGACGATAATCTGTGATAAGTGCAATGAGACCTTCTATCAACATAATCAACAACTTAGTGGAATGCTGCATATGCAGCAAATCAAACAGAAAGGAGAAGTATTCTAGCAGCTGATATTTGTTTTATCAGCTACCCTATACAAGCTTACCAGACTATTGAGCCAAGTAAACTGGCAAAACAACAACAAAAGACCACAAACATCTAATTTAATTAAGATGTCAAGAAACAAAAGATCAGTTCCCTTTTTCTTTTCTTTTTTGTTATCATTGGAAGTTACCCATCACAGAAAGAAGTGCTTTCTCAATATGAATTAGTAAGGTAGCATCATATAAAAGGAATCTGTCAGAATGCATCATTTCATTCAATTTCATGAATAAGAGAATACCAATGTTGAATATCAAAAACCCAACATAAGAGGGGCAACAAGGAAGATCACAAAAGGGAAATCATTATATGTGTATGTCAAGTGACAACTAAACATAGAACAAATTTTTCAGCTAAAATGACCATGTAAAACAATACCTAAGGAGAACGAGATTTCAACTTCTTCACGCGTTTGACAACTTTCCGAGTCTTCTTCACAAGTCTTTTCACTTTTTTGGTTGGGGGAGGCATTTCCCTGACGGGACCTGGAGGTACTCCTTGCTTGAGTGCACTTCCTCTAGGTGTAGCAGACGGGGGCAATCTTAGATTTTGAGGGGGTAAAGGGCTTTGTGGCTTCCACACCAAGTTGTTTTTCATGGAAAACTTTACCTTCTTTGCACTCTTCTCCCCACTCTTTGCCTTGGTGCCATCCTCCACAACTTCATCAGCTTTCTTCACTCTCTTTCTCTTCTTAGAGACAGTACCATTAGCTGTAGCTGTCGGCAATTCACAGGCACTTGGAAGATCATGATCCAAGCCTGCTTCAGCAGCAATCTTCTCAAACTGCATCTGGAGGTTGGAGATCGCATAATCATCGAGTTTTATCTCATCACCATCGGTAACCTGTTCATTATCTGGGTTCTCACCATTTGCATCCACATTCTCATTCTCCCTATCCGTATGGCTCTTCTCAGGGTCAGAATCCAAAATCCCATTCTGCTTCTTCTCCTTCTTCTTTTTCTTCTTCTTCTTCTCTGCCTTAACATCAGCACCACCAGGGTCCTTCTCTCGCTTCTTGCACTTCTTCAAAGGCTTCCCAGCAGACCCATTGGCAACCTCGCCAGGTTCCGAGCCGTCAACCTCCATCCCCCCACCCACAATAGGAATCAAACTCGGCACTTCCTCATCACCGTCATTCCTCACAGCATCAGGAATCAAAACCTCAATCCCAGAAGCCGCCAACTCCTTCTCCAACTTCAAAAACTCCTCGTCCAACCCAAACAACACCTTCCTATTCCCCTGACAGCACTCCTCGGACTCCCCCATTTCATGAAACCTGCTCGAAAACCCCAAGCACAGCGCAACCGACCCAAACACCACCACATCATCCCCCGAATCCACATCCTCCCCCAACTTCCTAACCTCCAACAGCCTCCTCCCCATCCCAAGCAACACATCAAACATACTCCCCTTAACCTTCCCCACCAACACCTTATCATTGGCTTTCGCCATAACCCTAACAAACTCCACCAAAACCACGTCAACCACTTCCTTCCTCACCGGCATAAACGGCCTCAATTCCTCAAGAAACACAGAGGCAATATGGTAATTAACCCCTTTCGCCGGAAACTTATCCTCGGCGAAAAAACTCCCCTCCATTAAAACCCCCATCAATTTTTTCACAAGCTCCAAATCCCAAGAATTATTCCTCATCAAAGCAAAGAAGCTAGCCATGAATCTACGAATCAAAAGGTAGAACTTGTCTAACCTCAGGGCGTCGATGCCGGACCATTCGCGGCGCATGGTGAGGAGGAACGCCGAGAAGTAGTCGATGGCGAGCGGGAGGTGGAGGCTGGGGACGAGGGAGGAGAGGCGGTCGATGAGTTGGGCCTGGGCCGGGGCCTTGTCGGCGTGCCACATGCAGTAGAAGAGGCCTTTCCAGAGCTTCTTCATGTGGTCGTCGGAGAGGTTCAGCTGGGTGGGGAGCCAGGTCTTGAGGAGAACCCTAAGGGCCCGGCCGCGGCTGCCATTGTTGCAAGATGCGAGCTGCTTTATCAGTGTTAGGCCGGATTCCGATGCCGTTTCGCCGTCCATGGTTAAGAGTTTTGTTTGTTGAGGGTAAGAAGAAGAAGAAGAGAGTGGCTTTTGGTTTTGGTAAGGGAAACAAGGGAAACAGGAACCCTAGACTCTTTCGGACAACCAAGAAGGGGCAAAGATTAGGGGATGGGCCGATACCTGGTTTCGTCTAATTTCTAGGCCCACTCAGTAAAGGAATTTTGAAAAAAAATTAGAAATTTGGCAAACAGACCAAATAAAATAGTCAGAAACGAAAAAATAAATAAAATGATGGGTCATTGAGCTGAAGCATCAAAATGAGCTAAAATTATCTCATTTACCCTAACAACAAATTTTTATTCTCACTAACCTAATTTAAATAAAATAACTATTCTGCCCTCAACCTAATTAATGAATTACCTCTCTCTCTCTCTTCATTCTTCAACTATCATGGAGGTTAGTCCTCTACAACACAGCTGCACCTGGCTCCCAATTCGCTCCAATGGTGCGTCGATTTTGCAGCGGAGGAGTTATTCTAGGGTGTCTCCTAGATCGATTTGCCGGAGAAATGTACGCCAACACGTCGTGAACCCGAGTGAACTTCAGGTCGGCGCTCTCCACTAACGCCTGGAACTATTTCTATTCACAAAAAAAAAAAAACTAATATTATTCTCCAAAAAAGGTATTATCATCTACAAGAAAAAATATTACCATCTTTCGACAAGCTACTACTGAAGAACCGAAAAACTACTATAGAATAATCAAGAAGTACTACAAGCGAACCAAAAAACTACTACCCCAACCCAAAAGCAATTGACCCATTTTCCAACCATGTACCCAATCGGATCTTAGTCATCCAGCAACCATTCGACGGCGAATCGATGCAGTTGTGTTTCACTCACTGGCCTGAATCTATTCATATTCATGGATCGTCCATCCGATCAATCATGACAACATGTTGAGTCTTAAAAGCTCTCAATTCTCTAACAGTTAGTTTTTTTTTTTTTTTTTTCGTTTCTCACCTACTAGGTTATTTCAACTTTAACCCATATATAGAAAAAAGCATTTATCTCTCCAGTTGTCTTAAATAATTTTATGAAGCAACATAAGATTTCTAGATTATTCTCCTCCTAATCAAAAACTCAAATATGGTCTTCTGGTTTCGAGCTTATTTTTTTATTTTTTTTTATTTTTTTAATTTTTTTTATTTTTTATTTTTGCAATTAGAGATGTTATTGGAAATATTATGATTGCTAGTGTTTTTTTTTTTTTTTAAAGACAGAAAGAAAAAAGGGTGCCACAAAAAGCTTTCCCAGAAGGTCACCGATCTTAGTACTACTCTCGCCCAAGCAAATTTAATTTCGAAGTTCTCATGGGATCCAGTGCATTATTACTGGTATGATTGCCCCCTGATTGCTAGTTGTATGATGATAGGTTCTGCATCTATATATTCTACAAATGGAAGCTTATGATACGTGATTTCGTCTTCTTTGGGTTCATATTTTTGGCCTTAACACTTTGTAAGTTGAAGCAAATTCATAGCTTCCAATCAAGAAGGGGATAGTATCCTATCAAGTGCTGTGGACAGGGTTACCAAGCCTAGAGGTTCGTGGTGACATGATTTATGTCACGATTAGTGAGGATTTATATTATGAACAATTGAAGAATTTTCGCACCAATCTCATTGGTAGACTTCTACTTTGTAAAGGGTCAATTCCTATGAGAACTGATTCTCTAAAAGCATCTCTTGTAGATCAAGGGAACCCTACGAACCGATGGCACTTGGTTCCTTTGAGTAAAGGTTTCTTTGACATTCATTTCAATAGTGAAGATGACATGAGAAGAATTTGGAGAAGTGGTGCATGTTCCCTTGCTAATGGAATTTTTCGGTTATTCGAATGAAATCCAGACTTCAAACCAGGTGCTCATCTTCCTCAAACACATACTCAAGTGTGGATTCGAATTTATGGATTAAGCTAGGATTATTGGCATCCTCGCCATCTCATGGAGATTTCCCGTGGGGTAGGAATACCATTGCACATCGATAAAGCTACGAAAGAGTGTCAATTTGGTTGTTATGCCCGCATCTTGGTTGATATTGAACTAAGTCAAGATCTTCCAACTTCTCTTATGGTGGAAAAAGGTAGCCACGCTTTCTCTGTAGGTATTGCTTATGAGAACTTGCCACGTCAGTTTAAGGAACAAGAGAAACCAAGAGGTCACTCTCGTAATGACCATGTTGAGGGTAGTAGAGGTAAAAAAAGTTCGTCAAGAATATAGAATCAAGGCTACTTCGAATATTGTCTCAAATGTTGAACAACAAGAAACTGAGCTTGCTTCTCTAGAGAATGTCCACATTGAAGATACCATTGAGAATGTGGTATCCAAGGGGCTATTTAATCAATTCGTTGCTTAAAACACTGATAATAGGCTTGCCTTAGTTGATGCATCTATTGATGAGATTGGGCCTATTGATTCAAGTGTGACTCTGTTAGCTAGTCCAAGTGAAACACATGTGAAGAGCATAGCTCTAATAGAATCTGCAGGTAATGTCAATGTTTTGACTAGTAACAGTTTTGAGATCCTTGTTCAAGTGCAACAATAGCCTATTATTGCAAATGAACAAGAGAAAGTTGGACTTTCTTGAAACACTTCTGTTGACTATGAGGATTTTTTTGTAGTGGAACATAATGTTCAAAAGCTTTGTTGGGGTGATTTGGAAAATGAAGAACCTCTTGGTCATACAATTTATACTCAATCTGAGATCAATTATGAAACTTGGTTTGATGAGAGTGAAGTAGCTTTAGATGAGAGTATTCTTTCCACTCTCCCAAAGTCTCAGCACAAAAAATCTAAGGCAAAATGTCAAACGAGTTCAAGGTATCCTGCACGCAATCGGACACCTACGGTGCGTCTCAACCTTTAGTCGTTTGAATTTTGGTTAATCTTCAACCATATTCATGGTTTGGTAATGTTTTTTGCATTTTTATTCTTTATAAGGGTTTTGGTCTCATATCCCCCCTTTTGATGTTTTTGACAAATAATCATATTGATTTCATTAAAGAAGGTAAGGCCAGAATGACCATTACATATCTTTCCGCTACCATATACAGATAGTCAAGAAGTTGTGATGCAAGTAAACATCATGGTGATACATAGGATAAGACCATTCATTTGAAATGTCATGCTCACTTATTCCAGCGAGCCTTTTCAACTATGACACAAAGCATAGTAATAGGCAAAATAAAGTAAAAAAACTAAATCTTTTCCTTGCCCTTTCCGCTAAGGCTAGCCGGCTTTCCCGAGTGTAGATAGGAAAGCACATCCTTTGCAAAGACTTGTTTCTTCTTTTGGGAGGGATTTTTGTTTTTCTACCCCAATGGCCTCCCTTTCTTCTTCTTCATACTAGATGTACATACATAACACTTGCCGGCCATAATCAGCACTCATACTTGACCATGTCACCTTGTCGAAATGACTTCAACGGTGTGACTCCTGGAAACACAGCAAGACAACCTTCACGGGCAAACCAACTCCAGGCCGAAATATGCCTCGACGCGCCGACACGTGTCACCCAAAGTTGTCTCTACAAAAAGGAGCAAAACTCAGCAAACTGAAGTATATCAGTCCCACATCGAAAACAAGAGTGAGGTAACTCACTATGTCACCTATAAAAGGTCCACTTCTCTCTCTTCATTCATTACGCATTCAATAGCTATTTACCGCTACATTTGTCAATACAAGTACATCGTTTAACTTCAGCATCGGAGGAGTGAAGACCGCCAACAGCGGTCTCCCCTCTTGACGCCGTTGTATTTCACTTGACAGATTAGAGGGATTTCATGAACTCTATACTTATCGGAAGATTGGACCCTCGTCCACGTTATCGAAAGCCGACATCATATGGCGGTATTCTGAGCATTAACATTGGCGCCGTCTGTGGGAACTTCTGAACTAAGAGTCATCCCATTAACCTTCCATGGCTAGCGAAAGCAGCGAGGGCGTGGGAGACCAAGCAGATCAACCCGCCAACCCTCAGCCCAACCCTACTAATCCAACAACCGTCAACCGTGAATTATTCACCACACCCATTAAAGTGGACGGTCAAAATTTCAACACCCCCGAGGTGCTCCCCACACAATCTATTGTGGAAAATCAGACTGGCACAAGGCCAAGATCTTGCTACTATGTTAGAGATAGCCTTGGCAGACTTGCACAGTGCAAACAGAGAGCGAGAAAAGGAACGAAAAGAGAAGGCGGAAGCTCAAAATCAAGTGGCAACGCTATTGTCAAAATTTGACGAGCCGAAGAAAGCGCTAGGAACAAGTGCACGACCAACCCAAAGTGAACACTCCCAAAGCGGAAGGCTCAGTCTGAGCACAGGGACAAGAGCAGCACCGATACCAGTAATCCCAATAGGTGTCACCCTAAACCCAACTAAACTAGCAGGATTAGGACCGACACCACAGCCACAGTTAGCACAAGAGCAGGTGGCGGACTCACTGTCACAATATGATAATTCATTCAGCGCCAGTCAGCAAAGGGGAACCGGAAACATGCTGGCACCCCGACAACAGATAGTGGCACCAACCCAACACATGCCTAGACCGACTGTTGATGCTACCACTTTGATACTAGAAAAAATGTGGCAACTAGAGGAAAGGTTGCTCAAAGCTGAGGCTGGCACCCTACCGATAGCGCAAAATCCACTCTTTGCAGCACGACCAGGTCCATTTACTGCCAGAATTTTGCAAACCGTCAGATCGACATATGCAAAGACCCCTAAGATAGCCCAATTTGGAGGCTCAACAGATCCATTCGTGCACATGGACACATTTAAAAAGGTCACCAATAACAAGGGATTTGACGACGCGACTCTTTGTCACCTATTCAGCGAAACGTTGGATGGTGAGGCAATGAATTGGTTTTTCGAATGCCCACCAGGTTCCATGGACTCATTCTCAGCTCTATCAAATGCATTTCTGTCAAAATTCATTCTCATGATGGACGGATACCACAACTCCAACCAGCTATTCAGCATCAACTAAGGCACTGATGAGTCGTTAAAATCATTTGTCACAAGATGGAGGACCACCACATTGAGATGTCGGGATCTTGACAAAATAATGGCGCTGGCTGTGAGCCCCGGAAAAGTTTATCAAGCTTAAGTGAAATAGTTCGATAATTTACTTATCGATCTCGATAAAAGTTAAAGTACTCGAGAATATTTTCAAAAATTTTCACTAAGAGAAATCCTCAATTTAGGAGTTGGATAATAAAGTACACGTCACGACGAGTTCGTGAAAATTTTCGGAGACGTTTTTGGATACCCGAGCTATTTATCGTGACTTTCCGAAGTTTTGGGATTTTAGAAATTAATTCAAGAAATAGAAGACAGGTGGAGCGATCCTAGCCATCCACCTCTTCCACCGCTTCATCAGGGACGTCCACTATTAATTGGGTCTGTTTATATATATGAGTCTTGACCCGTGGGAACACCAGAAGTATCGAGAAAGCGAGAGAACCAGAGTTCTCTGACCCCAAAGAGAGAGAGACGACCCGGTAGGGAAACCCGACCGGAACTCTCACCTCCGGCCACCGACCGATGATGCATGACCACCGATGTCTTCCTCTCGTCATCGCCGCCACGATTGTGGCCTCGGATCGTCCATGCACCTGATGAGGATGAAGAATCGACGTTGAGAATGTCCAACTGCTCCGGCGAGTTTCTGCAAAATCTGGCGATTCCGGCCACCTTCTGAACCGTAAGTGGT
Organism: Rosa chinensis; assembly: GCF_002994745.2. Taxonomy (NCBI): domain Eukaryota; kingdom Viridiplantae; phylum Streptophyta; class Magnoliopsida; order Rosales; family Rosaceae; genus Rosa; species Rosa chinensis. The sequence goes on along the minus strand of NC_037091.1, from coordinate 15,149,512 downwards.
ATGAAACCTCACCTCCTCGTCACGCTCTATACCCCAGTATGATTATTTTTTCAATTCGGTCGAGTTTTGACAAATTGGTTTCTGGGTTGTTTCGGGTTCGACGTCATGGTTGCCGCTGACAACTTCTCTGACAGTTCTGGGCTCGGTTTCCGTTTTGACTAAGTCTATTGAAGTGAAATTGGGAAGCTTCCTGGGTCGATTGCATCAGAAGCATTAGTTCATCATCAGTTGAGTTTCGGCAGTGAGTTGATTTGGTTGGAATCGATTTTCCAAGGTATAATCCTGATCTTGAATCAAAGTTTGGTACTTGGTGATAATCGAATGTTAATCCCTGAAAGTGAAGATTTGGGTTGGATGTGCAGTATGGTTTGCATGCTCAGAATGAGTGTATGTGAAATTGGAAACCTCTTGATTTTGTGTTGATGAATCTGCTACTGGTATTGAAATTTTGGATTGGGGTTGATTGCTTTGTTGTATGCTTACTGTGAGATGGTTGACTGGTGATGTAGGGGTTAATTGAATTTTGTTGTTAGGTCGGAATTTTGGCTTTTGTTAATTAAGAAGTAAAAGTACAGGAGTTATGAATTGATTGTGGAATAATCGAAAAATGGTCAAGTTAAGAAGCTTGGGTGTCCTTACTAATTTTGGGTACACCTTGTTATGAAAATCGGAAAGTATTGGGTGTCCATAGTAAATTCCATCGAATTACTATGCGACGATATTGTTAAGTAAATTTGAGATAAATTGTTGATGAAATTGGAAACATGTTCTATGCTTGTGCATATATTAAATGGATAGAAAGTGAAAGAAATTGATATATAAGCATATATATTGGGTGGCCTTAGTAATCGGGTGCACTCAATATATGTTTGGTGAATATCGTAATTTCAAGTGAATGTTCGATAATCTAAGTTAATTATCGAACCTATCTCGATTGGTCAAATGTGGTCAAACTAGTCAATGTTGGTCAAACGTGGTCAAATTGATCAACTCCTGGTCAACCCAGGAAAGGCTGGGTGGACGATTTAGTAATCGTCGATATTTCACATAAATTGTTCAAAAGATATTAACTATTGAAATGTCGGAACTTAGGACTTCAGTTACCCAAGGAACGGAAGGTTCGCTACTCTCGGAGTACGTGAAAGCAAGCACCGAAATCCAGGTAGGGGATTCAGGACTCTCCTCGATTAGTGATTTTCTTATATTGTTATTGAATGATGCATGTTAGTTGGTATGGTTTGGTTATGTTCAAATGCAATGCATACTAACCAAACCATGTGAGAAATGTGATGGCTTGAGAGCGAAGGGTGGCTCTGACTTCCTTGGGTTCGATCCCCAAAACCTCCGGAGGGTTAGTTACGCCGGTCGTCCGGGTATTCCGATCGTAATGACGGGCCTGGTACTTGTGTGTAGCTAGGTAGTGGACACTCTCGCTACACTTACCTGGTTTACAGATTAGTTGAGATAAGGTCGTGTAGTGGGTCTATGGGACCGGCCATCCGGTAAGTTTCAGCGCGCATGTTTACTTAAGTACCTTGCATCGATTTGTGAGTCAGAAAGCATTATTAAAAAGTTTTGTCGTTCACTGAAATATTTGGTTAAAGCATGTTTTCATACTGAGGCCTCAATACTTTATTTATCGATTTTCAAATCTAGTCGAGACAGAGTTCCTGTTGAGCAGCGAGGACGAAAGCTCACCCCTACAACAGTGTGGATGCAGGTACTGTGCACTGGTGACGGGACAATAGCGGAAGGAGCTGGGTGTGCGGAAACAAGTTCGGTAAATCGTCGTTTGAACTTTATTCTAAATTCTATTTCTTGAAATTCGTATTCCGAGACTTGTTAATAGTTAGCCTTGTGTCGATGTCGGTTGAGTTCTCATTTCCTTGGAGTTCGTACCTCTTGTGTGAGAACTCATTTCAAGTTCTAGATGAATGAAATAAATTTTAGCAACTCAATTATTTTCACCTCAAAAATATTTGTAGCTTCCGCTGTGTTCCTACGAAAAGTTTTCAAACAAAATGCCTAGCGGTTCTCTAGAATGTAAATCGAGCGTTCGGTTTATGTTTTAGAGGCTCACGGCACTGTGACGTGCTTAAGCTGGTGAGGTGCAGCTTGGGGCGTTACACTGGCAAACTTCAAGCAGGGACTCCACAAGGCAAGTTTTCTACATCACCTCAACTGTAATTGTCCAAACGCCACATATGACTACGTCATGAGTAAGGCTGTCCTACATGCCCAAGCTGAATACAACACTTATAGCGCCACACCACCACAAACTCCACTCAAAACCCCCCAACCTGCCACATTCCAACCAGGAAACACCACCACCATTCCAAACATAACTACACCGCCCAATGACAAAAAAAGAGTGGCAACAGGCCAACTACCAAGACAAGCGGCAAAAGGACCAGCAGTATCACAATAGGGGCCACAGATCTTTTCACAATGATAGCCGCGACAATCGTGACAACTGCCACAACAAGGTCGCCGCAAATGCTCAAAAGTTTGAGGTTTTCACAGTCTTAATGGCATCATATGAAGAAATATATGATCAGTGTAAGGATCAAATCCCACCACCACCCCCAAGAAAATACCCTAGGGTAGGAAAACCTAGAAACACTAGCAAATGGTGCAAACATCATGAAGATAGCGGTCACAACACCAACGACTGCAATGCCCTCAAGACTGCAATTGAGTCATTATACCGCAATGGAAAGTTGGAGCAGTACAAGGTCCGACAACCACCTCCGGTTGTCGCCAACATCGAAACAATGTGGCGAATTAACACCATTGATGGCGGTGCTTTCATAGGCAGCTTATCACATGGAGCAAGAAAGCGTTTTGAGTGTGCTAACCACCCAAAAGAAGTATTCAACATCCGCTATGACCGATCCGCCAAAATGACCAGAACAGGTTGGGAACCAATCACTTTCTCTGAGGAGGAAGAGAGAGGTATTCATTCACCCCATGACGACCTATTTCTGATAGATGCAGTCCTCGACAAGTGGTCCGTAGAAAGGGTACTGGTAGATAGCGGGTCCACTGTCAACGTCATAGTCAATGACTATTATAAGCAACTGCAATGCAACAATAAACTGCTACAAGACCACGAGCCGCTACTAAGTTTTTCCGGAGATGTAACCCAACCTCTAGGGTCATATTATATGCGCCTATCCATTGAGACAGTCCTATGTACAGCGGAAATACATATTGAGTTCATTGTGGTAGATTGCTTCAGCTCATACAATGCCATTATCGGTCGCCCAGCTCTCAACAAACTCAAATGCATCATCGTCGGGTATATGTTACTCATGAAGTTCCCAACACCTAACGGCACTAGTTCCGTCAAGGGAAGCCAATCAATTGCACGAGAGTGTTACGCAATAACGGTGTCGAGGTCAAGAGGTCGCCATGAAATCTTAACGGTAGCCAACACACCACAGTTGACCGACAAAATTGATGACCCCAGGGATGACGAGGAAAAATACTACAAAAAGAGTCCGTCAACCCAGAGACATCGCTCCGCATTGTAAGCATCTCCGAAGAACACCCAGAGAAAACTGTTCGTATCGGAGCCTAACTCTGCCCCGAGATAGCGGCTGAGCTCACTCAGTTTCTGAAGGAGAACGCCGCAGTCTTTGCATGGTCGTACGCCGACATGCCAGGAATCTCTCCCGACATAATTCAACATAAGGTCAGCATCAAGCCATCCTTTTACCCTGTCAAGCAGAAGTGACGAGCATTTGACGAAGAAAAATATCGGGCCATCATGGAAGAAGTAACCAAGTTGCAGGACATAGACTTCATTCATCTGGTTCATTATCCATAATGGATCTCCAACGTGGTAATGGTAAAGAAACCTAACAGAAAGTGGCAGATGTGTGTCGACTTCAAAGGACTGAACAAGGCATGCCCAAAGAATAGCTTCCCACTACCTCGCATTGACCAGTTGGTTGACACAACAGCAGGGCATAAGCTACTTAGCCTGATGGATGCTTTCTCTGGCTACATGCAACCAGATAAAGATGCACCCTGGCAACCAAGAATGCACAACATTTACCACCGACAAGGGTTTATATTGCTACAATGTCATGCCTTTTGGCCTAAAGAATGCCGGAGGTACATATCAATGATTGATGAACGTAATGTTTGCTGAACACTTAGGTAAGCTCATTGAGGTAATGTCGACGACATGCTTGTCAAAAGCGTAAAAGATGGCGGTCATGTAGCCAACCTCCGCATCATATTTTCCATATTGTTAGCATATGGAATGCGCCTGAATCCAGAAAAATGTTTCTTCAGCATTATCGCCAGCAAGTTCCTCGGATATATAGTTAGTGAGGGGGGAATAGAGGCTAACCCCGACAAGGTACAGGCTGTCATAAACAAGAAATCTCAGGAGAAAAAAGTTGAGGTACAAAGTCTGCAGGGAAAGTTAACGGCTCTGTCCCCGGTTCATTTCCAGACTTATCGACAAATGCCTGCCCTTGTTCAAGGCAATGAAGTGATCCCATTGCAAAGTGGTAGATTGGACGCCTGATTGTGAAGCGGTATTCTGAGCATTAACACTAAAGTAAGTTGAAACTGCTCCACTAGGCTGCATCACCTCAGCTAGGACAAGCATTCCCCCCAGTGTCTCAATTAGTCCCAACGATTTTGCTGAGAATTTGATTGGAGCTGCAGGTATTTTTACCTTATTTAGAGGTGCCGGTGAGCCATTGGTTCCCACTACTAAGTCCCCAAGCAAAAGTTTTAGTTTCATGGGGGAGACAAATGGAGAATCCGGCTATCCTCGTTTCAGAGGCGACTTTTCTATTTCGGGTACCAATGCAAGCTGCTTAGTGCTTGCATATTTGCATTTCGAATCACCATGGGTTTTTGGAGCTTTGAGGATGAGCTAGGGCCAAATAGGTTTCTGGCAATGAGGGGCAAGATGGGTATCTGCACACCTTGGAGCGTAAAGCTCCTCTGGTGAAGTTACACTGCGCAAAACTTGCAAAAGAAGTAGGTAGTTCCACTCGGTGTTCTCCTTGCTTTAGATCAGAGTGTGTTTCATTTTGTCGACCAACAAGAGGCATACCCTATCCACATGAAATATAAGGATGCAAACGCTGTAGCGTCCCACCAAATTCTCAAAAAAGTATGAGATCTCCTCAATGATCCCAGGTGCCAGTTTTAGGGTTTTGGTCAGCAAGAAGGGTTTTGCAATGTCGTGCGCAACATAAACCTAGATTTCACCAATGGCTTTGAAAAGCTTGTCATCCATTTCCAAAAACCTGCTGGCGATCGAAGCGATGTTGACGATAGTATTCTTCACTTCCATCGCCTGTGGTATATTACGCAGTTTCACCCAGAAGAACAACTCATTCAATGGGATGGCATCCGGAGATTTCAGGCCATCATATTCTTGAATAATGACCGGTACACACTGAAAGTACCACGGTCCGCCACGAAGAACTTTGTTCCGATCCTTGCGCTGGTCGAAAGAGAAGACAAAGCGCCTTTGCGCTCTCTCCTTCACCTTGAAGGCTGCGTTCAGGACCCAAATGCGCCTGAAATGGTGCTACACATCCGGCACCGTGAATTGCTTCAAAGTCAACGGACGCGCTAGAAGGTAAGCCTGAGAACCACGTCGGGTATCAACGCCGGGTAACTTGGAGATGTCTACCACATCATCACCTAGAAGAGCCAGCGATAATGCGAAGCTAGCAACAACATCATCGATCGTAGTCATGGTGATCACGTTCGAGCCAAGGAAGTGTTTTAGGGTATGGGGCGTCAAAGCGGTGCCTAGGATTTTTTCAGAATAGTATTCTCTCCCCCTTTTTTATGTTGATCTCTCTTTCATTTAATAAAATATAATTTCTTTTGAGGCAAAAAAAAAAAAAATGTCGTGGACAGGGAATTTCTACTAATCCAAGACATCAAGCATCCGAGTTCAACTATTTTGCAATCAATTTTGATAATGTTTTCCAAAAACACACATGGTGGAAGGACAAGCTCGCTAGTTATGGACATCAACTTCTCCAAAATAAAATTTGGATGAATAAAGTGCTTTATTTGATACCATATTGTATAAATCTTCTTCGAAAGTTGTCCGGAATTCAAATTTAACAAAAAAGAAACGTGCTTGGAGGCTTGGAGCTAATCAGTGTGGGAATGTCCACTGAGCACACTCTTATCACTAGAGAATAAAGATTGATATGGCAACCCTTGAATTTGATTATATATTGCGTTGTGTCTTACTGTCTTGAAAGTTCGAATGGGTTTGGTGCTTTTCATCAGTTCCTTGGACAACTAGCAGTTGATCGAAGGCACATGCATGAGCAGAATTTGATTCTTCTGTCATTGCGATACACATCGACCTGGTTTATGCTTTTCTCTTTCTTGATGAACAGTGCTGTGCGATAAATGAATAGGATTATAGGCATATGAATTTAAAAAGAACTAAAGAAAAAAGGTCAAACAAAATTGAGTTGGTGAGGTAACCAGGTCTTAAGAGTACAAATATCCCGCATTGAAAATTGTAGTTATTATAATGATTATAGTGATTATAATGAATTACATCAAACTTAGGATTGCCAAGTCTTAAATGTCTTATACAACCACAAATTAATAGAGCGACACATCGAATACATGCACACATTTAAGACCCTAAGCCCTGAAGGCTAGAGGGGCGTCTCTACCGCGATGGGTAGGTAGCACAACCACCATTGTATACAGTTAGACATTGAAACCCGAAGATTAAATGGGCGTTTTGATACATGCATACATGCAAGACCCTAAGCTAGGGACGCTGCTACCCACGATGGGTAGAAAGCACAACCAAGTAAGAAATTAATGATGTGATACGCTGATATCAACATATGCAAGACTTTAGGCCCGGCCCCGAAGGTTAGAGGGGCGTTCCTACCCATTATGGGTAGGGACAACATAACTATCAAATATCGTCATTTTCATGTGATGCCCCGACATGCGTGACTCTAAGTCGCGAATTACAATGAGACACTCATACACACGATGGACAGGTAGTCCTTTTTTTTTTTCTTTTTTTTTTGGTGCGCTTTCCTTGTCGCTTTTTTTTCTTATTGAGAAATTACGAAAATGATTGATGATGGTAAGCTTTTCTTCGTTACTCTCGAGACTCAAAAAAGAAAAGCTTGTAAGCTTCTGACTCGAACACTGAGGTAGCCGAATGTAACGGTACATTGGTATTTAATGTGCATTATTATAAAGCAACAGAAAAGCATACAAGAGAGGGACTTCTATCCAAAGCCAAGTTCAAGACAGAGTAACCGAAGCTCGAGAACTTGAAAATTGGTTTAGAGATAAACCAGTGAGAGAAGAAGAAGAAGACAATGAAAGAAGATGCCCTCGTGGCTGGTGGAAGGGTTTCGATGATGGACGCCTGGCACACCCATCAAGAAACGTGTTATGGGGATTCGGTGCCCCTCTTGCCAAGTGCCTGCCATTTTCTCTCTCTCTTCTTCTCCTCCTCCATTTTGGTATATAAATTCCAAAACCCAACTGTTCATCTTCTACTATCTACATTGTTTTCCCTAGTTTAGCTCTGGTTCAGTAGCCTCAGGCTGCTGTTCCTGGCTCTTCTAGGTTATGGATTGGTTGCTTAAGCTAAGGAGAGCTTTGCTTGCCTTCTCTGATAGACTCAAGCATCGTAACTCTGTAGGTAATATTTGGTTCTTGCTTCATCTATAACTTGTTATTCTTTAGCGTATATGGCATTTGGATTTTATCTAACTAGTAGGTTTTACTAGAAAAAATGCAGTGTAAGACTTTTTTGGGGCAATTTTTCTAAGCACTGTGGAACCCATGTAGGTGGTGCTGGTGGTGATCAGTGTGGTGGAGTAGGTGGTCTGCTAAAGCTTCAAGATGATGTGCAAATGTGTGGGTACCAAGATGTACACATTATGTGGAACATGTTGAGCAAAGCTCAACAGGAGGAGATTCAGATCATGGCAAAAACTCAGTCACCTACCAAGCCGAATCAGAAGCAACGAAGACGACAACGATCATCATGTCCTTTCAGGACTTTCTTTGGACCAGCCACACAGAGCTGCGTCTTGGTTAGACTAGAATCCAATGCTTCTTCAATCTTGAGTTGAGGAATGCAAAAGTAGTAAAATGTATATACAGGGATATAAAAGGTATGAGGGAGTCAAATATCGAGTAATATACAGTTCTTGTAAGAAGTTGTTAGCTTCCCAAAACTGGCCAAAAGTATGATCACCACTTAACCAGTACATAGTACAAATATCAGGAAATGCTTTAAATGTTGGCTACAGAACAATTATGCAAACCCGATTTCGGACAGAAAGAGAGATACATGGGGAGATGATTAAGAGCTGAGTTCAAGAAACCTCAAGGCCATAGGGTGCTTGGCTTCTGAGAGTTTATCTGGTGTTAAAACTTCAACAACCTCACCATTCACAAGGAGACACACTACATCAGCAATTCTCTGGATTTGTTTGATGCTGTGTGAGACCATTATGATTGTCATGCCCCGTTTCTTCTTCAGCTTTTCTAAAACACCTTCTATGTGCTCTGTTGATATTGGATCCAAGGCGCTAGTAGGCTCGTCTAACAGCAAAACCTGCCACGTAAAACAAACACATCATCGAAAACAACAACATTCTCTTGCTAGACAGTTTGATAGTTTGACAACATAACATTCCGATAACTCAATATGACATATCTAACAACAGAACCTTCCACGTAAAACAAACACATCATCAAAAACAACAACATTTTCTTGCTAGACAGTTTGATAGTTCGACAACATAACATTCAGATAACTCAATATGACACTTAGATACACAACGAGAAAAGATGACTCAACATATGTAAGCACAATGGATGTCAGAAAATTATTACTAAACTTAAGGTCATGAGCTTTCGTGTTTTAGTCAGGTGTTCACCTCAGGTGAATTGGCTAGGGTCCTAGCAAGTGCAACTCTTTGGGCTTGGCCTACAGATATTTCAGAACCTGTTTTACTGAAAAAAGATGAATCAAGGCCTGCAAGGGTCAGTAGCTTATGAACATCTTGATCAGTCAGCTTCTTCCCACTCAACTGAGGACCATAACGAACGTTGTCTGCAACAGTACCTGAGAAGTTGACTCCAATGGTTAGTTAGACAATGAAGACAGATCTGTAGTGTTGTTAAAGAACATATACATTCATATAGATATGTTCTCCTTCCAGATCTTCAACTAAGTACACGCGTAAGTTAAAGAATTTAGACCCAATACACTTTGGATCATGGTATATAAGATACTCAACTTATGTCCAGTTTAGAGTGACTTTTTGGAACATCTACACCAGAAAATGCAATAAAACTATGGAACAGCATTTGCTATGTGCAGTCATCGCAATGCACAATACATCAGAATACATCAGACTGCATAATTCAATCCATTAACAGTCATCTTGAACCCATTTTCATAGTTCAGGCTTTTGTATATGAAATCTCAATACCATCCAAGTAGTAGGACAATTAGGTTTAACCACTACTATTATTGAAATATAACAGCTGGTTGTGGACTTGTGGGGATCCCCTTTATGATGGAGTTCATGTTAAAATATACTTCGGTCCTGGCTGGAAATACTTAAAAGAAGTACTCATAGGGTATTATATGCACCAAATCAAGCAGTTCTATAGATCCCAAGCCCCACCCCCAACCCACAAAGAAGAAAAATCTCAATATGCTAAATAGAAAACTAAATTGGATTGCTAACACCACTCTGAACAAAGGTTCATTAAATGGTTTTATAGCTCTCCTATCACTGTCATAATTATCACCTAAAACTCTGAGTGCCCAAAAAACAGAAACAGACACAAGGTGGAATGGTTGATAATCAGAGCTTGTGTGTAACCATAGCTAACCATCCCAATAATCTATAAAGCCATTTCTATGTCAGCAAAAACAAAAGCAACAAAAAACTAAAAACTAAATCTGACATGTGTATAAATTAAGCAATGACATAAACTCAGAACTCACAAGTTATCAAATAAAATAATTTGCCATTAACCGATTGTGATGGTGAACATGTGAGAACATAGAAGTTGGGTGTGGCTTTTGAAGCTTTAAAGAGACATTGGTGACTGTTAGTTGGTAAATGATTGATCTATGAAAACGGGTACCTTCAAAAAGAACAGGAAGCTGGAAGAGCATTCCGACCTTCCTCCGGAGACTGAGAACATCGAGTTCTTTAATATCATGGCCGTCCAAGAAGACAGTGCCGGCAGGCGGCTCCCAGAGGCGGTTGAGTGCTCGGAGAAGCGTGGATTTGCCGCTGCCACTTGGGCCTATGATTCCGACGATCACTCCTTTTGGGATGTCCACGCTCAGCTCATTCAGTATGATAGCTCCTCCTCCTCCTCCTGTCCTCTCTGATCTTCTGGTCAGATTTCGTATCCGAAACTTCACGTTGCCGTCAGCTTCTCCATCATTGATTACCAGTACTGCTTCTTCTTCTTCATTCTCCTCTGCTGCACAAAAAAAATATATTGTAACCAGAAAATTTCAGCTGATATTTAGTGGCAAATTTCTATGATGTCTGTCACCGCCGCATGCAGGTGTTATGCTCTATAACATGTTATACCAACAGACTATCAATCTAGAATCTAGACCACTACTGTTTTATTCTACTTCTGTTAAAATGCATGGTGTACATTCACTGGCAATATAAACTCGCAACATAGCACGTCAGATATCTAACATTACGAACACTAACCTGAAAGAGTGATGTGTGCCTGAGAAGTCATGGTGGAAAGTTTTGAGTGAGAAGGAGAAGAGACGGGAACGAGAAAGGGTATCGTATTATGAAAGGTTTGGAGAGTACAATTGTACAGAGTACATAGATAAAGCCTTCCCTAGAAACCAATACTCCAGCAGCACCTGTTATAGTGTGTGGACAAGTATCCATTTATTCCTGAATGCAACCCCATTTGTAAGGTATCTTCTAAATGATTAAAGTAATTTGCTCCAACTCAGCCATTTGGCAATTGTCAACTTCACGAGATGGTACGGACCGTGGAGGGAGAATATCTCATATCTATACCTAGATAGTGCCTGTCTTGATCTTCAACATCAAGCAAGTTCCACAGCATAAATTAAACCCAATTAAGAATACAATTCCGTGTAGGCATAAACGTTTTGTTTTTATTTTGCGGTATTTTAATTTTTTGTGACGCAGACGTGTATATATCTTACACAAACCTTGCTAAGGTGATTGATGAATTATCTGTTTTTTTTTTATATTCAGGTTGCTTTCGCAACTTTTTAAGGTGAATTTCTACACATAACCCTGTCAAGTACACCAGTTCCAGCCGACAAAATTAAATAACTAGAGGCTGTTATGATTGGTTATGAGAACCTCAAGATCTTATCCGCCAAAAAGGAATCAAATTAGAGATCGCCCAATTATTCAATTTGCATAGAATAAATTGACGATTCATAAACACATTTAGTGTTATAATATTGATACAATTAGAAAATGAGGATATAGAAAATGAACAATTCAATTTTGAAAATAGAGAGATGAACGAGAATTTGTCCTAGCTTTCAATACACCTCAAATTGCATCAGTTAATGATTAGAACAGTGAGTCAATAATATATCTGCAATCCAGAGTAGCAGTAGCAAATACCACTCGCTAGTCCATGAAACATTTGATATTTAGCAGAAACAATTTGAAAAATTCAGATGATAAGAGAGCTGAAAATTAAGCAATCATTTATCTTAATGTTACAAACTTTGACATATGCCCCAGGCATGAATAGATTTCAAAACTGAAATTCTGAATAAGGTCTAGTATACAGGCAGCAGCAGCACTGCGACATGAAGGTGATGCAATGGATATCATCCATCAATACATTTCAATGCCTTTTGCAGACAGACATAAAACATGAGGGAAGATTTGCCCCATTCTTTCCCCGGTCACAGGAGTATATGGCCAGAAGACTCAAATGAGACATCTGATAACAGATAAACAAACCTCCTCGTACTATTTCCATCGGTGACCACCAAGCCTAATCACCTCTTCAGCACCGTTATCGCTCCTCGGAATCCTATCCATACTAGTATCCCCTTTTTGGACACTCACATCACCATAAAGATCCCTAAGTTTTGCCAGATTGCTAGATACAGATGTTCTATCCTTGTTTACATCTCTTGGCGGGCTTACATGAGGAGCAGTGCCAGCTTGCAAGCTCCGACTCCTACTCCTGCTTCTACTGCGGCTTCGACTCCTACTCCTACGAGAATGTCTACCACCATCACGGCTACTCTCATAATAGTCCCTCCGGCTTTCTCTCTCTGCATATCTTGACCTCCTATCAGAATCAGAACTTCGTTCTCTATCCCTTGATCTGTCTCTATCTCGACCCCTCTCCCGTTCCTTGTACCTTTCTCGTTCACGATCACGATCACTATCCCTGTCTCTTTCCCGATTCCGATCCCGGTCCTTTCCCCTATCCCTGTCCCTGTCCGAATAGTCTCTGTCAGAATACTCACGGCTCTGGCTACGACGGCTCTGTAAATCATCAGTGCTAGCTTTTTCATAAGGTGGCGGTGGCGGTAAAGTTCGACGAACAGGTGATGAGTCCCTCGTCGAAGCACGGTGTGGGGCACGTTGACCAAAGGAGACTGAAAGTGCCGCTTTCACAGAAGGTGGGCGACGGGCAGTGTCATCAGATCCATGACGGGTAGCCTCCCCAGTAACACCAGAGAGTTTTGTTGGGAGTTTCATCTTCTCAAGATTAGCTGTAATCTGCCGCAACACAGGAACAGGTATGCGAGGGAAAAGTGTATCAAAGTAGTACTGCAATAGCACAATATACATATACAATGTCAGTATATTAAAAGTATTAATAATCTATGCGGGTAACACAACAGTTTTATAAAGCGCAGAATGTTAAAGCTTGATGTTTCCTAAATAAAGTGCACCCCATGCAGCAGACACAAAATTATCAGCCATGATCAGTTACAAAATTTATCATATATGTTATCATGATCTAATTGCGGCTTTGAACACAACAAATTTACAAATCAATAACACTGTTGAAATCCTATTGCTTTTGGACCTTAAACAGTAGCATGCTGAGACAATGCTTGACAGCTCCAAGGAGAACATGTATTCAGATCTCAATCCACTGTAATCTGAAAAGCAGCATCTGTGATTGCAAGGGACTGCACCGGTGGAACATTAGGTAGAAGATTTCAAGGTACTAGCCCAGAAGCATTAACAAGAACTATACACAATGTTCGATGTGTGTGTGTGAGCTTGTAAGTGTATTAACACAGGGAGAGTGCTTTCTTCTTGCTAATCAGCTGAAAACCAACCAATATTTTCTAGTACTCCATACAACTTCAGCTGGTAGGTAATTGTCTCAGATCCTCATTAGTCCTAGATATTCTCAACAAGTAAAACTCTTGAAAGAAAATGTGGGCATAGAGAGAGCCTCATGCTACACAAGTTTGTCAACAAGATTTGTGAATAATGGCAGTTCGTCAACAACATTCGCAAATGAAAAAAAAAAAAAAAAGTAGGTAATTTGATACTGGGTTTAGAACAGAAGCTTGCCTCAGGTATATGCTACAAAGCATGCTTTACATGTAAAATATAGAGCATCAACAGCAGGATATCTACAATTTTTATGGTAGGGCTTGAAGGCCTTGTTACATAAACCACATTATAAAATGTCACAGAACTGTTTCTCCAAAAAAACAAAGAAATGGGTACCATATCCATCATAAATTATTGAGTTCATAATGTTGTAATTCTCTTTTTTGGTCTGAACACAATCTACTAATATATATCCAACCTAAAATTTGGAAACAGAACTATGAAGAGTTGGTCTCAGTTGGAGGTAGGTTGTTTTATTCTTATTTTCATGCAATTTCCTGACTTTAATAACAATTCTCAAGATAGTTCCATCACTTAAAAGTCCATAGATCATATCCAACTTATCATGAGAAATGAGAAATAATAGGCCGAAAAAAGCTTTTCCTAATAGGCCAAAAATCTTTGAGAACAAAGAGATCCAAGTCGGCCAGCGGAAGGACTATATTCTAGTACTAAAGTATATAATTTAGAAATTTATGTAGTAAAATATCTTCTAATTGTCTAGATATATTACAATTGTAAATTTATACACACTTACAAAGGCTTTGTAAATTGACTCACGGAAGAGAGGGAGAGAGACAGAGAGACAGAGAGCAATAAAGAGAGGGCAGAGATACACGGTATAATTATTTCGACATCATTTCATTTCACATGTCTTATTATGGAAGGAAACTAACCTGCCCAAGTAGCAAATCACGCACATATACACCCATAGTGGTCATTCGTCCATTGGAACCTGGAGAGAATTTCTGAAAAAGAAACCCACAAATATTAAGTTCCGGAAGAATAAAACAATATGCTAATATGACCACAAATGTAAGGTTAACACACACATACACACACAGAGAGAACTATAGAACTACAGAAACATGCAGATAAAGTGGAAAGGGATGATATTCACTAGACAAGTAGTGTTCAGCCATTGGAAGCCATAAACAACATAACAGAATCATAAAAAGCTAAAGAAACTAAATTTCAAATTTTCAATCACATCCAAGACGTAGTCAAGATGATCTTTGATGTTAAGTATGTTAGAAATATAAACACAGAACTGGAGTAACTGGAGGGCAGTTTCCACTCAAAAGAGGGTGGCAATTCCAGTCGTGTATAGATAGAAAAGAGAAGCACACTACCAACCAAAACACACCCCTTCAGGAACATAATTGATTCAAAGCAGGCAATCATGAACAGCTCATTGACTGCACTGAACATGTCACAATCCTACTTAATTAAATTTGTATCAAAACTCAATGGTTCAGATTATATTATTACTTAAGAATAGTTCTCCTCGCAGTTCCAAGCTGAGTCCAAATGGACTTCAAACTATGAAAATAATAAATATACTTTCACCTTAAAAGATAAGAAATAAGATTTTACGGGTCAAACTTATACTAAAGGATTGAGCAGTTTGTAAGTTCATCGAGTGTAGACATCCATAAGGCTGGAATCTATTCAACAAGTTAAAGGGTACTGCTTCTTTGAGAAAAGACAGGGGCGATCAATTGGAGAAGTTAAGGAGGAAAGCCAGTCACTTGGTTATTGATATTTTAAAAAAAAATCTTAAAAGCTTTTCAACATTTTGACATTCTTTTTTCTTCCCCTCTTTGAGAATCTTTTAACATTACAAGAGAATAGGGGAGAAATGGAGATCTTCAACTGTCAAATGCTGTCTAATAGGAGGTGACTTTTCAGTTATCTCCAAAAACATGGGAGCAAAAAAAAGGAGAAGAAAAAAACCTATAATCAGCCACGATAAGAAAATAATAATAAAAGATGAACACAACTTTAGGAAAACAATCTTTTGACTTGAAAGTCAACCAAAACTCACTAGTTGCAGTTTTGAGATTCCGACTCCAAGATGCACCCAACTGCTCATCCTATGGCGAACTTTTACGAGGATTAATCCATTAATTGTTATCTTCTATCAAGGTTAAGCAACTCTGCCACTACAACGACTTCAAATGACGCAAATTGAGACAGATAAATGGTTAGTATGTTTTATAGAAACACAATGATTGGGTCTACAACAACCGTTAAATGCTAGAGAGATCAAACACACATAAATATCTGGATGAATGACTGGGATAGTTTTTTTAAATCGAAGGACTTTGATGAGGATTTCAGGTAAGTTCATAAACTACTGATAAATACTAACGAAATGCACCAGATTAACCACTCACCAATCACACTAACGATTCAGATGACCGCCAACAAACTTTCCATAAGGAAGTTAAACACGAATTAGCAGCAGACTGCACAATGTATTTCACTCTCTATGCAACTAAAGTATCAAAAACATAATGTATTTTACCTCGTCATCTGTAATATAGGGCTCAACCCAATTCCAAATGGTCTTCGGGTCTCCAGCATATCTCAAGTAGAGGAACCCAACCTGCACAACAAAATTAGAAAAATTAACAGGCGAAACTGAACTAAATTGAAATGACATATGTATATATCGCGGCGTGCGTACCGCTCGAATGTAAGGAGAGTCCTTGTGCTTCAAGAGGCCGTGCATTTGCTTGACGGTGAGTTTCATGGTGAAGAACTTGTAGAGTAAGCAAAACGCAGTAGAAGGACCTCGGCAATTCCCAGTCATCCACGGCTCGACGTGGTCTACTTGATTGTAAATCTCATCCACAACTTCGTGATACGTCTTCAACCGGTAAAGCTCCTTGAAGTAATCGGAAGACAGAATGTTCATACATAGCACCTTCTCCAATAACGAGTCAATTGGTTTCCCGCTCGTCTGTATCTCCATTCCCACCCACTCTTCCGCAATTCAAACCTTCAATCGATGATTACCGGATGCGAGAGATGAAAAGAAGCCCTAATTTGAGAGCAGAAATCTAGGGTTATTGGGAAATTTCTAGGGTTAGGGTTTTGAAGAGCAGAACATGCAAGTAGAGATTTGGAGAGGGAAAAAGGGGAATTGAGTACCTATGGAACGGAATGCGGGATCCTCCGATCAGCTGCGATTCGAAGTTGAAACCCTCTTCACGCCTCTTTTGCTTTCTTTCTCGGCCACCGAGGGTTCGGATTTTCTTCTTATATTTATCTCTTCCTTTCCTTATTTACATTAATTAAAAGGCAAACCCATGTTTTTTGGATCATTCTTTCTTTGGGTTGGTTCAAACTCACAAATATCGGATGGGTTTTGTTACCATTGGGCTCAGATTTGAGAATGGGCTGCTACTATACATGAAGTGATAAAAAAAAAAAAAGATAAAAAAAATTCTTATCGTGACTCTTTAGGGGAATTTAGATTTGTTGGTTTGTAGGGTTTTGCGTGGTGACCAAAAAAATGGAGCATCGGCACGATGACCGGAAGTTTATCCCCGAGCTAAAATCTCATTTTGTATTGGTGATCTTTCTAACGTAACAATTATCTTTTTGAGCATTTGACTATAATGATGTCCTTAATTGATAAAAGAACCGCCTAATCCTTATTCATAGTGATATTCCTTTGAGAGTTTATTAATATCTTGGGCATTGTCGGTCTTTGTGATAAAAAAAAAAAAAATAATAAGTGTAAAGGTGAAAAATAAGTATCTTGATCATACCAATTAATAGTTCAAAACGGGGTGGACGCAAATGTCATCAAGATCTAATTGGTAGTTCACACACTTCTATGTTTCAAAATTCCATGAAAATATTTGACACCATTTGTGGGGACCAAACTCATAACCAAAAAGTAGTCATCATGCAACCAAAGTTTTTTTTTTTTCTTTCTAAAAGCTCAACTGAGACTACTTGGATCAACTTAACGAGGTGGACAAATGACATCGTGTGCCCATTGATAACAATCGGTACTATATCAAGTCAGAAATGAGAGTTGGCATTTGTTGGTCATATGTTACTAGTAATTGTATAGTGGTCATAACTCATAAGAGTCTCCTTGACGATTCATGTGGCATCTAACCTCACAAACATAATTACTTGGAAGGGTAATATGAGTCACATCCTCAACATCTGGTGGTAGTGTGGTACCACTCTTGCTCTATATTATTTCTATGGTACTTTTACTCAAGATATACAAAAAAAGTAAGATTATCCGACAGTATTCAATTATTAGATGTCGATGTTTATTTCGTATTTAGGCATTGTACATAAATGACGTTGATAATTTACGAATCGAGACAAACATCTAGTGGTACCACTCTTTACTCTATACTATTTCTATAGTATCTTTACCCAAGATATACATAAGAAGTAAGATTGTCTGACAGTATTCAACTATTACATATCAATGTTTATTTCATATTCAAGCATCGTACATGAATGGCGTTAATAGCTTACAAATAAATACAAACGTACAAATGTAGACCCAACTATTAGATTGACTTTTATCACTATTGTTTCAACACTTTCAAAAAATTAACTAAACATATATAAAACAATAGTATTTTTTGTGGGTTTAGGCATATTGTTGGATACATAGTATTTTTTTTTTTTTTTAATCCACCCTAAGTTGTAGAATCTCTACATAACCGTTATCAAATTCAAGTTTGCATTTTCTGAATTCAAAGATTCAGTCAAACTGAACGAAAATTCTAGTATGGACCAAGGTCCACATGCATCATGAATTAATTCCCAGTGTATTGTTCATTCAGTCAGACTGAACAAAAATTTTAGTATGGACTAAGGTCCATATGCACCATGAGTTAATTCCCGATACTGTTCATGAGTTAATTCCCAGTACTGTTCATGAACAGTATCGTGAATTAACTCATAGTGCATGTGAATATTGGTCCACCCAACACTCTTCCCAAACTGAAACAGTACCGGAAATTAACTCATAGTGTATGTGGACCTTGGTCCACCCAAGACTCTTGGGGAAATTGGAAGTTTGGGTCAAGTTGGTAGAAGTCATTGAAAGCCATCACGTTAGATCTACTTGGCTTCCATAGGTAACCCTATAACTGAAGCTGATACGAGGCAACATAGAGCTGCAGATGAAACCGTACCGGCGTACCCAATCCCATCCCAGACAAGAAGAAATCTGCACCTACAAAATCCCTAGCCTCAACCAAAAAGGTGAACCAGTATAGGGACCATCCTTGTGCCAGTGTTCGTTGTTGTGCTTCAATCACAAACATGCGTCACGTGTTCTGCTACCATAACGCTCAGATCACCGGTTGACGTCCCATCGATCGCGTGTTCAGTTGATCGCCTTCATTAAAATGAGCCTTTCTGGTTCTGTTACTGTCTGTGTTAGGCCACAGTAGAGCTTCTTCAATAATGCAAGTGATAATTTTGGTTCTACCAAAAGAAATTATTATAAGATTTGGGGATAGGGTATTAATGCGTTTGTCTGGTTTTGTTTGTATGTTTGGACAAGAATAATCTAAGGCCCCTCATTTTCCGCCATCAAACTCTACAAACCCTCACACCCGCTAACAGCTTCTACTTCCTTCCTACTTGTTCATTTCATCACAAACAACATGGGCTGCCTTCTCTTTCTCTCTCTCAAGCCCACCACCACCGCCGCCGCCGCCTTCTTCGTTCTTCTAATCACCCTCCTCTCTTTTCTCTCTACACTCTCCAATGCCGACCCCGACCCGGACCCGAAAATCGGCGACATTGCCACAACGTCTGCTTCACCGCCGCCGCCTGTACTTAATGTGGACACCGCCGAGAAGCCCAAGTCGTTCCGGCCCAGCATGGCCATCATGGTCGGAGTTCTGACGACTCTGTTCTCCTTCACGTTTCTTCTCCTCCTCTACGCCAAGCACTGCAAGCGCGGCAGCTTCGTCGTCATCGGAGGAACCGCCGACTCCGGACCTCCCGGCGGGGCGGGTCTCCGTAAAAACTCCGGAATCGACCGGGCCGTCGTCGAGTCCCTCCCGGTTTTCCGGTTCAGGTCGCTCCGGGGACACAAGGACGGCCTCGAATGCGCCGTCTGCCTCACCCGATTCGAGCCCACCGAGGTCCTCCGCCTCCTCCCGAAATGCAAGCACGCCTTCCACGTCGAGTGCGTCGACACGTGGCTCGACGCCCACTCCACCTGCCCGCTCTGCCGCTACCGGGTCGACCCGGAAGACATCCTCCTAATCGAAGACGCCAGAATCCTGCACCACCAGAACAGCCAGCCCCAGACTCCCCACCAAAACGACGTCGTCATCAACGTCGAAACCGACCCGGGAATCCGCCGCGTCTCGGGGCGCCACTCCTCCGCCTTGGAGCAGCGACCGGGCTCCTCCTCTCACGACAATACGTCGTCGTTCCGGAGGTCCCTCGACAGCTGGACCTGGTTCCGGAAAAAAACCGAACCCGCGGCCGCCGCCGCCGGAAGCCAAGAACGTCCGAGAAAAGACGGCCTTCTTTTAAGCCACGACAAAACGAGGCTGGAGCACCGAATCATCGTCTCCTCCCCCAGATCAAGCAACACCAGCGGCGGTGGGTTCCACCAACGATGGAGCGACGTACAGCCGTCCGATCTTCTCTACCTTCGCTCCGAGATGATCATAAGCGATAACGGACTGACACGTCAGGGGCAGGAGGAACCGTTGCGCTGTGGCAATGGCAGAGGCGTAATAAACGAGCGAAGCGTGTCGGAAATCACGGGGTTGAGCAGGTTTTCGAACAGAGGGAGCAGTAATGAGAGGAGCAATCAGCACCACCAAAACCAAAACCAAAACCAAAACCATCAGCAGCGTTACCAACAGCGACAGCTCAGGCTCGTATCCAGGTGGGTCGCTTGGATTTCGTCCCAGTCACGCCCAGCTGCACGGTCTGATCGTACTACTGGTGCTTCTTCCCCCACCACTCCACAGCCTGCACCACCACCACCGCCTTTACCCACTGTGGCCACTGCTTGATTCTCTCTCTCTTTTTTCCTTACCCTTTATTTTAGTTATACACAAGACGACAGAAGGCTTAGATAGAAGGGCCAAAACCCATTACGTTCCAAACGATTTTTGGTTTTCTTTTTGTTTCTGGGAAAAACAAAATGGGCACAATTTTCGTAGCGGCAATGTTTGTTTGAAATAGACGGGAGGGGGTGCGCTAGAGTTAGAATAGATACACAGACACCGGGGGGGATGGATATTCCAGACAACCACGGATGCCGAAATGGCACGTGGATTTTCTGATACGGAGATCAGATTTGTACTTTGTTCTGCTGTAGCGTTTGTGTACATATTTTGATCTAGTTTTGATCTTATTATTGCAATAGTGAAGGATTTGTTCCTTTCTTATGTCTTACCAATCGCAATAACTTTTTCTTTTGGACAAACTCAAAGGATTTTCTTTTGACGGCACCAAAATAAAAAAATTGAGTACGTTATCATCCTAGTTTTCCGCATGATCGTTCATTTTCAATGTTTAGTTATTTTTTTTGAAGAAAAATATGTTCTTAATCTACTTGTTGGCATTTTGATTTATAATTATATTTAATATCAGTGTGATACAAATGTCACAAATAAAATATTGGGTACAATATAAACCGGAAGAGTCATGATCAACTATTTAATGGCCAATAAAACGATAGCAATACCAAACCCTATGCGGCTCTGGCCGCCCTTCCCCTAATGATGTTTCTCACTAATATATCGTGGATATCATTCGTGATTTATTCGATGTTTGATTTTAATCTTTAGGACACTTGTTGTTCTTTTAATATTTTCGATTTCCTTTTCTTAGAGGTTTGCTGTGTGGGGAGGCATTGCTTAATCGTCGGGCTTGGTTAACCTTTGATGGCGGTGTTGCTTCTCTAGCTGATGATGATGGCGAGGTCTGGTGATAAATCGGTTGTTAGCTTCTGCCAGTGACGACGATATTGCCTGGAAGGTCCCAACGCCTCAATGTTTACAATGGTAGGGTTCACAGCGGATGTCGGTGACAATAGTGGCCAAGGGCTGCGTTTGGGTGCCCTGATCTTGGGTGTCTAGATCAGTGTGGTAGGTGATGTGTTTGGCCTGGTTTTGAGCCTAATTGATGGGCTTAAAGTGGTGAATTCATGAGACCTATGGAAAATCTGGGTTTGGGACCCAGGTATTAACGATCTGAATCTTTGCTACGCCTAGTGTCTCTGCCACAGGGAGAGTAGTTGTTAGTATAAGAATTTATGTGTTGGCATTCCGTATACAAAACAATAAGTGTTAGGCCTAGGTTAGAACCATGTCAGTGTTTAAGGTGAAGAGGAAAGCTTTTGAAACACATGATGAAGACCCCCAATTGACCTTAGTGAAGCTCTAAAAGGTAATTCATTCACTGCGTCTCATAACATATTTGTTTCTTGTGTGATTGCATGAAGGGATTGAATATGTTTCAATCCCGAAGTGGTCTGAAAAGCATATGTCACTACTACAAAAATTGAATCAGACGACACCTCTCAGACGACACATCATAGTTTTCTGTCGTCTGATTGATTTTTATTTTTTTGTACGTCGCTTTTATAAAACCCGTCGTCTGATATGGTATAATGAACTAGTTCAGAAGACATTTAAGAATAAAACTGTTGTATGACCCTAAAATAATTGAGCGGCAAGTTTCCCACCATATCTGTAGTGCCAAACCCCACTCCAAACTCAAATTTTCCCCCCAACATGTAGTAATTATACAACGAGAAACAATAAAACTGTGGTCTGATTAATATGTTTGGCAGAAAGCAAGGAGATTTTTCTCCAACTCCTCAACGAGGAAAGTCAAATTGATAGGAGACAAATTTCCTCATATACTCAGACCACATTGATATAAAATTCTGTTGTGTGAGTCTTTGTAGGGCTTTGTCCAAATTCATAGGGCAAGGCTTGAAACCCTACGTTCAGGCAAAAAAAATAAGAACTTTTCACCCTAAAACCAAAGCCCTCACTCCTCACTCTCGACAGCTTCCCACCACTCTCTCTCGACACAAAGCCAAAACCAAAACCAAAACCCTTAATTACTTTCTTCTTTGACAAAGCACTCTCTCTCTCTCTTTCCATCCTTTCCCCCCCCCCCCCCCCCCCCCCCCCCCCCGCGACAAACCCCGATCTCTCTCTCACTTTGACAAACCCTATCTCTTCTTCCACAAACCCCAACGAAAGCTCTCTCTCTCTCTCTCTCTTCGACAAACCCAAACCAAAACCTAATGGGTTATTCGATCTGGGAAATAGCGGAGGCCTTCATCAACGACCACTTTGAGCTCGTCGTTGACCTCTACACCCAGGCCATCGCCGTCGACCCCAACAACTCCGAGTTTTGCTCCAACCGCGCTCAGGCCAACATCAAATCCAATAATCTCACTGGTAACAACCCCCTCTCTCTTGCAATTTCTGACGCCGGTTCTTCGTCATCTTCTTGTTTCGTTTCTGAGACCTAAAATTGAAGGAATTAAATTGTGTTTTTTGTGTGAACTGATTGGTGTGGGGTTTGCTTGTTTAGAGGTTGTGGAAAACCTAATGGGTAGACATCTAGTGTTCTTCAGATCTTTTGGCAGTGGCGTGTTGCTTTCGGCGGATTTGAAATTCAGCTATGGGTAACCAAGATTTGAATTCGAACATTGGAGCTGTGGATTTGGGATTGAAGGCAAAAATGTCAAAATTGGGGCTAAGAAGATAACTAAGAAGGTTTCTAGGTAAGTTTTGATTCAAAGTTTTAGTCTTTTGTTCTCATGATCTTAGGTGAAGGATGCGCAAATTTATCAGTTTTAGATTTATGTGTTTCTTCTTTTCTTTGATTCTTTGGGTAGACTTGTGATCAATTAAAATGGCCTTAGAAGATTAATCATGTGATTCTTGGTTAGATTCTCTGTTGCAATAATCTTTGATTTGGATTGCTCTGGCTTTTTCCTACAGTATTCTTTTCCTTGTTTTTCCTTCACAGAACATGATTTTGCCTTTATATCAGGACTTTGGTCTGTAAGGCTGTTCTTTGGTGGAAGATATGGGGGTTGAAGATTTGGGATTTGAGAAGGTCCAAGGACTAGTTGGGACTGTCACTGAAGGAGAGAATTCCACCAAGGAAAATGGGAAACTGGAAGAAGGGTCAGGCCATAATGAGCCCATAAAATTTGGATCACATGGTGATGAAATGGCTAAAAAGGAAAGGAATGGGGTCAACGGCGATGGAACTTGTGAGAATTCTCCCTAGTGCAGAAGATGAGGTCAACGTAGCTTGTTTTCATCCTTCTGTCAGAGGTGGCCTTGTTTATGGAACTATGGTAAGCAATTGGATTTGGTATCCTCCTCTTTTAACATATCTATAGCACATGTTTCCTTGTGTGGTAAGTTGGTAGGATGGGGTGAAAGTGATTTCATGTTCTAACTTTTGTTAGAAATAAGCTTTGACAACCATAACTCTTAGTACATATCCCACAGTTCTGGAGTAGGCTTATGTAACTTGTCTTTTTACCTATATTGACTTGATCTTGTCATTCTTCCTGATTGTATCATTCAAATGGGTTTTGAAATGATGAATTATGTTTGTTTGCTTTTTGAAAAATCCAAATTGTGGCCTGTTAATTGAAGATCATATACTCTTATTAATTGGAACAAATAGTACAAGCCTCAGAGAACTCTATGGCCATATCTAGTCATTCTTTATACTACCCAGTACTACCCAGTAATGTAGGACTTAAAAGTTTGTTTTGGAATTTGCTAGGCCAAACATTCTGCATTTCTTTGCCAGGTTTGAGATCCATTTGACAAAATATAGTGAGCTTGATTGATTTTTAAATTTCAGAATTTCAATCTTTTCATTTCATCATAATTCGCCTTTTTCTTTCTTGAATGCATATCCATCGATAGTCAACATCACAACCTCACAACTTGCTCGTTTTGTTTCCTTCTACCATGCTTACTCTTTCCTTTTTTGTTTAGTGTATGTTAGTAGTCAAGCTTCAACACTTGTTCATTTACCTAGAAAGCTTGGACTAGAGATTTGGAGATTTGGAGTCTCTAATTCATATACTACTGATTTATATATACTGCTGATTCTCTCCATCGATTCGATCTGGGTCATTCAATTGATATTCAATCTGTTTGTTTTAGGTTGATGCAAATTTCAAAAGAGTCAGAGGAGACCACAATAGTGATCCATTTGAGGCTACGTCACCGAGCAGGTTTTGTTTCTATTCGATTTGATTCATTGATTAATTGGTTTTAAATGATTTAATTAAGTGAATTCTATTTTTGATGTTTAGGTTTCGTCACAAACCTATAGTCTTGATGCGAATCTCTGCCTTTCTTCGTCACTATCAGGTGATTTAGGGTTTAGGAATAGAGTTTATGGTTTTGACTAGTTTCTATTTGGATTCTGTGCTATGTTATGATGGTTTGTTCTTGTAATTTTTTGGTGTAATTTGAGCCAGATCATATTGGCACTCAAATTGTTGCTCGTATTTTGGTTAAGGTTTGCATTTCAATCTTGAATAGCTTTCGACTTTTGGTTTAGATTGTTATTGATTAAGTGGTGGAATAAGAAATTTGTTTGAAGTTTTCTGTATGTTAATGTGTAGGCACTAATGGCAATGCCTGCTCCCGATTTCAACCTTTGTCTCTTCCTAATTCCAGAAAGAGTGGTATTGTTCTTTTATTCTCTACGTACCGATTTACAATTTAATTGTTTCCATGAACAATTGAGTAGTGCACTGGTTGTTTGTAATCTTTCCCAAAATCCCAACTTGTTCTTGGTTTGGTTTTTAAAAAAGAGAGAATCTTTTTTGCTTGGTTTTTTTTTGTTTGAAAAGTTTGTATTGTTTATTGGTGGTTTATAGCTAGTTGTTTCATCATGTTTGTTGGTTCATCCATGGCTGAGATTTGTTTTTCTTACCCAACTTATGGGTGTTTGTACTATTGCAGTGCCATGCTTGCTGGCCCAAAATGGGCACCATTTGCTTCTTGGCTCACTGGCTGGTAATTATATATTTGCTTTGTCTCAACTGAATCATCTCTTGGTAATCTAAAGTCTTTCACTTTAGGGATCTGCACTGGTTGACTTACTGAGCTTCATAGCTCTTGCGCTGAAGTTTTAAGTACATGCACTGTGTTTGAACATTCTTCTCGATTATGACTTCTTCTCTGTTTGTTACTTGGTCTAGAGTTTGATTGATGTGTAGTTCAACTCTGTCGATTTCTTTTTTCGACAATGTATAGTTCTTTCGATTAGGTGGATTTGGTGCTCACCATTTTTGTTCAAGATGCTAATCTCTTGTTCAAGAAGCATCTAACAATTGTCACACACTTGAAGCTGCCAGCAAGATTCAGTCAATTTGTGGTGGGATTTCTCTTCTGCAATTGATTATGGTGTTCTATTTTCTTCTCTTGGTGAATGTTAACTCATTAGTGGGATGTTGATTTGATTAAAATAAAGTTTGTTTCTTTGAGTAGTATGTGTGTGCGCATACATATATATGTGTTATGTATATATTTATGAGACCAGCACTATATATTTATGGGTCTCATTCTCCAGCAAGATATTCTTGTAGATATCTGGAGTGTGTGTGTGTGTATTTGATAACTCGTAAAAAATAGTGCTGGTGACGCCGTTGCATACTAAAATAGTTTACCCTATATTTAACTCTATTTGTGACCTTTTCTCATGTGTAATGCACATATGAATGTCAGAGAAGTTATTTATTAAAGCAGAGCAAATATTGCTGTAGAACTGTCGATAAGCACACAGATTACATGTAAGGTATCACCCAGGTTCTTGGAATAGATGCGAGTGACAATATATGGGATTATTTGCTCATGAACTTGATGTTTAATTTATTTCCATGATTTCGATGAACGGATAAGTTTGACATTACTTTCACAAGAGTTGTGGTTTGCACTTCATGAGGTTCATTACTTTGTACTAACAAATTCTATTTGACCTATATTAGGGAGGGTGTCATTGGTTGCTGAGAAATGTGAGAAAGTGGACAGATAACTATTAAGTTGCTGGGTTTACATACTGCTAGTATTTAGTTGAGTTAGTTGAGTTGTGGAACATGTGCTTTGTGTCGAATTATTGGCTAAAGATTTCTAGAGTTTGATCTTTGATTTATTGCATATCTGTGTGGGAGGGTTTTTTTTTTTTTTGAACTATGTTTTACAGTTCCTATAATCACCAAGCAACACCTCTACTTTCCTTTGGTATTTATTTGCATATGTTTAGAAAAGAACCTTTTTTTAACATCTTGTGCATTCTTAATTTCAGCTTCTAGAAAAATTGTATAAGGAGAGATGGAATCCTGAGGATGGGGTAGGCAGCATTATTACATCTTCACAATCCTACTGAATTAGTGCTTGGAAGCTTCCAAAGCTAGACTCCAAACGGCCATAAGAGCAACAGAGCTTGCAAAGCTAGACTTCTTGAGAAAATATCTAGATGTATATTGCTAGGAGAGTACTATTAGATGTATTTCTTTTGTAGATAAAAGATTACCTTTGCACAATCCATTTTGGTGCATGATGTGGATTATAACAATTAGTTCATATATATATTGATCAATTACTGTTAATTTGGTCATTTTTGATTTCGCTTCCAGCATATATAATGCATTGAATCATTCTTTTAGTACAACAATAACCACACAAAGCTGTCATATGTACACGATATTTACAATAGCCTCAAAATTAAAACTGTTGTCTGAATGAAAAACAGATCACGGATGATATGAAAAAACTGTTGTGTGAATAGCAGTCACACAACGGTTATAAAAAAAAACGACTTCTGAATCACAATCACATAACGGATTTTTAAGTTGCCCATTGTCTGAGTAACGTTCACACAATAGTTAATGCTGTCGACAGCCTATCGACATGCTGTCGACATGGATGCCGAGTTCTTCAGATGACGGTTTTCTAAATCATGTTTCATCAGACGGCAGCGAGATATACGACAGTTAGTTCTGTATCAGACGACAGTTTTTAGCCGTCGTCTGATTCAATTTTTGTACTAGTGTGTGCGTGATTAATGTTAGTTTGCCAATATAGATGAGTTTCAATTGAATGCATTCATATATCTGATTTTAATGTTAGTTTGCCAATATAGACGAGTTTCAATTGAATTCATTCGTATATCTGATTTTATAGGATTCCTATATTTGCGTTGCATTTGATTTGATTGATTTGGTTAATTATGCATATAATTTTATTTAGGGATAAAAATCAGTTTTTATTACCTAGATATTTTTAGGACTATTACTTTCCTAATAGAAGTCAATTAGATCTAGAATTTTAAATTCCCTAGATGTTTTAGGGAGTTGATTGCGCATACATATAGGAGAAAAATATTTTCTTTCTACTATGCTTCTAGAGAATATATTGAGCGTCCATTGTTAGTTGAGAGAGTATTTTTTCATGGCAAAATAGTCAAATTACTCCCTAACTTTTCTCATGACTGCTGATTTACCCCCTGATATTTTATTTTTGATTATTTATATCCTCACTTTTCTAAATGTTGCCAATTTACACCATATAATTAAATTTTAGACTTTCCATCCAATTTCTCCGTTAACTTGGTTAGCATGTGAGAGATCTTGATCACCCAAAAAAAGAATGTTGCTATTTGTACCGAACAAAAATCTTAGTACACCCGGCCAACTATAAATTTTTTGCCTCTATCTTCCAATATTACCCTCATATATTAATAAATCAAGAAAAAAAAATACAAAACTACTTTGTATGCTAACGACCAAATATTAATTAAGCTATCAGTTGCAAGCTAACGGCCGATCTTGAAATAAACGGAGTGAAGAAGAAGAGATGGACAAGGAAGAAGTGACCAAGGGCAAGTTTTTTTTTTCCTTATTTTAACGAAGAACAGTTTTGTATATATTTTTTTTAATTTCTTTAACGATGTGTTGGTTTGTATATATATTTTTTTGTGATAGTTGAAAAGACGAAAAAGCCCCTCATGTGCTAACCAAGTTAACGGAAAATTGGATGGAAAGTCTAAAAAATAACAATAGGGTGTAAATCGGCAACAATTAGAAAAGTGAGGGCGTAGATAATCAAAATATAAATTTCATGGGGTAAATCGACAGCCATGAGAAAAGCCAGGGAGTAATTTGGCTATTTTGCCTTTTTTCATTCATAGAAAAACTCATGAGCTTCATTGAGAATTATTAGTTCACTTGTTCCATGTTGAAGTGAATTGATAATTCAATCAAACACCTTCATATCATTCATATCATTTGCATGTCCGAGAACCCCACGAGGTCAATTGGGAGGAAGTGGCGTGCATAGTTCGTGTGTCCAAGTTAGAGAGACGAGTAGAAGCAGTTTTGAAGGTGAAGAACAACAAGGTGGTGTATGTGCAACCGTTTAGATGAGTCTAGTCAGATAGTTGAGGTCAGAGCTATTCGCGTTGGTTGTAAGTGTATATGTGTTTGTTCATATTCACTTAGTGCATCGCTTTTCATTTGGCCTTCAGGAGTTAAGGCCCGCAGTTGTTTACCTCAATTTAAGGATTTTACTGCGTCAACAAATCGCTTGTGTTTGAGTTCTTTATTTTCGCTATGGATATTGATTAGGGTTGGCTCTAATTGCCGAACCTAGCAACCGACTGGAAACTGGCAGAACCGGTGGTGTCGGCGCCGACAAACACGGTAACCAATGGATTGGTACTGGCAGTACCGTACCGAAGTAAGGTACTCGGCTCAGGAGTGGTACAACATTTTGTAAAGGTTCACTATTACCGAACCGACCTAGATAAAATTTTTTAGTTTAATTCCAAAAATTCCTACCCTTTTGCTTCTGCCAAGCATCGAACCCTTGCCAATTTCAATGGGAACTCAAGCCACTTACCACTAGGCCACAAGCTCAGTTGTGATAAGTTATGCAAAAACATATATGTATTCTTAATTGAAAAAGGTTATCACCTTCTATATCTTCCAGAAACAACTCTATGTTTCTCTCTCTCTTTCTCTCTTCATTTCTAATTCTATTCTTCTTCCATTCTATTGCTTCTTCCTCCATTTTCTCATCGTTTTCCTTATTCATTCTTCCATTTCTTCCTTCTTAGATTTGAATCAAAAATCAAATCTACAACTAAATTTCTTGATCTGGAATGAGGAGGGCCACCGTGCCGCCGTTTTAGCCACCGTTATTGCTAGCTGTCGCCGTTGTTGAAATAGTCGACGGTCGACAAACCGAAACCGAGCCGCAACATAGGTGTACCAATTCATCGGTAACCGATTTATCGGTATAGGCGGCTGTTGTAAAAATGGCAAACTGATGAGTTTCGGTTTGGCAACTATGTTGGCCCAAAAATCTCGGTTATCGGTACCGAGCCAGCCCTAATATTGATTATATGCTATCCTCTTCACAATTAATTTTGAAATATACTAAATCTAGGTCATAGAAATTAATAGACGTCTGCAATCCTCTTACTGCAGTTTGGTAATTTTAATTAACTCAAAATTGAGAATAATTTCCATCTAAGCCTATTCACCCCCCTCCCCCTATAAGCTTAAACCACATCCATCCTACTACTTTTAGTAGTCTTCAGTCATATTCAAGGGTAAAGAGGAGAAGATTGGGCTTGGGTCATTGGGCCTTAGTTCGAATGTGATGAGTTGTCCAATTGCAGGCTCAAGGCAGTGGACTGGTGGCTTGGGCTTGTTTTTGGCTTATTACATTTCGTGACCGTTTGGATCTTACATCCGTGGGAGGCACTTTTCAATTTACTAGTATTTTCGTACACCAATTGAGGTCTCTAGGCGAACTTACTTGTTCAGTTGTTTCGAGTCATGTATCATTAACTAGGTTATGATCTTCTCTTCTTAATCGCTTGTTTAGAATCAGTGTGCTCATTTTGTTTGCAATGAGGGTTACCTATCAATTTGGCAGCTTGTACCTTAACAGATTCTAGTACAAGACAACAATTGATGTACGTGCCTTCTGGTAATTGATAAGTAATAAAATTATTATTCTATCTAAAATTTGCCAATTTGACTTATATATATATATATATATATATATATATATATATATATATATATAGACATAAAATACATGGTAGGATGAATAGGGTCACTAATGCCAATTTGACTTTAAATTAATACAATTTTGTTCAAGTCGATGTTAACCGCGCAGATGATCAACCTTGTAAATCTAATGAAAGTTTAGTAGGTTGGAGTAGGCCTGGGCGTTTGGACCCGAAGGACCGAACCGGACCGAACAAAAAAGACCGAATCGGTTCGGTTATAATATGGGAATTCTCAGTTCGGTGCAAAGACCGACCCGAATGTATGTAATCGGTTCGGTCTCGGGCTTCAAAAATTCAGAGACCGAAAGACCGACCCGAATAGAATTGTGTCTCATTTGCCACTTGTCATTCTATGATCGGGTGATATAATAATATGTTAAAATAAAAATAAAATAAAATAAAAAAATAAAAACCTAAGACCTAACCCACCTAAGTCATCGAGTCGAGACTATTCCGATCTCAGCCTCCCTTTGACCCTCTCTTCTCTTTCTCTCAGTCTCTCTCTTTCTCTCTCTCAGTCTCTCTCTGATCTCAGCTCTCTGTTCGCCACCAGCTCCTCCGCCATTCTCCATCTCAGAAATCCGCCTCCGCCAGTGAACTACTGGACGCAAAGCTCCAGAAATTCGCCGTCGCCGATGCCCGACTATCTTAGAGAGAGCTCTCGGATCTTCAATTCTACATGGTTTCGATCTAATAGTCGATTGACTCGATTCTCCTCGAAGCTTTGCAGTCTGCACTTCACTCCTCGCAGGTCAGTATTCAGTAATGAGTAATCTAGGGTTTTCAATTTCACTTTTTCATTCTGAATTTTCTAAACTTCAATGTGGTGAATTAGGATCCTGTATTCGAGCACTTCCCAAATTTCATGGCTTGTCCTCATAATTCATCCCAAAGTTCCGATTCCAATCCATCCCAAAGTTCCGATTCCAATTCAAAAGTTATTGCTCTTCCAACACCAACTGATGCTTCGAGGGTTCAGACAATTCCGAAAACATTCAGAAGCTCGAAGAAGAAGGCTCCTGTGAAGAGAAAACGTGGTGGAGCTACAGCTGCTGGACCGAGCAATGATGGAGATGATGCAAATGAAGAAGAAAAAGAAGAAAAACCTGCTGGAAGATCTTGGGTGTGGTTGCACTTCAAGAAGATCGAGAAGCCTCAGTTCGAGATTAAGGATGGTAAGAAAGTTCAAACTTGTGTTAAAGAGAGAGCTAAGTGCAATTACTGTGGAACTGATCTTGCATGTTATAGTTATGCAAATGGAACTAGTTCGCTTAGGAGACATATACAAGAAGTGTGCAAAAAATATCCGGGTAGGGTTGATTTAGAAAGTTGGCAGCAGGTATTAAGTACCGGTGATACAAAGAAGTTGGTGATGGTGAAATGGAGTCAGGAAGCTTGCAGGGAAGCAGCCTGCAAGATGATAGTAATGGATGAACTGCATTTCAGTTTCATCGAAAGGCCGGGGTTTAGATACTTTTGTAGTGTGGCTATGCCTAGGTGGGATGTGCCTTCTATGAGGGTATTGTGAAACAGTTTCTGTCCATGTATAAAGCAGCCAAATTAGAGTTGAAGAAAGAGTTAAGGAATCATTGCCTTTGCTTAACCACCGACACATGGACATCGGTGCAAAATATCAACTACATGGTGGTGACTGCCCATTTTATTGATGATGGTTGGACATTGCACAAAAGAATACTGAATTTTAGGGTGATTCCTAATCATCAGGGAAATAGCATAGGAAAGTTGTTGGAGTCATGTTTGCTTGATTGGGAAGTTGAGAGAGTGTTGACAATTCCTGTTGACAATGCAAGTGCAAATAAGGTTGTAGTTGAGTACATTACGAAGAAGATGTTAGAGTGGGAGAAACAACCTGTTCTTGGAGGCAAGTGCTTGCATGTTAGGTGCCTTGCACATATTCTGAACCTCATTGTCAGATCAGGCCTAAAAATGATGGAGAAATCAGTTGCTTCAATCAGGAATGCGATACGCTATGTTCGGAGTAGTGGACAAAGGCTTGATGTTTTTAAAATGTGTGCAGAGAAGGAGAAGGTTGAGTAGAAGAAAGTTTGCATCCTTGATGTGCCAACAAGGTGGAACTCTACCTTTCTAATGCTAGACACTGCATTAGGGCTGCGAAAGGCCTTCGATAGAATGGCAGATGAGGAGGACAGCAAGTACACACACTACTTTGATGAGGATGAAGACATCGATGATGAAGATGATGAGCTGCAAGTTGGAGGGTCTGATTCAAGGAAGAAACAGAAGAGAAAAAGGGTGGGGCCACCGGTTAAAGAGGATTGGGAAAAGGCAGCAGTTTTTGTGAGGTTTTTAAAGGTCTTCTATGATGTGACAATGAGGATTAGTGCCTCAAATCACCCAACATCATGGAAAGCTTTTCATGATTAGTGGCCATCAAATCGGAGATCGATGAGTTGTTCAGTAAATCGTATGTGTGCACTGGTTCAGAGGTTGAAAAGATCTTGTTCGATATGGCTGTGAATATGAGAGGGAAGTTTGATAAGTATTTTGGAAGCTTAGAAGACTGCAATCAGCTTTTATTCATTGCCTTGGTGTTAAACCCAAGGTTCAAGATCAGAAACTTTGAAAGTATCTGCAATAAATTGGCTGAAAATGGATTGGGATGACATTAAGAAGAAGTCTTTTGAGGTTAAAGAGCTTCTAGTGGCCCTTTGTGATTTGTACAGCTCCTCAATGATGTCTTCAACGGCTGGAAATGGAAAATCAAAAAGTGGAGAGAGCTCAGTTAGCCAAGGCAGCAAATCCAGCTCCAAAAGGACAGTTGAGGCTACTGGAAAAATAGCTGACATGGAACAAGATTGTGAGAAAGAATTGGAAGACTCCGATGAAGCTGTTGTTGGACATGAAGTGGATAGATACCTATTGGACCCGATTGAGGAGCCTGCAAATCCTCAAAAGTGGGATATATTGGAGTGGTGGAAGATGAATGGTGCCAAGTATCCTAACCTTGCTGCCCTTGCCAAGGATGTTTTGGCAATACAAGTGAGCATCGAGGCAAGTGAATCTTGCTTTAGCACAGGCAGAAGGGTCATCGATCCCTTTAGGAGTTCTCTAACTCCCAAAACAGTGGAAGCATTGATATGCTACCAAAACTGGATCAGATCTGAGAGCATCAACAACATTCAATATGTTCCTACTATCGAGGACATCGAATTTTATGAAAGTGTGGAGGATGGTATGATTTTTATTTTTGAAATGGTTGCCTTGTTAATTTATTTCAAGTTTATAATATAATGTTTGAAAATCTGGACATTCAATGTTTGAACTTTGCACTTTTGTTGCTTTGCAGAACATGCAAGGGAGGAAGGTGCTAGTACAGTACATCAGCCTGAAAAGCCATCTACATCTAAATCATCAAAAGCATCAAAGAATTCAAAGGTAGTTGATGCAGGCAAGAGTAAAAGTAAAACGGCAAAATAAGGTACTGCATTTGGTTAATGTATGGTCTTGTTTTCAATCATTTGGCATTTGGTTAATGTTAATGTTCTACATTTGGTTAATGGTATGGTCTTGGCTGATTTGGTATTGTGTTCATCAATTCATGTATGTAACTATGTATGTGAAGATGTGAAAATGTGAAATTGTGAACTTGACTTGGTAGTTTAGCAACCTGCTTCTTGTATGTTGGAACCTGCATTTTGAAATGGCTGGTATGTGGTATTGTGGCATCTGGTATGTTGGCTACAGTTTTTGTTATTAGATTTTATTCTTGATACTTGATAGTATAAATATAATCATGTGGCATTGTGGCATCTGGTATTGGATTTTATTCTTTCATAAGTTGATAGTATACTATAATCATGTGTATATTTTAATCAGATGCACATATTTTAATCAGTGAAAGCTATCAGAAAGACAGAAACTCTGTGAAGTTCATTAATGACAGGCATTTTACATGTTTAGTTGTTCAGAAACTCTTTCTTTACACTTACAGGTTATGCATTTAAAATTTTTATTTGTAATTTGAAATTTTGAAATGTTCTGCAGATTTGTGCAGTGTGCACTTGTCGTAGGCCTGGAGTTCTGGACTTGTGGAGAAAGGCAGCAGTGGGTAGGCCGAGCAGCTAGGGGCCTGAAGCTTGAGTTATTAGACTTATTTCACAGTTTGACACTTTGTGCAGAACTGCAGTTTCTGTTCATGTTTGATTAATTGATTGTTTCTGTTGAACCATTCACAATTTTAGTTTGATTGAACATTTTAATGATTGAACAATTTGGATTGTTGTTTAATGAGTTTAATGACTTTAATATGTTGGAGTTGGACAATGTAATTGTGAGTTGTGACTTTGTGTTTGTGAACTTTGTGAGTTTGTGACTTGTGTTGTAAAATTTAAGTTTGATTGAACATTTGAAATTTTGAATGTTTGAATAGGTTGTAATGTTGTACGATTAGTTATGTTAATGAGTTTGTGAAGTTGATATGCATCCCAGATTTACAGGTGCCAAAATGAGTCTGGCAGTTTTGCCAGAAGTCCAGATGAGTTTTTGAAAAACTGGGAAAACAGCAAGCTCAAGACTATCTGGATTTTGGGCCCGAAAAGCCCGAAACCTGAACCGACCCGTTTGAGATCGGTTTCTGTCGGGTTCCAGTTTTGAAAATGCCTGAACTAACCCGAACAAATTATTTCAGACTCGGTCTCGATTTTACCAAATTTCGGACTCGGCCCGACCCGAGCCCAGGCCTAGGTTGGAGATTGCTTTGGCCAAATGCTTCTTCTAGGAAATAACAAATCAGGAAGAGCATTGTCAATGGTGCCTAGTGATTTATGAGTTTCTTACTGATTTTTAGGTGTTATCATTTGGATGATTTGAGGGAAAAATGTGTGACTCCAGATTTTGTATAAAGTGTTTAATCTCTTCCAATTTCTCATATGAATTACACTTTAACTCGTAGTAAACTGATGAAAAATTATACTATCAATTTATTTTTACTAACCGATGTTTAGTCTGGCCAAAAGAACAGTAGAAAGGAAATTGTGACAATCATGTACCCCTGACCCATCTCCTTAAATGGCTTCAAATCAAGAGTTTCTCATTGTTGCTGTCATTGTGCTGATTGACATGTTAACCGTATGTGCACAAACAATCATGCACAGCCTATGTTCATACTTCTTTATCACTAGAGTGCTATGAGACCATGAGGATGTTGCTGGATTCTACCATCAATCAAAGTGCCCCATACTCTCGAGTTTGGACACTGGGATTAAGATACAAGTATATTCAACCTTCACCCACTATTCATCTACCATGCTCTTTGTATGTTTCTGCTAAATCATTTGAAAATAGAATTGAGAAAAATAAAATAAAATAAAAATTTAAAAATAAATTTGGGTCTAAAATGTTGTAGAGTTTGTAATTAGAAATTCGTGTGGCTAAAGTTTAATTGGATGTTCATGTTTCTACTAGTTTAGGTTCGAGTTTGCTAGCAATAACTCAAACCCAAGCTTTCTCGGGTTTGAGTTGTTGCTAGGCTTAATCTTAAGTTGTTTTAGGTTGAAGGAGATTCAAATTTGCTAATCAAGATGTATTACATGAATATCAAGTTCTACGAGTTACAAACTATTGTTCAAAATATTCAATTTTGAACTCAATTTCATAATATCGTTCAATTATGCATATCGAGAGACAAATTTTTTTATCGAATTTGATTAATTTCACAAGTCATAGAGATAAAATTAAACATTTTTAAACCATGAGATTAATTTTGTGTATCCCTCTAAACTGCAAATACTATTTTTTACCCATTATATGATGTTCAAAACTTGAAATGTAGGCTAAATGATTTGATGATAAATACTAGTTCGAAAAATATAGATGGTGAATAGTCAAACTTTATCACATGACACGACTAGCCACTAGCAAATAACGTTGCTACCATTAATTAGCTTTTGGCAGCTTTTGAGGGCAAGGGTAATATAATTCATGTAATATTAAACAATCCAAAAATCATCTTATTTAAGGTTCAAAAAGTAGTGAATATCCATTCCAACCTTTTAATAAACTAATAGAGTAGAAACAAGAAACATGATTTATATAGCTCATCAACCACGCACTCTGAATTTGTATTTCAAGAGTACTTTCATAATATTACACATAATAACTAGTGTATATTTTTTATTTTTTTTTGAAAGGTCCTAGTGTATATTTTAATGACTTATAATTTACTAAAGAATTTTTAAGTTTCCTCCAATATTTCCTTTAATCTTTCCAATATTTCCTTTAATCTTTCTTACAATATCAGTGAGCCGTGATCTATTTGTTAGCTAGCCTAACTAATACCATGGAAGTCATGAGTTATCAAAATATATACATATAAAAGATAAATCCATCCAATAATTCATGTTCCTTCCAGAAAAAAGGTCAACCAACGGGTGAAGGGTAAAACAATGCAGCAGTTAGTA
Organism: Rosa chinensis; assembly: GCF_002994745.2. Taxonomy (NCBI): domain Eukaryota; kingdom Viridiplantae; phylum Streptophyta; class Magnoliopsida; order Rosales; family Rosaceae; genus Rosa; species Rosa chinensis. Next base: position 15,112,521 of record NC_037091.1, on the reverse strand, counting down.
TCATTTAACCATCCCCTATATTAATAGCAATGACTCAAATGTTTCTCATTCTTCCTGATTGTCTTGTTAAATGCATGTGAAGGACTTAACATAGTGAAGACTCTTGATCACAAGAATGATACAGGACTACAAGGTCACGAGGAAAAAAGATGCACTCTTGGCTTCCAACCAATATTACGAGTGAAGTCCTCGCTACCAACAATCTCTTATTTGGTGGGCAATCAAGAAAATGTCCCACATAATTCCATACCAATGGGCTGGGTTGGCCAGTTTCGTAAGTCTTGTTGGGTTGAGGTCGTAGAGTTGCCCTGACCCTGGTAATGTATGGAAGCCTCTGGTCTTACCTAAACTTTTTCTTACCAAAAAAAAAAAAAAAAATTACGAGTGAAGTCCTAAACGGATTGGGATTCCCTGAATGGGGAAATGTGGAACATTATCTAAACCAGTTGGTTACTCGTGGAGTTATGAACCAGCAGAAATGCTCCGGACCTTATGCATGGCAATAGGATATGCAGCGAAGCGGAGATCCTTTTCTCTGGTACGTGAACTGAAAATCCCTTCCTTTTCGTTTCCTGTGAGGATGGACAAGGATCACTTGTACGCATTCAGCAACCGGTTTGGTTGCTGAAACCTAAAGGATTCCCAGCTGGGTCGGAAGCTTTTGACCTTCAAACTGATGATTAATCGAAGAATGGTGCAATTTTTGTTTACGTGTAAATAAAACGGTCGCCATCCGAACCGGTAGTTAAATCGTGCGGCTCTCCTTGCCCCTTCAGTTGGCCTTACCTTAATCCCAGAGAACTTGGGGTGTCCAAGAGAATGCAGTCTTCTCCAGTAATGGCCACCAAATTCCATTGCGCAAAACCCGTCGTTGTCTGTAAGCAGAGACCCAACTTTTTCCGGGGCCCCGAGAACTTCAAACTCAAGCCTTTTAATCGAAACCCAGATCATATTTTGGTCAGTCCAATCACCTCCACCATTTCTACAAGGTCTGTCAGTCACTGTATTTAAGACCTTCACCTTCTTCCACTTGCACTCAAGATTGTATTGGACTAATTGTTGCATTGTTTATAGGGGCATATGGGATTTCACAAAGTGCATCAATATCTCATGGAGATGGGTTTCTCAGATTCTCTCTGTTTACTTGCTTTTTCTCAATATTGTTGCTGATGCTCAGGCCTATGATTACCCATCTCCTTCTTCTTCTTCTTCTGTTTATGCTTGTGAAGATGTTAACAATTACTATGCCAATGTGGAGCATTTAGAGGGTAAATCACTCAAGAAGAAACTGAATTCCATCATTGGCAAGCATCAATCTTTATCTTACAGAGAGGTAATTAATATTTTTACTGCTGCTCCTATGTTTAGTGCAGCTTCAGTCTGTTTTGGTGCTTTGTTTCAAGAAGTATGACATCAATGGTTTATGGAAATAGGTGTGGAATGCTCTCAAGATTCTAGATGCTTCGGATGTTGACAACCCAGAAGCTTCATCAGGGATGTAAGGGCTAATCAAACCCCAAATTTGTATTGGTAATTGTTACATTTACCCTGTGCCTGTAACCAACTTACCTACATTTTTCGTATGCAGAGTTGAAATTTACTCCGTGAAGGTTGTACCAAAGTCATTAGCTGGAAAGCCTGAAGGATGGAATAGTGAGTCAATTACTAAAATTTTTGTGCAGTTTCTCTGATTTTGATGTAGGTTTCTTATTATGTTGTACTTTGATTTCAGGCCAAAGAAAAAGTTCATGATATAAATTTTTCGCTTATACGTTTATTAGTTCATGATTGATTTTGCATATCCAAAGTGAATATACTTTAAAACCTAAATATTATTGTTTTGGAATGTTGAAACTTGAATTAAAGAGCATTAGTATCTGAGTCAAAGAAGAGTGTAGGAATTTTGTTGATAAGAAAGGAAATAACCCTGACTGATTGGTTGAACTAAATGAAGTATCAACTATGAAGTGACATAATTGTAGCTTCAATCTCAGTTTAGATTCATGTGTTTCTTACAGTCACAGTACATGATAATTTCACATTAGATGATACAGTACTATGGCATCTGTTCCAGTTCAGAATAGTAAAATCATAATGAAGAACAACTCTTTGAATTACATCTATTTTATTATCTACATGACTCAAAAGTGGGATAGTCATGTTGTGAGGCTTGAATGAATACCACATCTTTGGGTAGAGCAGAAGTTGATATTTACCAGAAGTTTGTCTCCAAAGTCTGTAAATTACTTTACTGCTAAGGATAAGTGCACATAATAGCTAAAATATTCCCAATTTTAGGGGGCTCTTAGAAATGTAGTTAAGTGACTTAATGTTCTCTTGAAGATGTAGCCCTGTAGGAGCTTTTGAAAAGCTGGTTCTGCTAAAATAAGCAAACTGAGATGGATACAGAAAAAAGAGATAAGGACAGATATTAAACTTTACTAGACACAGAGAGATGATTTGTTATGAGAAAATTCTTATATTTTGTGAGCCATAATATGATACCTTTTGGTCTGTATAGTGGAAGATAGAGATAGACTCTTGAGATCTTTCCTTGTCCTAGGACTAGCAGTTTTGATGTGGAAGCTACCTATAACTCTTATAACATATGATCAAAGGAACTCACTCTACTGCAAGAACAAGGAGAGTAACCATATAAAAGAAAGTAAAAGTTGTCTAAATATTCACTTTGGCTATGAAATAGAAAAAGCAGCTATAACTGTTAGATATTGACTCAATGAGTTTCTGCAACATGACGTTAGAAACTATGAGTTTCTGCCATGTGCTGTGCTAGATTGAGGATCATCTAAAAGTTGCATGGTGGAAGAGCGTAGCCAACATTTATGTTTCCATATCGACTTAGGTGGCTACTGAGTTCCGCGAAAATGTAGTTGTATGTTTGTTGGAAGTGTTTGATGCAGGATGTGCAGGCTTTATTTAGAGGTTTTCTGAAAGCTAATGAATACCTGAAGGCTTAAAACTAGGGATTTTGTAGTGGGCAGGGTGATAGGGTACTTTTTGGCTTGTGAAAGGGATAATTAAGGCACCTGAGTTGCTATTTGTGCAATGTTAATTTAATGTGATGGAGCTTGAGAAGACAGAGAAGAGATCGAGGGGGGCTTGTAGCTCCAGTGGATTAGCATATACTTCCAAAGCCAGATTTAGAATTCGAATCCCCTGTATTCCTTTGGCATCCCTGTAACCAAAAGAAAAATTTTGAGTTTAGTTGATTGTGCAGTTCCTATTTTATTATTATTATTTTTTTGTTATTTTTTTTTTCTTTATTTTTTATCCTTGCTGCTTTCTTTTACTCGGAAATATACAACAATCGCTGACATCTTCATTATCCGCTGCTTTTTTAGGAGAGCACTTATGGCCTCGTTCTTATGGTTTGAAAAATGGTCCATCCCTGACTGATATACACAACATTCGCCCTGCAGATGTGAATGGTAAGATGAGTATTCCCCTTTTTGCAAGTAAGAAGTAGATCTCTCAATATTTTGAAATTTCTGAGGGACAGAAGAAAATTTTGAACTTTCTTGCAGTCAATTCCTCCAGGGGGAACAAATACTACGGAGAATGCAGTGTTAATTCGGCTAAATGTTTGAAGCCAGCAAGTAAAGAAGCTGCTTTGGACACAGAAACTGACAAGGATAGATGGGCACCACCTAAACAGGTTTTTCACTGTGCATATCTTAATTAATTTAATGTGAATAGCATGGTTTTCTCGTAAATGAGTAATATGTTAGAAATGTTATGGAAAATGTTACTAAATATTGGAAATCTGAGGGAGTATAGATTAGAGAAACTAACGAGAAGAGGAGATTGAAGATGTGGCAGAATTTAAAGATCTGCATGCTTCTGTACAAACAAGTCCCTAACCAACATCTATGTTGGAAGCAATCATGTACAGCTTCTTATAAGAAACTTAACAGGAGCAAAAGCAAAAACTAAAATTAAATTTTACCAAATGTTCTGTGGGTTATATCAGAAGCAAAACCAGATTCAGTTTTTGCCAAACAGGGTAGTCCATCTCTAATAACATGGCAACCATGTATTCCCCATGCTCTCCCTGCCAGTTTAGGCTATAATAGAATGCATATTCATGCTAACAGGGTTGAATTTATTATGGTACCATAACCCTCTTAAAAAAAGTTCTACCAGAATCACTAATGAGGTTGTTGTCGTTCTATCTGGCCACCAAAATTAGAGTTTTATTTGTTAATCTCTTTACAGTCAGTTTCATATATATTATTATTTTCTTACGTGATTTTCTTTGTCATGCAATTTAAGCATAGAGGAGATATTGCTAGGGCACTGATGTACATGGCGGTATGTTATGGATATCGTCAAACAGATGGAGGCCCAGTTCTTCACCTTTCAGATTCTCCAAAAATTTGTAAGTTAAAATAAATAATAAAAACTTTGAGTAGCTTGAGTTCTGATTGTCTCCATGCTCCTCCTGGGGACTTGAGTACCACTTGTGAAAGTAGACATGCTTTAATAGTTTTTATAAAAGATTCTTAGTTTAATGCATCAAACATGCTGATGTTGACAGAATTCCACATCCATCAGAAAAGTTTCTGGGTGTTTCCATGTAGAAAGTGAGTTTCATTGAGTTTGATGTTTACAATTGTACACATATATAGCAGTAATAAACTGCTGTTACAATGCAGGCATTAAACTATATTTACAGCTAGAATAAAAACTGATAAGCAATTATAGCTTAGTATCAAAACAGCCTATGAACAAATCAATAGAGAAGAATTAGATGACTTGATTTCAGGAGAAGATTTAGTCTCTCTAACATTCCTTGTTCTCTAAAGCAACATCTCTGAATGAAGAAAAGAAAATCAGCCTCTATGTTATAACCACTGTGGACTTGCTGGGGGGTGGTAGCTTTCACTCCCTCCTGAAGACATCTTCCATTTATGTCTTTTCATGTCGCAATAGATTTGAATCATTTGTTAGAATCTTATGTGAATACAAGGCCTCTTACCTCATGTTCTTCTGGCAAATAGCTCTGCCTCCTTATTTATTCCTTCTCCAAGATTCATTGCAAACCCCTTGATCCAATAACCATAAGAATTTGTCAGTTAACCACCATTACCAATATTACCACTATTTGGCCTGCAACTTCCATCTACATCAAGCTTACACTAATCAGCTGGTGGGGGTGTCCACTTTGTCAAGGTTGTCCCTGAAAAGTTACCAATAACAACAGTTGGCCAAGCAGGAGGGTGGAGTTTTGTGTCAAAGATAGAGCTGCATCTCCACTTCCATCAAACTGACCATAAGTTGGAAACAAACAAGGGAACTAGGAGACTTAAGATTGTTCATCAAATCATACTTCAGAAACTCAAGGAGCATGAGTGAGCACTAATAGTCATTGTACCTACATCATTCCAAATTTTATGCACATATCTACGACCTTTGAAGAGGTGGACTTGTGATAAGACCTAAACCAGCTGTGTGGTTTGCTTTAATACTGGACATGTACAACAGTGAGGTTTAGTTAAGCATAAATGATTATTAAGGGACTAAGCTTGAAGCGCAATGTTAGTGTAGGAATGAATTCTATTTGTTTTTATTTGCTTTATCTTGAAAGTATATGCTGTTCTTATTGATGGGGAATTAAGAATGCATTTCTTTTATTGGCTTAGACCTTGATTGGTTTAACTTGTGAGTGCATTGGTGTAGCAAAGAGTGAGATGGGACTGCTTTCTACGTTGTTAAAGTGGAATGAGATTGATCCCCCTTCAAGAGAGGAGAAATTGAGAAATGACAGAGTATGCAAGTTTTATCAACACAACAGAAATCCTTTCGTTGATCATCCAGAATATGCCACTCTCATATGGAAAGAACATATCTTGAGCCATCATGCTTTCCATCCTCTTCCTAGAAGTCATCAAATTCAAAACAACAAACAAGGTATTAATTCTTTAAATGCATGTACTTTTTTAATACGAGAAGAATGAAAGTTTCAGAGCATACATATAAATAACATACCTGCAAAGCACGGCATACACATTTGAAGTTTGTTAAAGGATACTGTGAAGGAACCCTTGTGTCCAGGTGTACAATGTTCTTCTTAAACTGTATGAATGATGCAATACCATGTGTCCAGAAACTGCATTCCATAGTCCAATTTGATTCTCTTTTCTGTTAGAAAGAAAAATAGTTTGCTTGTGCCATTACGCCTTAAATTATATGAAGTGTTTACTACTATGGTTATTATTTGGGTGGCGCTCCAGGAAACTTTAGCAAGCAAGTCATCAGATAGCAGGATTCAAGCTTCAAGGAACCAAGCACATGGAGAATTGTTATGAAGGGCTGGCTGGAAACGGTAATGGTCACTTGGTTTGTAAGCCTTGATTCTGGGGATGGTAGTCGAGGAAGGTTGTGGTAATGCATGTGGTTTGTTCACATACCTACCAACCTATCATATCACTGGAGGCAAACTGAGGTAATGCACCCTTATTTGTTATAAAATAAGAGTGAGAGAGGGAAATCGGAACAAATGGTGTATTTTCCTTCTCCAAGTCTCATTTTATATAAGCTTTGGGATAACCATCAACTGTTGTCCAATGTCTCCTAGGATACATAGAAATTCTCTTCTAAAATCTAAGCATTTACATAATATTCCCAAATATATTTGTGGTCAAGGACAAAATCAACAATATTTAAAATGCCATTATTCTTTGTAATGTTGTTTTATCATTGTCAATTTGTCATTACACTTGTTTCTTTTGCATTAGATGGACTGGCTATGCAAACCTGTAGCACATGGAATACGAATTGGTGAATCATATATATAGGCTTTGCCCCTATTCAAAGAGGATTATGAATTGGTGAATTGTGCCAATAAGCACTTCCCTATAAGTTAAGAATTTAGTTCTTATTATGTAAATCATATACAGTGTGATTATGTGAAACTAGCTTGGCATGTAAATTCTATATGAATCGCAGCAATTGTAAGTTTGTAACTATGAACTAGTTTAGTTTGCTGGCACAACAGCAAACAAGCTACCAAAGGCTTAGAGAAATACATTGGATTTGTGATGCCAACTGTTTTGATATTCTCCTATTTTTCTAACCTGTTGCTATCACAAATCTCCTATCTCTGTAAATAATTAATTCGATTAAATTATTGATGAAGTTACAATGTGACAACTGTTATTGTGATTAGTGAGTCAAAACTTTATCCATTGTAAAGAAGTGTTCTCTCTCTCTATTTTTCCTTTTTTTTTTTAATTGGAAGGAGCTCGAATTCATGTCGAAGAATTAATACTCTTAATCACTTTTCTTGAAATTTCAATGAAATGAACGTCAAGTCTTATAAAAAAGGGTCCTTGACCCAAAGCCTAATGAAATTAAAATAAAAATGAAGTGAAAACATTGTTAGTATCAGAGTAACCCATTAGATAGCCTAGTGAAGTAGATTGTAGGGGTAACTTCATTTTTGCCTTAGAAGGTACCACTGTAAATTTCTCTGCATGGTATTCGGTCGAATAGGGAAAAAGCAAATGACAGATTAAACGAAATTTACTGGTAGCTAGAAGAATTGAAAATTAATTACTAATTATACCAACTCCAAGAGGTGTAATTTTGATGTTTGATACATAACATATAGCTAGGCAATCCATGAGGTGAATGCAATTAGATGCGTCTACATTGCAATATAAAGGCAATACAGCTAGCTTACTTAAACCTTCATTATAATAATACATGTACTATTACTGATACTCAAGTACGTCATTCAAATCATTAAGCTTGTCTTTGAGTAATGGAAACAACTTCATTCCCATTAGTGGCCAAAACCCGCATATTGTAATGCCCGATATTCCTTTCCCTCGATTACTTCTATGCTAATCCTCTATGTCTTTCTCTCAGTCTTTCCCCCCAAGTCTTTACCAATGCAAGAAAAACCCAACAACAATGGATGAATCTGGCAGTTTCTGCTGCTGTTGTTAAGCTCTAGTAGTGCAATAGCAGTAACACCAATCTCCGCATTTAGATACATATTTTCTGCTGCAGCACAGAACTATTGCCTTACCATGACTCGCCGCTTACTGGAAGGTAATGATTGCTTCTCTAGTTCACTGCAAAAACATTGCTCTTCAGCCTTGCATATCATATCATCATGTTGGTAAAATTGTCACAGTGATCATACTTCAGCACCAAGTTTGAAGAGCCTTATTTTCAGTTTTGTTATCTATTAGAAATTAATTTATTATGGTTTGGTTTTTACATCCTCAATCATTCATAAAACACACTATAGTTGATAGTATAATAGAGTAGAGGATTAATCATCAAATTTGCTAAATATTTGTGATCAATCATGCAGATTTTACACAAAATAAATATCAAGGGTTTCAGGATAAGTTTAGCAGTAGCAAAGAGACTAACTGGCCGAAACTAGAAGGGTTATAGCTAGGGTCCTTAATCTGAATGCTTTGTTTCATTGTCCTGTAAGGGTCTTATTGGATACTGATAAAGAGTTATGAAGGAAGGTGCATCTAATGGCTTGTGTTCACATCATATTCACAAATCCATGCATTAGAACGACTCAATAATCTCATGTCCCTGCTCTTCTTTCTTTCGAGTATATCTTATTTCAATTCAATCCAACCTACTAATACAGTTATACAATTTCTTTGGTTGTAGTGATGTCTCCAGCAGAACCCTCCAATTCTAAGTCACGGTCTACAGCCTTACTCTTTTTTCTTGGAGGGATAGTTATGCTCATCATTCTGCTTATAATTGTATTTATCTTTCGGAAAAAGATCAAACCAGAAGAGATCAAGAAGTTGGTAGCAAGAGTCAGAAAGCGGCCAGGTTGTACTATTGACTGATTCCAAAAAATAACAAACCAAAATCTTGATTATAACCTCAGTGTTAATACTTTTCTGTTTCAATCAGCATCGACAGACGCTTTTAGTGGAATCCTTAGAACAATAAGCTATTTTGACTTCGCAACATTGAAGAAGGCAACCAAGAATTTTCATCAGGGAAATCTACTTGGAAAAGGTGGATTCGGCCCTGTCTATAGGGTACTATTTCTGAACCTATGGAACCTATTTCGGTAGTAGTATTTTACATATACTTTCCATGAACCTCCAAGGGTTCAGAGTGAGACATTTGCAGACCACAAGTTTCCAAAGGCAACTTTATTCAACTGATATGATAAATCAAAACAATAATATACTTGTAATGAACACATTGTAGGGGTCTTGAGACACATATTCGAGTGCCCTTTTTCTCTAACATGCAGTTTATCTTTTTCTTAGGGAAAATTAAGAGATGGGAGATTGATTGCTGTTAAGAGGTTATCTCTTGATAAATCCCAACAAGGAGAAACAGAGTTTCTTGCAGAGGTAAGGTTGATCACTAGCGTCCAACACAGGAACTTGGTTCAACTTGTTGGATGTTGCTCACACGGGCCTCAGCGACTCCTTGTATATGAATACATGAAAAACAAGAGCTTGGACCGTATAATATATGGTATTATTTCTTGGCTACCTTTCCTTCTATCCATCTTAATATCTTAGTTGTGTCCACTTCACACTTAACCAAAGTACAAATCTATCATTTCCGTTTCACTATTGCTTATGATTCTTCTTTTTAATGAAAAACAGGAAAAAGTGATCAGTTCCTGAACTGGGGCACTAGGTTCCAGATAATTGTTGGAATCGCTAGAGGGTTACAATATCTACATGAGGATTCCCCCCTAAGAATTATACACAGAGATATCAAGGCGAGCAACATTCTTCTCGATGAAAAATTTCAACCAAGGATTGGAGATTTTGGGCTGGCTAGGTTCTTCCCTGAAGATCAAGCTTATCTCAGTACAACATTTGCGGGAACTCTGTAAGTCCTTCAGCTAATTTAAACTTTCTTCAGTCAATGATTAGATGACATATAAAGATTTGGTAGTGTATATAACCCATTTGTCCGAAAGAAAAAACCAGGAAGGGAAGAAAAGAGAGATGAAAATAGATTAATCATTTCGAAAAGATCAGTACTTTTTTGTGCTACAAGCATCACAATGATCAAGGATCAAGATGCTTCCACTTCTGTCTCTACAGCTCTGAAGTTTGTGTATCTTGGTTTCTTTACCAACCAAAGACTGCAATATCAGCTATATTTCTTCCCTATATTTGTTTGAACTTAATATCTGTTACTATTAATACCATAGATTTAAGTAAACCGGTTGAACTTCTGTTATATATGAATTCAAATTATTTCTAGTCTTCACTAGAAAATAAAGGGTTTATCTGATATGTCTAGATTTGGTCATGCAAACCTAATTTAGCATCCTCAGCAAGTCATCTGACATACCAGATTAGGTGACGAATTGCAGAATTTCGTTGTAACCCATCAACTGTTGGAAGCATGAAATAAAAAGAATTAGTAAAGGACATAGCACTAAAAAGTGGCCTTGAGAGTATTAATTCTTTACAGAAAATTTGTTTTTTCTCTTCTAAGTAACTGTTTTTGTCTGTTTCATCAGAGGATATACAGCACCTGAATATGCTATTAGAGGAGAATTGTCCGAAAAGGCGGATATATATAGTTTTGGAGTTCTTGTGCTTGAAATAATTAGTGGCAGGAAAAACACAGATCTTAGTCTAGCATCAGAAATGCAGTACCTGCCTGAATACGTAAGCTTTTACCCTTTCAGCAATTATTCCCTTAGAAATGTTTGAAATCTTGGCACTGATTTTCACTTAAAATTTCAGGCGTGGAAGTTATACGAGAGATCAAAGGTGATGGATCTGCTTGATCCCAAACTGCAACAAGAAGGATTTGAGGAAAAGGATGTTATGCAAGCAATCAATGTGGCATTCTTATGCCTTCAGCCTCATGCAAATCTGAGACCCCCCATGTCAGACATTGTAGTAATGTTAACATGCAAAGTTCAGATGACCGGAACACTACCTATAAAACCGGTCTTTTTGGACAGCAGACGCACCAAGAATGAAAACCTTTCGTGGGATACAATGTCCGATGTTTTCCCTTCTCCCATTCAGAGTGAATCTCCCTCATTACCTAATTAAACAACAAACTTGATTGCAACTTCATGATCGATCCTGTCTTTCAAAGGAAAATGAAATGGTACGAGGGTCTTCCAGGAATGTCTTGAGAATATTTTCAAATGTAGCTTCACATATATGTCACATATATAATTGTTTATTTCTTCATTTTTGGTAGAGGTACTTACTTGGTGGTAGAATTTTGTTACTTGCACATGATAATGATACTAGTCAAGGCTTCCTGTTGATGAGCATAGAACTGGGTATGATTTGTATTGTTATATCTCAGAGGTGTTTCAGCTTCCTTTCTCATGGAGTTTCCTCAAGTTTGTCTTTAATTGAAATTCGTAACAATAAATCTGTTATTGAATGATTCTACCTAAGAAAGATTGAAAGTAAAAGTTAAAATTGAAGCCAATAGCAGCTTTTCTTGTACGTCGCACCAAGATTAGTAATTGAGGGTCAGACATTTCTGGACTGAAAAGAAAGCATTACAAAGCTTCTTGTAAGCAACAGTAGTCCGACATTTAGCAGAAAGACCCAACAATCTGACCAGGCGTCTCTTTTCTCTCTACATGCAGACCACACATGGTAGCCAAATAGAAACTCTAGCTAGCTGCGGTGAATTCAAAGTTTCAAACAAAGGGAACCGATCCTGCACTATGTGCTCAATGCTTCTACTTCTCTAAATTTTGTTAGAAGTTAAAGAGAACAGTTTGTGTTTTTATGGTGACACTTAAACCATAACAAACCTTAGGTCGAAATATTTAATTAGGGGTTGTGCCCGTTTGCCCAAAAACTCATCGTATTTTGCCCATTCAATCCATCATCCTTGTATTTTGCTCATTTACACAACTTTTAGGGGAAAAGACTCATAAGGGTAATCATTTCTAAAGTAGTGCCTAGTGTATCCTATACTGACTTTTGGGTCCAAAACTCACATTTTCTTAGAAAACCCTGTTCCAACTTTTGAGAAAAACAAAACTAGCCTTCAACATGCCCAAATTTTTCACCTAACGGTTACTTTAACAGGCGGAATCACTGCTGCTTGTTTCTATCCTAAGCTGAGGCAAATTTTCCTAAAAACCAGGAAATCTGAACTTAAAGAAAGTATAAGATACTGGCCAAACAAGATTAAGATAACAGAAACTAACTTGCTAAAATAAAACTTGATGAAGTGGGTGAACACACTGAAATTATTTAAATGAACATAATTACAAACTAAGAATTTAGAGCCTCATTCTCAGGTAAACAGCTAAGAAGCTGTTTAGCTATCCATAAGAATGATTACAGTACTTACTTGAAATGAAAGCACACTACTTCTCGCTAGACTGGAAGGAAGAGCACATTGCTACTATGGCTTTCTAGTTTGAGAGAATATTTTTCTGTCTCAAGTTTCGAATGTTAGACTGATGTCTCCTACTTCGAATGCCTTCTAAGAGAAGCTAAAGCTCCTTATATAGGGAGCGGAACTCAAATTACAATTCAAAACATAGAAATGTACACGATAGCTCCGTGAACTTCTGCTTTTCTGAGTGCTCTTGCTGGTAGAGGTCGGTCAGGGAAAAACAAAAGTGGTTGGGTGAAATGTTTTTCACTTTCTTCTTTTTGAAAAGCAAAAGTATCTTTTTGAAAAGATAATAGTTGCATATTTGTCTTGGTGCTTTTTTCTTTCACCCGTGGTTTCACCCGTGATGCTACATGTTCTCATTTGTTTCTGAATTGTGGCCAAAGACAAAGGAGTTGTTATCTACCTGGGCCATTCTAACAGTGGTAGCATTATCTTCGACGTCTGTATCAACATACATCTTGTAGTGGTTGTCATTTTCAAGCTTTTCCACCCAGTGCATGCATGCCATTGTCGAATCTATCTCTTTTCTGGTGAGAGATAGGAATAAGTCACTGCTGACTACGTCAGGATGATCATATGCAGTGATAATAATCTTTTCTCCTGCTGCCAGGAAGGTATTGCTGATATCTTCAGAGATGATCTTTTTGATGTAGTCAAGAGCCATGGCCTTCATCCATGGGATGCTTGAGTTTGATTGGCCATTGTATCCTACACAGGCTGGTTGAAGATATTTTCTTTGAATAATTCTCACATAATGATATGGAGAAATATATTCAACCTCACCGTTTGCCTTCTGGATCCATTCTGGAGGAGTGGATCTGAACTTCAGACGAAGCATGCAGTCAGTTTTTCTGATATTTTTGACTATGTTGACAATGATGGGCGGCAAACCCTTCAGATCATCATTTGTTTTCGTCCACAGATTATGGACAAAACCATTTTCAACAAGCCAAAGCTTGTGTTCTTGAGGATGTTCACTTTGAACGTTAACCAAGTATCTTCCAACATAGGGACCTGAAACAATGAAGAGAGTTGGAGGAACTAGGTCTTCTGAATTATGTCTTCCTATCAGACTATGGAATTCATGCCAGTCTGATTCATTAAGTGCCGTGATAGGGACCCTAGCACTTTCTGGACCTTCAAGGAAGAGAATTTTTTCTTTCTTTACAGCACTGTGCTGTGTATGAATTTCTTCAAACTGTGGCCTACCATTCTCGTAGAGTTCTTCAGCTAATGCAAAGAGGGCTGGGAACATTAGACCACTGCTTCTTTCTTGAAAGGCAAATAGGAGATTATCTAGGATTGCCTTCTGGTGATAAGCTAGTCTCCTGCCAGTTCTGAACACAGGAGTATCAAAAGTTCTTAATTCATAATTAAAAACATTTATAACTCCAGTTGGAGTTGGTCTGCTTTTTGGCAAAGCAGCAGCCATCAACGGTCTTGATGAGCCTTTACCGTCTGCCATTTGAGACGGGCTAGGCAATCCTTTACCCTGGGATTGATCAGTTAAGGCCAAGCCTTTCGAGCTTAGTAGAAACCTTTTAAGGATTTTTTCTTTGGGATCCTCTTCAGGTTCAGGTTATTTCCCAGTCCTTCTGCTTCTGGGATTACGACCTTCGTCGTCATCTCTTTGGCTGAACATTGCCATTTCTTTGGTCAAGGCGTTTGGAAGATAATTCTTGTTTCCTGCAATTAATTCAACAATATAATCATATTGGTTAAGAAACAATTGCCAATTGGCTAGTCTTCCTCTATCAGCAGCTTTATCTAGTTTAAAGTTTTTGAAATTCTTTAATCTAGCACAATCGGTGCGGACAGTAAAGGGTTTTCCAAGAAAAGCTGGAGAATTTAAAATTGTTTTCTTGACAGCTAAAATTTCTTTTTCCCCTGTGGGATAATTCAGTTCTGCAGGGCTGAACTTGCCACTACAAAATTTACAGATCTTTTCAATGTTAGTTCCAGGCGCTTTCGCTAGAACAACACCAGACCAATAATTATCACTCGCATCTGTCTGGAGGATAATTTCATCATTCTCTTCTGGTTGTTGAAGAGGAGGGAGGTTTTTGCAGAGATTTTTTATCTGCTTCACAATCTTTTCATCATCTTCTGTGAAGTTCCATTTTCTTTTGGAACTTGTCTTAGGAGATAACATTGCTGTTAACCCTGAGATTTTAGGGATGAAATCTCTCCCATAATTTATGACACCAAGGAATCTCTCTAGACTCTTAGCATCAGGAATTCTGTCTGGGAACTTCCAGATCTTTTCAAGAATATGAGGTTGGAGTTTTATCACTCCATTCTTGATGTTTATTCCTAGGAAATCAACTTCATCGAGGATAAAGAAGATTTTCTTTTCTCCTAGGATAATTCCATGCTGAACTATCAGCTTTACTACCTCATGGAGGTGTTTCATGTGTTCTTCTATGTTTTTGGAGAAGACTAGGATGTCATCTATGTAGACAACGCAGAACTCCGCCACATGCTTGAAGATGTTGACCATCTTTCTTTGGAAGATTGAGGGAGCTTGCTTTAGACCAAAAGGCATTACCAGCCATTCGTAATGACCTTGTGGTGTTCCAAATGCAGTGAGAGGAATACTCTCAGGATGCATCTTGACCTGCCAGAAACCCGACTTTGCATCGAATTTCGAAAAGACTTTAGCTCCTCTGAGCTGGTTGATCAGTACTCTTACTTGAGCAATCTGATAGCCGTCTTTGACAGTCTTCTTATTGACATCTCTGTAGTCAATAACCATTCTAGCTTTTCCTCGTAGATTTTCTGCATGATTTCTCACGTAGAATGCTGGAGCATGATGAGGGCTAGTGGAAGGTTGAATTAATCTCTTCTTCAGGAGATCTTCAATATCACTTCGGAATTCTTTCTGATCTTCCTCTTTGTAATGAGGAATGGCTTTGACATGACAGATGGCATTCATGTCATGCAATCTTAATTCACAGACCACTGGGTCTTTTTCCCAAAATTTCTGAGGATTTGTATCCACATTTTGCTCTAGTATTTTCTTTATTTTTTCAAGAGTGGGAATGTGCTGAGACTCAAGCTTGTTCTGAAAGTGCTTGAGGTTATGCTCATGGATGAAACTAGCTTCTTCATCTTCACTAGTTTCTTCTTCTTCTTCTTCTTCAGAAGATTCTTCAACAAGTAATTCTTCTTGTTGCTTGATTTGGAGTATGGGTTCGAATTTTGGTTTGTAGGGGTAAGATCACCACTATTCTGTTGCGATCTCTGATACTGAGTAGTAAAACCGGGACCGACCACAGTTCTGGCTTGTGTGAGGCGGTCTGCCCAGAACACCCGTTCTCCTTTCCTGAAGCCTATCGCTTCTTCATCCTGAATGAATCGTTGTTGGAGAATAAAATCATTTCCCAACAAGAAATCAGATCCTTGGCCTTCAGATTGTCAAACATTCTGGATGATAAATGTTCCTCCACCAATGGTGATTTGAACATTTTTTGCTACTTTTTTCATGGTGAGATGGCTCCCATCAAACGTAACACCAGTAGCGGATTTTTTCTTATCTTCTTTCCAGAGTTCATCTGGAATTGCAAATCTCTTTGCAACTGTAAAACCTGATCCATTATCTACAAAGGCATGTAGATGATATTTTCTGTAATCAGGGAATTTGAGTCCAATCTCTATGTAGTTGTTGTATCTACTTGTAGAGACGACTTTCGATTGATGAAGCTCATTTTCCTGAGCTTGTTCCTTTGGAATGAATGGTTTGCATTCTTCTTTTGGAAATTTTTCTGGAGGGGGGGATTTACCAAAACTAGAAGGTTCTTTATCATCCCAGTCTGTAGGAATTATTTCTTTAGGGTCACTGAACCATGACGGAGGGTCATATCTGACTTTATAATCAAACTTGCCTGATGGTTGGCCAAGTAGATCCCATGTTTCAGTAGCCTCTTGTCGTTCTAAGAGATGAAAAGTTTCTGGTGGTTTCACCAGTTCTACATTTTTTGGTATTTCAACCAGTTCAATGTCTTCGTCGATTTTTTCTTCATCGATGATTTCTTCCTTTTTCGAGGAAGATGGTTCCATGGTTTCCTGGAACAGAATTTCAACTTCTTTCGCCTTTTGCTCAGCGAAATACTCTTCATATTCTTGCTCAATCAACTGGCTGACAAGACCATTTTTGGTTTTTCTTCTTGCTTCAGCTATGAAGCATTCTTTATGATAAGTCTTCTTAGACTCTTCACAAAACATAGGGAGACCATTCTTTTCATGACATATACAGTAGTCACAAACGAATGTACCAGGGTTTACCTGATAAGAAGACATGAAGGATTCTGTCTTGCTTTCTTCCCAATTTTTGATTCTCAAAACATTCATTTGCCTGGATTCGAAGTACTCTACTTCAGAATCAGACTCATCTGACGAAATTTCTTTTTCAGACCAGGCAGAGTAGACTGACTTGTCATCATCTTCATCATCAGAATAGGCTATTTCGTAGCCTTTCATGTTTGCTACCTCTACTATTTGCTCATATTCTTCGAAGAGAGCTTTAGTAGACCTTTTACCCTTTTCAGGGCATTCATTGGCATAGTGCCCTTCAGCTTTACATAACCAACATCTGCAAGCTTTCTTGCTTGGTTGTTTATGCTGATGAGTATTCTTCTTTTTCTTGAAGAATTTCTTTTTAGGATCTTCATCCTTTTGTTTCTTGTAATTGGAACTCTTCTTGAATTTCCAATCTCTTTTCTGATTACTCTTTTTGAATTTTTTAGAGTAATATTTTTCTTTTTTCTTCTTTCTGTGGAATTTGGATTCATGACATCCCCAGTTTGTGGGTATATCCAGCATTCCATAACAGAAATTTTCAACTCCTTTGAGTTGTTTCTTAGCCATCTTAGCTCTAAGATTGACTTTGCATTGCTCCTTCAGTAATTGCCGGATTCTGTCGGCGATTCCTCCAACTGAAAATCTTTCAATTGGTTTTTTAGCTATGCTTTCTCTCACAGCTGTTCTCCATGGTTCAGGGAGTTTCCTGTGTAACAGATTAACTAGATCAGTATTCTCTAGTTCACCAATTGTACAGTAATATTCCTGAAACTCATTCAGGTATTCTTCGAAATATCTCATGTCACAGATCTTGAGAGCATAGATATTCGATTTTGCCGTTTCTTTGGCTTTCTCAGATTTGAGAGATCTCCACAGAACTGATCGTACAAGGGTACTGCAAAATCATACGGAGATTTTGAATTTTTTATTTCTTCTAGCCAGTCTTTTCCTCTGGCAGTTTCTTTGAAGGATAGGTAGTACTTTTTTGCCACTCCAGTAAGAGTAGTTTCATAGTACACCTACAAATCTGGTGCTTCAAATTTGCCAAGGGTAAGTGCAGAAGCCATCATCAGGCTATCTACCCATTGGTCAATGGTTTTTCTTTTGTCTAGACTCTTGTCTAGATTCAACCAGATGCCATAGTTTGTTGTAGGAACTCTAGGCAGATTGTCCTCTGGGACAAATCTTTGGGAATTTCTTTCCCCTTTTTTACCCGTAAGGGCTTTCTGTAATGGGAGTTTTACTTTCCCTTTTTCTCTGCTAATGAAAGTTTTGGAGCTTTCTCCTTCTTCCATTTCAACATCTTGATAAGGAAAGATTTTTCTCGTCTTTCTAATTTGGAATTCTTTCATTTCCTCGATTAGTTTTTCTAATCGTTCAGGACTTTCGCAATTCTCTGCTTCTTCATAGAGTTCATAGAGCCTCTCAGCTCTGATCATATTGACTGGTCTGTTCAGATCAGCCTCCAATTCTTCTTCAGAAATTGGATCTTCAATAGTGGGTTTTATACTACTGACACTAGCTTCTCTAGTGCTGTAGCTTCTTCTGAGAAGATTTCTGTTTATCTTGAAATGCTCAGGACCTACATCACTTTTTCTGTGATTGTCAAAATTTAGACTGATTTCTCCAGTCTTTCTACTTTCATAGATTTTTGCTTTTGCACTTTCTGCTGGTGGCTTTGGACCGGATAATTTCCATTCAATAGGAAAAGTTACTTCATTCCAAGCAACCTTGTGAATCTGTTGAGAATGGTTCTTCTGGCTGGTGAGGAACCCAGTAGTGAGACCAGGGATGTTGGAAATCCGTGTCTTTGGCTCTACTGTGGTGTTCATCAGTTTATAGTATATTCGGTATACTATCGCCAATTCTTGCATATCATTTTTCATTGATATGCCATCTGTCTTGACTCTCAGTCGGAGACAGTGGGCTGCATCCTTCAAGCTGGTTGAGAAGTTGGGGAAGCAGTTGAAATATGCTACTTGGTTGCACAAAGATGCTTCGAGAGTTCCCAGCAAACTAGCTTGAAAGTCTGTCAGTCTATTGTCTTGCAGGACGCATAGGACTGAGCAGTTGATGCCTTCTCTTGCCAACAGCTTTATGCCTACTTGGACTGCTCCAATATGCATAAATTGATACTTCTTTGCTTGTGCTCTGGCAACTTCAGCTGGAGTGATCATCAAGAGATCTGTCTCTCTAGTTGTTGAGGGGGTTGTGAATTCAAGTAATTTGAAATGATGGCTGTCCATCAGGTCAAATGTTCCTCGTTTGTAGATCTGTTTGAAATCTAGCTTTGGAATTGAGGCGTTTTTTTACCTCATGCTCGATTTCATTGTATTCAAATTCTTCAGAATTCAGGAGCTGTACTCCTTTCTTTTTTCCGAAGATGCTCATCATCTTGACATCTCTTTTCTCCGGGTTTTCATACCGGATACTAGTCTGACTAGTAGATGGTTCCAGAAAAATCATGTTTGGAACAAGATTTGAATCTGGTTTTTCTAATGGTTTGAACCCATTAGCCTTCTTTTTTACTGTAGGCACTTTCTTGTCCTTGAGTATATTTTTATAGATTCCAGCGTTTTTTGCTGTTCATTGATTTTTCTACTAACACTTGTTAGCTTTTCTTCTTCCGTTTTTGGAAGTTCCTTGATATAATCCAGTTTGTTTTCCAATCTTTCCAATTGGTGGATTATAACCGGTAATTTCTCTAGATGAGTTTGACATCTAGATAATTCTAGTAACAGCTTATGATATTTCTCATCAGAAGATTTCAGTAGAGAATTTATTTTCTCTAATAACAATTCTGACATTGTCCCCATTAAGGAGGGGTTCTCCTTGAGCTATTTTACAAGCTCTGATACCAGTGGAGTGAGGATCTAACCAATGCTCAGGTAGTCAAGAGGTTTTTGTTCTTCTTCAAGTACATATAAGAGATTGTCAATCTCTTCTTCTATTTTATAGATCCTAGTTTGGAGTCTATAAATAATATCCCAGTAGTTGGGAGTTTCTCTGTTAAGACTTTCTCTATAGTCTTTCAGTTTTTTCAATTTTTCTCTCTCTTTCTTTAATTCTTTGCTAGTGTTTTTACAAATAGCATTTAACTCAAGTCTATCGACAATCGAAATTATGAATAGTAAGATTTAACTGTTTACCGTCGAATAGAGGATGCAATTTAGCTGCAATTATGTCTAGACAAATAAATTCAAGATGGGCCCACCACGTTTCATCAAAAGAAAATAAAAGGAAACAAAAGAATAGTAAAAGCAAGAGAGAGGGGTATTAATGGGATAAACATTAAGTGAAATGAATAGTTGGGAGAAAGAGATAAAATTTTTGGGTGATTGGGGTTGAAAATAAGTTGGTGGAGTGTATGGGGTTGTATTTGGTATTCTATGGGTAAGTGGTCATTATCCCTTAATTAATTATGCTGAATAACTCGATCAGCACCACTTATCGGACTTGTTATAGTCTAAATTTCATGTAAATTAAGCATCTCAACTTAGACTTCAGTTCAAATCGATAGGATGGAACAATAATTTAGATAAATGTATTTATCGTGTCAAAATTAGGTTTTATAATTTGCAGCATAATGATGTTGAATGGCATGAATATTTAGACTTGATTATCTATTATATCTGCTTTGTTTATTTTCTCGAAGCAACGGCAAACTTTTTTTTTTTTTTTTTGAGAATAAAATAATTTCATTTCTTATAGTATTTTTGAACTTGAATTTTGATTTTTTTGAATCAAAGAGGTCAGCCAGATTTTATAATTTAGCAAGCAGTACAAAAGAAGACACACCCGAGTGGAGTCTACAGAAAGAGCCGTCCTTTAGGACATACAAACATCATATTCTAAAAAAATAGAATCCCGCATACCCTGAGTACACCTACCTTTTAGGAAGTCCACGCACCCTTATTCTAACAAAACCTAAGTACTTGGAAGCGGTTTAAAGCCGCGACCATTTACCCAATTTCAACTTAAAAATTGTCTGGGTTTTTTAACCTCATTTACCCAATCTAACATCTACTGACAGTTTTGCCCCTATTAATTATCTCTCTCTCTCTCTCTCTCTCTCTCTCTCTCTCTCTCTCTCTCTCTCTCTCTCTCTTCATGTTTGTAGATTGGAAAACGGGTTCGGGTTTGAAATTGGGTTCGGTTTGTCCAAGTCGGCGACGAGCGTTTTTTCCGATGCTTGCTGTTTTTCTTGCTCGGTCTAGTTCAGTACGGCCACATCGACGACGACGACGACGCCGAGATTCAGAGCCACGGCTTCAAATTCAAAATCAAGCAGCCGCACATCAATGTCCAGTTCGACGATGATGGAGGAGATCAAGTCGGGTCGCCGACGACGGAGGGTCTGCTGGCGTGAGATCTAATGGAGGTATTCCTAGGTGGGATGGCTACAAACAACGTGTGGCGGGGATGACTGCAAACAACGTGTGGCGGTGGCCGGTTTGGTTGATTTGGTGCCCAGAGTAATCTGGGTTACCCGGATGGCTTGGTGTTGGGCTGATGTCATGAAGATAGTTTCTGGGCTGTTTTTGGGTCTAGAACTTTCATAGTTACCTAGTTGGTTATGTCTATGTTAGTGAGAGCTATGTGGAAGTGAGTTGACCGGGTAACTTGATTTTAAAGTTTTTTTTTTTTTTTGGTAAATTTGGCAGAAGACTTTTAAAGAAAGAAGAAAGAAGAATGAAAAAAAAAAGTTTTATTGAGTAGTTATACATGTCTATTGTGGGGCAATAATATGATTATTGGGAGGCAATAATATGAGTATTGGGGGGCAATAATATGCATATACATTGATCAATTGTGCTTGTAGTGTATTCCTTTTGGTTTTGGGAGTTTATGCAATTCACTGGAGGGCAATAATATGATTATTGGGAGGTAATAATATGAGTATTGAGGGGCAATAATATG
This sequence comes from Rosa chinensis, assembly GCF_002994745.2. Classification (NCBI taxonomy): domain Eukaryota; kingdom Viridiplantae; phylum Streptophyta; class Magnoliopsida; order Rosales; family Rosaceae; genus Rosa; species Rosa chinensis. Next base: position 15,090,915 of record NC_037091.1, on the reverse strand, counting down.
AGTATTGGGGGGGGGGGGCAATAATATGATTACTGGGTATTATTAGGGGGCAATAAATTCAAACGTCGGAATCCGGTCACCAGTTCGGTAGCAGAATTCTGGTGACCGGTTGCCGGATTCCGGTCATCGGTTGCCGAATTCCTGTCACCGGTCGTTGGAGTTGGGTCAACGGAGTCAAGCAAGGTCTCCAATGACTTCTTTCTCTAAGTGACAAAGAAGGAAAGGGCAAAATTGTCCCAAAAATAAATAAAAATGAATTAAAAAAATACTTAATTAGGTATTAGGGAAATAATCTCTTAGAGTGTTTGGGTAAGTGGGCAATCTCTTAGAGTGTTTGGGTAAGTGGGCAATTTTTAAGCTAAAATTGGGTAAATGATCATTTCCCCTTAAATAAAATGTCAACCAAGCACTAGGTTTTGCGACCCAAATAAAACCTCAATATTAAGAGTTAATTTGATTAAAGTCCAAAAGCTAGACCCTATATTGATTATAGTCCGTATCATTTTTTTTTGTTAATTGCGGTCCAATGACTCAGCTGCCACCTCAGATTTATTTCTTTTTCCATCTTGCTGACTCAACCCTCATCAATTTTTCTTTCTTACATGACTAATATGCCCTTATTGAATATCTTTGCACATAAAAGGCAAGAATTAATAAGATTAAAATTAGCAATCTGATTAGTAATTTAATATCATATTTGATATATATCTTTCTTAGATTATTCTTATTGATCTAGCATAAAATTATGGAATTGATATGACATTGAATATAGTATTCAATGTAAATCATTCCTAAAAATATTATTCTAATTTAAAAGAGGTTTTCTATAAGTTATGAATCTTTGTAAACCAATTTTTTGATAATGCTTTTCTTCTTCAACACCAAAGCTTCCATGGCTATGGCTGTTATGGCTCTTGTATGTAATGTCATGTTTTTTATGAACATGGTTCTCCTTCTTTAACATTAAGCTGTCTATGGTCAAGGTATTTTCTTGTCGGCCCTATACGATTGTGATCATTTTGGTGTTCGATTTTATTTTTTTTCCTTCCATCCGTAGGTGGTAGCTCTTGTTCATTTTGATCTTCATCTTCTTCTTCATTTTTTCTTTTTATATTTCGTTCTTAACTTACCTTTAACCTAGAAATGAAAACACACACACACACATGTATGTATGTATGTATGTATGTATGTATGTATGTATGTATGTATGTATGTATGTATGTATGTATGTATGTATGTATGTATGTATGTATGTATGTATGTATGTATGTATGTATGTATGTATGTATGTATGTATGTATGTATGTATGTATGTATGTATGTATGTATGTATGTATGTATGTATGTATGTATGTATGTATGTATGTATGTATGTATGTATGTATGTATTATGTTGTATTATGTATGTATGTATGTATGTATGTATGTATGTATGTATGTATGTATGTATGTACAGGGCCCTTTCAATAAGGGATCCCTATTTTTTGCCAATTTGAGGGATACACTTATAGCCGTTGGATCTGATTTAATGAGCTTGGACGGCTGAGATTAAGTCAAGGGTTTTCACCCTTTTTCTCACCTAGTACCGTGAAACTGAATCCTGGTCGATTAGTTTCTCACTCTCTCCCATTCTTTCCGGCGTGCTCGAGAATTCTCTCGATTCTTCATACTTGGTGCTTGCAAAAGTGAAGAGTGCGAAGGAGGTTGAAAGCCCGCTCAATTAGACAAAGGTCTATGGTTTCCACAATCAGGTATGACTAATGACTCTTCTTCTCTCATGGTATTTCTTTTCAATTTCGTGTATAAGATTTCTAAAGCTTGTTTGACACCCAATTCTTTGGCAGACAGGTATTCTATTATAGTGGGTTGACAAACCACTATTATAACCTTGTTCTAAGGTAAACATTACGCAATAGAAGAAAACTAATTCGTAGTTTTTCTCGATTAATATTTATACCGACAATAGAAGAAAACTAATTCGTAAATTTATATCTCTAGCTTAGGTACATATCTCAATTACAGTAATTGAAGAATATTAATCCGTAAACATATATCTCTTACTTAGGTACGTATGTCTTATTTATGGTATATCTACAATAGAAGAAATCTAATCCGTAAATTTGTATCTCTTACTTAGGTACATATCTCGATAATAACATTAATCCGAAATCGTATATCTCTTACTTATGGTATACCTACACTAGAAGAAATCCTTAAATTTATATCTCTTACTTAGGTTATACGTATCTTTTAGCTAGAATGTTTTAATGAACTTTTTTTTGTACCTCCCAGTTAGGTTGATTTCCCATCTTTATTTACTAATTTTATAATACTAATTATATTTTGAATTATTTGCAGGTTCATCATAAGTTCAAAATTCAAATTGTAAAAAAAAGGAATAAATTAATGCTTAAAAGCAATTAATTTGTTTCTATATTTAACTCAAGGGGCAAAATGGACATGAAAATATAATGACAAAAGTCAATGAACCTAGATTGATAAGAAAATTACCTATGGACTGCATCCATTATGAAGGAATGAAATTGGACTTATAATAAAAAACCTCTAAAATTAAACAATATTTGGATTAGAGTATGACAAACCATCCTCCACTCCCCTAGTGAAGGAGGCCTAGAACCTAAAACTCAGATCCCAGTCCCCCAATCCTAGCCCACAGGCCATAGCAAAGCTCATATTGCCCAAGTGGGGATAGCTAAGGGCACTCCGCCCTGTTCCAGTCCACCAACATCACCGATCTGCACACCGCCGCCATAGCAGACTCCACCGCCGACAACAACCTCGCCTCCACTGGCGTCCACCCGGGAGAATGACCCATTGCAACAAGACCAAGACATTCCCGAGTCCAAATCCTAAACCCGTAAACCGCTTCCTAACATCAGAGGGTCTGGGCCCAAGGAATCCAGATCAGTCCTCATGGACCTCATCTCCAGCTAGCCGCCCTGAATCAAGTCGACCGCCACCACGCTTAAGTCAACCTAGAGCAGAGGCACGAGAACAAAACCAGTGATTGCATAGTCACCATCACATCCAATATAGTCAAAACCAGAGCCGCCGATCAAGCCACCAAAGTCAGAGGAGGCGTATATATCCTTCTACTCCCAAACTCCATCAACGACGTTTATGCAGCCCTTACCATCGTCGATAGTCAGACGACCTTGATCCAAAGCCCAGTCGCGCCGATCCAATGTAGACCAAACCAGATCCACGCCGTCAGAGCCAGTCCTCAGATCAGCCGCCAAAACATCAGACAGCCACGTACCACAGGGATCCCAATCCAGGGCGGCACTCCAAGCGACAGAACAAAAGCAACAAGAAGAAAGAAACGATTAGCCACCAGGCTAAAAATGGCCATGACCATCAAGATTTGGAAAATTTTGAGAAATTTGTCAAAGGTGGAAGGTCGACGATAAACCCTAGCGGAACGCTAGGTCACTGTGAACTTGAATTTTGATGGTCAAGCATTCATGTAAACTTACATTAACAAGTACTACTCATTAGGGACTAATTGGCTCGTTTATATTCAATAAGCTTACAATTTTTTTTATCTTTTGATCGAGATCACACGGTGGTACATGGGAAATTATTACATGGTCCTGGACTATAGTACACGTGGTGGTTCGGAATGATATTATTGGCCCATGTGACTTGTAGTAATTTCTGATTGGTCTCTTAAATTAATTTTTCTTTTCTTTTTTCACCCCCTGCATGGATCCCACCACATTTTAGTGATATTATTGGTTGGGACCACTACATGGCAGTGCCACATGGTACTCCAGGACCACCTAATAATTCCCCTCACAGGGTATCCTCAAAGGCTTTCTAGGCCCAGGATTAATATGTGTCCGGGAGGGGTCATGTAAACGCTTCATCCCCTCTTGCCTCTGTCTGAGAATATATTGAGATTTAAACTCCAATTAGCATTGGCGAGATTCGAACATGGGTGTGGGGGTTCCACACTTGGAGCATCTTACCAACTTGACCACCTATGGTGGTTACAATACATATCTTAAGAACACCTACCAAATCCACATCCAATTATTTGAAACTCCACTGCCAATGCACTTAATTATAGAACCCATGATCAAACAAAAGGTCCAAGCTAGGGTCAAGCCTAAGATTTAAGAGTCGTAAAGCTTGACTCGAAAATAGCCCACAAATAACCAATAGTGCCTGAATCCATCACTTGGTCAGAACTAGCCTAGAAACAACCACCAATATCATTTTGCAAGTGATCAACCACGTCACTCGATTGCGAGTTCATCCAATAAACAAACATTGATCCATGGAGCCTAAAAATAAAACGGCTTCGGAATGATCGACTCTAGGCTTCAAAAAGATCAAACTACCCTTAAAAGGGAATGAGCCAAACTCACACCAAACCCGGAACCAAGTCAGGTCCTGATAATCAGGGAAGCACCCCAGAACAATCTCCACGAGGCATGAGCTCTGGCTCAAGCCCAATCCGCAATGGATCTAGTCCAGGTCCAACATACGAGCCACGCCACATTCTGAATAACCTAAGCCCAGTGCTAAGGCCCAAAACTCAATGCAGAAAAAGTCAATCTTAATTATTTGAGTCAGTCCAATCCAGACTAATAGTTTACACAACGGGTCTAAGTACGTGGTGACATACACACTAAGTCTGTTCAACCAAGCAAGCAAGAGAATCTCGCCTAAACCTCTACTGTGGCTAAATCTCCAACCGCCGCCATTGAGAAACGCAACTTGGAGTGAAGGTCTACAACCAAATTTGCCAAAGAAACCACGATAAAAGCCGCAATAAGGCAAAGACAAATGAGTAAGAGAATGGTGCCGACAAGGGAGTGAAGCCGCTAAAGAGAGACATTTATATGCCAATGAGAGTTGGTTCAGTTGGCAAGGGTGGACTTGAGGTGTAAACCCACACAAGTTCGATCCCCGCTACCAACAATCTCTCATTTAGTGGGCAATCTAGAAAATGTCCTGCATAATTCCATACCCATGGGCTGGGCTGGGACACTGGCTAGTTTCGTAAGTCCTGTTGGGTTGAGGTCGTAGGTTTGCCCTGGACCTAGTAGTGTAGGGAAGCCTCCCTCCTACCTAAACTTTTTGTAACAAAAAAAAAAAAAAAAAACAGAGAGACATTTATATGAAAATCTTAGGTTAGCTTACCCCGTTTAAAGATCTAGGATTACACCCTAGTTGTACCTCCCAGAACAAGAACATTTTTAAAGCCTGATATAATATTTAGTTGACATGTCAACGATTGTCAATGCATTCAATATCAATATTAAATCATTTTGATACTTAATTTTCTTAGTATAGTTTGAATATTAATTATTTTTGTACGTATGAAAATGAAATATATTTACACTTACAGTAAGCTCAATCACATATTAGTTCGCAATAATTCCTAATTTTCTACACACCTACGCATACAAAATCAACGTGCAAAAGTCGTGTTGTGTAGGTTGAAATTCTTCATACAACTGTCCTCTCCCATAAATCTGTAACTAGGTCAAATGCGAAAAAGAAGGGTTTGAAGTATGAAATGACTAATTACCAGAACATGCAAATAATATAACACTGTAGATAAGATAATGATAACCAAATCATCAAGCTCGAATGCTCAATCTCTCTCACTCTCCTTCTCCATAAATAGGTCTTACACGAGCCCCAACAGGCCAGGCTCTCCTTTCTTCTCTGTCTGTCAACCCCAACAGCCTTGACTTTAATCTCCCCCTGCACCATGCACCTCCATACCCCACTAGCTGTCCCCCCCTCCCCACACTGTGCCTTGTTTAGAGGGAATAGCATACGACCTAGGTTTGACAGAGCCTCCCAGAATTGCTTCAGAAAATTGACTCCTAGAGAAACTAGCTGAACCCTTATATGCCGTAGATGACAAAAGCATAAGACAAGCTAACTAAATAAGATCTAATATTCGATCCACAGGGATGAAGAAGAAGAAGAAGAAGCAGAAGAAGAAGAAAAGTAGCTTTGAATTCAATGCAGGCTGGCATATTGGCATGGAGTTAATACCTGCTTTTCCATATCAGGCAAAGTATGTTCATACAATATATAGGTTAGCATTGAATAATGTCAAAACAGAATTTACTCGGAAGTTGGAATAAGCAATATATGTAACATACATTTTTCATTATGTTCCGAAAAATATAATGATTCTAATTTTTCAACAATTAAATTCGAGAATTTGAAACATTAGATATGTTCAAGAACATAGTAAATATTCTCGATATGTAAACTTAGAAACCTAGCTACCATACAATTTGATTCTTAATTTCCTCCAATTTCTTAGATACGAGACACCCACCAACATTTTCATTCTCTCTCTAATTTTTTGTGTCACGTATTCTTCTTTCCCTCCTAAGGTATAAGGACAAACGGCAACATAAAGAATGATAGAACCATTCTGTATGCGTGAATTAATACATATTTCTGTTGTACATATGTGACAAAGCATCACTTGTATATGTACAAATTTTTTTTCTATGTTTTATATTTTCATATTTAACGGAAATGTGCACACATTGTGCCTGTAAAATGTGATGAGTGTTTCCCATAAAATATGGTGATGTGATATTTTCTTTCCCCATGTTTTAGAAAAAGGAGGGAAGAAGAATAATTACAAAATTGAACTTTAAAAGAAAAATGTAGAGGGGTATTCATCATTGATTATAACATCTTTTCTTTCCCTTAACTGCAATTTTTGCTTTCTGGTCTGAATTAATTTGTTGCAAAAGTTACTGAAAAAGGATCATAGACACCCAGAAATAAACAAATTTACTCAATATGTATATAGAAAACTAACCAATTTGTTTAATCACCCCCCAAAAGGACCCAATTCAGAAGAACAAAACTCACTTACTTATATTGATCATCACTAAGTACATTAATTATCATTTTACCAAAAGAAAAACGAAGTAGAGAGACAGAGAGTGAAAATAAATAAAACTACAAGCAGCAAGCATCAACATTGAGGATGCAATACTCCATATATATGAGTGATGAATATATTACTAATATTACATCGATCAAGGCCAGCCAGCTCTTCAAATTTATTCTTCTTTTTCACCTGTTATGCAACGGATTCGGACCAGTGGGAACTACCCTTTCGCTGTCGCCGGAGGTGGCGGTGGTGTTAAATTTCGAGTGGAAGAAGTTGTCGAAAAACCGGTGTCCGTTGGACTTGAACTTGTTCCAAGCTGCTTCTACAACTGTCCTTTCATGGTGGTGATGATGATCAAGAGGATTGACGAAGCTCGATCTTGCAATAGCACTTGCTGTAACGCAAGCCATAAACAAAAGGCACAGAACAAATGCAACCTCAGTTAATCTCATCTTAATTGTATGCAGCAGAAATAGCTGAGCTACTTCAACTCAGAACAGAGAGAGTGAGAGAGAAAAACGAAGAACTTGTAATGTATATAAAAGCGACCGATCTGAGTCTCAGAGAGAGAGAGAAGGAGAAAGCGATATCGAGAGGCAAAAGGAATAGGGAGAGCGAAAGAGAGAGGACAAGTAAAGGGTTATATGACATTTACTAGGGGTATTTTGGATATACAGTAAAAACAGAGAGAGAAACACAGACCCAGCTTCGATATATCAACATCTCTAGCTTTGAATTAATGATCAGAATCTGCAAAACCTTCCCTCACCAAACCTCAATAAATGCCTTTTTTCTTCTTTTGCTTCTTTCTCTTCCGTTGAGTAGACTACTTTTATCGTTGATACAATTTATCAAAACAGAATGAGTCAAAGCCCAAAGCACAACATTCGATCGTTTCTGCCCCATTATTAATTAGGTGGTGGTAGATATATATGCATAGATGCCCTATCATAGTTTCATAATTCTTACATACCCTTTTGGCCTATAGGGTTCATCCCTTGTCCCAAGACATTACACTCTAAGCTCTTGTGTGTTTTAGTAGAAACCCTAGCCTCGATCTCTTCAGTCTTCAATGGGACGAAGCTGTCCTCCATTAAAGGCCACATGTCAAAAGCTGACACTGGAGAAAAGATTTTGCTGGGCAGATTTTGCTAATACGTCCATTAATTGTTAATGGTCGCGATCGAGGGACTCCTCACCTCTGTTTCTTACTGTTGTGATCGATCCAGATTAACTTGTAAAGCACGTCTGTCTTTTCTCTGTTATTATGTTTCAATTCATCAATTAATATATGATCATGAAGCTGTCAGGTTTTAGTTACTCTTTGGTCGTCTTTTTGGTGAAGGGAGATGGAAAGGGAGAAGACTCAGACAACCTTTGCAACCTGCATTGTATTCTGCTGGCGGTTCTAGCTAATTAATCACATAATATGATTCGTTAGTTCACACATCACATCCAAGTAGTCATGGAGTTGTAGACACTAGACAATTAGGTCAAGTCGTTTTATATTTGTTCTGTGATGTACGTGTTGCATCAAATTAGAGTACTTGATCTTTTCTAACGTTTTATGAGAGGCACTTGTACTTGAAATAGAAATGATATCGGCAATACACTTAGGCAAACATATCCAAACTGGCATCGGAGATCGAGTTTATTGAACATAGGCCTGGGATCGGTTCTGAAAATGTCATTTTTTGTCGGAACTGGAAACCTTATTCTGGTTCGGTTATGATGTTTTTCATAGAAGGAACTGTTATGGAACCGAACTGTTCTGTTCGGTTCGGTTATGAGCTGTTTTCGGTTCCAATTCATTAACAATTGCTTCTCCTTGTTGTGTTGCAAGTACAATCTTATTTCCAACACTATGAGTACTTGAATTCGAAGAAATCGAATTCGAAGCCATATGAAAATGAAGTGACGGATGAGAGCCTGGAATTAAACGAATCGAGTTAAACAGACGCGTATATAACTATATACTAATATACCTAGAAAAGGGACGGGATTGAAAGTTTTCGCATAAACCAAAACTGAAAAATTGAGAGAGAAATTAACTTGAACAAAAAATCAAACTGCCTTACAGTGTTGGGTTCTTGCACCGAAAGCCTCACCGCCAGAGGAAGAGCAGTAGCTAACAGAAATAGAGAGCCCGAGGGAGGCCTTGTTGTTTCGAAGTGGGGAAAGAGGATTTCGATTTGGGACTTGGGATTTATGATTTCGAAGCACAGAGCGACAGATGAAATGGGATGATTTGATTTTTGTGTTTTTGAATTGAGGAAGAACAATTTTGACTTCGAAAGCTAGGTCTGGAATTGGGGATGAACTAAGGAGCTGTTAAGCTGAGGATCGAGAGAGGAACTGAGGTTTGACTGTTTGAGGTCGTGTTTGATTGAAGTATTGGAACATTAGGTCGAGACGTCGAGTTACAAACGAAACAAGCCTGGGCTTAAGGCAATAGGGCTTTAATTAGTTAAATATATGGGCTTTTATTTGTGGTAGGCCTGCATATCTCGGTTCCTACGGTTCTAATATGTTCACAAACAAGCAAACCGGAACCGAACCAGAGACATGAAAACGGTCCGGTTCTTGAAAAATGACATGTTTTTAATACTAAAACCCGAACCGAACCGCCGGTTCTGGTTCCGGTTCTGCCGGTTCTCGGTGCTAAAGTCCCAGGCCTAATTGAACATCAACTAACATTAGGAATGAACGAAAGGAAGCATATTACCTCCTTGTATATAATGGTTAGACATTCCTAAGTTGCAGAAAAATTATTTTCTTAGCCATCATTGTTTGTCTATGCAAACTCTTTGGCTCTACTTGATCATCAGATAATTTTGTAGGCTTTGGGACGAAATTACGAAGGGTATGTGCCTATAAAGTGATAAAATTGACAAAATAAACAAATTTCGTTACTTTATTTCAGGTGAACCTCATTGGACATTGAGTACTTTTTATTTTAATTTTTTTTTAAGGAGTTTGGAACCCAGCACTGGGAGGCTCAGCCTCACACCCGCTTCCATTTATTGAAGATAAAAGATGTAACCGGGAGGGGGGAGGGGACATAAAACCTGAACCCCGTGCCATAAGTGAGCCAACACGAAATATAAATTTTGACACCCAAATTTCAAACTTTGATACCAAATTATTTCCTCCGTTACCAATTTGGTACTTCTATCTATTTTTCCGTCAAGATTGTTTACGTCGAGTGTTTTAGTAAAACATGAACCCCCGTGCCATAACTAGGGGTGGGATTTTTGGATCGATAAACCGAGGAACCGACCCGAAATAGTCGGTTCGGTGCGATTCGGTGCTGTTCTTGAACGGAAATTGTCAGTGCCATTTTAAAACCAAACCGAGGAAGAGGAGATCGGTTCAGTCTCGGTTTCATCCGTTCTACAACCCTCAAAATCGAGGTATTACACACGTGTCTCCACTTATGCCTTAAGGCCTGAACATATCAGCCAGTTGACCAAACCCAATGAAATCCTCTCCTGAGTCTCATCTCATGTGTTCTTGAGTTCTTCCCTAATTCGATCGAAAGTTCAAAACCCTAAACATATCACTATATCAGCCCTAAAATTCATTCAGGTTGAATCGGAATAGCACTTCGAAACACGATTAGTGGATTTTCATTCCCAAACAGCCAAATCGATTAGTCGATTTTCATTCCTAATCGAAACACCATGCCCCAAACAGTCCAAACTCCTGGTGTCGAAGTCGAACAATCTGGGTCTAGCCGGTCTGATCTCGAGCAGTCTGGGCCATCCTCTGCTTGCAATGAAATGGTTGTTGCTTGCAACAACCCAGAAGTTGCCCCAAAACCCGGCAACGCTCGAAGCACTGCTCAAAGCATTGCTGCTGTGAAAAGAAAACGAGGAAAGAAAGGCCAGCAGAGGTCAGATGTCTGGGATCATTTCACAAAGGTGGATCATCCATTAATCGAGACTGTTGATGGAGTTGAGAAGGTGGTTGGCAATACCAAACGAGCTCAATGTAAGTATTGTCTGACGCATTTGGCATGCAATCCTTATGATAATGGTACTTCATCTCTTAGGAAACGCATAGAGACAGTCTGTAAAGGGTACCCGGGTAGAGTTAAGGTAGAATCTGGGCAACAAGTGTTAACCAGTGATGGGAAAAGAGGGCAGGGCAGTTTAGTTTCTGTGAATTGGAGTCAGGATAACTACATTGAAGCTGCTACTCATATGATTGTTGTCGATGAACTTCCATTTAGATTCATCGAAAAACCTGGGTTTAATTACTTTTGTAGTGTTGTTGTGCCTCTTTTTAAAGTCCCTTGTAGGAAAGTCATAATGAAAAACTTTCTTCGCATGTATGATGCCAAGAAGGAGGAGTTGAGGAGGGAATTGAAGTCTCATTGTGTTAGTTTAACAACAGACACTTGGACTTCTTGTCAAAACATTAACTACCAAACTACATGGTAGTTACTTCTCATTTTATTGATAGGGGATGGCAAATGCATAAGAGAGTGCTTGCATTTTGTGTGGTTCCAAATCACCAAGGTATAATGATTGGTAAACTGCTAGAGTCTTGTCTCCTTGATTGGTCAATCGATAAAGTTTTAACTGTTTCTGTTGACAATGCATTTGCGAACAAGAATGCCATTGATTATCTTAGGAAGAAAATGTGTAGTTGGGAGATTAAACAGATTTATGGAGGTAAGTTTATGCATGTGATATGTTTAGCTCACATTGTAAACCTTATTGTGAGGTCTAGTTTGAAGTTGATGGAGAGGTCAGTGGCTTGCATAAGGAATGCCGTAAGATATGTTAGGAGTTCAGGTTCTAGGCTTGATGAATTTGAAAAATGTGTGGAGAAGGAGAAAGTTGAGTGCAATAGGATTTACATTTTAGATGTTTCGACAAGGTGGAATTCCACATTTCTTATGTTGGACACAACTTTGGAGTTGAAAAAAGCATTTGAGAGATTGTATGATGATGATGAAAGGTTCCGAAATTATTTTGATGAAGATGAAGAAATTGCTGAAGATGAGGCAGAGGCTGCAAGTAGGAGGAGAGTGCCTACGAAAAGAGTTGGGCCACCAACTGAAACAGATTGGGAAAATGCAGGCATTTTTGTGAAGTTTTTGAAGGACTTTTATGATGTGACCCTCACTGTGAGCGCTTCACTAACCCCTACTGCACACAAGACCTTCCATGATATTGTTACCATTGAAGCTGAGCTTGAAGAACTTAGCTCGCTTGGTATAGGGCCTGATCCAAATGAAGCTGACATAGTCTTGTATGACATGGCAGTCCAAATGAAGTCCAAGTATGACAAGTACTTTGCTTCTTTGGATGACATGAACCAACTTTTCCTAGTTGCTGTGGTCTTAGATCCTAGGTATAAGTTGAGAAACATTGGTAGAGTGTGTGAAGTGTGGCTGAATTTGCCTGATGATGTGATCAAGAAAAAAATCGGAGGAAGTGAAGCAACTTGTTATAGAACTTTGTGACTTGTACAGTCAGTCTAATGGTGCAGCAAGTGGGCAGAAGAAGAAAGAGGTCACTAATAATGACACAACAACCAATAAGAGTCGAGGCAGATTAAGGACAGTAAGTGGGAAAAGGGCTGTTATTCTAGAAGACTGGAATAGGCAGCTTGAACAGAACAATGAAGTTGTTGTGGGACATGAAGTGGATCGTTATTTGCTAGACCCTATAGAAAAACTTGAAGTGAAGAAAGGAGAAGAGGATGATTAGAAGATTTTGGATTGGTGGAAGCTGAATGGAGGTAAATATCCCAACTTGCAATCATTGGCCAGAGATGTATTAGCCATAAAAGTGTCTACAGTTGCAAGTGAGTCCAGTTTCAGTACTGGAAAGAGGGTGATAGATCCATATAGAAGCTCTTTGACTCCTAGAACAGTTGAAAAGCTTATTTGTTTGCAAAATTGGCTAAAGTCTGATTCAATTATGGGGTTGGAGTACCTTCCAAGTGTGGAGGAAATGGAAGCTTATGAACAACTTGAAGCTGGTATGTATTTCCAAGTTTCTAATTTGCTCTTTTTTAATTTAAGTTTAAGTTACAGTTTTAGTGTGGCTGAATTTGTTCTTTTTCTGCAGAACATGAAAAGGAGGACAAAGACAAGGCTGAGAAGGCCAACAACACTTTTGTTGGTGGATCTGCAGAAGTATCGAGCGTGAGAACAGCCAAGAGTTCTGAGGCTTCAGCTTCAGCTCCTACAACCAAGAAGAGAAAACTGAAAAAATGATATGTTAATGCTTTGTCAAGGTATGAACTATCTTACAATTGCAGATTTATAATTTTTGAATGCTTTTCATGTTTTTGGTTTTCATTTAGAATGTCAAATCAGTGAATTGCAGATATGGTAATTGTAATTTACTAATTTTAGCTGGTATGCAGGCATTTCAATGTTTGGAACCTCATTTGATATAATTTTTTATTTATGCAGATGGAGTTGTGCAGTGCAGTAGTTGTGGCTGACTAGCTGCTGTGATGAATGTGTTATGTGGACTGCCTTAGTTGCTTAACTTGCTTTGCTTTGCTTTCTATTTACTTATTTCAATTTTTTTTAGCTATTTTAACAATTCTGTTTGATTACCATTTGTCCATTTTTTTTTTTTCCCATTTTGAATTCATTAGTTGTTGCTAACATGCTAGTTGCTACCATTGAACTTCCAATTTATCAATGATTCAGTTTTTTAGAATTGCAGTTGCAGTTTTAATTGTTAAACTCAGTAAACTTAAAAGTGTTGGACTGTTGGTTATGTTGCAGTTTTGGTGTTTGCAGTTTTGTTTATTTTAGTTAGTTGCTTACTGGCTTACTGGCTTGTTTTGTTTCAGTTTGTACTTTGCACTTTTGCAGTTTGTAAGTTGGATAGTTTGTAATTTTGTATTGATTTATAGTTTGCAAGTTGCATTGATGTAGTTTTGTACTTGTGAAACAGTTACAGAGTTTCAATTATGATGTTGAATTGTTGATAATGGTCACAAACTGATAATGGTCATAATTTGCAGTTCTGAACTTTTGAAGTTGAAAGTGGTGCAGGAACCGTAAAAATCGAGAACCGAACTGTTTGTTTTCGGTTCGGTTCCATCTTGGTTCTCAAGCTGAAAAACTCATAACCAGAACTGAAAGTTACAACTCAGTTCGGTCTCGGTTCCATTGCTTGAACTGTAAAAACAGAACCGATCCCAGCCCTAGCCATAACTGAACGGGAAAATGATTTATGTAAAACAAAAAAATTATATTTAAGAGATGAGAGCTTGTCAACCAATACACACACACACACACACACACATGGCCCTCCTAGTGAGGGATCCCTTTTTTTTGGTCTTTTCTAGGGATAGGGCATTAGACCAACTTTTCGATCATATTTTAGCATCTCAACCGTTCAGTTTTAAGGTCCAAATGTGTAGATCACTTCTGCAAATTTTCAGCCAAATTGATTATCGTTAAGGCATTCAAAACTGTAATTTAAAAATATAAGTATGTACAGTTCATGTTTGACAGATTTGGTTCGTCCATTGATTTAATCTAGTTTGATATCTTAGCGATCACTGATTTGGCTTAAAATTTGCAGAAATGATCTACTCATTAGGACATAAAAACTGAACGGTTGAGATGTCAAAATATCAAGGTTCGAAAAAACGCTAGGCGCTAGTCGGGCGGTGGACATGTGGTTTTATATTATTTTTAGTTTTATAATATATATATATATATATATATATATATAAAGAAAAATAAAATAAGAGGAGGAAAAATATATATTTAATTAAATTATTAAATTTTTGTTTAACAGAACATTTATTTAATTGAATATTTGTTTAATTATACAAGGCAAACACCGAAGGAGTAGTATTCAATTATGCTTTTAATTGTACTTTGGCTTGCACATGCGTCACACTCACACCACTTGTCCCTCTTCTCTCGCTCTCTACACGAATAACAGCCACACATTTTTTTAATAGAATTCTCTCCCTTTGAGTACCCTGCTCGTGTTACTGTGTTCATTGACTTCATTCTCGTCTGTTCATCTCTTGCGCGAAACCTACAGCGACCACCTGCACATTCTCTTTCATCTCTCTCTTCATCAATTTTCCTTCTTTTTATCATTGTTCAATCATCGCGTCCACAAAAAAGATAATACATAGAAGCAATTACCATCAAAAATTCATCCAACCCAGTAAAACCCAGAATCTTGATTCAAAAAAGAAACACCCTTTCTGTGAAAATCAGGCAAACCAATTCAACCCAATAATCAGATTCACATTCAACCCAACATTCACTAGCCAAATTCATAGAATCCCAACTATCCGAAGATTTGAGCATGAAGAGAGATTGAGAGTTGAGTGGAAAGAGAAGAGTGAATGACTGAAGGCATGAGAGAGAGAGAGAGGCGGGTGACTGAAGGAGAGAAAGAGGCGTGGTTGTCGACTGAAGGAGAGAGAGACTCGCCCAGAGTCACCGCCTAGAAAATTCCGACCAGCCGCACAGAAGCCCAGGCGCCCGTCCAGTCAGCCTAGGCGCCCGCCCAAAATCAAACTGCCCAAGAGCACCGATTAGCCATTAATCAAGTCGGAGCCTCACCGCCCAGTTCCTAGGGGCCGCCTAGGCGGCTGGGCGGCCGAGTTTTATAACACTGCAAAATATAATTTAAAAGTTTGTTTAATGCATATCCCTAGAAAAGACCTAAAAAAGTAATCCCTTAGTGGAAGGGTTATATATATATATATATATATATATATATATATATATATGTTTTGGTTGACAAGCTCTCATCTCTTAAATATAACTAGTAGGGCCCACACCCTCTTTGTGTGAGAATATATAAATTAGTGGGGAGTTTCTTTCCTCCATGTTTGTAGGAATTTCTTTTTATTTTTTTATGTTCTATTTTATGAATTAACATTATTGTCCTTGTTAATTAATTTTGTTTTAAAGTTTATTAATATTTCAAGGTTATGGCAACGATAAGCCGTGCCGGAATTTAGCTCCAAATTCAATGCTAGATCTTTGGGATTGATTGAAGCTCCAGGTAGCATCCTTGTACCTAAGTTTGAGGCTGGCAGTTTTGGGACTAAGAAGAAAAGAGGCAGGCCTCTTGGATCAAAAAACAAGAATCCACCCAAGCTGAAAAAGGTTACTGCTGCACAGGAAGCATGCATGACTTTCTTAACAAAACGTCCTAACCCTAGTGTCAAGGGCAGAGAGAAAGTTTAGAGCTTTGTTTTACTTTCGAACTCTGCCTATTTTCTATGTTTTACTTTCATAATTTATAGGCTTGCTTCTAATAAGTGAGCATAGGTGTTCATTAATGAGTGGTACTAGATATATATACCACGTTTTCTTATTTGCCCTATGTGTTCAAGGCAGTGGAAAGATATGCAATGTACTACTCTAGCTTGAGACTATAATGCGAAATCGTTGATTTGATTCAAAAAAGAAGAAGTCGTGGCTTGTTTGGTTAGCTAGCCTAACTAACACTGTGGATGTCATGGATTCAAATCTCACGGACATTAGGTGTGGGGTAGGGAGTTACACTGTTGTCCAGAAAAAAAAAGAAAAAAAAAGAAAGAAAAGTGATGATCGTAAAAAAATTCAATTGTTATAGAGGACAAACTCTCTTCTATCAATAAATCAATAATAGTATAGATGAGTTTTGTGAATAGGGCTTGCCGATAGTATATGTTACAAAAACATATCATTGCATTGCTAAAATGACTTTGAATTTATATGCGTCGATGGCCACCATGGCTTAAGGCCACTGTCCTAAATAATAGTTTAGGAATTGTAGTTACCAGAGTGCTATAGTCTTCTCTTGCTGAGTTAGTAAGAGGCTTTAGGTGTAGAACCATAGTTCGAATCTTGCCGAAGCTAATTGGAGTTAAATCCCAATTTGTCTATGAATTGGTCTCTGGGCTTATGAAGCCTTTGAGGAACTGTATGATCTCGATTATTAAAAAAAAAAACAAAAACGTCTTCTCTTGGTTATTCGGAGCATGTTTTTAGGAAGCCACTTTATTATAACCTATTCTAATGTTGTAAATTAAAAAAAAAAAAAAATTTATAGAAAGACGACGATATATTAAGAGAAATATATATATATATATATATATATATATATATATCATGACCCACATTTTCAAAGCATTGTATAAAGAGCTAGAATTTAAGTAGTTTCATGTATTCTCAAATGAACTCAATATACAGTGTGTGGGCAACTAGGAACTTTACACTAAAAAAATTTAAACTCAAGACCCGATCCAACTGTTGTTGCTTCACTTAGAAAGAAGTCAGAAAATGGGTCCACAACCACTCGACTAGTAAACTTCAATTTTCCAAAAAGATTATTTGATACATAGCTTTCAAAATTTGAGCACTAAACACCAAAAGACCACAAAGTTTCAAGCCCAGGCTATCCAGCATTTGGTCTTAATCCATCATAAGCTTATTCCACAGAGAAAGTTGTAGCAGTACTTGACTCATTTGGTTTACAGAATTGGAGTTTTGGGAAGGAAACTCAATCATTCTTGTGTTGCGATACAAAAGCAAATGAAACACAGTGGTTCATTCTATACGAATCATTTTCTCCTTATTTTTTTTGCATTTATTACTCACTTTTTATTATTTAATTATATTAATTACAAATTCTTTAATAATTTTCTCGATAACTTTTTTCAAATTTTCAAATATCGGAAATGAAAATGAAAGTTCATGGAAATTTAATTTCTCATCCTGTAAAAAAGACAAAAGAGTTAATTTCATTTTCGCCAACTAAACGAGAGCTAAACAAAACCTATAAAAAAGCGTAACCCTTCCGACAACCATTGTCACCCGACATTGACGCACAATATCTAGAGGTTGAAGTAGTGAATGAAATTCAATTTCCCGTACTAAACTTGTGGTTAACGGAGTTGAATTATATATTGATCGTTTGCAAACCAAAAAAGAAAGGGAAAAATATTAGTTAAATCTATGGATAAAATTATTCGTCTCATGATCTAGTAGCATTCTGGAAACTGATTTAAAAACTGTAAATCTTTCCTTATTTGATTTGATCCTCAATCTCCGATCCCTTGCCTTGGATTCTAGGTAGACACACGTGAGAAGAGAACAGCAGTAACAAATCCTCGACAAATATTCCTTTCCTCCATTGACAAAAAGCTCACTCTCAGTCTCACTCACTCAGTAATACTAACGGAAAAACCGATGCAATGAGCAATTAGCAAATGGCAGTGGCAACACCCAGTAATTCTTCCCCCCAAAAGAGCCGTTACGCCTTCATCGCTATCCTATTCATCACCCTCTTCCTCTTCACCATTTTCGTCTTCACCAAACGAGCCCTTGAGCCCTCTCTCTTTCTCTACAAGGACTACTTTACCCAAATCCCCTCTTCTTCTTCTTCTTCTTCTTCTCCTTCTCCTTCTCCTTCATCTTCTTCCTCTTCAACTAACAATTCCCACATCTCTTTGTCCCAATCCACCTCTGCACCTACAGCAGACCCACCTTCTTCCTTGCTCCAATCCACCTCTGCACAACCAACCCAGGAACCCAGTTCACGAAGTGAGTTCAGCGATGAAAATGTGCAAGACCCAGATCTTGAAAATCAAAATGTGCAAGACCCAGATCGTGAAAATGAAAATGTGGAAGACCCAGACCTGAAGGAGTCCAATGACCAAAATGGTGGTGAAAATGAGAACCCAGATGGTAAAATGGGTGAAATTCCGTGTGATTTGTACGTGGGAAGTTGGGTGAGAGATGAGCAATACCCGCTTTACAAACCGGGTTCATGCCCTTATGTTGATGAAGCTTTTGATTGCCAGAGCAATGGGAGGAGAGACTCTGAGTATCTCAAATGGCGGTGGAAACCTGACGGCTGTGATCTTCCAAGGTATCTCTGTCCTGCTTTATTAGTTATCTTTCTAATTTTGCTCTGTGGGTATTATATTTTTATGAGTGTTCTCTGTAATGGCTCAGTGTGATCATTTAGTCTTACATGCTTTAGGTAACCATGTAAACTTGCAACCTTATGATTTAGGAAGAATTTGATTCATAGCTAACAAGTAGCTGCAAAGTTGCATCTTTTTGTGACATCTGCATAGTAAACCGTACTATCTAATTTGAATGTCCGCCAAAAGGCTTCAGATATGATCACATACCATTTGCATTTACAATGTAAGGATCTGTTATGGATGTTCAGTGTCTTGTTAAACCAACCTGACCCTAGATGAACAAGTATCGTTCAAAAGACCTTTCTCAACAATGAAATACCAGGGGTTCCTTATAAGCAAAAACTGTTTCTGATTTTCCGCAATGTTAAATTCCTGACCATAAACCGCAAGGGAACCTGCAGTGGCATTGTAAGTTATCTACCATTGCATCAATCGAAACTTTCTGTGTCTTGGTTTGTGCACATTTTCCGAGTAAACTTGAATTCCATGAGAAACTGAATGAATTAATCACATAGGGAGAAAATGAACTGTTCTTGGTAACAACAGATGCAGGCTCCAACTGGCTCTGATAAAACTTCATCTTGGCATAGTTTTTCCAACTTATTGACATTTTGAGCATGGTCATATGTGATAGTGTTTGTATTATTGTATCTGTTTCAAATGTACCCATTACTTGAAATGAGTTGCAGACAATCATTGCCAAAACTTGGGTTTTAAGGTTTGACGAAGTGGATGCCCTCTATCTGTTTCGTGTTCCATTTGTGTTCTGGTCTTCGTACCAGAGTACTCCACTTTAACAGATTCCATCAAGCGGGTGGCTTGAGGCTTTGTCGAACTACTTAACTATGTCAGTTTTAGGAAATTACCAACCTGCTGAAAATGGGGTGACCATGTATGGGTTTGTCCGGAAATGTTTTTAAAAATGATTTTTCAGAAATATATTTTGAAAATGAGAATTCGAGACTGTATTTTTGTGATCCAAAAATGTTTCTGATATTTTAGTTCGAAAACAATTTCTGAAAACGG
Source organism: Rosa chinensis (assembly GCF_002994745.2). Lineage (NCBI taxonomy): Eukaryota > Viridiplantae > Streptophyta > Magnoliopsida > Rosales > Rosaceae > Rosa > Rosa chinensis. The sequence continues at coordinate 15,071,039 of NC_037091.1, read as the reverse complement.
GAAAAACTCAAATTTATTTTAATTTCTTTGACACAAATATATTATGTTAAATAATCATATAATAAAAACAAATATATTATGTCACAAAAGAAGAGTCAATTACTAAATTGATTATCAAATTTTTCATCAAAGAGAGAAATAACAATCTTATTTAATACGAAGAAATAAATTGCCAATATCTTAATGAAATTCTAATGACTAACTCAAATGAAATGTGTACCATACTAATCACTCTTGCGGCGTAAAATCCTCCCACAAAGCTGCTGCTATCCTATCCCTGCTGGTGTGCAATTGATTACTTAAGAAATCCACACCTTAGCACGACGACGATTATGATAGCTCATGTAGTTCAAATTGTTCTCTATATATATATATATAAAACAGCACAAGTAATTAATATAGAAGGAATTTTGATGGAGGTTGCTGGTAATGGAAGAAGAGAGCAACGAGAGAAGAGAGCGACTAGAGATGAGAAAAAGACTTGAGAAGAAGAAAGCGAAGTGAGAAGTGAGAAGATGGAAAGGAGAACACGGTTTTTTTTTTCTCTTATTCTCTTTGTTTTGGAAAATATTTCTTCGTGTTTTCTAAAATATGAGAATGAAAAGGTGAAAACTTCTATTTGTCATTTTCCTAATAGAAAATCATTTTCAATTTTTATTTTCTGCATTTTTAAAAATAGGGCAATGAACACATTTCAAGCCATTTCTATTTTACAAAACAAAAAAGTTGACTTGAAAACGTTCGTTAACACTACCTAGAAGTCTCAAATGTAAATTTAGTAGATATATATGGAGCCGACTTAATGCCTTTACAGAACCAATCATGTTGGTAGATATACATGAAGCCAACTATATCCCTTTCACCAAACCAATTGGAAAGTGTAACTATACATTAATGCCTTAACTAGTAGTGAGTGTTCACTGTCCATTTTCAAACTGTTAGTTATGTTGTTGACGCAATAGTAACAAACATTGTCTTGAGATATCAATACTATGACGCTTGGTTCTTCAAATTCCACAATTTGCATACACCTTCTGACCAGATTAAAAAACTTTTGCTCTTCCTAGTTCTAAATGGTGAGTTAAGGTATGTGTCTACACTTTCTTTAATTGTTATGCGTCTAGTTGCGTGTCCAACCTTAGTGTGCACCTGTGATGCAACTGAATTTGTAGCATGTTGTCATTCAAGACTGATTTCCTTGTATCCATTTATTTCAGTATTTCAATACTTTGGTTTATTTCTTGCCGTATTTTATGAAAATCTATCATTCTATTGGAAATACCTTTTGTTTCTGTTCTCACCATCACTCGTAGGTTTAATGCAACAGATTTTTTGGTGAGGCTACGGGGTAAAAGGTTGATGCTAGTAGGAGATTCCATGAATCGGAACCAGTTTGAGTCAATATTATGCCTCCTCCGAGAAGGCTTACATAATAAGAGCAGAATGTATGAGGTCCACGGCCACAAGATATCCAAGGGAAGAGGCTATTTTGTTTTCAAATTCCAGGTAATTAGATTACAGATCTCCCAATTTTCAATTCCTGCATGGATATATAGTTTGCGTTTGATATGTGTGACTTCTCTTTTTTCCTCGATAACAATGTGCCTCTTGCGTTTAATTGTTAAGTCTAGTTGGCAGATCCCCATTTTGCACATTTTTGGTTCTTAGTACTTAATTTCGATTAAACATATTAAGTACTCTGTGTGTGTGTGTGTGTGGAAAACGTGCATGACCTTTTGCCTGTTTGCTGATCCCAATTTCTGCTTGATTTGGTTGAGTGCTTAGTTTCTGTAATTAATACTATGATTTTTCCCTTTTAGGTTTTAGGATTGAATTAGAATGTTTTCATTTTAGCTGAACGTGCATGACCTCATGCTTGTTTGCTGAACCCAATTTCTGCTTGATTTGGTTGAGTGCTTAGTTTCTGAAATTAATACTATGATTTTAGGTTTTACGATTGAATTAGAATGTTTTCATTTCAGCTGAACTTTCTAAATTAAACCCAATTTTCCTTTGCTAGTAATTAAGCGCACAGAATTGCTTTAGTAAAACTCATTTTGGTACAATGGATCAATACGTACACTTACTGATTGTAAGTTTTCGGAAACTCTTGGAAAGGACTATGACTGTACGGTGGAATTTGTGAGGTCGCATTTCCTTGTGAAAGAAGGAGTCCGCTTTAATGCTCAGGGGAATTCAAATCCAACTCTATCAATGGATCAAATTGACAAGACAGCTAAACGTTGGAAAAAGGCTGACATTCTTGTCTTTAATACTGGCCACTGGTGGACTCATGGAAAGACTGCTCGTGGGTATGTATGAAAGCTAATCTCTTACATAATCCAATGTATTTTCTTGCATTTGTTATGGAGATCAATATCTGTTCTCTGGTCATTCAATTTTGATAATTTCTTGGGTTGTTTTGGGATATTTATTAAATCATTCTGCTTATAGAAAACCTAACATCCATAGAATGCTAATATTGTATCTGGATAGAAATAAAAAGCATTTAATGTGTAGATTATATTCAATCTGCTAGTCAAGACTGAGTAATAAATAAGCTTATAGACATAGCAAGTAATTGATACATACTCTACTTGATGGTGCATGATCTCTTCTTTTGGTCATCTTTTCTTGTGTAAAAGGGAGTGGAACATACTAGTAAATATGACAGTTATTTGATACAGGAAAAACTACTACAAAGAAGGAGATTATCTCTATCCAAAATTTGATGCATCTGAGGCCTATAGACGGGCCCTGAAGACCTGGGCTAGCTGGGTTGAGCTTAATGTGAATCCAAAAAAGCAGTTGATCTTCTATCGTGGGTACTCTTCTTCACATTTCAGGTATATTTCCACTTTTTATTCTTTTGATCTTTCATATTGTTGTCAGTTCCTAGGAAGCAACTAGAAGGAGAGAGAGTCTCATATAGATCTTCCATGCATGTTCGGAAACATTTTTCCATTTCTTTGTCAAAGTCCAATAAAAAAGCATGATATGTTGATTTTGGTGGAGTGCGGGTGGTTGTTGATTTAGGAGGTACTTGAACCTGAAATTTCTGTGATAGGTAAACCGTACCTGTAATTTATGTTTATATTTTGGGAAATGTTTCACTTACTAATTTGATCACTCTAACTTCTTGAAAGCAGAGGTGGAGATTGGGATTCAGGTGGGTCATGCAATGGTGAAAAAGAACCAGCCTTCACTGGGGCCATACTGGATAGCTACCCTTTGAAAATGAAGATAGTGGATGAAGTAATCAAAGAAATGAAGGTTCCAGTGAAGGTATTGAATGTGACAAGGTTGACCAATTTCCGCAAAGATGGCCATCCATCAATCTACGGTAAGAAAGGTTCCACCAGGAAGCAAGACTGCAGCCATTGGTGTGTTCCTGGAGTCCCTGATGCATGGAATGAGCTAATCTATGCCACTCTGGTTTTTCAGCAGACCAAATCGAAGAGTACAGTTTCATAGGCCCTTTTCCTTTTTGTTCGAGACACATATAGCTTGGATTTATCAGAATTTACTGATTGTCCAGATAAACCACAGAATATGTCCATGCACTTTTTAAGAATATGCAGATGCTTCCGCTAGTAAGATAATGTCATCGGAAAAGAATTAGTGCGACACACAAGGGCCAGAGTTTGAGGACTGAACTTGCTTCCATTGTCCAACATCAATAGCAGCTTGAATTAAATAAGAGATCTCCTTGTCTCACACCTCTACCAGCATCAAATTTATCAGATAAATCTCTATTAACAATTACTTGAAAAGTAGCGGAAGTGATGCAATGCATAATAATTGATTACAGAATCAGGACGTTGAAGCTCATAGAAAACCTGTCGAATAAAGTTCCAGTTTAGCTTATCATAAGCCTTAGAGAGATCAATTTTCCACACCATAAAGCCCTTGCTCCCTCTTGCAGACCTGCACTTCAGAATTTCTCGAGTGATAAAAATGTTATCTGAAATATGCCTGTCAGGCACAAAACTTGACAAGTTGTTGCAAAAATGGTCGAATTCTAGAGACAATAATTTTTGTGATGATTTTGTAAATTATGCCGCAGAGGCAGATAGGTCTAAAGAGCTAAATTTCAGACACTAAATTTTGGGAACCAAAATGAGTGATTAAAGTATGATTGAGTCCCACAGGTGTCCCTCAACAACAGCCCCTGAAATCAGTTGAATAACCTCATCGGCACACAAATGTCAATGCTTCTGGTAAAAAAGAGAAGGGAAACCATTAAAACCAGGGACCTTGTGACTACCAATGGCAAATAAAGCATTCTTAATCTCAACAAGTCTAATAGGTTTTCCCAAGAGAGATGTCAGGAAACAGATTAGGAATGTGGAATCCAAGATCAGGACCCTCCTCATAAGTAAAGAGCTCTTGAAAGAAATTATGTGCAATGAATTCATTGCAACATGATCTTCACACCAGGAATCACCAATTTCTTACGATATAAACATCATCTAAAAAAATAAACATGTTTCACTTCAAAAAAGAGAAAACAAATTTAGAAATAGATGTGAAATTTGTAACATATTACATAACCCACTCACCTCGACAATACGAATCAACTTTCAATATACTGATCATAAATCGAGTCTCCTAATATAAGCCTTCTAGAAACAACCGTTTGATCTAACTCAAACCTCCAGAAAGAGGGCATCAGGACGAATCCGTAACTTTTCACACATCTTGAATCGGAGTTACGGATCAAAAGTTAAGATATGCCTAAGTTTTAGAGAGAGAAAATGAGAGTGAAAATCTCTCGGAAATCGGTACGGAAGAATTGAGTGGGCTGACCTCTTGTTTATAGGGCTTAAATTGCCATGTATGAACATATGAATGATGTTTTTGGTGCTACATGTCAACCTCTAAAGCAAATACTAACAAACTTGTGCCACTTGTCAAGCACACAAAGACCTTACGCCACCACTTGACAATAATGTTCTAAAACTCGGCCGCCTAGGCGTTGCGTGGCGGCTCTCCGACTAGACTAATGCCAAATTGGGGTTGTTGGGCGGGTAGAGGCGGCTGTCTAGGCAGACGATTAGGTGCTTGGGCGGTGGGGCTAGGCGGGTCTGCTGCTAGGTTATGCTGGGCGCGACTTCTAGCGAAGGCTTCTGTTGTCACTCCTTCCGCGTCGATCTACGATTGGGTTGCCTCATCTTCCTTAGGCTTCGCTACCGTGTCGGAGGTTGGTCTTCCAATTGGGTTTTGGAAGCTGACTCACGAGTTTCCTGAATAGCTATCAATCTGTAAACAACCATATGCCTTAGTCTCTTATGTTACTTTGATTAATCAGTGCATATATGATTCACTTTTGGTGTTTAGAGTTCTGGATTTTTTTTTTCTAAGCAGAGCTTATACACTGATAAAGTCTGAAGCTTTTATATTACTGGGTTTTCTATTTGTGAAGCTTTTAGGGTAATCTGGATGAGTATGTTTCAATCTGATGCAAACTTCTAAAACATTCTCTCTCTGCGAACCAATCGAAGATTTTGATTTTAATGGTTTGATTGCATTGAGCATTTGCTTAAGTGTCAGAAGACTCTTCTTCAAGGTCGGTGAGAAGGGTTCATTACGTTTATTATAATATTTATCTTGTAAGGCTGAGATGACTAAGCATTAACCAGGATGTTGAAACTTTTTATGATATGCATTGTAATGTCCCGAACCAAAATTTGCCAGTTTACTAGTCTTTCGATCGGTAAACGACATTCACATTTATTTTTGACTCTGTTTCGATCTTTTAGGGGGCCCTAAAAGTTGACTTTTTGTTCGGGTCAAAATTTGAGGAAATTTTCTTCATGAAAGTCGTAGAGGACGTTAAACTGAACGCGTGCATATGTTGTATGTAAAAATCGGAGTTCGTATGTGAAAGTTATAAGCGAAAAGGTAAAGTTACTGTTCATGATAAATTAGTATATATATATTCAAAAATTTACTGTGGTAGATCAGTTCTACCACTCTCTCTCTCTCTCTCTCCTCTGCACCTCCAACCACCTCTCAATTCTGGCCACCTAGGAGCTAACCGTGACCACCGTTGGCTTCCTCTCCTCCTCCTGGACACTCCTGCGGTGGTAGCTCGTCGAGTCTTGGCCGGAAAACGGTGAACCAAGGCCGAGAAGTTTACTGTAGCAATTGAGGTCAACGCCGGTTTCTCTCAATTCCGGCCACCTCCGGCAATAAAGCCAGGCTTTTTAGAAGCGCCTTGAGCCACCCTTCATGTTCTCCAAGTTTCATAACCCAGATCGAAGTGTGGAGGAAGAAAGCATAATTAGAAAATTTCACTGTGCTTAGGGTTGCTTAATTGTTCGCTCACTTAGAGATATGGTGGTTGACAGGCGGCGCGTGGGGCCCAGGCGCAGCTGCTTGTGGAGGTGCGTGAGGGCAAGTCCGGCCATTCCTGGACGACGGATATGCGAGTTTGAGGACGGGATAGTTGGATGGTCGTTGTAACTGCAAACCGTGAGTGGACATTTATTTTAAATTAATTGTGCATGCAGTATATTATTATTTTCCGATTGAGGTTTAATTTATTATTTGAGTTATTGAGTTTTATGATTTTATGAGCTTGATTTCTTGAGATTTATTATGCTCTATGAGTTACGGGATTATTAGTGGATTTCCTTCCCCAGGGCTTTCAATAGATTTTCAAGCTATTTATTTATGAGTTATTGAGTTGGGAAATGATTTTCGAAGAGTGATTGATTAAGAAAATATTGTGAGAATTATTGATTTCGAATATCGATTTATATGGTGTTATACGAGTACGAATGATTTAGCAAATATTTGAGCATGATCGAATTATCGAGATTTCTTGAGTTTTGAGCTCTGCACTTATCAGCTTTGAAGTTATATTGAGATTTCTTTCCAAAAGCATTTATTGATTTACTGAGGATTTATGCTTTCGAGGATTTATTGAGATATTGAGTTTTGAGTTATCGAGATATTCTTAAGTTATGCTTTCGGTGAATTATTGATGACTTATTGGATTAATAACGGGTTTCCTTCTGAAAGCAATTATTTTAAAGAGATTGATTCCAGTTTATTGAGGAGGTAAATAAGTCAGCGCATGCATGCATTACCTGGTCGGCAGTCCCCTCCAGGTAAGTCTGGTCGGCAGTTCCCTCCAGATAATATTCTGGTCGGCAGTCCCCTCCAGATGACATGAGGTAGTTAGTCAGCAGTCCCCTCTAACTACCTATGGTTAGTCAGCAGTCCCCTCTAACTACCTATGGTTAGTCAGCAGTCCCCTCTAACCATCACCTCCTCGTCCGGTCGGCAGTTCCCTCCGATGCGTCACTGGTCGGCAGTCCCCTCCAGGTGGCATGAGATGACTAATCGGCAGTCCCCATTAGTCATCGCCTATTTGAGATATGATTTGAGATTTGAGCAATTTAACTAGATGTCTGAATTATCATTATGTATTTGAGGGATTTGAGATTTTAAAGAGATTTCGAGATGATCGACATTACAAAATTGAGATTTCAATAAAGATGATGATTAAGAGTGTTTCTAAGATTTTTACTGCATGCGAGGTTTTGGAGAATAACTTGGGAAAACATTAAGTTTCACTTGTTCATTCAAAATTACTTATTTTTCGTCCACTCACTTTAACGATTTTCAAATGTTTTTCCCCTGGGCCCTTCAGTTTCAAATGCCTAGTTTGCAGGCCAGTTTAGCTTGAGGTCGAGTGTACATGGGCTGAGGCATAGCTGTCATAGCTTCGACATTATAAAAGTATTGGTCCTTTATCTTGTATTCTATCTTCTTGTATGCTTGTGCATTAGATTGCTCTGATAATCCATGAGATTTATATTCTTGCGTATCAGAATTGTTATGTGAAATGAGAGATGTTGTGATTTAGGGAGCTAGGTGGCTCCAGAAGATTAAAGGTGGATTATTTTAGAAGTGTAAATGTCTTTCTACAGGTTTTGGGTAGTCAACTTTTAGAGAAAGTTCCGCCAAATTTTTGGTAGAATTTCTTCTAAAGTGGGCCCCGCAGGGCCACCTTGGATTTCAAGGTGAAATCCAGGGCGGGTCCTGTCATGCATTAATTTGGTTGTTCTAGGATTGATAAGTAATACAATGCTACACCCAAGGTTTTGACTCAAACTTGTGATTCAAGAGCCATAAATGTATATTTTTATGGGGCCGTGACCACTTACCCAATTTTAGCCTAAAAATTGCCCACTTACTCCACCAAGAGTTTTTTAACCCCATTTACTCAATCTAACAGTGTTTGACAGTATTGCCCTCATTTTAATTTAAATATTACACTCATATCTCTCTCTCTCTCTCTCTCTCATCCCTCTGATCTGCACAGTCCTCTCTCTAGCTGCCATGGCAGCTCCGGTGCCCCACCACCGGCTTTGGGCCAACACATCCATCAAGTCTCCACCGCCATCAGAGACGATCTCAATAGTCATGGTTTCCACCCCAAGCCAGCCCCAAGATCGGAGCACTGCATCCGGATCCGAACTGAACTGATCCCAACCCGATTCGACTCCGCTCCCATTCCACAACCACGGCCCAACCACTCCTTCCAACGAGAAAGACGAACACGACCTGACTCCAGTCTCCCGGCCTGAGATAAGCCAATCACCGGCTAGTTCTCCAACCCAACCCGGTCTCATCTTCCGCCTCCCAATCCAGTCACGACCTCCAAACCGCCGCCGGGGAAGCACCAGCGAAAAAACCAGCCAGCCTCACACTCCGATGGGTGCCCAGAGCACTTTTTTTTTTGGGGACCAACACATCCATCAAGTCTCCGATTGGGCAATACTGTAGTGTATTCATTTTGGTTTTGGGAGTTTATGCAATTCACTTGAGGGCAATAATATGATTATTGGAGGGCAATAATATGATTATTGGAGGGCAATAATAAGATTACTGAGGGGCAATAAAATGTTTATTGGGGCAATAATAAGATTATTGGGGGGTAATAATAAAATTATTTATTTGGATAAACCTCTGAAAGCTTTCAAAATTCAAAACATCTTCATTTTTCACTAATTATTGATCCCCAATAACAAGTTTATTGGGGAGCAATAATATATTTATTGGGGGGAAATAATATGATTACTGGGTATTATTGGGGGGTAATAAAATCAGACGCCAGAATCCGATCACCGGTCCGGTAGCCAGATTAGGGATTTCGGTCACCGGAGTCCAGCAAGGTCTCTGATCCTTCTCTCTATAAGTGACAAAGAAGCAGAGGGCAAAATTGTCCCAAAAAAAAAAATTAAAAAAAAAAAAACTGAATCGGGTATTAGGGAAATAATCTCTTAGAGTGTTTGGGTAAGTGGGCAATTTTTAAGCTAAAATTGGGTAAATGATCATTTCCCCTATTTTTATTTTTATTTTTATATGCTATGAATGTTTGAATTTCATTGATATAATGGAAGCTATTGTCTATAGTGATAGGCAAATAAAAGACTTGCTTTAAATATATCAAAAAAATTAAAAACTGACTGAGCGCTAGTTCTCTGGCCACCGCCCGACAAGAGTCTAGTGATTTTTAGAACCTTGCTTGACAGATGTCCATCTGACACTTGCACATGTAAGACACGTTGGGCTGCTGCTACTAGGTCACCAAGTAATGCCTATCACCAAATAATAAGGCGCCACATCGCCAATTAATTTAAATTCCACCAAACTTTAGAAATCATTAAAAATAGTTCGGGAATCTGAAAAGTTCACTAAATAATACTGTGAACTCATGGCAACCTCTACTTTTCACTTCAAATCTCAAACATAAAATTTGATTAACTTCAAACTTTGGAATGTCACAAGAAGAACTAGGCTTATCAGTATGGGATTTGGGAGCAACATCTTGAGCATTGGAGTCTAATTTTTCTCGCTCATCATCATTCTATGCCTACAAAGAAGCAAAGCTAGACCTAGATAACATCTTCACTTTGAGCAGTACTTGTCGTCTTTTTCTTCATATAGTTCATGATCACTCATGATCCCATGTTACTCTTGACAGCACTTTTTATAGTAGATGGAGCAATATGAGGACTAGCTTGTGCAACGTTTTTGAGAACTAGTATACTAGTGTTAGTCCTCAATACTGAACTATCACTGCAAGTGCTGCTTCCCTTATTATTCGCTGCTTCAATACCTTCCTCAACATTTACTACCTCTCCCACATAAGAACAATGGTCCTTAACATGACCATAAACTCCACAGTTGAGATATCTTCATAAACAACAATGAAAGGTTTGGAGTGCATTTCAGCAAAAGGTTTCAAACACTCAGCTAGATTGATTTCAACATATGTTACTTCAAGCTAGGGGTGTGTTGATCAACCTTAGCTACCTTGCCTATCATGCTCCATATCCTTTCCATGGTGAATTGCTTAAAATATTTCACATATAACCTATTAATTCTGACCTAGACAGCCATATGGGTAATCTTGTCTGCATATGGATAAAAGTCGGATCTCAATTTTTACGCCACAAGAGTCTTCCCAGTAATAATTCAGGGACCATTGCAAAGAGCATTGTTCATACCTTCTACCAATTGAAATTTCACAACGAATAAAGAATTTGGTAAATCGATAAGTTGCCACGGTCCATTCATAGTCCATTTTCTAGTTAGAACCCTCTTCATGAAGTCATATGCAGAGGCGTAGCTACAGTAGGGTGAGAAGGGTCAATTAACCCTTCTCAATTTTTCAAGCTAAGCCATGATTGGCCAGTTGGCATATATATATTTATCATACTTTAGTCTAATATTTGACCTTTTTGTCAAGAAAGGGAAAAAGTTTGTTTTAAATGTCATAATTATCAACTTGGACAGGAATCGTACTCATAGTCTCCCACGGTCTCCTATTTTTTTTAATATATTTTCCCTAATCAATACTTGATTGGTTTCTCCCATTAATGTCCCAATTTGGACAGGAATCTCCCACGTTCTTTTAATATTTTAATATATATTCCTAATCCATGATTGTTTTCTTTTAGTATGTCTATATATATTTAGGTTTGTATAGTTTTTTTTTTATCTCGTGGTCAATATCTCAAGTCGTTTCCTCTCATAATCTTGTCTTTAGTCTCTCTCAAATTTTCTCCCTACGAACGGCAAGTCGAAGTCTTCAGAATATGAAAGCCTTTTTAGAGAGGTATCATAAGAGAAAAGCAACGGAACAATTGACACCAACTGAAGCTCCTCCATTAAGAAGTACATCCAATGATGGTACTTCAGAACATTATCCCGAAGAATTGAACTTTCCAAATCAGTTGGCACCCCTTCAATCTCATCTGACAAGTAATGCATCTGAAGATATTTGTACGTCAAAACATTATGTCAATGAGATTAATATAGAAGACATTCCTGGAGATCCTGGAATTCGAACTCCGATTTTAGACTACCATCCTAATGTTCGAGATCGAGTGCGAAGACATTATTTGCTGCAAGGTCCTTGTCAACCAAAAAACTATAATTTTCCTCAAACAGAATTTAGCAGTGTTAAGCGAAGATTTAACGTCAATTGGTTTAAGGATCATCCTAGTTGGTTGGAGTATGGTATAGAAAAGGATGCTGCATATTGTTTGCATTGCTATCTTTTTAAACCAAATATTGGAGACAAAGCAGGTGGTGATGTATTTGTTGGTACAAGGTTTAATAATTGGAAGAAAAAAGATAAGCTTAAATATCATGTTGGAGGGACCAATAGCGCTCACAACAATGCTAGAAGAATTTGTGAAGTTTTATTAAATCAACGACAGCATGTTGATATAGTTTTGGTGAACCAAACACAACAAGATTGGATTAGTATCGCAATTGTTTGAATGAATAAGTTGATTGTGCTCGTTTTCTACTACGACAAGGGTTACCATTTTGTGATCATGATGAATCTGATTATTCAAATAACCAAGGAAACTTTAGAGAGCTTTTGAAGTGGCATTCTGATAAAGTTGATGATATAAAAAAGGATGTCTTGAAAAATGCTCCAAGAAATCATCAATTAACATCACCTGATATTCAACACAATATTGTCAAGGCTGCTGCAACTAAAACTCTCAATGTCATAATTAGTGACATTGGTGATGCATTATTCTCTATTCTTGTTGACGAGTCTCATGATGTATCATGAAAAGAGTAAATGACAATTGTATTGTGATATGTGAGCAAAGGATAAGTAACTGAGCATTTTGTCGGTATTAAACATGTCACTGATACTACTTCTGCATCACTTAAGGCAGCCATTGATCAATTCTTTTCAGAGAATAGATTAATTATATCTAGCCTTCGTGGTCAAGGTTATGATGGAGCTAGTAATATCAGAGGAGAATTCAATGGTCTAAAAGCACTTATTTTAAAGGATAATGGGTAAGCTTTTTATGTTCATTGCTTTGTTCACCAGCTTCAGTTGGCTATTGTGGCTGTAGTGTTTATTGGTAGTTTGGTGAATGTTGCTGGAAGCTCATGCAAACATCATGATTCTCTAGTGGCCAAGATTATCGAAGAACTTAATATTGGTTCTATTTCAAGTGGGAGGGGCTTGAATCAGGAAACCACCCTAAAACGAGCTGGTGATACAAGATGGAGCTCACATTATGGTACTTTGATAAGTATCATCAACTTATTTTCATCATTAGTTGAATTGCTTGAAGAAATAAAAGAGGATGGATCATCTACAGATCAGAAACAAGATGCAAGCAGATTATTAGACTCATTGGAATCATTCGACTTTGTATTTAGTCTGCATTTGATGAAGGTTTTTTTTGGGATTACAAATCAATTATCACAAGCATTGCAAAGAAGAGACCAAGATATTGTGAATGCAATGAACTTAGTTAAAGTGTGTAAGGAGCAATTGCAAAACATGAGAAACAATGGATGGGATTCTCTTCTTAGTCAAGTTGTTTCATTTTGTGAAAAATAGGAGATTGATGTTCTTAACATGGATGATGTTCATTTTATTCTGGGGAAATCACGGCGTAGAGCTCCAAAGGTCACTAATTTGCATAGGTATTGAGTTGAATTATTTTGTGTAGTCATAGATATGCAACTTCAAGAGCTAAATGATTATTTTACAGAAACTACTACCGAGCTACTTCTCTATATGATATGTCTTAATCCATCTAATTCATTCTCCGCTTTCAGCAAAAAAAATTTGATTCGGCTTGCTCAATTTTATCCTAAAGATTTTTCTGGAGTATCTCTCTTGGCTCTTGAAGATGAATTGGACACTTATATATCCGATATGCGAAGCAATAGTGTGTTTACACAATTGAAAGGAATTGGTGACCTTGGGGAAAAATGGTTGAGACATAGAAGGACAAGGTTTATCCATTAGTTTACTTGCTCATAACATCGACACTAATTCTTCCAGTTGCAACTGCCACTATAGAGAGAGCATTTTCTGCCATGAAGATCATAAAAAGTGATTTGGAAACCGAATGGGAGACATGTGGATGAATGGCAGCATGATTACATATATCGAGAAAGAAATATTTGATGGTATTGATAATGAAACCATCATGAAAAGATTTCAAAATATGAGCAATGGTCGTGGACAATTATAATTGTTTTAAAGAGACTTGTTATTTTGAAGTATTGTAATGATTTATAATTTTTATATTATTTGATGAAGTTTATGTTTATTTAATATTATCATTAAATTCTGACCGTCCTAATTAAGATTTCAGGTTACGCTACTGGTCATATGCATTCTCAGTAGTCAGCATTAGGTGTACCCATCAACTTTACAATCACCCCACAATTCCATTCTAAATCATGTTTATCTTCTATTCAATACGAAAAATGAATATTAGGCCAAGCTTGCCGTTTGTAATGGTGTAGTCATTTTCCTCCAGCACGAAGTCCTCCATCATAGCTGTAGAGAATCGATTAGGGCTAGGCATAGGTCAGAACGAGCTAGTTTTCTAATGAAATCCATCATGATATTTTATTTCGGTGTGGCCCCAGCCGGGATTAAAAAAAAATACTGCAAAGTGCAAACCCAATAATTTTCTTAGTTTGCAAACTTACACCTTGCATTGTCAATTGACCAAATCTAGAGATTGACACCACTACATTCAAATGACTAATGTTCAATACTCCAATTCCATTTCCATCATTCCATGATTCCATAATCCATCAACTTATTCAAGTCATAAAGTAAGAAATTGAGAAATGATTAACACTAATCCATGATTCAAACTTCAAAGTTTGAAACAAGGAAACATCCAACATTAACAAGCTAAAAGGAAATTTGGATTACAATTCACACATAAATTAAAGACTATTACAAGTTGCTACAATGTTCACACATCAATCATTATAGTTCATTCTTCAATATCATAAAGTCTTAAAGACTTAAACCATTAAAATTTGAAAATAACTAAAATCAAATAATTTAAACATAAATTACGTTACCAGATTTAATAAACTTTTTATCCCCTTTTGCTTTTTGAAACTGGTGCTAGACATATTCATGCTCTGTGAAAATAGAAAACACTTAGTTACTCATTGAAAGCTGTAACAAATGCAGCAAGAAAGAAATTCATACCTTGCAATCAACATTTTCATAAAATTCTGTGTTTTCAATTGAAGACTGATCTTCCACAGTTGCAATGTCATTACCTAATATCTAGTTTTGCATGTAAATTAGTCCCTCCACTGTTTTAAGAGTTAATGGACTCCTAAATGGATCAATAGCTCTGCCTCTTTTGAAAAACATGAATTTGATGCCACAATTGAGGTCTAAATGGCAAGAATATCCCTTGCTATCGCTGTTAACACTGGAAAATTTGGATCATTGAGCTTCCACCAATATAGGATATCAATGCGGTCTTCATCATCAGTTGGTTGCAATTGAGCATTCAAGTACTGATCTATGTCATGGGCCACAACTGCCTCTGCACTCTCTTGCACAACCTTCCTCTAATCTTTAAGCAATTGACCACTAACTCCACCTCTGCTACCGCTGCTTCTGCTTCTAAGATTTCTAGATGAAGAGCTTGGAGAAGCATGCCTTTGCATGTATTTGCCTCCGTTAACAACAGTTACATAATAAGAAAAAAAAAAGATAGCTCATTAATATCCAATTAAAACTAAGTAAGCAACTGAACATTAAAGTAGAAACAAGTGAAATATATGATCATATAGAGCCACAAGCAGGTTTTTAATCTCCAATGTTCTGCTCTGCACCACTTTATCATCTAACCTCTCACATTGAAAGATGTGAGTCACATTCCTCAACTTGATTCTTGCATATCCAATACCAGACCAATGATTACCATGTGGTTGATGTCATGAAAAAAACCATAATACTTTAAGTATTTGGCTCTCATATTGGCTGACATTTCCATCAATACATTTTCTATTTCTGTTTCAATGGTCATCTTAGGTTCAACTCACGAACTCTCTATGCCAGGATGAAGAAAAAGTTGTAGCAAAAAAAGTACAATTTCCAGAGTTTTAATTATTATAAGGTTGTGAAGAGCTTTGAACAAATTAGAAGCATCCCTAGCCATACCGCATTGACTGAAAGAACATCAAAGGAAAGAAGTCAACATATGCACACACAACCATATGTTGATAATTCTCATGTCAACTTAGACATAGATGCAGATAAGGTAATTGCCGATGTATCACCAGATCCCTTGGTGAGGCCTCAAGGAAGGAAGGCTGCAAAAGATGCAATCTGGAAAGGAAAGAAGGCAACCAAGGATTCCGGTTCTTAATTTGTCAGCCGTTGTCGAGACTATAGTGATAAACCAAAAAGAGGCAAAGTCGGCCAAGAAAAAACTCGATGAGGAATTTACTCGTATACTCCAAGAGGAACAACAACGAGAGTGTATATCTTGCAAATGGATATGCAAAAAGAGGCATTTCAAATTCAATAGAGGCAAGAACGAATTATGGAGATGGATACAAGTCAAATGACGCCAACTAAAAAGCATTATTTGCAAAGAAAGCAAAAAAGATAGCAGAGAGATAAGATGATGATACTACCGGTGGGTCGATTTTCATACACCTTTCCTCGGTTAATACTATCTACAACCACCTTTCGCCGATGCATTCCCTCAACCATCTTTCACCGGTGGATACTATCCCCAACTACATTTCTTTGGTGGTTTCCCACAACCACCTTTCATCGGTGAATTCCCTATACAACCCTCCACATTTCACCTCTCTATAGTTGAATTCACCAACCCGCACCTTAATGATGACCCTTCAAATACAAGTTGGATTCCTAGAAAGGATGGGGATGAGAATAATTAGGTAATTATGTATTTCAAATAATTATATTGTTCTTATTCCTAGCTTGTCAATCATGTACGCATAAATGTTATGATATAAAAGTTGTATTTGAAATTTCCTTTATTAAAGCACACAATTGAAATTAAAAATTATAAGCATACAAACCACATAAAAAAATTAAAAGCACACAAACAACATAAAAAATTTAAAAGTACAATTGGATACGATTTTAGTGAGATATTAGCCAATTATTTCTACCAGATCTAGATCAAAAAAGTTGCCTTGGATTTTTCATTAATGCTTTATGAGATCTTCTTGAAGGTTTCAATGAGTGTACTCACATCTAATGGCATCGTATCGATCCATGAATTCGTTGAAATTATGACCATCTCTATCAACAGGATCCAGGTCATCATCGGTTGGTCCTTCCTAAACCGTAGCCTTCCTGGGCCTCATATTCTTCTCCTCTTCTTCATCAGACTCTAAGTCCTCATCGCTATCTTCAGGTAGTTCATCCTTGATTATCATGTTGTGTAATATAATACAAGTCAACATGATGTATCGAATATCCTCTTTATCCCACCCACGAGCAGCTCCTTTAACAATACCAAAGCGCAACTGCAAAATGGCAAAATATTTTTCCACATCCTTCCTTTACCCCTCTTCAGCCTTGGAAAACTTGATTTTCTTGGGTGGTGTAGGCCTTGGAATTGATTTCATGAAAGTCGCCTATCTAGGATAGATACCTTCAGCGAGATAGTAGCCTAAATTGTGAATTCCATTGTTCACTTGGAATTTCATCTGAGGTGCTCGACCAGCAGGAAGCTCGTCAAACAACAGAGACTTTGTCAGGACATTGAGCTCATTGCATGCCCTTGACATTCCAAAGAAGGTGTGCTATATCCAGGTATCATATGATGCAACTGCTTTGAGGATGATAGTGGGGATATGTTTTCAACCACTGTATTCTCCAGCCCAAGCGGTTGGACAATTTCTCCATTGCCAGTGCATATAGTCGATGCTCCCAATCTTCTCTGGAAAAGCTCTTCTCTTAGCTTTGGCAAGAAGTCTTATGAGGTCGAGCGCAGTAGGAGGTCAGAGGTATTCTATTGAGAACAGATTAGAGATTCCTCTTGTAAATCGTTGACGGGCCTATGGAGATTTCGTCAATACTTAGCACATTGATCTGCCCCAGTACCGTAAGTAAGCATTCGCAAGGAACATGTCATCTTCTGCTCTGGAAGTAGTCCGACTTTCTTGACAACATCTAATTTTTGAACAAAGTATCGGTCGTAGAGGCAAATTTCACCAAATATGCGGTTAAAGACATTGTGACTCATCCTGTAGAGTGTTTGGAATTCCCATTCCTTGAACACTAGATGTTCAACAAAGTAATCTTCCATCATGTTTTTGCCTCTTTCTTCCCCAAATCTCTCCTTGTTTGGTGCACGAGCCAGGTGAGAACCTAGCCCTCGAATTTGGTTTGCAGATTTAGCAACTGTTATGACTACAATGGCGTTATTCGCCATCATCTCTTCATCATCGTCATCCTGAAACTTTCGAATCTTAGCCCATAACCTCTTCATTGAAATGAAGGAAGGAGAGGAAATGTGCAATGCTAGAGATATAAAAAAGGTGAAGATTTGCCAAGATCAGATTGTATGTGAATGAAGTGCACAAATTTCCTCTATCTATTGACATTTTTCACATAAAACATGATCAGTTGATAAGGACACGTGTCAGTAATTCATTTTTCGTAATCTTATCCAAAATCTTAGATAAGATTACATTGACAATAACTGTTAGATTGAATATTCATTCAAAGTGACAGATGGTTACTTCACTCTTTAAAAAAAAAAAAAAATTGTCGATAAATGTCGGTGGCTCATAATTTGTCTACTAAAAAAAAAAATTCAATATCTTTTTTTATTTACCTAAAATAATTAATAAATTCAATATTGTTTAAGGAAAACTGAAACTGAGAGAGAATTGAGTCGTGCTTTCATTGATAATAGGGGTCTCTTTATATAGAGGATTACAAAACATAGAATCAGAGTTGTACAAGGAAAGATAATCGTACAATTAATCAGATATCTATGAATATCTCAGATAATATCTCTAATTCCTAACCCTATTACAATTAGGTTAAGTAACCTAGAGTTTGAGCCAGACACATATTCTGGATTTACTTGAACACTCCCCCTTGTGTCACCCAAACGTGGTGCTTCTCTCGTTGCCTCATTAAAAACCTTGCCGAGTAACAAAAACCCAGTGGGACAAAAATAACCTCGGTCGAAGGAGAAAAAGAGCACAACACACCCTTCACGTTTCGAGACTATACATGTAAACATCTCCCCCTGATGACAATGGTCATGGGAGTTCGGATAACTTCGGCAAACAATGCTACCAACATGTTTCTCGAAAGTGGAATTTAGGCAATGACTTAGTGAGCAAGTCTGCCATTCTGTCCTCAAATCGAACCTAGTTTGCTTTGATCTTGAGGAGAGTTTGTTGTTGCTGATTTTGCTTGGTGTTGTCGCTTTTGATGTAGCCTTTGCTTCATTTGATCATAACAAATAGCATTATCCTATATGCTCGTAGGCTCATCTGTGGTAGACTTCAAATCACATGTTAATGCTCAGAATACCGCCATATGATGTCAGCTTCCGATAACGTGGACAATGGTCCAATCTTCCGATATATGTGTAGTTCACGAAATCCCGCTAATCTGTCAAGAGAATACAACGGCATCAAGAGGGGAGACCGCGGTTGGCGGTCTTTGCTCCTCCGATGCTAAAGTTAAACGATGTACTTGTATTGACAAATATAGTGGTAAATAGCTATTGAACGTGTAATTAGTGAAGAGAGAGAAGTGGACCTTTTATAGGTGAAATAGTGAGTTACCTCACTTTTGTTTTCGATGTGGGACTGATATCTTTCAGTTTGCTGAGTTTTGGTTCTTTCTGCAGAGACAACTTTGGGTGGCGCGTGTCGGCGCGTCAAGGCATATTTCGGCCTGGAGCTGGCTTGCCGGTGAAGGTTGTCTTGCTGTGTTTCTGGAGATTACTCCATTGAGGTTACTCCATCAAGGTGACACGGTTAAATATGAGTGCAGATTATAGCTGGTAATTGCTATGTATATACACCACAATTGATCGAACATGCTTAATTATGGATCCAATCCATATACATTCACAAACCACTTCGTGAAGAGCAATAATCTTTGCATTGTTAGAAGATATAGCGACTATGGTCTATTTTGTAGACCTCCAAGATATCACGGTCTTTACTCATGTTGAACACTTAACCAGTTTAGGAATGACCTTTGTGTGGGTCAGAGAGATACTCAACATCAGCAAAACCTTCCAAAACACATGTCATTTTGGGATGGGGATAGTGGACGCAGGCCAGTGTTGGCGGCATTCCTGGTGTGTGATGGGTCCGAATCCATCGTCTCTCTGTAGGGATAGAACAAGCCCATATCAATCGTACATCTCAAGTACCGAAAGATATCTTTTACACCAATCCAATGGCGTCGCGTTAGCACAGAGCTATACCTTAGCTAGCAAGTTCATTGCAAATGAGATGTCCGGTCTTGTGCATTGAGCTAAGTACAATAATGCTCCTATTGTACTTCGGCCTCTAGCACATCTTCGTCATCATCCTTTGGACGAAGAGGATCCTTTTCAGGATCAAGACTACGGACGATCATGGGGGTGCTTGAAGGCTTGACCTTGTCAAAATGAGATTTCAAGTTCCAAACTGAGACATAATCGTATTCTCTCAAAATCATTCATCTCAAACTCAGATTTCAAGTATTCAGCTGTTTCCTTTAACTCTTTAAAGGCTTCCAATGAAGATCATGTCTAACATGAACCGCGATAGAATCCGAAACTTGTTATGAAAACGCGCGGGCATATCCCTTCCCAATCAAGTAGTCACTTTAGTGAGCGTTTCAATCTTATTGTAAACGCACTCCGTGGTCTAGAGCCACTTGACTTGGGTAAATGAAATTCACCATGAACCTTCATGTATATTCCGTATCTAGATCCCCATAGAGATATGTAGTGACCACATTTATAAGCTGCATGAGCAGTTATTCGGAAACTACCAATTTGACAGGGTAGTGGAGTGCACTGACATCCATTACGAGAGAATATGTCTCATTGTAGTCGATTCCAGGGCGTTTTGTGAGAAACCTTGCTCCATAAGGCGAGATTGCCATTTCTTTTTCTCACCACGCTTTCTAACGAAGACCCATTAGTCAATAGGTTTTATGTTAGGAGGTGTTGACATCACTGGCTCAAAAACCTTCCTCTTCGTTTAGAGAATCCGACTTAACCAGGATCGCATCTTTCCATTTAGACTAATTTTCTCTACGTTGGCATTCATTTATCAACGGAGCGTGGTTTGATATCATCGGACTCAACAAACTCATGCACAACGAAATGTGCAACTACATCATCAATTATGATGGAGTTTCTATCCCACGTTTCATGTATACTAGTGTAATTTTCAAAGAGCTCTATATTCTCATGAATATGTTCTAACATTGAGGCGTCCCCTAATGATAACCATAACCAAGAAGATTCTCATGAGACGGATTTTGAGTCGTGATGATCAAAGGATTGAAATGTGCCAAAGTATCCTTCAAACCCACGGGCCTCCCACACATCCTAGCTGGGGCCATGACCTATAACGCCAGAGTGCCACTTTCTTTGGCGTTGGCGCCATGCCTACCTCCGTCTAGGGTGGCGCTACGACCTCTCGTAGGGACGTTGATCCTTGCGGGTATATTTGCAGCAGATATGTGTGATCTCGTCACTTTAGTGGGGATCGAGATGAGACATAGTGGGCACAGACCACCACAATTCCTGTCGTTCCTGCTGAACATTCATGTTCTTATCTCCCTCTAACGACTGGAAGACTGTCTCATCAAAGTGACATCCTCAAATTGCGGTAAGGAGATCGCCTAGCAAGGGCATTAAGTGGCAGGCGATAGTTGGAATCTCAAATCCAACGTAGTTGCTCATTCGTCTATAAGGACCCATCATAGTGCGCTGTGGCGGCGCAATTGGCACATAAATGGCTCACTCAAATGTGCGTAAGTACAAAATACTTGTACCTAGTCACTAACTGTAACGCAGAGATACATTGAGTGGCAGGAGGTTGTAGACGAATTAGCATAGCTACATGCGATATTGCATCACCCCAAGCGAATATAAGGAGATTGGTGCGCATTACCAATTCCTGACTACCATCGATTGTAGTCGTTTCTGCGAGACCATTTGGGTGTGTGCATGGGAATATGATGTCAAACATCAGTCTCATTGCAATAACCATCAAAAGTTTTTGATGTAAAACTCTCTAGCATTATCAAATCTAATTGACTGAATAGGATGATTCGGGGAGTGAGCCCGTTGTCATATGATATGTGCTAGGAGTGTAGCATAAGCATAAGCAGCATTATAAGTGGACAATGGCACAACACGTGACCAGCGTGTTTGCGTGTCAACCAACATCATGAGATATTTAAATGTCCGCAAGTTGGTTGACCTAGTCCACAAAATCTCTACGGATTCTATGTAAGAACAGAATGAGTATTTTCATACCCTTTGCATAGGATGGTCTCAGTCCTAATTTTCCTAAGGAACGGGCTTTGTAAATCGAGCGATAGGCCTTAGAAGCAACCAATGAAGATTGTGGTTGGGCCTGAGCGTCTGAAAAGCTATTTGAAGCAAGTTGGTGATTGCAACATCACCTGGGGCGCCATCCAAGGCGTCATGGGTAGGGACTGCGGGCTGGAGGTGGAAGGAGGCGGTGCATTAGGCAGCAGCGTCGGTCACACTTAGTTTAGGAATTAACTTTTTATTCATGCTTCATTTCGCTCGAAAGAAAGGATGTCCATGTGAAGTCTTTAGTAGACGGATCATCACATCATGACTAGGATGACCTATCCTGTCGTGACAAAGCCAATATGTGTCTAAATCCAAGAGATCTTATCTCGTAACCTCATTGGATTTAATAGCTTGAATAGTAACATAAAGTCCACTAGATAGACACATAATCTTCTTTAAGATGCGTCTTTGCTCGCACTCATTAGAGGTGTTGCAAAGGAACTCATTTCCGTTCTCTATATGCGTTTTCACATGGAATCCGTTGGCTATTCATAGGTGCGATTTGCCCTAGGAGCGTAGAGATTTTATGTGACGGTAATGAAGGTGCCATTTGGCCAAGGGAACTTGGGCTATTCTATGTCCTTGAATTAATACTGATGACCTAGCCATCATAGTCACAAAAGTAATATGCTCAGAATAAAATGGAGTCATAATGAAAAGAACTCGAAATTTTATTCATGAGCCAACGGAGTACATCATTGTCTCTTAACCATTAGGAGAATCTAATCCAAATGGTAGCTAATGCAAAACAATGGTAGTTGTCTAACTTCTTTCGGTAATTCCAACCCAAATATAACCAGGTGAGTAGAGAGATTTCGGTGGAGTAAGGCTCTCTTAAGTACCACTAATCTCAAAACCTTCGTAGACATCACATTTTATTGAGTACACCTACTTTGAAGAAAGATTAGACCATTGGCATCTACTACAAAAGTAATATGGCAATTGCCTATTACATCTCTTGAAAAATAAAGACTTAAACAAAATTGGCAATCTATTGATCCTAGCCAGATTTGTAGTCTTCAACCCTTCGCTCTAGATCATCTTCTTGATCTTCTTGTTCCACATAGTGAGCTTCTCTTGCTTCACAATATGCTTTGTAGGCGGTGATAATTTCTTCACGAGCTTTACAAATGTGTGCCCAATGACCGGATACTCCACATCAAGAACATACATCTCTTTGCTCAGACTCCATTGATTGAGGCGCTTCTAAAGCGTCATTTAGATGGCTCTTAGTATTGGTGGCGCCACCAACATGGCCAGAGGAGTTGCTTCCCTCTTTTTTTCCACGTTGACCTCTTCGGTTCCGTGTTCACCTATTTTGGCAGTTACCTTCCCAAGTAGTGCGATTATATGGACCAGAACGTCCAGAAGTATCCCTAAGATTAGGGTTTCGCTCTTGGCGCCCTTTCTTAGGGGCGCGACTATAATTGGATTCCCGAATATGCTCTGTTTCCATGGATCTCGAATTATAGTTCTTCACAAGGATGTTGTCATGCTTTTCAGCAACATTCATAGCTCCAATGAGCTCATTAAACCTTGTCATTCGTCCTGCAGTAACATCGATACGATAGTTCTTAGAAACCATCAATGCAGAGATGGGGTAGGTAGAGAGAGTCTTCTCAATCAACATCGCATTTGTGATCTCTTTACCACATAATTCTATAAGGATTTCATACGAAGTGCTTCCGAGTTGTAGTCAAGAACTAACTTAAAATAACAGAAGCGGAGGCTATGCCATCTCACTTCTAGGTTAGGAAGCAGGGAGTCACGAACATTGCCAAATCTATCTTCGAGTGAGACCCACAACCTTCTGGGGTCTTCTCCATTCATACACTCGTACTAGAGCAAATTATCCATATGATGAGTCATTAGGATGATGACTTTCGTCTTATTTGTCTCTAAGGCTGCTTTATTTGCTTCCAAAGCTTGAGCTTGCTCAACAGTTGGCACGTCCTGGCTACACTCAAAAATCATATCCAGGATTCCATCGGCCTTGAGATGCTGGCAGACATCACGAGCCCACCTGTGATATCCAGAGCCAGTTGTTCCCAATGGAGCAAAGTCCAATTTGTTCAGGTTACTCATCTTGAAAGAGAACAAGAAAAAAGGTTAGTTTCGGAGCGAAATAGGCTACCACAAAAACAATAAAAATTTCTGAGCGTAGTCGCTTCCAAGAAATTGGGAATTTCCGAGTGTAGAAATTCTATTCCAAGAGGGGTTGGATTAGATCGAAACAATGATGTTTGTGGTCGATCGTTTCATCTCAACAAACTCTAAGTTTGGAGGACTATATATACAACCTCCAAGGTTGAAGTGAGTACGAACCCCCACAGTTCTGCTTTTTGGTCTCCTCTATGAAGAAGAAAGGAGGGGGAGGGGGGGTAGAAGAAGGGAGGTTGCAAGTCCCAGAGAAAAAGAATGAAAAACTTCAAAAATGGGAACTTTAATCTCAAAGACTTGTTAATTCGAGGCTTGAGAACACGGGCGTATTGATGCAAGCGTGTTGGAAAATAGACTGCGGGGATGTGCGAGGCAGGCCACCTTTGGGCTAGCTGAACGCTGCAGCTGCGGGTGCTGCAGGGCTACGGGCAGCAGATGCAGAGCGCGCACGCGTGGAGCAGCGAAGGTAGGGGCGCGTAGGAGCTGCGGTGGCAGCGAGCGAGCGTAGGGTTGTGAGGGCAGCAATGTAAGGCCCGCTCGGGGGGAGTAGCAAGCGCAGGGGCGCGTAGGAGCTGCGGGGGCAGCCAGCGGGTGAAGGGCTGCAAGGGTAGCAGATACAGAGTGCGCACGCGTGGAGCAGCGAGCGCAGGGGCGCGTAGGAGCTGCGGGGGCAGCGAGGGAGCGTAGGGTTGCGGGGGCAGCGATGCAAGGGGCACTCGCGGGGAGCAGCGAGCGTTCGCTGGCGCTGCAGGGGTAGCGAGGCTAACCTGGTAGGGTTAGCATTGAGTTGCGACACGGGGGCTGCTGTGGGGATGCTGCGGCCGGTAGTTGCTAGAGTTTTGAAGGCTACGATTTTAGGGTTTCAGGGTTAGGGCTTCGTGCTGATAACGTGTTTAAGGAAAACTGAAACTGAGAGAGAGAATTGAGTCGTGCTTTCATTGATAATAGGGGCCTCTTTATATAGAGGATTACTAGACATAGAATCAGAGTTGTACAAGGAAAGATAATTGTATAATTAATCGGATATCTATGAATATCTCCGATAATATCTCTAATTCCTAACCCTATTACAACTAGGTTAAGTAAGCTAGGATAGATACCTTCAGCGAGATAGTAGCCTAAATTGTGAATTCCGTTGTTCACTTGGAATTACATATGAGGTGCTCGACCAGCAGTAAGCTCATCAAACAACAGGGACTTTGTCAGGACATTGAGCTCATTGCATGCCCCAGACATTCCAAAGAAGGCGTGCTATATCCAAGTATCATATGATGCAACTGCTTTGAGGATGATAGTGGGGATATGTTTTCAACCACTATATTCTCCAGCCTAAGCGGTTGGACAATTTCTCCATTGCCAGTGCATATAGTCGATGCTCCCAATCTTCCCTGGAAAAGTTCTTCTCTTAGCTTTGGCAAGAAGTCTTATCAGGTCGAGCACAGTAGGAGGTATTCTGCTGAGTACAGATTAACGATTCCTCTTGTAAATCGTTGATGGGCCTCGATGGAGATTTCGTTAACACTTAGCGCATTGATCTGCCCTAGTACCGTAAGTAAGCATTCGCAAGGAACATATCATCTTCTGCTTTGGAAGTAGTCCGACTTTCTTGACAACATCTGATTTTTGAACAAAGTATAGGTCGTAGAGGCAAATTTCACCAACTATGCGGTTAAAGACATTGTGACTCATCTTGTAGCGTGTTCGGAATTCCCATTCCTTGAACACTAGATGTTCGACAAAGTAGTCTTCCATCATGTTTTTGCCACTTTCTTCCCTAAATCTATCCTTGTTTGGTGCACGAGCCAGGTGAGAACCTAGTCCTCGAATTTGGTTTGCAGATTCAGCAACTGCTGTGATTACAATGGCGTTCATCCTGAAACTGTCGAATCTTTGCCCATAACCTCTTCATTGAAATGAGGGAAGGAGAGAAAATGTGTAATGCTAGAGATATAAAAAAGGTGAAGATTTGCCAAGATCAAATTGTATGTGAATGAAGTGCACAAATTTCCTATATCTATTGACATTTTTCACATAAAACATGATCAGTTAATAAAGACACGTGTTAGTAATTCGTTCTTCGTAATCTTAGATAAGATTACATTGACAATAATTGTTAGATTGAATATTCATTCAAATATCTAAGATTACATTGACAATAATTGTTAGATTGAATATTCATTCAAAGTGACAGATGGTTACTTCACTCTTAAAAAAAAAAAAATTGTTGATAAATGTCAGTAACTCATAATTTGTCTACTAAAAAAAAAAAATTCATTATCTTTTTTATTCACCTAAAATAATTAATAAATTCAATATTTTTTTTATTCACTTAAAATAATTAATAATTTTGTTTTGTTTTGTTTTTATTTTTAGGAGAAAAATGAGATTACAAACAGAAACCTCTGGAACAACCTGAACTAAACTTGTCAAAGTTGAAAGCAGAAAGCGCAGAAAAAGGGAGCTTATGTGACCAGGTGACCGGCGTACTTGAGGAGTGGCCAAAACCAGCAATTTTATCGGCTACGAAATTAGCTTAATAATTTTGATGGTAGGTATACCGTAATATACATCATTACTATTATAGAATAAAATTATGGACGAACGTGCTCTAAAAGAATAAAGTCATGGTAAATAATAAGTTAAATATATATTGATTCTTCAAACAAAAAGAGAAAAAGGAAGAAGAAAAATATGATTCGTCTCATGATCCAGTACAATTCTGGAAACTGATTTAAAAACTGTGAATCTTTCCTTATTTGATTTGATTCTCAATCTTCTTTATTTATAAAACCAAAGATTTGCTATGTAGACACAAATCCTTAACAAAAAAATTCCTTTCCTCCATTGACAAAAGGCTTGCTCTCAGAGTCTTCACTCATCCAATGAGCAATGAGCAATGAGCAATGAGCGATCAGCAATTGGCAAATGGCAGTGGCAACACCCAGTAATTCCTCCCCCCAAAAGAGCCGTTACGCCTTCATCGCTATCATTTTCACCACCATCTTCCTCTTCACCATTTTCGTCTTCACCAAACGAGCTCTTGAGCAATCTCTCTTTCTCTACAAGGACCACTTTACCCAAATCCCCTTTTCTTCTCCTCCTTCTTCAACTAACAATTCCCACAGCTCTGACCTGAAGGACTCCAATGACCAAAATGGTGGTGAAAATGAGAACCCAGATGGTGAAATGGGTGAAATTCCGTGTGATTTGTACGTGGGAAGTTGGGTGAGAGATGAGCAATACCCGCTTTACAAACCGGGTTCATGCCCTTATGTTGATGAAGCTTTTGATTGCCAGAGCAATGGGAGGAGCGACTCTGAGTATCTCAAATGGCGGTGGAAACCTGACGGCTGTGATCTTCCAAGGTATCTCTGTCCTGCTTTATTAGTTATCTTTCTAATTTGAATGTCCGCCAAAAGGCTTCAGATATGATCACAAGCCATGCGCATATACAATGTAAGGGTCTGTTAGGGATGGTCAGTGTCTTGTTAAACCAATCTCGATCCTATATTAACAAGCATCGTTCAAAGGACCTTTCTTAACAAAGAAATACCAGGTGTTCCTTATAAGCAAAAACCTTTTCTGATTTTCCGCAATCCCAAAACCCTGACCATAAACCGCAAGGGAACCTGCAGTGGCATTGTAAGTTATACCACTGCATCAATCGAAACTTTGTGTGCCTTGGTTTGAGCATATTTTCAGAAGAAACTTGAATTTTATGAGAAACTGAATGAATTAATCACATAGGGAGAAAATGAACTGCTTTCCATGTTGCAAAGTCCTTAATACACCAAAGAGTCAGTAACAACAGATTGACATATTGAGCATGTTCGTAGTGTTATTTTATCTGTTTCAAATCTAGCCATTACTTGAAATGAGTTGCATACAATCATTGCCAAAACTTGGGTTTCAAGGTTTGGCAAAGAGGATTCACTCTCTCTTTGTTTCTTTTTCCATTTGTGTTCTGGTCTTCTTACCAGAATACTCCACTTTACAGTTTCTTCTGAAATTTTTCACTCTCAAGACAGATAAGCTTAGAAACTTCCCCCTCCATGGTTTTCTAAATTCAGCTCATCCCCAAGTGCATTACCTGCTCAGCTAGATATTTCTCCATCAAGCAGGTGGCTTGAGGCTTTGTCGAACTAACCAACTATTTCAGTTTTAGGAAATTACCAACCTGCTGAAAATGGGGGTGACCATGTAAACGTCTCAAATGTAAAGTTAGTAGATATATATGGGGAGCCAACTATATCCCTTTTACCGAACCAATTGGAAAGAAGTATAACTATACATTATGCCTTAACTGGTAATGTGTTCAAAGTCCGTTTTCAAATTACACTTTTAGTTATGTTGTTGACGCAGAACTTACAAACATTGTATCAAGATATCAATACTATGATGTATGGTTCATCAATTTTGCACACACCTTCTGACCAATTAAAGAGCTTTTGCTCTTCCTAGTACTGAATGGTAAATGTTAGGGCATGTGTTTACACTTTCTTCAATTGTTATGCTTCTAGTTGCACGTCCAACCATAGCGTGAAACTGTGATGCAACAGAATTGTTAGCATGTTTTCATTCAAGACTGATTTCCTTGTCCATTTATTTCAGTGTTTCAATAATTTACTTCGGTTTATTTGTCACCTTATTTTATGAAAATTATCATTCTATTGGAAGCACTTTTTGTATCTGTTCTCACCATCACCCGTAGGTTTAATGCAACAGACTTTTTGGTGAGGCTACGGGGTAAAAGGTTGATGCTCATAGGAGATTCCATGAACCGGAACCAGTTTGAGTCAATATTATGCCTCCTCCGAGAAGGCTTGCATAATAAGAGCAGAATGTATGAGGTCCATGGCCACAAAATATCCAAAGAAAGAAGCTATTTTGTTTTCAAATTCCAGGTAATTAGATTACAGAGCTCCCAATCTTCAATTCCTGCAGAGATATCTAGTTTCCATTTGATATGTGTGACTTCTTTTTTTTCCTTGGTAACATGTGCCTCTTTCTTAAGCACTGATTGTTAAGTCTAGTTGGCAGCTTCCCCATTTAGCACATTTTCAGTTCTTAGTACTTAATTTTCATTAAACATATAACTACTTTGTGTGTGTGTGTGTGTGTGTCTGTTGTGTGGCAAACCTGCATGACCTCATGCCTGTTTGCTCATCCCAATCTGCTTGATTTAGTTGAGTGCTTCGTTCTGGAATTAATACTATGATTTTAGGTCTTAATATTGAACTAGAATGTTTTCATTTTAGCTGAACTTTCCAAATTAAACAGTAATTAAGCACGCAGAATTGCTTTAGTAAAACTCATTTTGGTACAATGGATTAATACATACACCTACTGATTGTAAGTTTTTGGAAACTCTTGGAAAGGACTATGACTGTACGGTGGAGTTTGTGTTGTCACATTTCCTTGTGAAAGAAGGAGTCCGCTTTGATGAGCAAGGGAAGTCAAATCCAACTTTATCAATGGATCAAATTGACAAGAATGCTAAACGTTGGAAGAAGGCTGACATTCTTGTCTTTAATACTGGCCACTGGTGGGCTCATGGAAAGACTGCTCGTGGGTATGTATGCAAGCTAATCTCTTACATAATCCAATGTATTTAATTACATTTGTTATGCAGATCAATATATGTTTTTCAGTCTTGGGTTGTTTTGGGATATTTAGTAAATCATTCATCTTATAGAAAACATCCGTGGAATGCTAATATTGTATCTGGATACAAATAAATAGCATTTCAAGTGTAGATTTTATATTTTCTTTGTATGCCTTTTCAATAAGCTAGTCAAGACCGAGTAATAAATAAGCTTAGACATGGCAAGTAATTGATACATGCTATACTTGATGGTGCATGATCTCTTCTTTTGGCCGTCTTTTCTTCTGTAAAAGGGAACGGAACATACTAGTAAATATGACAGTTAATTGATACAGGAAAAACTACTACAAAGAAGGAGATTATCTCTATCCACAATTTGATGTATCTGAGGCCTTTAGACGGGCCTTGAAGACCTGGGCTAGCTGGGTTGAGCTTAATGTGAATCCAAAAAAGCAGTTGATCTTCTATCGTGGGTACTCTTCTTCACATTTCAGGTATATTTCCACTTTTTATTCTATTGATCTTCATATCGTTGTCAGTTCCTAGTAAACAGCTAGAAAGAGAGAAGGTCTAATATAAATCGTCCATGCGTGTGTGGAAACATTTTTCCATTTCTTTGTCAAAGTCCAATAAAAAATAAAAATAAAAAAAGGCATGACAAAGAAGAATATAGGAACTTTTTATGTTCTTTTTGTTGGAGTGCGGGGTGGTTGTTGATTTAGGAGGTCATTCAACCTGAAATTTCTGTACCTGTAATTTATGTTTATATTATGGGAAAGTGTTTCACTTATCAATTCGATCACTCTTAACTTCTTGAGAACAGAGGTGGAGATTGGGATTCAGGTGGGTCATGCAATGGGGAAAAAGAACCAGCCTTCTCGGGGGCCATATTGGATAGCTACCCTTTAAAAATGAAGATAGTGGATGAAGTAATCAAAGAAATGAAGGTTCCAGTGAAACTATTGAATGTGACAAGGTTAACCAATTTCCGCAAGGATGGCCATCCATCAATCCACGGACAGAAAGTTTCCACCAGGAGGGAAGACTGTAGCCATTGGTGTGTTCCTGGAGTCCCTGATGCATGGAATGAGCTCATCTATGCCACTATGGCTTTTCAGCAGACCAAATCAAACAGTACAGTTTCATAGTCTCTTCTATATATTACAAGAAACAGGAAGTCATGTGTTCATACATACCACGGCCCGACGAAAGTAATGAGAAATTTTCTAATGATTGTCAAGAGAATTCCTGGTCTTTGTCTTTATTTCTTGTCATGTGGTGTGGTTTCTTTTGTTTTTCTTTAGGGCCGGCTGACCGTATCTAACAAGATTTCAGTCTAGATTCTGTGTTTGCTTAAAGCTCAAGGAAAAATTCTTCAACAGTTACGTCACATTCCCCCTTTTTGCTCATCATTTCATCATCTTCGGTAGATGAGTCGATCAAATTATTCAAATGATTGCTTGATGGACTAGGGTTTGTATACCCTACCATTCACGTTCATACATTCATGATTCATCCACAAATAAAGAAATATGAAAAAGAAAGTAAACTTTGTGTTCCTTAATCAAAAGAAAGATAATTAGTTGTGTATTAGATTGTGCACAATTTAAAAAGAACCGAACAATGAAATTGTCATTTCTCCCAAATGAAAAAGACCGCAAAATAAATGGGTAACAAACTTAAGTTGCTCAAAACTTTGAATTCAAGACTGTTTGAACAAGTAGAGAATGTGTCTGTTTTTTTAAATGGTTTTGATCAAGGTCACTCAGGATCCTTCAAAGGCTTTCTAGACACAGAGACTAATCTGTGTGTGGGGGGTCATGTCAAAACGTTTCCTCCCCCTTGGCTACCAAGAATATGTTAAGATTTAAACTCCAATCAGCGTTGGCGGGATTCAAACCTGAGTGTGGAGGTTCCACACCTGGAGGCTCTTACCAACTCGACCACCTGTGGTGGTTAAGAGCGCTGCTCTTAGTAATGAACAATAGAAAACGAAACCAAATTAATGCCATATGTTCTATCAATTCAATTATGTATCTTTTCGTTCTTATGTCATGTTCTTAGAGTTGTCGTTTTTCTCTTTCGTTTAAGGTTCCGATTTAGTGGAGCCTTGCACGGCTTTATGATGGCTATCATTCAAGTTATGGTGGCAGCACGTCAAATTTGGCTGTCTATGAGGAGATTGTGGCTGTTGATGTGGATGTTGGTCCTCGGCGGTCTAGCCAACTTCTTTTAATAATAGAGTTGCAATTTGATGAGGAAAAGAAGGGATATTGAAGAAAAAGGGAGAAAGTTTGAAGATTTAGGAGAGCTCACCCAATGATCACTTGAGAGCATTAAAATTTAAAAGATAAAAAATTGAATGTGGTTGGCAATTTGGCATGTTGATAATTGGAGTTAGGTTTGGTGGTCACCCCTATATAGTATAAACCCACAGCTTAAATTGTGATTAATGACTCTTATGTGAAAAAGAGTATCCTAATTAATGTTTTTAAGCTTGTAATTGGGTTCCTCATATTGCACATGCATGCCTAACAATTTCGCTATGTAGTTAGGAGTATATCATTCTCTTCATTTACTTTATTTCCATGATTTCAATTGATGATTTGTCAACATAAAGTACATGCAATGTACGTTTTTAGGATGAGCTAGGGATGAAGGTAGAGAGCCCTAAATTTGTAACCGGTTGTTTGTTGGTCAAGCAATATTTAATCTCTACAAATCAAATTTAGTTTACAATTAGAGCTTCCGCAAGCAGCTTTCTTAGACAAAATTTAGGGAGAAGTGAAAAAAGAAATGGTCCAACCACACTCCCTACTACGCTCTTAAAGAAAAAAACGCAAGGAGTTCTTAAACATGAGAAGAGAGTAAATAGACCGTATTTTAATTTTTTGTTAGTTATTTTTAATAAATTCATTGAAATGGTAGGGATAGTCATTGTGGATGCTTTTACCAATCCAAATATCTGCATTTTGTTACAATAAAGTGCAGAATAAACATACACGTACACAATGTGCATTATTTGAGTTACCCTACGAATAGGTGCTGTCCTTCTTCTTTTTTTTTTTGTTTTGTTTTTTTTTTTTTGTTGAGAAAGTTTAGGTGTCAATCCATTAAAAGATATAAAGGTATATTATATATACAATAATTCACCCTTAAGGGTTACATCAGAATCGAATCACTACCTAGGAAATCCTGTTGTGCCGTAACATAACATCACTATAGAATAAAGCTTCAAGTAACTAGTAACTTGACAATACTAAAACTAAAGATCAACTAATTCAAGTTATCATTGTGAAGAACTACGTACAACTACAAAATTGGTAAAAGGCTGAAGTGTTTAGAGATTAACGCGCACTAGTGATTGCAGAAAATCTTTCTTATAAAGATTAATTGACTAATTAAATCATTTGTTATTATTATAGATTAAGGAACTCTTAAATTTGATAATAGTTTTGGGTAATGGACTAATTGGAGATGGAAGTAGTATGTAGATTTACGTAATTACAAATTATATCTTTTGAAACTTTAACTCCCCATATTGTGAATGAGTAACTTATCCAAATTGCGAAATTTTGATTAATGATCTTATTACAGCCTAGTCATCATTAATTTTTTATAAGAGAATTGAATGATAACACAAAACCGTAAATTGAAATTAGCGGTAAATGGAAGCACACGTTCTTACTTAGGAGTACTTAATTGCAAAATAGCACATGAAAGGAAGAGTATATTTTAAAACCCTAGCTATATATATCATCATGCACAAAAAACACAGTAAACAAACGGTTGAAGTTGCTCTAATATTGTGACAATGTTTCATGTATTTATGATTAAGTGGATCAACTGTTGAATATAATGTGTAGTCACACATCAATGTGCGATTCAAGTATTTTTCATCTAGTATCTAGTCGATCAATACAAAGTAAATTAATTCTTAAAACCAAAACAAGAGTGGAACATTAATTCCTTTAAATTTTCCTATAATCAGTAAATCAAAGCAAACATATGATTCAGCAGTTTAGTCATGTGGTAGTTGACTAGTAGTTGATTGATCGACATCAACACATCCCTAATTCTTGCACCTACATACTTGGCTATGGCAGTGGCTATGAACGTATTCGAAATCAATCTCTCAGTATAATTTTGTTACTGTCAAAGCCGCTCGATCTGCAACTTATTCAACTCTTTCCGGACCACACTCAGAAGATCGTCTGGCATCTGCTTTAATTCTTTGCTGCTGCTTCGTTATTAGGATATTGATCATTAGCTTTTGCCTTTCTCTCACAAGATGAACACATTGTGAGCATCGTGGTCTTTGGGATTTGATGAGTCAATAATGGTGATGATGCCCCATTCACACTCAACGATTTTAGCTCCTGCAGTTCCTTCTTCAGTTTCCGATTCTCGTCGCTCAGACTTTCGCACCATTTCTTCAAGAACTCACAGTCCACTTCTGTTTGCTTCAGCTTTGTCCTACAAGATTACAAAGATACTATCAGTTAGGGAAGGAAAATTCTACATTCCAGCCATTCTGTTCCACATAATCAATAGCCCTAACAGAAATTTGATAACAAACAGTTAATTTCCTTGATGATCACCTTGCTCTTCTGTTCTGGAACCAAACTTCAACCTGTCTTGGCTTCAGATTCAATAGCCCAGCAAGAGCATGTTTCTGGGTCTGCATATTTACTCTAAATATAAATTAATTAATTCACTTAATAAAGAAACAAAATTTGAACATCACATGTACATATGACCTAGGCCGTGGTTATGTAAATCACGGAAAATTCTTGCATACAATGGCTGTATCTCAAAGCCATATATCCTCAGACCTCAGGTGCGTGCTTAGTTATGTGATCAGTTTATTCAGGTCTGGAAGAATTTCTTATCAAAAATTAGCTGCTGATCGAGACTCGAGAGAAGATTTACCGGATTAAGGGTGCTATGGCGCTTGAAGCTGTCTTCTAGCAAAGTGGATTGCTCTTTTGTCAGCCTCAGTTTCTTTCTTGCACCATTTTTGCTGTTGGTGATCTCGCTATCGGTATGATCAGTGCTTCTCCGATCTTCTTCGTCTTCATAGAAAATATTCGTCTTCAAACTCGATCCATTTGCCATGTGATCATCCAAGTTAGCAATCTTCTCCGGTTTTGGGCGAAGAGCAAATGATAGGTCTAAGCAGACCAGAGGCCTATCCTTGGTCCTCATCTCTTGCCTTGGAGCATATCCACCCGAGCCAAGTCCAAGTTGGAGGCTTGTATTGCATGCTTCAGGATCATAATCACCCATGTTTCAGAGAAGGAGAGAGGAAGAAAAAGAGAGACAGATAGAGAGAGAAAGAGAATGGGAAAGAGATAGAGATGAATATAGTTGTCAAATAGGAAAGTCGGGGTTAAGAGGGATTTGACAGATTTATGATGGGAGTTGAATTTCAATCAGTTATTAGTCATATTTGATTCTATAATTATGAATAGGTAGTAATTACTACTAATGAAAAGTAGAGCATAATAAGAAAGAATAAAGAAATGCGTTAAATTTTTGACTCCTTTTAGGAAACCAAAACCTCCTATAATGCAATATAATGTTTTGAATTCAGGAATTCCATGGGTGAATGATTTTTTTTTTTTCTTCAGCTAAACAGAGCCTTTTGTTTCTTTTCTTTTCCATAATTTTGACTTTCTTCGTAGCGACAATCGTAGTCGTTACTTAGTCCAACTTCTTATTCTTGAAACTCATGTCCACTGATTCCAAAGGAAAAAAAGAAGAAGAAGGAAATATCATTATCAACATTTTGCAAAATTAATATCCAATATGAAATACATTGTTGGATAAAAAAGAAAAATATATGAAAAATATTGATGAGAATATAACTTTTATATAAATCTAAAATTCAAAGTTCAGCTATTTAATTATTTCAGTACTCATTGAAAAGTGAAAACAAGATGTTTATGCATCAACTAAATTTAGAAGTGGATCTTAAAACCTTGTCTGCTAGGGTTTGGGAACTGGAACCTCTAGGGTTTCTGAGTCCTATGTTTCTTCATCTAGTATAGAGATCTTGTCATGGAATATGCAATTCTACTACTGTACATGCATTGAAGGGTCTGATTGCGGTGCACAAACCTTCCATTGTGTTTATTTGTGAGACTAAGATTTAGGATAAGCAAGTTTTCAAGCGACTGTATAAGGCACTAGGGTTTCCCCATTCTCGGTGAGTTCTGAGTCAGGATCAAGGCGGAGGATTAGGACTTTTCTGGAAGGATGGTTTCAATATTTCTTTTCGTTCTGATGGGGATAGATTCATTGATATGGAGGTGGGTAGTGGATCTATTGATGATCCAAAGTGGAGATTCACGGCTTTCTACGGTTACCCACGTAAACGTGATAGGTTCCGGTCCTGGCAAATTTTGAGGGACTTGAGTGACCAGGATTCTCTGGCATGGGTGGTCATTAGGGATGCCAATGAGATCCTGCATGCTGGGGAGAAGTTGGGGGGTCGTGTACTCTCTGAGGCTCAGATGTAGGGATTTAGAGATGTGGTGGATTACTGTGAACTGATTGATCTTGGTTTTACAGGAAGCCCTTATATGTGGAGCAACCCAGAGACCAAGATTCATCTGGATCGAGCTTTAGGAACACAATCATGGTTGGATCTGTTTGGGTATTCGAAGGTGGTAAACCTCCCACCGAGCCACTCGGACCATGTACCGGTGCTGCAGCGAGTCAGTAGTATACCTCTTGAGCAGCGACAAAATTTTCATAGATTCATATTTGAAAGCTTCTGGTTGCAGAACTCGGGGTGTGATGAGGTGGTTCATGATCGATGGCGGACCAAGTTTACTAGTCGACCTATGTTTCAAGTGGTGAAGAAGCTACAACATACTAGCAAAGCTTTGGATGTTTGGCAATGGAGTATGTTTTCATATCATAAACTTCAGATGCAGTCTGTTCGTGAAAGGTTGGAGGCTATTTTGGGGCTTCCTGCATCCGAGGAGTTGAATGAGGAGAGTAGAATGTTACACCTTCAGTTGGAGCACCTTCTCTCACAGGATGAGGCCTACTAGGCATAGTGAGCGAAGGTGAATTGGTTCACGATGGGGATCGGAATACTGATTTTTTTCACAAGAAGGCTTCTTTTCATAAACATAAGTCTGTACTTAACTGGTTATATGATGAGAAGGGGAATTGGACAGAGGATGACGAGGGGATGGAGCTAATTGTGTCGGAGTATTTCAGAAAGATGTATAGTGCGGGTCAGTGTGATGAGGCTGCTAGGACTGTGACCCTAGAAGCCCTTCAACCAAGAGTGACGGAGGAGATGAATGTCCAGCTATGTAAATCCTACACGGAGGACGAAGTAAAGGAAGCATTGTTCCAGATGTACCCGACTAAATCTTCGGGGCCGGATGGACTTCCCCCATTATTTTACAAGCATTATTGGGAGAGTATTGACAAGGATGTGATGGAAGTGGTCCATAGTTTTCTTCATTCTGGTATCTTGTTGAAGGAACTCAATTTCACTCATTTTTGTTTGATTCCGAAGGTACCTACGCTTGAGAGAATGTCTGATTTGAGGCCCATTGCGTTATGCAATGTGCTTTATAAGCTATGTTCTGAAGTCATAGCTAATAGATTGAAGGTTTGTTTGCGTCAAATTATTTCAGTCAGTTAAAGTGCTTTTGTACCCGGTCGCTTAATAACTGACAATGTTTTAGTTGCCAATGAAGTTGCTCATTATATCCATAACAAGAGAGGGGGTGATGAGGGAGTAATGGCTTTGAAATTAGATCTTAGTAAAGCTTATGATAGATTGGATTGGGACTTCCTATAGAAAGTGATGGAAAGGTTGGGTTTTGCTCCTTCTTGGGTTCGGATGATCATGCAATGTGTTTCCACAGTCAGGTATTCGTTCTTGTTTTGTGGGAAGCCTAGGGGTCTTGTGATCCCTACTAGAGGGTTGAGACAAGGGGACCCTCTATCACCTTATCTTTTTTTGTTGGGGGCCGAGGGTTTTTCAGCTTTACTTCAGAAGAAGGCTGCAGAAGAGTTTCTGCCAGGCCTAGCTATTTATACTAGGGCTCCATGGGCCAACCACCTACTATTTGCATATGATAGTATGCTCTATGCAAAGGCAAATAGTGAAGCTTGTAATCAGATTAAAGAGATGTTGCAAGTGTATGACCTTGCTTCAGAACAGAAGGTTAATTTTGCTAAGAGTTCTGTGACTTTTAGTAAGAACTTAAGTGATGCAAATAGCTCTAGCTTGGGGAGGTTATAAGAATGGAGGTTGTCGAGTCACATGAAAAGTACTTGGGTTTCCCTACTTATGTTGGGAGAGCAAAGATGGAGACTTTTCAGTACATCAAGGAACGATTGGCTGCAAAGCTGCAAGGTTGGCAGGGGCGCACTCTTTCTGGGGCAAGAAAGGATGTTCTTATTCAGGTAGTAGCTCAATCTCTACCAACCTATGCCATGAGTTGTTTTGAGCTAACAAAATTTTTATGTGATGATTTACAACAAATGTGTGTCAAGTTTTGGTGGGGCAGCACTGATGAACAATGTAAGATTCATTGGAAAAGTTGGAATTTTCTTTGTTTGCCTAAGGAGGAGGGAGGCCTAGGCTTTCGAGACTTGCATGCTTTTAATCAAGCCATGTTAGCTAAACAAGGATGGCGTGTTTTGCAAAATCCTACTTCACTTGTTGCACGTTTGTATAAGGCCCGTTACTTTCCCACATGTTCGTTTCTGGATGCTCCAGATCATTCCTCACCTTCTTTTTCTTGGAGGAGTATTACTGCAACAAGACTATTACTTCAACAAGGGTGGAGATGGCAGGTTGGGAATGGGCAGGAGGTAGCGGTTTGGAGTGATCCCTGGTTGGCCACGAGGTACCCTTTTTGTCCTAGTCCAGGGTTGTCTGATATTGATCCTACACAGAGGGTTTCAGATTTGATTCGTACTCCAGAAGTATGGAATGTGGAGTTGGTTAGATCATTGTTCTTTGTGGAGGAGGCTGAGGTTATCCTAGGCCTGGTTCTTAGTGTTAGGGGTGGGGTGGATCGCAGGGTTTGGCATAGGGATCCTAAAGGGCAGTTCACGGTGAAGAGTGCTTGCAGATTAGCACTACAGATGAGGGATAACCATGCATAACGTATACCGGGTCATCCACCGACATTTTGGAAGCGTGTTTGGCAGGCTTCAATTCCAGGTACAGCTAAGATCTTTGCTTGGAAGGTCTTGCAAAAAATCCTTCCTATGGTGGATAGATTGCTTTCCAAACAGGTTCATCTTGAGAATGCTCTTTGTGTGCTGTGTATTGTTGAATTGGAAACTATAGAACATCTATGTTGTAGATACCTCTACTAGTGACACTAGTTTGCTATCTCACCAAGCATAAGTAACACCCTCTTTGGGACACCCATAAGCCATGGTGAGGCCCAACTGAGACATGAATCTTGTAGCCCTATGTTCAAGCTACGCTACGGTATTCGGAAGTTCCAAATCCGTCGCCGGGAAGCCACCTTCCCGGCCTTGCCAAGTTGCCTCCACAATATGCTTCTCTAGACTAGAATAGTAACTTTGAGTCCCACATCTAAGAAAATGTAAATGAGGGAGCCTCCTTCCCCTATAAAAGGAATTCCTCCTCCCACAACTAAAAGAGATCCCATTACATCTTTTGTAATCCCCTTTGGGCCGCAAGGCTCAACACACTAGTGTAGCATTCAAGTGGACGTAGTTTCCCTTTAAGGCGGGAGACGAACCACTATACATCTTGTGTCACTCTCTCTCTCTCTCTCTAAAGCTAACTAGAGATCCCACGGATCACTAACGTTAACATATGTCGTGGTTGCCCCTATACTAAGACAGTTCTAGGGTCGGATCACGAGTTGCAGAAGGATTGTTTCTCGGTGGAGGCACAGAGTCTCAACTTTGAGGAGTTGTTTGTGCATTGCTTTCGGATAGTATCAATGCATAGCTGGAATAAATTTCTTTTCTTCCTACGGGGTGTGTGGAAAGAAAGAAATAGTAGGATTTGGGAGTGCATACAATCAAGAGAAGGGGATGTGTTGTTCCGGTTGAACGCAAGGCTTACTGATTTCCAATACCATAGTAAGAAAACTGCACCTCCGAAAGTAAGGAATGGGAAGTGGAAGCCTCCTCCCCAAGGGTGGCTGAAGGTGAATTTGGATGGGGCCTATGCGAAGGAGACATCTTTGGGGGGGCATAGGTGTCACAGTACGGGATGCTGAAGGTAAGTGTGTTGGAGGGCTATATCAAGTGGTTCAATCTCTTCATTCAGCTGAACATGTGGAGGCAATTGCAGGTAGGGCTGCAGTAAGTTTTGCGCAGACCCAAGGTTGGTTTGCTATTATTTTTGAAACTAATTCTTAATTTGGTTCTTACGAATGCAACAAAGTAGGTGGTCATTCCCCATACGTCTGCACTTAGGCATGTGTATGATGATATCATAGAGGGATTAGCATTAATTTCAGGTTCTACGTTTAGCCATGCTTACCGTCAAGCCAATGAAGTGGCTCATAATTTAGCTAAGTTTGCTTTAAATTCTACAAGTTCTAATTCATGGGATTACTTCCTCCTGATTTCGTTGTTGCTTGTTTATCAAGTGATGTGTAACCTTGAATGCTATTCAATAAAAGTATCTGCCCTTTCTCTCAAAAAAAAGAAGAAAAGAAAAGATGTTTATGTATCTATTATCTAGAAGAAATAAAAATCAAGCAAAACCTAGGGTTTTGAGCACAGAGAGCGACTGCGACGGATCTGATCCTCTTTGTCGGGTCTTGCAGAGGGGCGAGTTCTCATCATCGAGAGAGGTCCTAAGGTGAGGCAGGGGAGGCAGGTTTTGGTGGATTAGAGCAGGTGTTGCAGCAAAAGAAGAGTCGATGCATTTTGCAGTAGCAATTGAAATAGGAGCGGTTTTTTATCGACGGTGGTCGTTGATTGGCGGAAAAGGAGGCCTCTGCTGTTACGGCGGCGTTTTGATACCAGATGGGGTATGTGTTGTGGAATCGGGGTTCTTGATCGATCGCTCAGTTTAGCCGATTGAGATTTCGATTCACTGTGTTTTCTCACCTAGTTCTGGCATCGATCGAGTTTCTACTGGTCTGCACTTGGTAGTTGAAGGGAGGTGGCGCTGATGCTGCATTGGAGGGGCTGTCCACCGAAAAATGTGGCAGTTGCGTTGGCAGCAATGATTACCAGAGGCAGATTAAGACTGTTGCTATTATTGTCTT
Source organism: Rosa chinensis (assembly GCF_002994745.2). Lineage (NCBI taxonomy): Eukaryota > Viridiplantae > Streptophyta > Magnoliopsida > Rosales > Rosaceae > Rosa > Rosa chinensis. The sequence goes on along the minus strand of NC_037091.1, from coordinate 15,030,111 downwards.
TGGATGCCTTTGGGCCTAGGACTAGGTTTTTGGGCTTGTCTCAAGTTTTGGGATGTTTAGGCTTGTCAAGAGCTTTGACTCTTTTAAAGCTAGCAGGAGCCCATAGTTGTCTAGTTGTTTTTATTTAGAATAAATGTCTATGCTAGTAAGGGTGTCTCTATGAGTCTTTGTAGAAGAGCTTGAGTTTAACTACCACAATTGCGTGCTCGACAACTGAGGTTAAGTAGTCTAGATTGCCTACGAGGCGTGGTATTTTTGTTAGCATAGACAACTCTGAGGTACAATTGTTGAAAAAGAATAGTCATTCTTGTACTATTCTTATCTATGAAACAGGGGCATACAATTGGCATATACTCTTCATTTAAAAAAAAAAAAAATTTCTCTATTTGTTTCATCGCAGAAAAATAAAATAAAGATGGATAATTATTTCTAATATCATGACTCTTCCATTTAGGAATCTCTGAACTCATGAGATAGATACCTGCAAGTGAAGTCTACTTGATATTATAGTTATGGTGGGGCTATTACTACCCTATAAATATTATGGCTGGTTAGCATATTATTTATGAGTCTTGCTCATTTTTTGAGTGACTGGAAGGGTCAAATGAATCTACCTGCTGAGAGATCAAACGAATAGCTTAAGTTGTTATGATTTTAGTCTTGGATTATGTTGCTAAAGTTTATTTGCTTATCACAATCTCTTAGGTGAACATACGTGTATACATGTTATTTTGAACCAAGATAGAGATTGTTTGATGCATGTTGGGTGTGATACATTTGTGGATGCGTCCAATAGGAGTGTAATTATACATTATTTATATCAATTTTGTTTATACTTTTGTAGTTAGTTCTTGATATTTTCTAGTTATTTACTTTATTTATTTGTTTTATAGGTATCTTTGAGTAAAAAAGAAGAAAAGAATCAAAAGAGGGATTGAGAGGAAAAATCGACAAATCTGCATGTGCAGATTAGTCAGCTTCGATAGTGTACTTAGAGCAGCTCAGAACAAACTAGATAACTCAGATGTCTAGTTTCAGGAGCTTTTTATGGTTTGTGAATATCATTGAAGAAGTTATGGCTGATTTAGTATAAGAAGGTCAAGTTGCACGTAAATATGAGGTTTGGTGAGAATTTATGTTTCAAGGCTCGAATCACACCGGGAAGCCCAATGATGAGTTTTACTGAATATTCCAACATAATATGTACAAAAGACACAATGTCACTCCCCAATTTTCAATCACAGTTAATAAACAAATAAACAAACATAAATACTCCGGGCATGATGGTTCAGACATCAATACAAATACCTGGAAAAAAAATTTCTTTAAAGAACCAGTAAACAAAGATGCCCTGAACCCACAATCAATATAGACTCATTCTTTAGAGTCATATATTACGTTATACTAAGTTTACAAAATAAACAGAATCTACAATTCAATAAGTAAACAAACTCACCACACTTACTATACAGCGGAAGACTAACAAGTTTCTAAACCTATAATTGCAATAGTAAGATACTCCTCAGTTCCAATTAAGTTCACCCTAGCCTGCATGATAAACCCCAATACCATCGAATCGTGCACCGGGTTGCAAACAACAAATCCGATAAGCTCATGGAATCTCGTGTGAGTAAACTCAAAACAACCAACATAACACATGCTTAAACCATCTCAACCTAACAAATATCAATATGCAATTATCACAACAAAAACATCAAGTTTATATCCTACAATATCATGCTCACGTAAGTTAACTCAAAACTAAAACCCACATGCTCTGACTCTAAACTCATGCATGTAATTTCACAAAACTTCAACTAAACAATCAAACTCTAGTAATGTTTTAAACATTTTAATACACAACAATCTACAAAACCATCCTTTATTTGTCTCAACGAAAGTAGTTGTCACCTCAGTGATGTTTCAAAGCATTTTTATTTTCAACGACAAAACTACGAAATCACACTCCTTTCCTCTCAACATAAAGCATTTGTCAAAAATTATGACATCACAATTTGTTAACGTTAGAACCGAAGGCTCTAGTTAGCTTTAGAGAAAGAGAGAGAGAGAGAGAGAGAGAGAGAGAGAGAGAGAGAGAGAGAGAGAGAGAGTGAGTGACACAAGAAGTATAGTGGTTCGTCTCCCGCCTTAGCGAGAGACTACGTCCACTTGAATATTGTACTATGTGTGTTTGGGCCTTGCGGCCCAAGGGGATTACAAAGTGTGTTGTAATGGGATGGTTGAGTAAGTGGGAAGGAGTCTCCTTTTATAGGGAAGGGAGGCTCCTTCCTTTACATGTTTTCCAATGTGGAATAAGAAACCACTATTCTAGTCTAGAAAGCCATATTGTGGAGGTATGTTGGCAAGGCTGGGAAGGTGACTTCCCGGAGTGGTATTGGCTACTTCCGACTACCGTGGCATAGCTTGGACATCCGGCTAAGTGATGCATGTCGCGGTTGGGCCCCACCGTGGCTTGTGGGCCTCCCCTAAGTGAGTGTTACTTATGCTTGGTGACATAGAACATAGCCTTGCTAGTAGAGGTATCTATAAGTCCCCGAAGTTCCCAAGTAAGAGGAGCTTCTTGGTTGGGGAGTTATAAACATGAAGTTATCAAACATAAGTAACGTCCGGGAGGCGCCCAGCCCCTACAAGTCCCCGAACTCAGTAAGCAAGAAGGGACTCATTAACCTGCACAACAACGACAAAAGCATGCACCTGTAGAATACTTGTTGTATTGGGCAACAAATGTGAGTTACGTTGATATACGTTGGCATATACGAATGTGCGAGATGCATGATACATGTTGATGTACACATGTGGATGGCGCCGAGTACGATCAGTTATGATGTATAGAATCGAGAGCGCATATGGTTGTGTTAGCATATGGATTGCATATGCAAAATGTGTGACGCGCACAAGGAAAAGAACGAGGTCGAATTTGATGGGCTCGTGAAATGTAAGTTGCATGAGTGTTATGAAGGAAAGCGTTTGTAATTTCGTGAATGATGAATACTCGAGCGCTTGTGTTTGTTTGGTTTTCGCTTGTATTAATGAAACGCGAAAAGAATTCTATTTGTTGCAAAATGGTAGAAGAATTCAATGTTCCATTAATGTACACTATGTCGAGGAGACGTGAGTGTAAATCTCAGGATTGTCGGGGAGGCGTGAGAGTTAGAGCTCGTGAGCGGGAAGCTCGAGAGTGCCGGGAAGGCGTGAGTGGAAGCTTAGGGGTTGCCGGGAAGGCATGAGAGGAAAGCTCGGTGGTTTCCGCAGAGGCATGATTATTAGAGCTCGGGGATGCCGTGAAGGCATGAGCGCGAAGCTCGGGGATGCCGTAAAGGCGTGAACGAGAAGCTCATGAGTGGGAAGCTCGGGGGTGCAGTGAAGGCATGAGCGCGAAGCTCGGGGGTGTCGTGGATGCATGAGCGTTAGAGCTCGGGGATGCTGTGAAGGCATGAGCGCGAAGCTTGGGGGTGCTGCGGAGGCATGAGCATTAGAGCTCGTAAGCGAGAAGCTCGGGGATGCTGTGAAGGCATGAGCACGAAGCTCGGGGGTGCCGCGGAGGCATGAGTGTTAGAGCTCGTGAGCGAGAAGCTCGGGGACTCCGTGAAGGCGTGAGCGTGAAGCTCGGGGGTGCTGCGGAGGCATGAGCGTTAGAGATCGGCGGTGCCGCTGAGGCAAGAGCGTGAAAGCTCGGGGGTGATGCCCTGAGGCATTAACAGGTAGCTCGAAGGTGATGCCCTGAGGCATGAGCGTAACCGTTGCTAATTATGTTGGGCTGTATGTCGAGCATAAATAGTGCAAGTGCGTCGTCCATCTAGAATTTTGTCGGAGCGAGCGCTTATGCCCTTTCGGGCCCCTTGCTAGGCCCTTCGAGGAGTCCCCAACTCCTGGTTATAGACCTCCGCATGGTCGGAAAATTGTTTGATGAGGGGAGATGCGTATGAGCAATAGGTGTTAGGTAGTGAACCTAATCTTTGATACCCAAGCATCGGGGGTTAACCGCTAGATCAATGGCTACCGTGGGCTGTGTTAACCGGTCCCTTTACTCTTTCCCGGAGGAGAAAAGTTTGATTGGAATGTTGCGTAGCGGTCATTGTCATTATGAGGCGTTGCCTTACCGCTTGGCGGTTGGTCGTGGACCATAGACTCGTGGAGCCTTTAGACCCGTTTAGGTCTCCTTCTCGTGGGGAGGTTTTGACAAAATATGGTGGCCAAGAGGCTAGACAAAATATTTTACATATAGTGTGCATGTAAACCTTGCTAATTGTATGAACAGCAAATAAGCATGGCATATTTTGTCTACGTAAGCATCACATGTTTATTTAATTGAGTTGCAGTTAAATAGAAGTATGGCATAGTTGTATAGCATGTACTTGTAGTAAAGTTGCTAATAACATCTTGTATTTTTGTAGACATGCTTAAGGATCATGGGGACATGTTAAGGCATGGCAATAGTATGTAAGCTTAGTACGTGTGCTACTAAAATTGATGCAAGTTGTAAGCATGCTTAAAGTCATGGAAGCATGTAAAAGCATATCAAGTGTGATATATTTGTAGGCATGCTTAAAAGTAGTAAAAACATGTAAAGGCATGGCAATGGCTTTAATTGCAAGAGCGTAAAAGATAAGATATAATTACTTATCTTATGCCGATTTGGAGCGAGTTGGAGTTGGAATTGATGTAAGTACCCAAATCATGTTGGAGTTGTCCAAGCATGAAGCTGCACGTGATCGGCGAATGACCGCAAATAGTTTGTTTTGGTCTTGAATGCCATGGGCAAGGCACGGGATTGCAACTGATGCTGGGATCCACATACTCCGCCGTGGGATTGGAGCTCCGCTGGGATCCTCATACTCCGCTGGGATTGGAGCTCCACTGGTATTGAAGCTCCGCTGCGATTGAACTTAGCTGGGATTGCAACTAATGCTGGGATCCTCATACTCCGCTGGATTGAAGCTCCGCTGGGATTGGACTCCGTTGGGATTGAAGCTCCGCTAGGATTGAACTTCTCTGGGATTGGAACTGATGCTGGGATTGGAGCTCCGCTGGGATCCTCATACTCCGCTAGGATTGGAGCTCCGCTGGGATTGAAGCTCCACTGGGATTGCAACTGATGCAATGATCCTCATACTCCACTGGATTGAAGCTCTGCTAGGATTGGACTCCACTGGGATTGAACTTCGCTAGGATTGCAACTGATGCTGGATCCTCATACTCCGCTGGGATTGAAGCTCCACTGGGATTGGACTCCACTGGGATTAAGCTCCACTAGGATTGAACTTCGCTGGGATTACAACTGATGCTGGGATCCTCATACTCCGCTGGGATTGAAGCTCTGCTAGGATTGAACTGCGCTGAGATTGCAACTGATGCTGGGATTCTCATACTCCACTGGGATTGGACTCCGCTGGGATTGAAGCTCTGCTAGGATTGAACTTCCCTGGGATTGCAACTAAAGCTGAGTTTCTCATACTCCGCTGGGATTGCAACTGATGCTGGGATCCTCATACTCCGCTGGGATTGAAGCTCCGCTGGGATTGGACTCCGCGGGGATTAAACTTTGCTAGGATTGCAACGGATGCTGGGATCCTCATACTCCGCTGGGATTGGACTCCGCTGGGATTGAAGCTCCGCTAGGATTGAACTTCTCTGGGATTACAACTGATGCTAGGATCCTCATACTTGGCTAGGATTGGAGCTTCGCTGGGATTGAACTTTGCTGGGATTGTAACTGATGCAGTGATCCTCATACTCCGCTGGGATTGAAGCTCCGCTAGGATTGGACTCCATTGGGATTGAAGCGTCGCTAGGATTGAACTTCGCTGGGATTGCAACTGATGCTGGGATCCTCATACTCTGCTGGGATTGAAGCTCCGCTAGGATTGAACTTCGCTGGGATTATAACTGATGCTGGGATCCTTACACTCCACTGGGATTGGACTCTGCTGGGATTGAAGCTCGGCTAGAATTGAACTTCACTGGGATTGCAACTGATGCTGAGATCCTAATACTCTACTGGGATTGAAGCTCCGCTGGGATTGGACTCCGCTGGGATTAAAGCTCCGCTAGGATTGAACTTCGCTGGGATTACAACTAATGCTGGGATCCTCATACTCCACTGGGATTGAAGTTCCACTGGGATCCTCATTCTGCTGGGATTGCAGCTCCGCTAGGATTGCAGAATGGTCATGGGTGCCCAGAGAAGTTTTCCGGGTGTCCAGAGTGAATAAGCACCAAAAAGTCTCTTTGTTTTTTTTTTTTTAGGTAGTGCAGCCTTGACTTTTCCTATGGGCGTTGACTGGAGTTGACCAGCCCTGCTCGACGTTGACCAAGCGTTGACTTGGCAAATGGCACAAGTTGCCGCTAAGAATATCAATTATATAACTCAAAGAAAAATTATTGAGCTCCGTTAAGATGACTTAACTCAATGGTAAGTGACAAAGCCTTTGTATAGAGAGAGAGAGAGAGAGAGAGAGAGAGAGAGAGAGAGAGAGAGAGAGAGAGAGAGAGAGAGAGAGAGAGAGAGAGAGAGAGAGAGTGACACAAGAAGTATAGCAGTTCGTCTCCCGCCTTAGCGGGAGACTACGTTCACTTGAATATTGTACTATGTGTGTTTGGGCCTTGCGGCCCAAGGGGATTACAAAGTGTGTTGTAATGGGATGGTTGAGTAAGTGGGAAGGAGTCTCATTTTATAGGGGAGGGAGGCTCCTTCCTTTACATGTTTTCCAATGTGGGATAAGAAACCACTATTCTAGTCTAGAAAGCCATATTGTGGAGGTATGTTGGCAAGACCGGGAAGGTGGCTTCCCGGCGAGGTATTGGTCACTTCCGACTACCGTGGCGTAGCTTGGACACCTGACTACGTGATGCATGTCGTGGTTGGGCCCCATAGTGGCTTGTGGGCCCCCCTAAGTGGATGTTACTTATGCTTAGTAGAGGTATCTACACAACTCATTTCACACTCACTACAAATCTCAAACTAGAACTGCACTCACAATATGAATTAAGTAAAATCAGTAATCCCTGCATATAAACTTAATTCTGAAGATCACATTAAAAACAATCAGTAGAAATCATAGTAATCCCTGCATAGACTTTAGTTTAGGAAATTACATAAAACAAACAATTCAAAAAGCAGTAATCTCTACATATAATTTAGTTCAGGAAATTATATTTAAACAAACAATTCAAAAAGCAGTAATCCCTGCATATAATTTAATTAAGGAGATTACATTAAAAATAAACAATTTAATACCAGAAATAAACTAGAAATCAATACACATTCATCTACTCATCACACCAATCACCATATCAACAATCTCAACATCAATCACTCAACAACAACTCACATCATTTATACAAGATCATCATGCAATTCATCACACTGGTTGTCACATAATATCGTTTCCTCATCTCCAACAATCTCAAAACAATAATGAAATCAAATATTGTTTCCTCATCTTCAACAACCTCAAAACAGTAACAAAATCATTTCCCAAATATTGTTTTCTCAACTCAAAAACCAACACTAAAATCATACATACTTCTTTCAAAACTCCAAGCCAATAAAACTATCTTTTCTTTTCAAAATGATTTATTTTCCTCAACATCACATTGCACAACGATAATAAACTCCCACACAATTCCACTAAGATATTCTTGGCTAAGGTCATCCTTACCAAAGCTTAGGTACATATTTCCAGTTTTTGGTCACTTTTTGATCACATATTCACATCTTAACCGTTCAGTTTTTAGGTCGTAATGTATAGATCATCTCTACAAAATTTCAGCCAAATTGATGATCGTTAAGGCATTCAAAACTGCAATTTACAACAACATACACGAACGGTTCCGGTTCGACAAATCTTGTTCGTTAGTGTAAATTGCAGTTTTGGATGCCTTAACGATCGTCAATTTGGCTGAAATTTTACAGAAGTGATCTATACGTTATGACCTAAAAACTAATGGTTAAGATGTGAATATGTGATTGAAATGTGGCTAAAAACTGGAAACCCGTTCCATAAGCTTAAGTAAGGATATCCTCACCTGAGAAAAGTTACACACACACACACACATATACATATATGTAGTCATACACTCAGGGATGCCACTAATACCAACTATAGTTTTTCAAATTAGCCTACTCGAAGATCATTTCATAACAAAACATTGTTTTAACTTACCCATAAACCGTTAACGACCAAGTTCATATATTTCAAAACATATTTATTTTGATAAATATGATTTGAGATGCTAACATCTACTAAATTGAAATAAAACTAATTTAATAACTAAAACATCATGAGATTTACTCACCTCTAAATCCCGCTGCGTCTTCTCTTACACTCGAGATAAAGTACAGAACAGTCTCCGTCAATTACCTAAGTAAAATAATGCCACAACTTAGTACACGAATCACAAAGCGATTAAAGTTCAGATTCCTTAGTTGAATTAAAACCCTGAAAGTATCACCAATCGAGGGAGAAATTCATCCGAGACCACCCAAAGTCTTTGGAATACTTCTACGATCGATATGACAAAACTACAAGTAGATCGAACAGCCAGATCCTCACGGATTAAAAACCGAAATAATCGAAAACACCCAAAAACCCTAACATGCTCAAACGATCTCTGAATGCTACAAACCATATATCAAAACACTCATATCAACGAGTAGAAGATAATAGGTGAAAGAAACTGCCCTACACATGGCCGAACGAGCCGCCGCAGGCAGCTGCACATGCACCGCCATGCCAAACTCCAAACCAGCAAGATCCAACCATCCAAAATGGAGTTTACACAATGAGGATCAACTTTAATACCTACAGCAAAGTCCAACTCGGCCTAGATCGCCGCCGCAAGTCGAAAACCATTGTTCACCTTGAGTTGAAGCTCTTTTGGTGAAATTCGATCAACCAAACCTCCAAGGATCGAAAGAGGATTCCTACTCCAAGGATCGAAAGAGGATTCTCCTAGCAACCTAACGCGATTGGTCTGAAGCCTCGTCATTGCAGGAGATCGGAGAACCGATCGGGTCAGTCTGCACCTAGCTCCACCACTTCGATCCGCCGTGCACGGTGTGGATCACCACTAAAGACCACCATAGAGAGGACCAGAATGAAGAGGTGAGCAAGTTTGTGCAGGTACTATGGTCTGGTGTCACCGGAAAAAGAAACAGCAGCCGGGTCTATTTTTCGAGTTCTGTTTTGGTCAGGTCGGCCCGAAGTTTGGGAGAGAAAGGGTTCTGGAATTTTTTGGAAAAATGATGGAAAATTTTCATTTCCTGAAATCCTCTATTTATAGTAATTTTCTGAAAATAGAAGATTTTTCGCTGACTATAACTTTCACATACGAACTCCGATTTACGTGTGCTACATGTCCATGAGCTCGTATGGACGCGCTCTACGACTTTTGTAAAGGAGTTTTCAGAGAAACCCAAGGAATAAAAAGTCAACCCTTTGACCCCTTGAAAATAAAATATTTCGAGTAATTATTCGTCCAAAACACTTCTACTCCTTCCCTGAACCACGAAAACGCCCTGACAACCACTTAATAATTTCTGAAAAATCATCAGAAACTAATAATGGAAATTCGGGGTATTATACACGACGTGGATGGTTGAAATGAGCTATCAAGTTCAAGAGCTAATAGAAAACTTACACCTAAGTACGCTAACCCTAATGCTTTTAGGATTTGGATTTCCTATACAAGAAGAAAGAAGAAGGCAACATTGTTCAAGAGAGAAATTATTTTTCCTCGTCCTTTCTTCTCCGCTATCAGGCCAATCTTACTCTTTGCTTCCCTAAGCTCAGATCTCTGATCCAATTCCTTGTCCAACCTAAACCCGAATCGTTTCCTATGTCTGGGTTCCTCTTTCGATTCATCCCTTCTCAATTTTCTTCAAGTTCCCCGATATTCCCAAATCCAAATGACAGATGCGATTGCAGTTACCTTCAAGCTACTTGCGACCTTGGCTATAAGAGGTGACGCGATGCAATGCGACGTGGCAGCGGAGCTCCTCTTAGAGCCTAATCTGATGGTGGCAGCCCTGCCCCTTTAAGGTCCTCCTTATGACTTCATGTCTCAAATCCACAGGATCTATCCATTCCCCAATCAAGGTAGCTCTTTATTTTGGCTTCTAGATCTGAGCGGTGGCAAAGCTGGTAGCGATGTTGCTCTGTGTTGTACTCTTGGAGGCCGGCTTGATAGTGGAGCTACTGGCGGTGATGGTAGTGGTGGTGATGATGGTGGTAGTGGTGGTTGTGTTTCCAGTGGCAATCTTTGACTGAAAGTCGAGCTGTTCTCTCCATGGTGGCTAGGGTTTCGTAATGGGCCCTAGTTTTGTTTTTGGGGCTTTTTTAGGCATGGGAGTGGGTTCCAAGTAAGAGTCTAGTAGTTTTTTTATTTTTCTTTATTTTACTTTTGGGATTGGGAGTGGGAGCCCGGTCCATTAATTTTAGTTTTTTTTTTTAATAATTTACACGAATCAATAGTAGGGATTTCCGTTTCGAGTAATGGCCATGCCCGACTTTACTTATTGCTCTATGAACGTGGTTCTAGGGATTGGAGTATGTGTTACTAGTTAGGGACTTATTTTCAGACCATGGTTGGCTTTTCGTAACATTTTCTATTGATTGTACCTGAGTCCAAGTGATAAAAGTATTTATGTTTCTCCTCAAAAAAAAAAAAAACGAAGAAGAAGAAGGCAACCTCTATGAAGAAGGTACCCTTTGCTAAGACTTCTTCCTCCCCTTTTTTATTTTTATTTTGTTTTGTTTCTATGTTTATCTAAACTTTTCTTAGTTAAGGGGCTGGTGGAAGCCCCTAGACATGAATAACATGGCAATTTGACTTTTAATTTAGTTTCTTTTTAATTAATAATGAGAACTTGTCTTCTATTTAATCATTGATGAATGTCTTGCATGTCTACTTTGATGGGCAGTTTAGTATGCTTGTCAGGGTTCTATTGCTACGAGTGTTTGATGTTTGTTTCAATTATGTGATTCCTCAAACTCTCTAGAGTGGCGATTATTGGTTGCGGCTAGTAAGTAGATTGGTTCCTAGGTTTAGTGAGATGCGAGTAATTGCAATGCCTTATGATGACTCAAACTCTTGATACATAAAGATTTCTGCATGTTAAATCTAATAACCAACATTTAGGTTGTATGTTAGGAAATAAACTAGGTGTAGAGTACTTCATGCCTAGTGTATACTGTAAAAAAGAGTAATAGATTGTGTTCAAGCATATCGCCAACATAAGCATCTTCATCTATGCTGAGAAGAATTAGGTTAAATAAAGTGTCAAGTGTGTGGATTGAATCTTCCCTTGCCAACCTTCTCATATTGATTTTCAAAACTACTTCCAAAGTATGTTTTTCTTTATTTTCAGTTTTTGTTCTCTGTCTTGTCAAATTTTATTAAAGAGTTTTTCTACTGGGACCTTCAAATTTTCTCATTTGACCTCTCATTTGACAGCGCCCCCTCATTCAACCCAGCATGATATAACCACCCCGCCGGGGCAACACAAAAGGTACTCCGCCAGGCAGACATGGAGTCCTTCAAATTCTCAATTAGCTTGGGTGCCCCCTGGCGGCGACTCAAGTTCACCTGCCCGCTGCAACCTTGGCACCTCACTTACACCAACTTGTAGAAGTGCAGCACCTCCGCCACAGTTGGACCCTCGCAGCCAGACAAGCGCCATAGCGAGTTGAGCGCCATCAGCAGACGCCACATATTGGGGTAAACCTTCCCAAAGGCGACACCAAACTCGCATAGCAGGATCTAGAGGTTGGGGAGTAGCGGCAAGGTGACACCTTGGAGGAAGATGGCCTTATGGACTGCTGCATACCCCGCCGGTAGAATGGAAGCTTTTTCTTCGGCGGTCGACGAACGCAACTTCACCACTCCGGGCAGGCGGAAGACCCGCTTCATATGTTGGACAACGACCACAGTCATGGGCCCTCATGGTTCATTCATGGTGGTACTGTCGCTAAAAACCTAGGCGGACTCTATTTCTCCACCACCAGTCTCTCCTTCGGCAGCAGAACCGCTAGCAGCGTTATTGCTCGCTAACCTTTGCTCGCGCCTATTTTGAGCGACGGCCTCCTCCCTCGCCCTAGAACTCTCTGGACGACCGGCACGACCCATGGCAACTTCCCAAGGTATGGTTTTGTATTTACATGAGCATTTGCAAGCATAATTAGCTATAATGAGCCACACTCATGATACCGCCATCGGTATCAATTACCTCCAACTGTGTGACCTACAGAAACACAGCTAAACAGGCTACAGCCTGAGCCCCGGTTCACCCCCAAATCACCGCTGACGCGCAGCGCCAAGTTAGCATCAGAAGCTCCAGAAGTAGGGGACTGAAGCACATCAGTCCCACATCGAAAAATATGGAGAAGATCAGTTCCCTCCCCACCTATAAAAGGTTCTCTCCTATCTCCTCATTTATTACACATTTACTACTTACCTACTGTTACTTTGTCAACATAAATACATTGACTAACTTAGGCATTGAAGAAGAGAAGACCGCCCAACGCGGTCTCCCTCTGAAGCCCTCTGTATTTTACTTGACAGGTAAACAGAAACTCTGAATATCACAA